>NC_090274.1:96629024-97254024 GCF_040414725.1 Anabrus simplex | reverse complement strand
AGACGTTAATTAATTGAGGCACTACGAGAAATCTCAGAAATTTGAAACTTGTACCGGAGTAGCTGATGACCCCAAATATGTCCAGAAATTGCGTCTTATCGTACAGTCCGTTTTTCGATTTGATGTACCGTTTAGCAGCAGTTATTCTGTAAATGATGGTTAACATTCCTATACTTCCGTATACGGACTATATTCTTTCATTGACGTCGATTTGTAGCAATCTAGAAAGGGTTTGTCTGCCATTGGTATTAAATACATTGCAAATTGATTGTGACTGTCAGAAGGAGGGCTTCTGCTATTGTTTTCAGTCCTTCCCACATCGACTTTGACAGGCAGTAAGAATGGGGTCGTCCTCCATCTCTTGTGCACTATTTTAATGCATAATTCCCTTCTCGATTCGACTAGCAGAACTCTAGGGAGCGTGCAATTTTTTTCAAAACTATTTTACCCGATCGTGTTTGTCAGTAGGCAAGGGTGTCTTCCATTATAAACAAATTGACCCATCTAAAATGTGACTGACGATAGGCATAGTGGCCTGCTATTATAACGGAATCTCACCAACTCGGTGTGACTGGCAGGAAGCTGACTGGCATTAGAAAATGCGCCTCCCATTATAAAGATAAGAACGCAACTCACTTTTGACTGCCAGTAAGGAAGGTCCTTGCAAATATAATAAAAGTTCCTCAACTGTAATCTATCTGAAAGTAGGAAATGGGTTCTGCCATTGTAATGAAACCTCCCCAAATCGATTTTGGCCGCGCACTAGGCAATGGGGTCTGCCGTTAAATGAAAATTACCTTCGTCGTTGTGAATTGCAGTAAACAAGTGGACTTGCCATTATCATCGCAATTCCGCAAATCACACTTTCATTGGAAACAACGTCTGGGGATTTCACAATACTGATTCTCGGATAAAGCCAAGACAAACCCAATTTAAAAATCTTATTCACTTCATGTGCACTAATTTACTTCGATATCCGTATACAATGTAGTGTACCGTAGCGAAGCATGGGTACATTTGCTAGTGGAAGATATTAGGAGACAAAATATTATACTTGACTTCAGCTCTTAGCAAGATATAAACAGCAGAATGCTGCAAAAATATACTAACACCTAAATGACTTCACAACCAATATACCAACTGGAACAATCAATTTGCTGTGCAGGAAGTTGGCTTGTGGTTGTATTCACAGCTGCACAGTTCAACTTCAATGTATAATCTGACACATTAGAGAACGAAACAAGATTGCATGTAGATCATTTCAAGCGATACACCTGTATTGCCTACGCCAAATATAGGCAGCAAGAAATCTCAGTACAAATGCCAAGCTTCGTGATAAGACTACAAGGCACTAAGGATAAATGACTCCCCCAGTCCAAAAAATCTTTAATTAGTACAACCTCTCCTGAACTGTTCTTCACTGCTACACAAGCTGTGTTATAATAAATATTTGAGTGGGTGGCACAATTGTAGAACTTCTAACATTTCTATAATTATTGGGAATTGTTTGTTCTTCACACACCAATAAGGTGTGGGGTCCATTGTACCGGGGTCACTTGTGCTGCTTACACCGTTTAGATAAATGCAAAGCCAAAAACTTAGATAACAAAGGTTACTTTGACTCTCAAACTTGCTGCGATAATCAATGTTTTGGTGAATTTCTACATTCAGAATTGCTGATTATCAAGTATTCGACACTGAGAATTAAAGAAAATGCTCTTGTTGGTACTGTGGAATAAAATCTAAAACGAACGACAGTTACAAAATGACCATGATTCATAGACAAGAAGTGGATACTATTCACAATGCCTTATTTTCAGAGATAATGCTTGTTGTCCAAAAGGGTCCAAAATCTACGTAACTGAACCTTGCATTAGTATTAATTACTGGTAAAGCAGAACCATGGCCTTCCCCCTCTAGTGGTATTAATCATAGTTAACACAGACCAAGGGTGTTCCCCACATTAGTGTGCTACTCACAAGCAATGCAGACCGATGGTGTTACTCACACAGAGGGGCTGAACACAGTCACCGACTAGATCAATGATGATGATGATCATAATCCTGGTTTAAAGGGGCATACCCCTGGGTAACCAAACAATACTGGTATGAGGTGCAACAAATTGAAATGATAATTAAAACTTCAAAATGTATTAATTGACAAGAATATAAAGTAAAATAAATGATGATTAGCATGATTTCAAAACAATCAGTGGATCCAATTGACAATGCCTTAATGACTTCACTATGCAGTGTCGGATTAAAGTAAGTTTAGGATAAAACATACAACTTAGCTAGGAGTCCCAATGCTCAATACTGCATCAGCCTGTTTTCATCCAAGGGTCGGCGTGCTTTTCTCTTCCATAGAGCAAGTTTGCTAAATGTTTCTTTAGGTCCTATAGCCAAAACATCCACTCGAGGGATGGTAGGTTCGAATCCACAGTTACGAAGATAGTTTTAAAGTGGTTTTACATTTTCATACCAAGCTGGTTAACATAATATCAATGTAGTGTGAAACTCCTTCTCCTCAAAGACGTAGCAGCGCATGACCTCCTCTTTATGGACAGAGTAGTGTATGACCTCTTCCTACTCAGTACTCATGTCTGTTACAAAATTGAGTCAACCTCAGATTTATCTCTTGGACATCTTAACAGACAATCAAACTTACACCTTTATCGAATAGACCTTAACGAATTGCTGTTAAAATTTATACTTCATCCATTCAGATTAAAATAAATGCCTTCCTCGCCACCACCACTAAGAAACAAATGAAGAATCTCTGAGTTCTGAGATAAAGATTTGAACCCCAAAACCTAAAACAAAAACTACACCCGTATTCACTTAGCAAACTGGTAATGATATAATCTTTTTACAGATAATATGTTCATCATGGGATTCGACTACTGAGTAGTATCACTATTCAAAATAAACTTATGTTTTAATGGTCCACCCTTTCAATCCTATATTGTGCAATGTGTATAGACTATGTAGTATTGCAAAGGTGGACCATTAAAACATAAGTTTAATTATTACTGTGATCACAATTCAATACTTATCAAAACCATGCAGTTTATATCCTATGATATTGAGTATTATGGCAAAGCAAATATGAGCTGCCACGTACCAACTACAATACAAACCAACAGAGAGCACCAACAGAAAGAAATATACTACTTGTGGGAAAAGGAGAATGAAGAGAAGCAGGCTAGGTGCCTGGAAGACAGAGATTCTCCAAGCCCAAATCATAACACGTAGCTTGCTATTGCTCCAGAGGAATAAATTCCACTTGCATTGACTGCATGAACACACAAACCACTCTCAATCAGGCGGTACATCACATCTCAACATCGAGTGATATTCTAGTACAGTTTGATTTACGAGCTGCGAACCGCTTGTTGGTATTTATCCCATTATATATCAGGAGCTAAGCAGAAGTAGCAAAAACCTGCACTGCTCACACAAAGTACAGCGCAGTGGCACAACATAAAACAATGGTCTCCTTGTCCCATTCTGCATAGTGAAGATGAGAAATCTGAACCCGGATATCAACAACTTGCTCCAAATGTGCAATATAATCATCAACCTTCTGCCCAATGCCACATGAAATTTCCCCTAGAAATTCAGTAAAGCAATGATGACCACCCCATCAAAACTTCTAGAATTTTTTACGCAGTCCTACTCAACAAAACAGGACTGGCACATTTTTGACACATGCGGCACAACTAACCGCCTTTGCATCCAGCCTCCACCTGGTCAGCGGTGCAACATGGGGTTGACAGCAGCTACACGCAGGACGTTAGATCTTATTATAGCTGGAGACTTTAATTTGACATTAATTACTGGTGAGCAAAGTATTCTTGTAAATTTTGGACCTGCACATAGATCCTTAGCTGTGTTTATGTCATTCTATCAGTTGCACTTGGTCAATAATATTCCTAATACAAATGGAAATACACTTGATCTTATTATTATGAATGTTAACACATTAACAGTATATAGAAGTGAGTGCCCCTTAGATGAGCAGGATTGTTATCATCCTGCAATTGTAGTCACACTACTATTAAACAGAGAGCGTAACCATGTTTCACAACAATCTAAGTAGTTATTTGCCTTTATAGGGGCTAATTTCTTTTAGATGTATAAAATGTTTGAGCAAATGGATTGGTCTAAGATTGTAGAATTTACGAACACTGACCAGGCTATTAAGTATTTTTATGCTCAGGTACACTCCGTATTTTGTGAAACGGTACCAATCAAGAATATTCACAAAAAGAAAAATATATGGTGATGTCAAGATACATTGCTAGGTTAGGGCTGAGGATCAGAAATTTGGGGCTCGTATTTGATGTAGAGCGGGTTGGAGTAAGGGAAGGGTAAGTCTATCATGTAATAGTTGTATCATGATTTACTAGTATTTACTAGTATGTTGATTTACTAGTTGTCTATACATATGTAATAGTTGATCGTAAATAGCTTGTTGTTGTTGTTGTGTATATGAAGTAATTTTTAAATCTGTGATTGTGATGTAAGTACTGTATTTACGATCAGTATTTTCTACAAATTTCTGAGGTGGGGAGTAGCCAGGAGGTACATAAATTGTTGCTAAAGCTATTATTTGATTTCCATTATTGATTTCTATTTTTAAATTTTCAGATAGATATTCATTTAAAGAATGATAATGTTGTTCTGAAGGGATGGATTTATGAATACTAATTGCTACCCTCCGTAACATCTACTGGGGCAGCAGTCACTTGACCTTTTAAGAACACACATTAATGTCATAAATATTCATTTACTACAACAGCTGAATAGGATCAAGGAGAAATGATACACAGTGCATTCACGTCCCAGAGAAAGTTCCGTCAAAGTGAGTCTGGAAGATCAATCGTGCCGCTAGCTGGATCTCAAACAGAATATCAGGACGTGGGAATGGGACAATATTCCGGAGCTAAATAGTGATGATTTTCAGAATGGTCTCAGTGGAAGGAGGGGAAGAATGGAAGGGGAGGGTGGGGAAGGGATGTAAATTGGAGTGATAGGTAACACTTATTCCGGCTGAGTGGGAGAAGTATGACATTTACCCTTACATTTAACTGAGAATGTTGGATGATTTTCACTGCAAGTGTTGCATTTGAGTGATCCCTTTCTGCTGCAAGCACTTGAGGTTTGTTGACCACTACAAATAGCACATACATTGTGAAGAGAGCAATATTAGGTTGATCATAGAACTGGCAGTGATCGCAGTGTCTGCGCTGTGGTCAAGATGACCAAGAGGCTTCCACATGATGCCGCTTCACATAGATCAGCAAACCATCCCTCAGACGCTGGTTCATTGTTGCCATAATCCAGGACAGGATACTCATCAGCAAGGTGTGTCCGTTAGAATTCCGGATCAGAATGGCTCGGAATATGTGATGTCCTTTTCCTGAAGACGGCCAGTGATAACGTCCTGCTCAAAAGGTTAAAATCAACAAGTGAGTGAATCCGTGGTCGCTCAGCTATGATATTGACCTGCATTACGTC
Organism: Anabrus simplex; assembly: GCF_040414725.1. Taxonomy (NCBI): domain Eukaryota; kingdom Metazoa; phylum Arthropoda; class Insecta; order Orthoptera; family Tettigoniidae; genus Anabrus; species Anabrus simplex. Next base: position 97,248,502 of record NC_090274.1, on the reverse strand, counting down.
CATATAAGCAATTAAATGTGTTAGGCCTCACACCACATCCTTAGTCCCATAAAAATTTATACTCAGTATCTTGTACAGCACTACACAATCAACTCCGATTCCCTCAGGTTGCCATCCATTAAGCCCCTATCAGTATTAAACGTTACACGATCTCGCCAGTCCCATTAGCAAAATGTGTAGCCACCACCTTGTTCCAAGTCCACCATGGAGTCCGGAAGGTCACCTTCAAATCTTTCCCTTCTATGAGTGAAGCATACTTGTTAAGTCTTACACCATGTCCCTAGTCTCATTAGTACAATGTGTAGCCAAAATTTTGTTCCAAGGTCCGCTCCAAGAGAGCTAACGCTTCTGCACATTGCACAAAATATAACTGGAGGTATGTTGTCAAGGTCGGAAGCAGTATTTTGAAGGCTGTTAATTACCTCGATCTCTGTGAAGTAAAGGATGGAGAGGGAGAGTGGTAATGGCTTAGCTCTGTTTGGGTACATATTCGTTCTTTTCCCTCACCCATTATTGGCCCCTTTAAATTTCTCACCAAACGTTGAGGCAATGGCCTCGGGGAATGCGGCTATTACCGTTAAGGTGCTGATTTGCCGTATTAAGGTATTAACACATGTCACTGCTGTTGTTACTTATCAAGTTTATGTAGTTCTTGTGTGCTTCACGGATGAGTTTCTTGGTGGCATTCCTCACACATTTACATTTGTTCCCCATAAGATCGCTTGTATCCTGTTTCCATTTCCTGTAAACCATATTCCTTTTGCATATCATTTTGACTAATATTTTGTAATCTATGAAGAGTTTTTATTGGTAACGATGGGTAGATTGCTTCTTAGAAGTTATGATAGCAGTTCCCAGCCAGCATTTTTGTAGTAATAGACTATTCTATTACATTTACTTACTGGTGGATTCTTGTATTTTTTGGTAACTGTAACTGCTAGGTGTTCGGAGGAACGGGGGATTACTGCAGTCTCCAGTACTGAGGATGGAGTGTTAGTATGGAGAAGTGTTTTCATTATACAGGTTGGTTCATTAATTAATTACTCAAGGAACATGTAGAATTCTACAACGAAAGTTGCTCTTAATGGACTAATGGGAAGAGGCAGGAGGTGAGGGCGATCATGCTGCCAGAACATTTCCAAGATAAAATCACCAGCCTTCTAGATACTTTTGAATCAATATTGTATATTTTGTACGTGGCTTAGAGACAGTAGTAAATCCTCATTCATGTCACCGGTGGAGTTTGGAGTCCGGTAGATGGAACCCAAAAGGAACTTGCTTCCACTGAACATGAATTCCACCAAAACAAACTCTGCCTTTGTTTCGAGCAGCTCAAAGCACACACGGTTGAATTCGGGTTTCATGGCAATAAGTGATCTTACCCCTGAGGTTTTCTAAATACTGTGTATGACTGAGGTACCATTTCTATGTCATAGATTGATAAATTCAACCAGGATTCACTAACGCACACAATTGGTGGATCTATAGCAGCAAGAGTGGCCAGAACTGCCTGTTTACACTTCACATATTTCAGGCTGTGAGTACTAAATCAAAACACAGTAACTGTCCTGTCATGTGCAGCTTAATGTTATGTTAAAAATGATTCTTAGATTGAGGAGAACTACATTTCCAACATGACCATGCCTGCACCACTGAGTTAATTTTCTACAGTAGAAATGTATTAATCATTGCACATGTTCTGTGGACTGCTGAGTAAAAAAATGTACGTGCCACGTATAGCTAATTCACATTATGTTTAGAATTACGCATATTACACAGGCATTTGCATGAGACTTCTGAGTTTGGTCCTGGGTTAAATTCCACATCTCCACTAAAAGCAACTGAACACATGACAAGGTGGGGAAATGATACGGGCGGTTTGGCAACTTTGCACCCTCCTGCAATCCTCCAAACCCCCAGACGTCGGATACCCATTCCTACGGTGGACTCACATTAATCTCACATTTACATACTACTAATAAGCACTTATTAATTTCTAAATCTGTATACAATTCTCTGTTTGTCAAGCAGTACTTTGATACTACTTTTGTAGATGTTAGTACAATTTATACCATTGAACTCGTATCACTACGGAGCTACTTGCCACTGCTTTGAACTATTTTCTAGTTGTTTTGTTGTGACGAGCTGCAAATTTCAAAATTCAATAATAGCATTCTTGCAAAACTATACATTTGATTCCTTCACTTTCATGCAAAACAGCCAGACAGGAGACAGTGTTGACAATATTCATATCCCAAAATATACTTTCCACGTGCCTGAACACTGAGGATGCCGAGGCCAAACTCACGCTCTGAATCAACTCCACTTTTAATTTTGTTTACTCACTTAATTTAACCGTACCAGGATGCATTCCTCAAATAGGTTGCTTACCTGTTACTCATGACCATATTTCAGTTTTATTGATTTGATAGTCCTTGGAATATTGTGATGTGTGAGTAAGTGGTGTATCATACATCGCCTGTGATTGTGCAGAAATCAGCTATTACAAAGATTGTGAAAGGGCAGCAGGAGGCTACGTTAAATGTTGGAGAGCAAAAAAGACTTGACATTTAGACACTTAAATATCTCCAAACAGCTTGGAGCAGTTTATAATGAGGTGATAGAGATGAAGAAGAATAAACACAATACAGATAATGGGATATAATGCACCAGCCACTGTGCATCATTGTTGGATTTTCAGCTACTGGATTTAAAGATCAAATTTTCAAAGGTCAGAATAAATTCTGAGTATGGAAAGCAAATTGAGTATATCAGAACGTGGTTTTACAAAGGAAAATAATCAGGCCTTGAAATATAAGAAAGATTCTAGGCAGGTTTTTGATGTTATTCTTCCACCTGAAACAACTTTAAAAATATGTACAGTACCAGGAAAGCCTAGGTCCTGGTCCATAGTTATCAAAAGAAATGTTGTTCCAGCATATAAGATCCGTCCGACGTACGAACATCTAAGTAAAAGAATGTTCCAGTATGTACCAGCCTCCACGAGTGCGCTAGGCGGAGTCAAGTGACGTCACCTATCGTTCAAAGCTCACCTCCCCTAGAGATATTTCTCGTAAATATCTTTCTTTTCGCAAGTATTCAACGGCTGTACCAATTTTAATGGAACAAACGCTAAATGGTAGCGGACGTCATGAAAATTAACCTCTATAAATTCCAAATTAATCCATCCTATGGTTGCTGAGTTACAATGATTTAAAATCTAACAGAAATTACGCACTCACGGTCACATGACCGAGAGAAACTACCCCTTCCAGCGCCAGCTATATATGCCACTGGGTCAAGGCTAACAGGTAGTTGTGTGTTGAGTTGAGTTCAGTTCATTGCAAGCAGTCCAGTCTAGCAGTGCAGTATGTGTATGAGTAAGAGAGAGGGGAAACTGGCCCTCACATAGTATGTTCGTGCAGTCTCGAAGACAGTACTTTTCGTCGTGTTTCGCGGAGACGAAATTACGAGCTAGGAAATCGCCATCGTACTTGAAAAAAAAAGACGTCGCACCGTAAGTAGTCTATTGTGCCGCGACTACGATATAACTTACAGACATTTCAAAGTATAACACGTACGAAATCAGTGAAATTCGAAGTTATATATTGGACATTCACAACATGACGTGTGGACTTAATTAATTGCACACAATATTAAATTACCAACAGAAACTCTCGTGTACAGTAACTTTAACTACTCTAGAACTTATTTTCTAACATAGCACATCCTTGGACTATGTCTTTTAATTTATGTGCCATATTAGGACTTGACGTGTTACAGTGATAAACTTAGTGAAAGTTTAGAACTTTTTCTAAAAAAAGATAGTTCTATCAACATTAGAGAATCAGTGTTATCTGTCAGGACAAAGATTTAAAGACTGTGGTTAGAGACGGTCATGAGAAATATTACGTGTTTGCACTGTGTTGGACGTTCTCAGTGACAGTTTAAAATAGTGTTTTTTTGCAACAAGGACTGTGATCACTCATTGGACGTCCTAAAATTAACATAGTATCTGTAAATACTACTTGCATGCTCCGTGTGTTAAGATAATTTCCACGAGCAGCAGAAATCTTCAGAAAATTCTACAAGATCCAACTACCTTCAACATCATTTCATCTATAACGTCAACGTGGTTTCTTCGTGGAACTTCAAGTTCGAGTCACCATCCGCACCCGCGGAATGTTCCAGATTCTCATCAGTATTCTTAAGCCAAGTTTTTTTTTAATAAGTGAGTAGTCACAAACTGACTTTCTTTTTTTTCTCTTACCAATCTTGAACAGTGGTTTACCCAGTGCTGCGTGTGACGATACTTTGTAGTTCTCCATCATTACTCAAAAATCATCTTTTAATGATAAATCTATTTTCAAAATCTATTTCACAGAGGAAAGACTCTAGGAGTTTCAAGTGTTCTAAGTTTCAAGGCTAACAAACTGAGAAACTCTCAACAGAAGTTCAAATTCTTATTTTCAATTATAAATGTGTTCATGTCATGTCATAATACTTAGAAAGACTTTAGGTGAAACTGACACTTTATGTTTTTGCAAAAGACTATTGGATCTGTGAGATTTATTTATTTTCACAAATTGCTTTCAAGAAGATTTACGTTAACCTTTTGATTTCAACAAATTATTTGCATTATATATCGACATTGCAGGGTGGTGAATTGATTAACATTATTAATAAATTGTTTGAAAAATGGTATAACCATCTATTATTCGCCCTGCGAGTCTATCCTGCTCTGTACCGGCTCCAAACCAACTTCCACTACCTGAGATCCTTCTCATGCCTTACGCCCCGAACTTTTACTGGTACAGAGAGGATAGAATATATAATAGATGGCGCCCAACGTGGGGCTCGATTTGGAGCCGTGCCATAATAATAGATGATGCGCCAGTAATAATAGACATCATCGCAACATTCAGGGTTCGATTCAAGTCATAATAAATTGCAATTTGAGTACAGGGTTCGACTGCAACTATTATGAACACAAAGAACTTGTTGTATTTGACTTATTTGAATATTCCGGAAACATGGATAACTTACTTGCAGCAAACAAAGCTCTCAGGCTTAGCATTAACGATCAGAATGCTAAGATTGATAGGTCCAATAACCAAATAACACAAATGCAGGCTCAAATGAACATGCAAATAGATCTAATTAATACGCAAATGGTAGAGTCTAATAACCTATTGCAGGCTCAAATGATCGAGTCTAATTCCTAATTACAGGCTCAAAATAACGAATTGCAATCACAAATGCAGGCTCAAAATACTCAACTTCAACAACAAATGCAGACTCAAAATACTCAACTTCAACAACAAATGCAGGCACAAAATACTCAACTACAAGCGCAGTTAACTGAGTCAAATAGTAAGGTTGAAGACTTAACTTCTCAAATTGATAGGACCTTGAACACTAAGTTTGCAGAGGCCGATAAAGTTATCAATAAAAGGCCCACTGAATCCAGTGCCCTTATCGAGCAACGATTCCTTGAAGCTGGAACTCGCCTCGAAAAGAAACTTACTGATTCTAGTGCACAAGTCGAAGCCACATTGAAAAACATGCGGGATCAGTTTGTTGAAAACCTTGAGTCTATCAAGGAAGAAATAAAGCCAGAGGTCGTCAAGTCTTTAGACAAAGATCTTAGAAATGTTCTTCCTTCCGTTCAAGCATTTTCAACCGAACTCAAAGACTTACGAACTGAATTTCAAGAATACCATGGTAACATCTCACAAGCTCAAGCAAAGTTAGCTCAGGTGCAGGAAAACCTGCGAGATGCATTAAAGAACGATGTGGGCAAATTACGTAGCGAGATAGGACTAATTAAGAGCACGCAAGGAGAACTTGACAAGCGTATTACAGGACAGCTAGACAGCACGCATACCCAGATAGCTGCTTTCTGTAAAGACGTACAAGTAATTAAAACTGACTTGAGAAATGAAATAAAAAAAATTAGACACCTCAATTAATTCCAAAATTGAGAACTTGTCTGAAGAAATGAATCAAATTAAACTCAAAGAATATACAACTGACGTCACAATCCCTGGTTCATCGAGGGAAGTACACAGCACAACAACCCTTATTAAAGTACCAGATGACAAACCAGTCAAATTTTCAGGACGTGACGAGTATACTGCTCGGGAATTTTTGTTAAATGTCGACGATTACCTGGAAGAGAATAGGGTAGATGACGATAGAAAACTTAGAATAGTATCCAAACTTCTAGAAGGACGAGCCTTATCATGGCTCATAGCTTTTAAGAGCAACTTTAAAAACTATGACGACTTTAAAAAGGCACTTCTCAAACGCTTTTGGGATTCTGAAAGACAACACCTCGTCAAGATGCAACTCTACTTTAGTAAATACAATACTTCAGTCAATACTTCCCGATATTCTGATTATTGCTTAATGCAATTAAAGAAGCTAGTTTTTAGATCAGCCTTTGCCAGATATCGAACTCATTCAGATCCTGACACTTCAATATCCGCCTCATGTTCAAGAGATACTAGTCGCTGCCAACACTAAAACATTGGAGCATTTCGACGCTACTTTGCGCAGGTTAGATACGGCTAATATCCAATCTAGTCCGAAAACTAACAGGAGTCGAGAAATAAATACGAACTCTGCGGAAATAAGACCGCCGGAGAGAGAGGAACCCAGGACACGTGAAGAAGGCAGATTAAGCCCTACCAACCCAACCAGATTCCGGAATTTTAGACGTCAGAAGGATCAGGATAGACACCCTTACCAACCTAGGAATTTATGGAGACAGCATGAAAGCACTCCTGAAGAAAATCTTGAGTCCAGACGACGAGAACTCGAAAGTAGATGGACGGATACACGGGAATACATCAGGGAGAGAAATCGTAATCCTGATGAGCTTGGAGACACATCCCTGAAATACCAACGTCAATACGGGCCGAGAGAACAAAAACCACCTGATCCTGAATCAACAGGCGCTATAAAAAAATGCCGATCCCACAATAGCGAGATTGACTATAGAACACGATGAGGACGAGATTTCACAATATTGTACTGCTGTTATCAATTACTGGCACATTGACGATTCCGAATTACTATTTGAAGATGCACAAACACCAAGGCCAATTATTACACGTTCATTACCTGTCATAACAGTACGCACAGGCAACCTACAGGTGATTACGCTTATCGATTCTGGAGCGCAAGCTTCTTTAATTTCTGATAGGCTTGTAGACTCACTTAAAAATCAGAACAATGTTTTGTTAATGCCTGTAGCCCAGATCAAAGTAAGAGGGATAGTTCCTGATAAAATTGTTAAGTGTAAATCCCAGGCATTTTTAGAATTTGAAATTAACAGCCAGTCATTCGAACACATATTTTTGGTAGTATCACGTCTTAACTTCAACTTAATACTTGGATCAGATTTTATGATCAAATACAAAGGAACCATTGACTATGATGCCAACCTCGTAAGATTAAAGAATAGTTCCGTAGGACTACAGCTGATAGGACGAAGTGACCTGGAAGTTCAAGAGAATGGAGCCCGTTTCGAAGAAGCCGGTGGTGATATTATTGAGCCCGCTGTAAGCGAGGTTGCGCCAGCCGAAGCAGAATGTAGAAAGGGTGACCAAAGCAGGGATGATGCAGAATCCCTATTCAATGAGAACTCCATTATAGGTCCAGATTATATAATGTCTATAGCCAGTGTGGTTGAAGATCCGGAAATTAAAGTAAAATTGGAGGAAGCCAAAAATGATGTTCTAAAAAAATTTGCATGTGTATTCGATGACAAGCCTGGAAAAGAAAATCCTGCGTATTTTCTTTTCGTCCAACCAAGGGGAAGATGTAACAGGAAAGCCTAGGTCCTGGTCCATAGTTATCAAAAGAAATGTTGTTCCAGCATATAAGATCCGTCCGACGTACCAACATCTAAGTAAAAGAATGTTCCAGTATGTACCAGCCTCCACGAATGCGCTAGGCGGAGTCAAGTGACGTCACCTATCGTTCAAAGCTCACCTCCCCTAGAGATATTTCTCGTAAATATCTTTCTTTTTGCAAGTTTTCAACGGCTGTACCAATTTTAATGGAACAAACGCTAAATGGTAGCGGACGTCATGAAAATTAACCTCTATAAATTCCAAATTAATCCATCCTATGGTTGCTGAGTTACAATGATTTAAAATCTAACAGAAATTACGCACTCACGGTCACATGACCGAGAGAAACTACCCCTCCCAGCGCCAGCTATATATGCCACTGGGTCAAGGCTAACAGGTAGTTGTGTGTTGAGTTGAGTTCAGTTCATTGCAAGCAGTCCAGTCTAGCAGTGCAGTATGTGTATGAGTAAGAGAGAGGGGAAACTGGCCCTCACATAGTATGTTCGTGCAGTCTCGAAGACAGTACTTTTCGTCGTGTTTCGCGGAGACGAAATTACGAGCTAGTAAATCGCCATCGTACTTGAAAAAAAAAAAAGACGTCGCACCGTAAGTAGTCTATTGTGCCGCGACTACGATATAACTTACAGACATTTCAAAGTATAACACGTACGAAATCAGTGAAATTCGAAGTTATATATTGAACATTCACAACATGACGTGTGGACTTAATTAATTACACACAATATTAAATTACCAACAGAAACTCTCGTGTACAGTAACTTTAACTACTCTAGAACTTATTTTCTAACATAGCACATCCTTGGACTATGTCTTTTTATTTATGTGCCATATTAGGACTTGACGTGTTACAGTGATAAACTTAGTGAAAGTTAAGAACTTTTTCTAAAATAAGATAGTTCTATCAACATTAGAGAATCAGTGTTATCTGTCAGGACAACAATTTAAAGACTGTGGTTAGAGACGGTCATGAGAAATATTACGTGTTTGCACTGTGTTGGACGTTCTCAGTGACAGTTTAAAATAGTGTTTTTTTGCAACAAGGACTGTGATCACTCATTGGACGTCCTAAAATTAACATAGTATCTGTAAATACTACTTGCATGTTCCGTGTGTTAAGATAATTTCCACGAGCAGCAGAAATCTTCAGAAAATTCTACAAGATCCAACTACCTTCAACATCATTTCATCTATAACGTCAACGTGGTTTCTTCGTGGAACTTCAAGTTCGAGTCACCATCCGCACCCGCGGAATGTTCCAGATTCTCATCAGTATTCGTAAGCCAAGTTTTTTTTTAATAAGTGAGTAGTCACAAACTGACTTTCTTTTTTTTTCTCTTACCAATCTTGAACAGTGGTTTACCCAGTGCTGCGTGTGACGATACTTTGTAGTTCTCCATCATTACTCAAAAATCATCTTTTAATGATAAATCTATTTTCAAAATCTATTTCACAGAGGAAAGACTCTAGGAGTTTCAAGTGTTCTAAGTTTCAAGGCTAACAAACTGAGAAACTCTCAACAGAAGTTCAAATTCTTATTTTCAATTATAAATGTGTTCATGTCATGTCATAATACTTAGAAAGACTTTAGGTGAAACTGACACTTTATGTTTTTGCAAAAGACTATTGGATCTGTGAGATTTATTTATTTTCACAAATTGCTTTCAAGAAGATTTACGTTAACCTTTTGATTTCAACAAATTATTTGCATTCTATATCGACATTGCAGGGTGGTGAATTGATTAACATTATTAATAAATTGTTTGAAAAATGGTATAACCATCTATTATTCGCCCTGCGAGTCTATCCTGCTCTGTACCGGCTCCAAACCAACTTCCACTACCTGAGATCCTTCTCATGCCTTACGCCCCGAACGTTTACTGGTACAGAGAGGATAGAATATATAATAGATGGCGCCCAACGTGGGGCTCGATTTGGAGCCGTGCCATAATAATAGATGATGCGCCAGTAATAATAGACATCATCGCAACATTCAGGGTTCGATTCAAGTCATAATAAATTGCAATTTGAGTACAGGGTTCGACTGCAACTATTATGAACACAAAGAACTTGTTGTATTTGACTTATTTGAATATTCCGGAAACATGGATAACTTACTTGCAGCAAACAAAGCTCTCAGGCTTAGCATTAACGATCAGAATGCTAAGATTGATAGGTCCAATAACCAGATAACACAAATGCAGGCTCAAATGAACACGCAAATAGATCTAATTAATACGCAAATGGTAGAGTCTAATAACCTATTGCAGGCTCAAATGATCGAGTCTAATTCCTAATTACAGGCTCAAAATAACGAATTGCAATCACAAATGCAGGCTCAAAATACTCAACTTCAACAACAAATGCAGACTCAAAATACTCAACTTCAACAACAAATGCAGGCACAAAATACTCAACTACAAGCGCAGTTAACTGAGTCAAATAGTAAGGTTGAAGACTTAACTTCTCAAATTGATAGGACCTTGAACACTAAGTTTGCAGAGGCCGATAAAGTTATCAATAAAAGGCTCACTGAATCCAGTGCCCTTATCGAGCAATGATTCCGTGAAGCTGGAACTCGCCTCGAAAAGAAACTTACTGATTCTAGTGCACAAGTCGAAGCCACATTGAAAAACATGCGGGATCAGTTTGTTGAAAACCTAGAGTCTATCAAGGAAGAAATAAAGCCAGAGGTCGTCAAGTCTTTAGACAAAGATCTTAGAAATGTTCTTCCTTGCGTTCAAGCATTTTCAACCGAACTCAAAGACTTACGAACTGAATTTCAAGAATCCCATGGTAACATCTCACAAGCTCAAGCAAAGTTAGCTCAGGTGCAGGAAAACCTGCGAGATGCATTAAAGAACGATGTGGGCAAATTACATAGCGAGATAGGACTAATTAAGAGCACGCAAGGAGAACTTGACAAGCGTATTACAGGACAGCTAGACAGCACGCATACCCAGATAGCTGCTTTCTGTAAAGACGTACAAGTAATTAAAACTGACTTGAGAAATGAAATAAAAAAATTAGACACCTCAATTAATTCCAAAATTGAGAATTTGTCTGAAGAAGTGAATCAAATTAAACTCAAAGAATATACAACTGACGTCACAATCCCTGGTTCATCGAGGGAAGTACACAGCACAACAACCCTTATTAGAGTACCAGATGACAAACTAGTCAAATTTTCAGGACGTGACGAGTATACTGCTCGGGAATTTTTGTTAAATGTCGACGATTACCTGGAAGAGAATAGGGTAGATGACGATAGAAAACTTAGAATAGTATCCAAACTTCTAGAAGGACGAGCCTTATCATGGTTCATAGCTTTTAAGAGCAACTTTAAAAACTATGACGACTTTAAAAAGGCACTTCTCAAACGCTTTTGGGATTCTGAAAGACAACACCTCGTCAAGATGCAACTCTACTTTAGTAAATACAATACTTCAGTCAATACTTCCCGATATTCTGATTATTGCTTAATGCAATTAAAGAAGCTAGTTTTTAGATCAGCCTTTGCCAGATATCGAACTCATTCAGATCCTGACACTTCAATATCCGCCTCATGTTCAAGAGATACTAGTCGCTGCCAACACTAAAACATTGGAGCATTTCGACGCTACTTTGCGCAGGTTAGATACGGCTAATATCCAATCTAGTCCGAAAACTAACAGGAGTCGAGAAATAAATACGAACTCTGCGGAAATAAGACCGCCGGAGAGAGAGGAACCCAGGACACGTGAAGAAGGCAGATTAAGCCCTACCAACCCAACCAGATTCCGGAATTTTAGACGTCAGAAGGATCAGGATAGACACCTTACCAACCTAGGAATTTATGGAGACAGCATGAAAGCACTCCTGAAGAAAATCTTGAGTCCAGACGACGAGAACTCGAAAGTAGATGGACGGATACACGGGAATACATCAGGGAGAGAAATCGTAATCCTGATGAGCTTGGAGACACATCCCTGAAATACCAACGTCAATACGGGCCGAGAGAACAAAAACCACCTGATCCTGAATCAACAGGCGCTATAAAAAAATGCCGATCCCACAATAGCGAGATTGACTATAGAACACGATGAGGACGAGATTTCACACTATTGTACTGCTGTTATCAATTACTGGCACATTGACGATTCCGAATTACTATTTGAAGATGCACAAACACCAAGGCCAATTATTACACGTTCATTACCTGTCATAACAGTACGCACAGGCAACCTACAGGTGATTACGCTTATCGATCTGGAGCGCAAGCTTCTTTAATTTCTGATAGGCTTGTAGACTCACTTAAAAATCAGAACAATGTTTTGTTAATGCCTGTAGCCCAGATCAAAGTAAGAGGGATAGTTCCTGTTAAAATTGTTAAGTGTAAATCCCAGGCATTTTTAGAATTTGAAATTAACAGCCAGTCATTCGAACACATATTTTTGGTAGTATCACGTCTTAACTTCAACTTAATACTTGGATCAGATTTTATGATCAAATACAAAGGAACCATTGACTATGATGCCAACCTCGTAAGATTAAAGAATAGTTCCGTAGGACTACAGCTGATAGGACGAAGTGACCTGGAAGTTCAAGAGAATGGAGCCCGTTTCGAAGAAGCCGGTGGTGATATTATTGAGCCCGCTGTAAGCGAGGTTGCGCCAGCCGAAGCAGAATGTAGAAAGGGTGACCAAAGCAGGGATGATGCAGAGTCCCTATTCAATGAGAACTCCATTATAGGTCCAGATTATATAATGTCTATAGCCAGTGTGGTTGAAGATCCGGAAATTAAAGTAAAATTGGAGGAAGCCAAAAATGATGTTCTAAAAAAATTTGCATGTGTATTCGATGACAAGCCTGGAAAAGAAAATCCTGTGTATTTTCTTTTCGTCCAACCAAGGGGAAGATGTAACAGGAAAGCCTAGGTCCTGGTCCATAGTTATCAAAAGAAATGTTGTTCCAGCATATAAGATCCGTCCGACGTACCAACATCTAAGTAAAAGAATGTTCCAGTATGTACCAGCCTCCACGAATGCGCTAGGCGGAGTCAAGTGACGTCACCTATCGTTCAAAGCTCACCTCCCCTAGAGATATTTCTCGTAAATATCTTTCTTTTTGCAAATTTCAACGGCTGTACCAATTTTAATGTAACAAACGCTAAATGGTAGCGGACGTCATGAAAATTAACCTCTATAAATTCCAAATTAATCCATCCTATGGTTGCTGAGTTACAATGATTTAAAATCTAACAGAAATTACGCACTCACGGTCACATGACCGAGAGAAACTACCCCTCCCAGCGCCAGCTATATATGCCACTGGGTCAAGGCTAACAGGTAGTTGTGTGTTGAGTTGAGTTCAGTTCATTGCAAGCAGTCCAGTCTAGCAGTGCAGTATGTGTATGAGTAAGAGAGAGGGGAAACTGGCCCTCACATAGTATGTTCGTGCAGTCTCGAAGACAGTACTTTTCGTCGTGTTTCGCGGAGACGAAATTACGAGCTAGTAAATCGCCATCGTACTTGAAAAAAAAAAGACGTCGCACCGTAAGTAGTCTATTGTGCCGCGACTACGATATAACTTACAGACATTTCAAAGTATAACACGTACGAAATCAGTGAAATTCGAAGTTATATATTGAACATTCACAACATGACGTGTGGACTTAATTAATTACACACAATATTAAATTACCAACAGAAACTCTCGTGTACAGTAACTTTAACTACTCTAGAACTTATTTTCTAACATAGCACATCCTTGGACTATGTCTTTTTATTTATGTGCCATATTAGGACTTGACGTGTTACAGTGATAAACTTAGTGAAAGTTAAGAACTTTTTCTAAAATAAGATAGTTCTATCAACATTAGAGAATCAGTGTTATCTGTCAGGACAACGATTTAAAGACTGTGGTTAGAGACGGTCATGAGAAATATTACGTGTTTGCACTGTGTTGGACGTTCTCAGTGACAGTTTAAAATAGTGTTTTTTTGCAACAAGGACTGTGATCACTCATTGGACGTCCTAAAATTAACATAGAATCTGTAAATACTACTTGCATGTTCCGTGTGTTAAGATAATTTCCACGAGCAGCAGAAATCTTCAGAAAATTCTACAAGATCCAACTACCTTCAACATCATTTCATCTATAACGTCAACGTGGTTTCTTCGTGGAACTTCAAGTTCGAGTCATCATCTGCACCCGCGGAATGTTCCAGATTCTCATCAGTATTCGTAAGCCTAGTTTTTTTTTAATAAGTGAGTAGTCACAAACTGACTTTCTTTTTTTTTTTCTCTTACCAATCTTGAACAGTGGTTTACCCAGTGCTGCATGTGACGATACTTTGTAGTTATCCATCATTACTCAAAAATCATCTTTTAATGATAAATCTACTTTCAAAATTTATTTCACAGAAGAAAGACTCTAGGAGTTTCAAGTGTTCTAAGTTTCAAGGCTAACAAACTGAGAAACTCTCAACAGACGTTCAAATTCTTATTTTCAATTATAAATGTGTTCATGTCATGTCATAATACTTAGGAAGACTTTAGGTGAAACTGACACTTTATGTTTTCGCAAAAGACTATTGGATCTGTGAGATTTATTTATTTTCACAAATTGCTTTCAAGAAGATTTACGTTAACCTTTTGATTTCAACAAATTATTTGCATTCTATATCGACATTGCAGGGTGGTGAATTGATTAACATTATTAATAAATTGTTTGAAAAATGGTATAACCATCTATTATTCGCCCTGCGAGTCTATCCTGCTCTGTACCGGCTCCAAACCAACTTCCACTACCTGAGATCCTTCTCATGCCTTACGCCCCGAACTTTTACCGGTACAGTACCTAATAACACCAAAATAAAAATCTATTATACCATAATACGAGTCATCATACTTAATGGCTTTGAAACTTAACAAGCCACTGAAGGTGACCGTAAATATACCGATATCACAGAAAGAAGGTGTATGCGAAGTCTCTCTAATGAAGGAAATAGGGGTTTTGAAAGATTCATATAGATGTACACAGGTATGAAAGGAGACAGAATGAAGTGCCTAATACATAGCAGGTTGATTCTCTGGAATGGTCATGTTGCAAGAATAGTCAACAGCAAAGTCACGGTCAAGCAGACACCCCAAGAACACCTATTACAATAAGGAGAAAAGAACTGGGATGGTAATTTTAATAATAATTGTACTGGCTCAGATACTGAGTGGTGCCAACTAGGCGGCCTGCTGATCACTAGATACTACAGGCTGACTTCTTTTAATTTTGTGGAATTTTCTCATGGGCCATGATCAAACCAACAAGTTCGGAACACGAGCGAAGTACAGGATACAGAATTCAGGAATGATGTCGATGGATCTGTGCTCATCAAGAATCTTCAGAGGGAGTTACTCAACATATAAATAGCAATATCCATATTGTCAAGGTTTAGGGGTGTAAAATCTAATTAAGCTAATCTGTACTTACTCCTCTTCTCCTTTTTCTTCTTTGAAACAAGGGACCAACTGACCTACTGTGTGTTCATCTACACTTATTTCATTCTTAATGTCACTGGAAGGCTGTAAGGAACAAAAGTGCAAAACAAAGTAAGAAATGTAGAGTAAACAGAAAACTAGAGTAAAAGTTTATACATAGACATGGCATAGCTGACAAAATAAACTGTACAGTTGCACAGTACAAATATCAATTTATTCTCCCAATGTAAAAAAGAAACAAGCAAACAAGGGTCAAATCAAAATTATATGAAGAACAGGAACAAGAAAAGGAACTCATAATAGAACAAAGGGGACAGCACTGGAAGAGGGAGCAAAAGAAGAAAAACTTGAAGGAGACAATAATCTGTGCAATTTTTTCTTCCCTTCCTACAACTTCCTGTCAACATGTTCATCCTATTATGTGCTATTAAATGACTGGTCACTTGTTTGTTTCTTTGTGTTCCCACAGATGACTCTGATTGTCAGATAGACATACATTGGATGTTCACCTGAGAAATGTCAATATATTTCCCACCATCTTCAAGTTCGTATAACAAATAATCAGTTGTTGGACTTTTCATTGACTCTAGACAATCTGAAAGCTTTATTAATATAGACTTACAACATTTACATTCAGATTTTAAAGGACTATGCTGGCCGTGTTTTCTACGGATAACAAGTACACCGCATTCCCAGAATCCCCAGAATTGACTCTGAAAAGTCAGAGATTATTATCAGACTCTGACAGCTAGTTACTGGTCCAGTCAGGCTGTATGAGAACAAAGAAGTTGTCAATTGATAGAGGGGTAGAGTCCTTAGTCTAAAAAGCCAAGAAAATTTGTTTTGCTCACCACACACCAACTTATAAATTTCAGGCCATCAGGCTGAGCAGAGGTCGCTTGACAGGGTAATACTCATCAGAGCTGTAGAGCCACAGGTTTTGATTTGGTCTTAAAAGGACTCTGTTCAGAGAGTTTAAAACCACCTATTATATTTCCTAGACATGACCAGAAAAGCCAAACATTTTTTCTAAATTATCATTCAAGTGAAGTAGTCTACACTTGACTTGCAATGTTAGATTAGTGTTATCTCTCGGGTTTTTTGAAAGAGAGAAACCTTACAGTTCGCTTCCTCACAAGTGAACCGTCCACGGTTCAAACAAAGGTGAAAGGTTTCAAATTAGTTAAATGTCATTGATTATTTCATCAATAGAGCAATATTCAAATTAATTCATCAATCTAAACCTTGCTAATGTTAGTTGAATGATCATAACTAATGTCATATATTTTGAAACCAACGATGAGCAAAAGAGAAGAAACTCCCATTGTCCTGTGTAGCAAATGCTGCAAAAAAATCAAGGATCCAAAGCACATGGGTAGCACTTCTCTGGAAAATCTCAAGGCTCAATTCTTCTCAGATGAGTCTCTTCAGGCTCAGCTGCATCTATGGATACGCTATGAAGCACATGTGGAAATATACTGACTTTAATGCAAAATTTTATACCGGAAAGGCAACTCCATTTGTTCACAACAACAAAGTTTTAAACAACAATCTGTATTAACTTCATGGGAAGAAACATGCTTGAAACAGGCGATTCCCCATATGTATTCATACAATACTGGCAATGGACGGGTCATATGCAGATTAAGTGGGCCACAGGTGGATGAAAACAGAAATGATGTTTAATTAGCTCTAGAAAATGAAGGCGAACTGAAGTATGGGAGATGAGATGGTTGGAACATTAAGAGTGACAAAACTGCTGATGAGAAGCCATGCAATGGAATCTAATAATGTCACTGACAGCAAACGTTACTTGTATACCATCCTTACCTCAGAGCATACCTTCTCACGTCACACGCATGCAAACTGGCATAGTGAACACAGCCTCGGGTTAGCTGGCAAGCTAAGTCAGTGTTGTCGCGATGTTCTTGAATCGTACAGCAAGAGTGTGTCCTCAAGGTCTTCAAAAAGCTTGCTGCAAAACTGCATAGCCTTACAGGACAGTGGCACTGTGGGTAAAAGGTTTTAACGAGGGACGCCAATAAGTGGCAGACGTGTGTCAGCCAGGTCATCCTAATGTCAAACAATGAGAAGTGCATGTTCATGCCGTGTTAATGGACACTGGACGATGCCATATGATATGTGAGCTGGCCCGAGACACCAGGTTAGCGAATACGACTGTGCTTCATATTAGAAGGAACACCTGAGCATGAGAAAAATTTCATCAAAATAGATTCAGCGGAAATGCATAAATGATTACGATACGATGCTGCTCGTAACCATCTGGAGTACTGTAAGTACAAAGAAGAGGCTTTCTTATGCAATATCATTACGCTGGATGAGACATGGGCTGAACTGTATGAGCCACAGCTGAAATGCTGATCGAAGAAATGGAATCATTACGGGAAACCACAAAGATTGAGAGTTCGTGAGAACCTCAGCCATGTGAAAGTTATCGTTATACTCATGTATGACTGTGATGATTTTATCCTAATGCACTATGTTCCTCGACAGCATACCGTCAATGCGTATTACCCATCATTTTCCACGACAATGCACGGCCGCGTACAGTGCAAACGTGGCGGATTTTTCGGTCGATTGGGCTGGGAATTGCTGTACCATATATTAAAATCTACGGATTTAAGCCGCTGTGAACTTGACTTGATTCACAAGATGAAGGAACCATTTTGGGGCCTTTGCTCCAGAACTGTTTCAGAGATTGGTCAGGCATTAAACTCCTCCATTCGAACCATCAACATAACAGGTGCTGCAATAAATATCCTACGATGTCCACATCACTGGTAACAAGATGTACACAATGCTGGTGACTACTCTGAAGGACAGTAGATCATGGTATAACATTCATATATTTTGTATGAGTTGCTACTATTGCTGCTATTAAAATTCCAACCCAATAAGTTTCTATTTACAACTTGCTTCATGGTGCTCCGGCACAGATAGGTCTTGTGGCAATGATGGGATAGGAATGGGCTAGGAGTGGGAAGGAAGCAACCTTGGCATTAACTCATTGGCTCCGACTTACGGAACCGTTCCTTACGCCATCAATTTGGACCGAACACCGACATTCGGAATTGTTCCGTACCAACCTAGTTTTAGTTACTAGCAAGTGATAAGTATTGCGTCGCATGTAGAAGTTCAGTGAAACCTCCACACTAGTGTCCAAACGAGAAGCATAATCACTAAACGAGGTCATACCGCCTGATAGGAATGTCAGACGGATTGCTGAATAAATGGAGGCTGAATCCCACACCATATGTCGCACAACATGTCCAAAAAATGTTTCAGATAGGTTCAGATAGTTAAGGTACACCTTTGACACCTAACAAAACTTAGCAATGTCTTCCTGAACAAAATATGCTGCTAATAGGATAGGTTACCCCAAATGGCCACACATGCTTCGCAGCGACATGGCATTCTGTCTATCAGATGGACCAAGAGCGCTTGTGGTAGTCGATTCCATTCCTCAGAAAGGGAAATACGAAAGTCATGGAGGGTCCTTGATGCAGGCAGACGGGATGCAATTCGCCTCCCCAATGCACCCCAGGCATGTTCTAGAGTCTCCAGATCCGCAGACTTCACTGGCCAGTCCATGCGATGAATGTCTTCCTCAGCCAGAAATTCATCGACCAGAGCGGCTCGGTGTGGTGGTGCATTATCGCACATTAAGTGGAAGTCTGGACAAGTCGAGAGTCGAACATGTGGTCTCAGTACCTCATCCTTGTCTTTCCGAGAGTTAACAGTGTTCCTCGGACCACCCATGATGATGTGCAGGGCCGTACGGCCAGTCAACATGATGCCACCACCACCATACAGGTCATGTTCCTGTGGTTGTATCGGCTACCCGGTTCCCTCCAGATTAATGTGTGATGGGAATCGTTCTGCAAAACTGAAACGGGATTCATCTGTGAAGAGCACATGCCTCCATTCATTCATGGTCCAGTTTCAATGATGACGGCTCCACAGTAAACGGGCCCGTCTCTGTGCTGGAGTGAGCGGGACTCACACCGCTGGACGTCGGGCAAATAGCTCTGCTGTTCTGAGCCTCCAATACACAGTTTACCGGAAAAAGGTAACTCCTGAGACAGCTGAAAGCTTCAGCGACAATTGTCTTGCAGATGCATTCCGACTTCATCAGGAGATTAAGGCCAGATATCGGTCTTGCTCTGGGGTAGTTACCCTTGGTCGACCTGGTACTGGCATATGACTAGCATCTCCTGTGCTTCGAAATCGTCCCCAAAGCCTGGAAATGAAGCTTTATGGCAATATTCAAGGATACGGCGACTTCGGTCTGTGTCTGGGCTGCTTCCAGGCGGTCGAGTATTCTACCCTGCAAAACGGGGTCCAAATGGCGTTGTTGTGCCATTATGATGATTCGATCACCACGAGGCTACACTCCGCACACTATAACAGGGCAAACACGACTGAGGGAATATGGGGCGCAGGAACTGGCTGTGTTTACCTTGCGGTTAGGCCGCTAGTCAATGTTGGGAACACTCTTTTCCTATACAGAGCAGACACGGTAAGGTTGGTAGGTGCATATCACAGAGATATGTTTTTAAGGTTCAACCTCTTCTATATAAATTACGAGTTGTATAAGATATTATTTACAGCATTTATTTAATAATGGTAACGGTTTCGATATTTAAATGTCATAATCAGCCATAAAGTACATTAATCACAAAATTGAGAAAGGACATGATAATTAAAATTGACGTTATGGTTTTCTTAACAATAAAGGATTAAAAAGTTTTTACATGTTACCGACGTACAACAGTCTTTCGAAACGCTTATTTACACTGTGTGCTGAAAAGAGTAGTAAAAAATGATAGCAATCACTTGATACACTGTTTCTGTTGATCTGTTTATGTGCTAATACTCAACACATCATGTCGTATTTACGGTTGCATTTGAATCGTTGGTGATAATTTGTCCGTCCTTTAAGACAATAATTCTTATTCAAATGTTGTCGAAGTGAAAACGTAATTTTAGTTGATAACACCTTGTTCAAGTAAGGAACTTGTAGAAAAATGCTTTAGTTTATCTCATCACACTCGTCTCGAAAGGCTTGTTGTGTTCGTTAAAATTAAACAATCATGTATTAGTAAAATTATAACGTAAGAAACGATTAATTGTAATTGGTTGTCCTTTCGTATTCTCTTGTGATGTAGTACAGGTGAACTAAAATTGCCCAGTTCAATCAGAAGGATTTGAATCAGCCTGAAACGAAATCAATACAAAGGAATTGTAAGTACTAAAATATACTGGGCCTGGACAAGCTATAGTGTGTGTAATGTACGGTATATGTGGTTCACGTTGGACACCGTGTTGAGAAGCTACAGTTTGTGAGAAGGTACGGACTAATAGTGACAGGTGGAGTGTAGTGAGGTAGGTTATATCAGGTGGGGAGAGGGGGATGGGGAGGAGAGTATAGGAGTGGTTTAAGGCGGGTCCCGTGAACAGTTTGTAACGTGATAGGGTATTGTGTATCGCGCTAAATATTGGTCGTCTATTGGGAAGGTTGAGAATTCTAAAGACTTTAATTAAGAATCAAAGATAATATTAGTTTTATCTGAGATTTCGTTCAGGTTCAAATGGGAGTTAAATAACTGGTTCAAGTGAATTAAGCATTGCTCTGTGACTTCGAGAACAGGGCCTTTGTTTACATTGATAAGAGCCTCTACCCTCTTTCATGTTACTCAAGTTACGCTTGAAATCTTTAATGTGTTGTCCGACTGCCGAGTATCTGTTATGTTTTATGGCATTTACATGCTCCATGTATCTGATTTTGAAGCTCCTCCCAGTCTGTCTGATATACGAGGACTCACAGTTTTCACATAGGAATATGTAGGCACCTGATTTTTTTAAATGTCAGTTTTATTAATTGATCTGGTATTATATATGTTGTCCATATTTCTATTATCAGTTCGATATACGATTTTAGTGTTATGTTTCATCAAAATATTTGTAATGCTGTAAATATCTTCATTGAAAGTAAAGGTTGAATAATGATCAGGTTTAGTGTTCTCTATAGTTAAAGTTGAATTTAAGCGATATCTGTGTTTATTGATAATGCGCTCCATAAATGCGTTATTATACCCGTTATATTCAGCTATGGAGCGAATTGTCTTTTATTCTTTACTTAAGTTTTCTTTATTTAGCGGTAGACTTAATGTCCGGTCTACCATCCTGCTGTAGGTAGCACATTTGTGTGCTTTGGAATGGAAGGAACCTTTCTTGATGGTAGTAGCCATCTGTGTCGGTTTCCTGTAAATAATGTATTCTATAGACGAAGGAAATCTGTTTAACGTGAGATCTAGAAAATGAATGCTTCCATTTGACTCAGATTCCAGATTGAACTTTATCTGCGGATCAACACCGTTTAAAATGTTAAGGGTGGAGCCTGCATCAGTAATTCTTTCGTCAAGGATAACGAAGTGTCATCTACAAAGCTGACCCAAAATTTTATGTTCGGAAAGTCACTATTGCTATTAATTGCCGTATGCTCTAAATAGTCAATGTATATTTCCGCTAATATCCCTGAGGCCGGCGACCCCATAGCCAAGCCATCCTGCTGATATATGCAATTATTAAAAGGGAAGAAATTATTTTTAACTACTAGTTTGAAAATTTCCATGAAAACTTGGATCTCGAATTTACTGAGGTTACTATATTTATTTAAATAATTTTGGATAATAGGAAAAAATTTCTTACTATTGACACTCGGATACATATTTTTATGTCGTAAGAATCCTACGAGTGGAAAGGCTGTATTTCAAAGCTATCTAGTTTTTTAATTAACTGAATGGTATTTTTCACAGACTTATGTGACAGAAAATTATAATTCCTTCGTAGCAATTTCTATGGTAAATTATTAATTTGTACAATGGTCTCGGCCTATAATTGATGATGAGGCGTATAGGGACGCCGGGCTTATAGATCTTAGGTAAAGCTTTCGCACTGGCAGTTCGGGGTTCATAGTTATCAGTTTTGTCTTCTCTTGTTCTGTAAATAAAAATGATGTATTTTTAGGGTTGATTTTAGGAAACGTTGTATCTGATGATGATGATGATGATGATGCTTGTTGTTTAAAGGGGCCTAACATCTAAGGTCATCAGCCCATAATGGTACGAATGGACGACATCAGATGATAAGTAAAATATTAAAATGTATCCACTAACTAGAGTTTAAAATAAATGGTGATGAAAAATGATTATGAGATTAAAACAATCAATGAATCTAATTAATCTAAAGAATGGAAAGTAGAGGTGATAATGGAATAAGACATTGCCTGGACATTCAGATATATACATACATGGAATTCAAGTCATGAGTTAAAATAACATATTAAAATACGCAACACAAACTAATATAGAGTCAACTGGATATGAGCACAGTCGACAAAAATACACTAAGACAAGGACAATATTACACACGAGAAAAAAGACCACTATTCCTCATAAAACGGATGACGTGGTCTGCGGACTGCTCGTCATCCCGTAGGATGAGGGAGATGGTAAGCGAGAGTTATAGACTACGGTGCAGACCGACCAGCTCCACGCACTCCGAAAGAATGTGTACCGCGGTAAGATGATCGCCGCATGTACACACCGGAGGGAGTTCTCCTTTCAATAGATAAGAGTGCGTCAGGATACCGTGACCAATCCGAAGACGACAAAATACATCTGCTTCCGTCCGAGAAGTCCGAAGGGAAGTCCTCCATACCTTCGTTGTACCGTTTATCGCTCTCAGCTTATCTGGAAGAAGGAAACAGGTATCAATAGACTGTAGCAAGCTCAAGGAGTCAGTACACAGAAGAAAGTGTCGGCGCTCATCGGAGAGTGCGTACCGCAGAGCTTCACAGATAGCATAGAGCTCTGCTGTGTACACATTACACGTTTTCGGGAAAGCAAAAAGAGATCGGTGTCGACAACGAACGCACAACCCACTTTAGTGTCTGTTCTCGAGCCATCCGTGTTAACCACTGAAACTGGATACCGACCAACAACGGACAGAAAGAGCCTCCGATAAATCGAAGGGTCCGTGTTTTCCTTCGGGAGAGTGTGCAGATCCGGGATTATTTCAACCCGCGGTTGTCTGACAAGGCAAGGAACCGAAGGTACGTGAAATAATCTGTGACTGCTATCCAAGCGTATTCCAACCGGCCGCGTTGCTCGAGGACAAGCAGCGTACAGCCGATGGTGTCCATTGTTGAATACGCAAGGATAGCTTGGGTCGCAAGTTGCAGCATACGACAGAAGGAGCAGGTGTAAAGGTGACACACCAGATGCGGCTTGTTCCAAAGGCTCCCGTCGCCAAGCTAACCCGGCTATGGTGGATGCTCTCAAGTCTCGCAAGAACGCTTGGTCTTGCTGAGCCATATGCTGCACTGCCGTAGTCTAACCTGGATAAAATATGTGCCCGATAGGAGCAGAGTGCGGTGAGCAACACAATTAGTGCTGCTAAGAAACTTCAAGATATTAAACCTCTTGGTGTATTGCATTTTAGCTGCCATATGTGAGGCGCCCACGATAATTTACTATCGAAAGGAGCCCAAGAAATCGGTCAGTGTCAACTACAGGAGTAGCGGCATTCCTAAATAAAGTTCAGAAGGAGGGTGAAGAGTACGTTGGCAACAAAAGTGGACAAGAGAGGTCTTAGAGGTAGAAAACCGAAAGCCATGCTCGAAGGTCCACTGCTCCACTCTTGCTTGCTGTAATTGTAGTTCTGCGACTGCCATATTACGCGAGCTATAGTGCAAAGGAAAATCGTCCACATATAGCGACGGTATTACTGCTGAACCAACAGCAGCAACAACACCGTTTAAGGCAATCCCGAACAGAGTGACAATAGGAACCGATCCGTGTGTCCATTTTCCTGAATGTGGAATTGCGAATATGTCCTCCCTACTCGGACATGGAATAGACGGAGGGACAAAAAATTCGCAATAAATACCGGCAAACGACCTCGGAATCTCCATTGATGCAGGACTGAGAGGATACCATATCACCACGCGGTACCATAGGCCCTTCCTAAGTCAAAGGGAACAGCTACCAAATGTTGTCTGCAGAGAAACGCATCCTTGATAGAGCTTTCCAGGCGTACGAAGTGGTCAGTGGTCGAGCTAACGTATCGAAAACCACACTGGTACTCGGACAAGAGTCCTTTTCCTCCAGACACCACACAAGTCGGCGATTTGCTATCCTCTCAAATAGCTTACACAGGCAATTTGTAAGAAAAATCGGTCTGTAACTTCCTGCATACTTAGGATCTTTGTCAGGCTTGAGGACAGGAATGACTATGCCCTCTCGCCACTGAGACGGAAAATCACCCTCTATCCAGATTCAGTTGAATACACGAAAAAGATATAATAGACTATCCTCACTAAGGTGTTTCAACATCTGGTAATGGATACTGTCTGGTCCAGGAGACGTATCCTTCCAAAGCGATAAGGTGCTGCGGAGTTCCCACTCCGTAAAGGGCAGGTTGTAGTCCTCTGGAGCTTGAGAGGTAAAACTAAGATTATGACGTTCTGCCTCCCACTTCAGAGCGAGGAAATCACGAATGTAATTCCCGGAGCCAGATACATCCGCGAAATGACTAGCTAGATGGTTAGCAATCGAGAGTGGTTCAGTGGCGATACTGCCTGCAATGGAAATTTCCGGTACAGAAGATGATCCTTGGATACCCGAAATACGTCGAAGTTTAGTCCACACTTGAGATGATGGAGTATGTGACGTCATAGATAACACATATCTCTCCCACGAAGCTTTCTTTGGCGAATAAGAAGTCGCGCCTTAGCGCAGAGATTTTTAAATGTTACCAAACTGACCAGAGTAGGCGGCCTACGATAATGTTTATGAGCACGACAACGTTCTTTGTTAGCTGCTGCAATTCCGGCGTTCCACCAAGGAACGAGTTTTCGGCGAGGAGTCGCTGAGAAGGAAAGAAGCAGCAGCATAAGAATAACTTGGGTGATGTAAGTTATTTCCTTCGCCGACGATGTGCCTGGTATCGTCGTTAAAGACAGCTAGTGATGTGTACTTTGGCCAATCAGCATGTTTAAGAATCCAAAGAGGAGGAGCCTCGACGGATTTTTGTTTCAACAAAGTAAGGATGATGGGAAAATGGTCACTGTCGCAGAGATCATCATGTGTATTCCACCGAAACTGCGGAACCAACGTTCGGCTGCACAGACTTATGTCTATGCGAGAATATGTGCCGTAACGTACACTAAAGTGAGTTTGTTCCCCTGTGTTCAAAATACATAAATCCAGCCCTGTTACTAATGTTTCCAGTTCTCTTCCCCGAGGGCAAGACGTCTGAGAGCCCCACATGGGATGATGGACGTTAAGATCTTCCAACAAGAAGAAGGAAGATGGAAGCTGATCTATAAGATCAGTGTCATCATTTATGTTAAGAGGCCGGCCTGGTGGAAAATAAACGTTACACACTGTTGCTGTGACAGGCAGAGGTACCCGCATCGCACTTGCTTCCAGTCGGGTCCTTAGAGGAACCTCTTCGCTATAGGTATCAGAACGAACAAAAATGTCCACGCTACCAGACACACTCTGAGCATAATATCGACCTGTCCAGTATAATATGAAATTTCTCAGGACCGTGTGATGACCTGGTCTGAAGTTTGTCTCCTGAATACAGACTATACCCGCCACTTACTCACCAATGAGCTGACGCAACTCAACAAGATGCCTGTCATAACCGTTACAATTCCATTGTAACAGTGCCATAGTGTGGACTATAAAAGGAGTGTTAGGTTATGAGCGACAAGATGCTCGTGAACCTGAACACTATCCAAACCTACATCTGTAGATATAGATGACAGCGCGATGTCCATCCCGTCATCGACAGACGGCGGGGTTGACGCCCAGAACTTCGACGCTGTTCGAGGGCGGGAAGTTCCCCAACGAGGGGAGTGCGTAGGGTTTGGAGCAGGAGTACCTGCTGGCGCAGACGCGTACCCTCTAGATGGAGGGCATGATTTCCCTGGTTTGAGGAGCAACAGTCGCCTTGGGCGCAACGATCACCACGGGTAACGTTGTCGTGAGAAACGAACCTGCGAGACTCTGAGCTATCATGCTGTAGTTGAGCATACGGGCAGGCGTATTTGTGGAATTAAACTTATGGCGCAATTCCTGGTAGGAAAGACCATCCAGGGTCTTGATCTCCTGGATCTTCTTCTCACTCAGATATGTCGGACGGTTCCGATCCCGAGGAGAATGAAGACGAGAGCAGTTATTGCACTTTAATGAACAAGGGGAGTGTGTATGCAAAGATCTTCAAAAGGCAGAAGTATTCAGTCAACAGTATGTAAAGATTGTTGGTTACAAGGATAATGTCCAGATAGGGGATGTGAGTAACACTGAAGAAGTATTAAAATTTACCTATCATAACAATGACATTTAGAGTAAGATCAAAAGTTGAAAACTAGAAAAGCAGCTGGAATTGATAAGATTTCTGGGGATATACTAAAGGCAATGGGTTGGGATATAGTACCATATCTGAAATACTTATTTCATTATTGTTTGGTTGAAGGAGCTATACCAAATGAATTTAGAGTTGCTATAGTAGCCCCTGTGTATAAAGGAAAGGGTGATAGACATAAAGCTGAAAATTACACGCCAGTCAGTTTGACATGCATTATATGTAAGCTATGGGAAAGCATTCTTTCTGATTATATTAGACATGTTTGCAAAATTAATAACTGGCTTGACAGAAGGCAGTTTGTGTTTAGGAAAGGTTATTCGACTGAAGCTCAGCTTGTAGCATTTCAGCAAGATATAGCAGATATCCTGGATTCAGGAGGCCAAATGGACTGTATTGCGATTGACCTATCCAAGGCATTTGATAGGGTAGATCATGGAAGACTACTGGCAAAAATGAGTGCAATTGGACTAGAAAAAAGAGTGACTGAATGGGTGGCTATATTTCTAGAAAATAAAACACCGGGCGAATTGGCCATGTGCGTAGAGGCGCGCAGCTGTGAGCTTGCACCAGGGAGATAGTAGGTTCGAATCCCACTATCGGCAGCCCTGAACCTTAATTAAGGCCACGGCCGCTTCCTTCCAACTCCTAGGTCTTTCCTACCCCATCGTTGCCATAAGACCTATCTGTGTCGGTGCAACGTAAAGCCTCTAGCAAAAAAAAAAGAAACAAAAAATAGAACTCAGAGAATTAGAGTAGGCGAAGCTTTATCTGACCCTGTAATAATTAAGAGGGGAATTCCTCAAGGCAGTATTATTGGACCTTTATGTTTTCTTATATATATCAATGATATGTGTAAAGAAGTGGAATCAGAGATAAGGCTGTTTGCAGATGATGTTATTCTGTACAGAGTAATAAATAAGTTACAAGATTGTAAGCCGCTGCAGGGTGACCTCGACAGTGTTGTGAGATGGACGGTGGACAATGGTATGATGATAAACAGGGTTAAAATCATGTTGTGAGATTCACAAATAGGAAAAGTCCTCTCAGTTTTAATTACTGCGTTGATGGGGTGAAAGTTCCTTTTGTGCATCGTTGTAAGTACCTAGGTGTTAATCTAAAAGAAAACCTTCATTGGGGTAGTCACATAAATATGATTGTTAATAAAGGGTACAGATCTCTGCACATGGTTATGAGGGTATTTAGGGGTTGTAGTAAGGATGTAAAGGAGAGGTCATATTCATCTCTGGTAAGACCCCCAACTAGAGTATGGTTCCAGTGTATGGAACCCTCACCAGGATTACTTGATTCAAGAACTGGAAAAAATCCAAAGAAAAGCAGCTCGATTTGCTCTGGGTGATTTCCGACAAAAGAGTAGCGTTACAAAAATGTTGCAAAGTTTGGGCTGGGAAAATTTGGGAGAAAGGAGATGAGCTGCTCGATTAAATGTTATGTTCCAAGCTGTCAGAGGAGAGATGGCATGGGAGGACATCAGTAGACGAATAAGTTTGAGTGGTGTCTTTAAAAGTAGGAAAGATCACAATATGAAGATAAAGTTAGAATTCAAGATGACAAATTGGGGCAAATATTTGTTTACAGGAAGGGGAGTTAGGGATTGGAATAAGTTACCAAGGGAAATGTTCAATAATTTTCCAATTTCTTTGCGATCATTTAAGAAAAGTCTAGGATAACAACAGATAGGGAATCTGCCACTTGGGCGACTGCCCTAAATGCAGATCAGTAGTGAGTATAGTGTAGTGTAGTGTAGTCTTTTATACTTATTTGTGATCGGCTGATTATGACCAAGAATAAAGCTAAAAAACTGGTAATAATTATAATTAAGTAGGAATGTAAAAATTACATTCCTTATTTTAATAGTACTGAAAGGTTGAACCACCATATATCTTCTTTTAACTGAATAGTGTGTAATATATACCTCTAAATCAATTAAATATGTGCAGTATTTGCATGTTTCACAGTGTTACATAATATCAGTTTTATATCCGTACTGGCAGTACTGAATTACACATTTACAAGACTTTATGACATCCTCCTAACCAACACAAACTTCCGGGTAATTTCACTGATAACTTCAGGCCATGCTGCCAATAGCGACACAAGGACACTGCACTAATGCAGTTTATATCTTGTATTGAATATGAGGATCAAATAGAGTCCTATAGGGGTATAATTCCTTTGTAGTGCACAAGCACTGACACATGTGGATAGGTGTAGTGTAATGAGTCTACATGAAACACATCCTCTTCTTATTATCATGGTTGAGATCTGCAGTATGGAAGATATGACACATTTATTGTTCATTGCCTCAGTGCTTAGACATTCATGTTATTCTATAGGTGTCAGTTAACAGAACTCCAACAGGCCACTATTATTGTTATTGTTATTATTATTAATATTATTATTATTATTATTATTACTATTATCATCAATATTCTCAATGGCTAAATTAAGATTAGAAGGACCATTCCTTGAAAACATTGTTTCATTCTTATTCTGATAACAAAACTCTTCTTTTATGCGGCTGATTGATCAAAAATCACATCAAGGAGGTGAACTAAGAGTGAACCAACACTCAGATCAAATAGCAATTTTGTATATCATGTAATAAGGCAATAAACTGATGACCGTGTGTAAGAATGCATTCAGTATTTTGTACTGCATAAAGAATACAGGAATCTTCCGGGCAACTTCAGACCATGCTGCCAATAGTGGCAAACACAGACACTGTGCTAATGCAATTGTTATCAATGAGCACATCAAGAAATGTCCTGTTAAAGTAATAGATACATACATACTCAATGTAGACTGTTATTCCTTTTAGTGTTCAGTCTGCAAGTCTCTATAAATTTACTAATCATCACAACAATACCCTATTTAAAAGTAGTTCTATATCTCTTATCTTTAAATCATTAGAAACTGAATCTAATCATCTTCGCCTCAGTCTCCCTGTATTCCTCTTACCCTCCACGACTGACTCCTCCATTGGCCTAGGCAACCTATCCTGCTCCATTTGCCTCACATGAACCCAGCATGATTCGTTCATGACTACTGCTTCATCTATTGAATTCAATCCTAACTTAGTCTTTATTTCTTCATAACAAATACCCTCCAGCCATTGCTCCCACCTGTTTTTACCAACAATCATTCTTCCTACTTTCATGTCTGTTACTTCTAAGTTGTGAATATGTTATCCTGAGTCCACCGAGCTTTCACTCACGTAAGGCAAAGGTGGTCTGAAAACACGCCTATGTAAAGATAGTTTCATCCAGGAGCTGCATTCATTCTTCCAGAATACTGTTGATTGCAACTGTGAGCAGACTGCATTAGTTTGATTCAAGTTCACTTACTATATTACCAGCCTGGGAGTACACACATCCTAAATATTTGAAATTATCTACATGTTCCTACTTCATATCCCCAATCTGACATTCAGTTATCTTGGATGTCTTACCTACTGACTTGGAAAGGCTAATTTTCATACCACACTCATTGCAGCTATTTTCAAGTTACAAGACAGCAGACTGCAGAATTTAATAAAAAATCTGACGTTAAGATAACGTTGTCAGCATACGCCAGATTGCTTACTAAATTTTCACCTTCCTGCTAATTTATACTTTTTAGCAGATGATCTATGTAAACTACAAACAACACATTCCAAGATTCTGGTGAAGAGAGAAAATACGATCCTGACAGCCCTTTATGGAATGAAACCACACTGCTCTTCATCCTACTTCCTATGAACCACTGATCTCAATCTCCCTTCCAAGATGGCAGTGAAAAACTTGCCAGATATACTGATTATTAAGATACCTTCTTAATAGGTGCAACCATTCCTCCTTGCCTGCTTATAGGTAGGTGCAATTACAGCATTCATCCAATCTAAAGGTACCTTAATAACACTCCATGATAATCTTATTTTATGAAGCCATTTCAACCCTTCCTTCCCACTATACTTCAACATTTCAGGTCTAATTTAATTTATCCCTGCTGCTTTATGACAATGCAGTTTATCTACCATCCTTTCCAATTCCTCAAGTGTAATTTCACCAACATCATTGCCCTCTTGACAAGAGAGTTGAGAAAAAATAGGGAGTGCAAGTAATATATGACACTGTGATGTTGCAGAAGAAAGACTGTGTTCCATGACGACACTACTGTGGGAGTTAATTTCCGTCTTCTTGCCTCCTTGCCTGAGAAGCCTGAAGATGTCAACCAACTTTCACCTTCAAGTATTTTGCAAGATGATGTCTGCATGGTAATACTAGATTTAGATCAACTGGATTCTGTGAACTTAAAGGAGATTTTGATTTCTAATACAGCTGTAACAAGCTCTTGAGAAGAGTACCTACAACAGTTGAACAAGAAAGAGAATAAGAGGTATATAAACACTGGAGAAGGCGATGTGGTACTGGTTGCAGCTAATGGGAAGAACTGGATCGAATGGTCATTAACTAGGGTGCTGGAAGTGTATTGTGGGAAAGAGTTTGAAGATTTGTGAGGTTGAAAACATTGTCACATGAGATGAGTAGTATACATCAGTGACTTCGGAAACTGCAAAAGAGGATGCTGACAATTGTCCCAATAGCTTTCACTCTAATGAACAGTCTGACTCAAAGTGGTATAATGACAGTACGTTTACTGTTTCATGTGAATATATAAACTGATTAAATCCAAGTGATTTACAATAAATATGAAGTTCCTCTCAGGTAGAAAGAAAGTTTCGCACAGGCTATGTGCTTTAGGAATTAAGACTGTAAGGCAGCCTGAAAAGATATCTCCCTCATTAATCCTCATATCAAAATAGTGTACCTGAGCAGGAAGTTTTACAAATAGATTTCCAGTGAGGTTGGTAGATTTCAAATAAGGTTGGCCATGTATATTTTTTGAGAGAGTAAAATCACTGTTTCAGTCTTCACATAAATCCCCAGTCACTTCATGGATGTTGAAATGATATTGAACCTAAAAACTATCCATGGATAAGAGGTTTCTAAATGTGGGTTCAAATACATCCAGTATTTTTCAGTTACAGAACTCAAGCAACAACAAAAAGAAAGGCAAGATTCCTAAGCTAAAAAATATTTAGGTATCATTATTACACCTGAAATGGATAATTAAAAGAAAATGCTGCCAAAATAATCAATATAGTTGTTACAGTTTATAAATACAGATTACAGTCATTACTAATATGCATGGCTCATTAATCCATGGACTAGAATGATGCAGGGTTCCATATCAATTTATCCTGTTCTACCAGCTTCTTCTCTAACTAGTGCAGTGTTTTCCCCAGAAATTTTGTCAGCCGGGTATCAGAAATGAGCGGCTAGGTGAGGAATACTATGTACAAAAACAGATATGAAAAAAAAATGTCAATTTATTCCCCTCATGGCATTCGTATTAACAGACGGGTAACAGTAACTGCAAAATTGAACTATTTTAGTATATTTACCCTGAACAAGACAACAGAGGATTTTGAACTTCTAGAGTTCTACTGCTCATTCATAACCATTCAATACTGGGGTTTACCATTCCATTGCTGTGGATTACCATACGGGTTTGTGGCATCATTCAAAACCTCTAAATATTTAAACTCTGATGTAGTTATGATGAAAATAACGATTGATCATTTAACTAAGGAGTTTTACAGTATGACATTAGTGCATACCGTATCTAGGTTATGCTAGCTGGGCAGTCTGTAAACGTGGCAGGGCACCTCACCCATTAAGAGGTCTTAGGGATAGCAGTGTAGTTGAACTAATATTTACTACAATTCTTTTATCACACTAAAATCATGGCCTGCCTTATCACTCTGAACCATTAAACTTGCTCCTAAACTAAATTAATGAAATCCTGCAGGAATTTGTTCCTAAAAAGAAAACAATAATAAGGTTGTTATAACATTTCTCGAGTTGTGCTAGATTTCATAGAACATTAATGAAGCTGGCCCCGCAGTTTAGGGGGCAACTTGCTTGCATGTCACCTGATGGTCCTGGGTTTGATTCCTGGCTGGGTCAGGGTTTTTTAATTGTAAATGATTTATATCCCTGACCTGGGGACTGGGGGTTTGTGTTGTCCTTAACATTCCTTTCTTCATATTCGACACTCTACACTTCCCCCATTCCAATTACATACAGGTTCATGTTACATGTTGCAAGTAAGGGCCTGTTAATCCCTCACACTAACAGGGAATAAGTATAGTACTCTCCTAGATTAATCGCTTTGTGTAATATCATAAACAACACTTCAGGAAGCCTTAAGAGTATTGTGACAGTGGAAAGTCCAGATATCAGAGTTAACCATCAGTGTTATAAAACCTTTTCAATCAGGAGAAAAGATGAGAAATCAATAATGAGCAAGCTCCCCATATAAACATTAATGTAGATCTGTTCATGCCAAAGAGGATAATATAGAATTATCAATACAGCATTAATGGATTTGATCCCCTCATGATTTTAGGCAAAAAGGATGCGACCAGTCACAATCAGTAATTTTATCATGAACAGTAACCTAAAAGCCACTGCAGTAGTTTTACCTAATGAAAAAAAAAGTCCATAGTACGGATAGGATCCATAATCAGCACTAAGTTTCAGGTACTGATATCTCAAATTCATTGGAAATCTTACTGGGGCCTTGTAGGTAGGATAAAGGTGCTCATATTTTACAGAATAGGAACTGCTCAGTTAATTCACACTGACAATTATTTGTGTTATGTAACAAATCATGAAATTATCCACGGGGGAAAATAATGAATACACGGTTCCAATGCCAACAACTATCCACTATTTCCAATAACAATGAATGACATCCAGCACATAATGTACTACGGGTGATGGTGTGGTCTGCCCTGAGAATATATTATCAGTTTTGAATTTTGTACAATTATTTCACTTGTACATTCTTTGGGAGCCCCAACTCACTTCATCAGCGATTTCTACATCATAAATTAATATTCCCCATATCTTAAGGTCTAACCTTTATTCATCTATACTGTACCAGGAAGGCCTAGGTCCTGGTCCATGTTAATTGAAAGAAATGTTATTTCCAGCATTAAAGATCCGACCGACGTACGAACATCCATGTAAAGAATGTTCCAGTATGTGCCAGACCCTACGAGTGCGCTAGGCGGAGTCAAGTGACGTCACCTGTCGCTCGAAGCTCACCTCCCCTAGAGATATTTCTCGAAAGAATTTTTCTTTTAACAGCTTTTTAACGCCTTAACCAATTTCAACGGGACAAACGCTGAATTATAGCAAACATCATAAAAGTTAATCCCTGTAAATTTCAAATTAATTCATCAAATGGTTGTTGAGTTATAACAATTTAAAGTCTCAACGAAATTACGTAATCACGGTCACATGGCCGAGAGAGCCGCCACCCCTCCCTGCGCTGGTATCTATATATGTCAAGGCCAGACAGCCCGCAAACCAGTACAAGGACAAGCAGACAGCTGTGTGAGTGAGATAGTGAAGAGACCGGCCCGCGTACAGTATGTTCGCGCAGTCACGGTAGAAGTACTTTCCGTCGTATCTCCGGAACGCGAAATTCTATCACCGATAGAATTATTAAAGGACGTCGCACTGCAGTTAGTATATCGCGTCGCGATTACAATATAATCCTAAAGACATTTAAGACTGTAACACGAGTGAACTTATTGGAGTACAAATATTAACTATTTCATTACGTGTGGACTTAGGTAACTTCAAGTAACATTGAACTTCTACAGAGCCTAATATTTAGAATCACCAGAACTCATTTCTTCTCGAGTATTGCATTATATTTCTTTATTCATGTCACATCAATATAAGACTCACAGTAGTAATTAGAGTGAAAAAGTAAGAACTTTTCTGCGTTAATATAACATTATAATAACAGGATTAGCAGAAAATATAACTTAATGACTGTGTTCAAAGACTGTGCTTATCAACTTGCTTTCTTTTTTTTCAAATGTGAACTGTGTGATTATGAACGTTTCAATAACGACTGTAAATAGTATTTCGTACAGAAAGGACTGTGATTCTTCATACGCCATAAATAGTGTTCAACAGCATCAATGATAACTACTCGCACTAAGTGAATTTTCGTGTGCGAAAATCACCCGAACAAGCTACAACTCAACGTGATCCAGTTCCAGCTGTCATCACCTCATCGGGAACGTCAACATCGCCGATCCTGATTCTGCATGGAACATCCCAGATGTCCATCCTTCGACATTTTGTAGCAACAGTTCTTGTCATAAGTGAGTAACAAACTGACTAAACTTTTTCATTTATCTTGAACAGTGAAACTTCAGTGTCGCGTGTGAACAATTTTCATAATTTCTCAAAAGTGATAAATTTAATTTCAGTTTCATTTCTCGTAGAAAGACTGTAGGCTTTCACGTGTGCTATATATCGAGATTGACGAACTGAGAACTGAAAACTTTTAATAATTTCTCATATCCATTTACAATTATAAAAGTGTGCTTAGGTTTAAAAAGACTTTAGGTGGAAATTCTCACATAGGAAAGACTTTGAAACCAATGATATTTATGCCATTTTTTTCAAGAAGATTATTTTCAACATTTAATTTCAATACAAAATTTGAGTCAACAATCATACCGCAGGGTGAAAAATTAATAAATTGTTTTAAAACAAATTATTTACCATCTATTATTCGCTCTGCGAGACTATCCTTCTCTGTATCGGCTCCAAAACCAAGTTCCACTCCCTGAGGTCCTACTCATGCCCTTTGCCCACAACTTTTCCTGGTACAATACATAAGACATCATCAATATATACCACTATTTATAATGCACACATAATGACCATTTCTTGATCATGTTTGTTGTAATGGACCACTTTAAAACATTTATGAAAAATTTAGCTGGTTATTCTTATGTTATGTAACACTTTACAATATGTTTTAAAACACCAGATTGTTTCATTAGAAAAATTATTCAGTGATAAAATGTTTCTTGCTACTGTTTGTTCTGTTGTAGCCCACTTAACCATAGGCCTATTAAAAATTAACTATTATAGTACCAAAGTTAACATTTTTGCCTTGTGATTCTTCGAACACCTTCTAGAATCAACAGGTTTACCACTGAATTATTTGACTCCTTAAGATCTAAACATGTAATTCATTATATCATCTTACATGGAACCCGTCTATGTTGGTGTTGGGCTGGAATTTCGACAGAGGCGATCAAACCTCCCGTCATGTCCTTGAACTCGTGGCTATTATTTACTCTTCTTATTGTAAATTATCGAAGCGGAGGAAGACTACCCGCTCACCAGCCTAACACTTATTGATTCAATGTCATGCAAACTAGCTTTAAATGTTTTTAAAACACTAAGATGACGGAAATCATTCCCGCAAGAGGCTAATGTATTTGAGCACTTTAACACCATCAGGGTGAAAAAGGATTTAATATGCCAAATTGAAAACAGAAGTCAAGCCCTCCACAATCTGAGCTTCTGAGACTGCCATTTTTCCTGACAAAAGCTACAAAGCAAACAGAGATAAAGAGAAAAGCACTTCTTCATCAGCTTTCAGACATCATGTGCCAAAAAAAATTCTGCAATTGTGTAATCATAAAAAATATACTTAGTCAATTTTGAGGTAAGTATTACAAACATATATGTGCCTCAAGAATAGACAGCAAGATACTCATACATCTCCTGAACAGATAAAAGTAGAGTTATGTAACCAGTCAAACTCAGACGACTGCTAAAAGTTTAAATGTAATCACTACAAATTTACCTGGAATGATACTTACACATGAAGTATTTGAAGTTTCCTCAAAGGAGATTGGTTCCTCTTTGATCTTTACTTCAAAGTCCATTTTAAATAGCGTGTGAAGGTATAGTTGGTTCTAGGATGTAAATTGCTTCCACAGATTTTGCACTGAAACATGAGCAACAAACATTATTATTGCTGTTTTCTCGTCGAGTCTGTATATTTAGATGACTGTTGATATTGTGCTCATAGCTATAGGACCTCCAGTTTTACCTGGAGACTGAACTTTAGGGATAAACATTTTCAATGAAAGAACATCCCACACCCACAGAATGGGATTAATTAGCACAGTACTTCTGAAAAGCCTGTGACTATGCAACTTACATATATCGCCCACTACACTCAAGAGTCTAGAGTGGTTTGATGTACCTTTTTTTTTAAGACTTGTTTACATCACACTGACACAGATAGGATTTATGGCATTATGGCTAGGGGTGGGAAGCAAGTGTCTGTGGCCTTGAGTAAAATAGAGTCCCAACATTTATTTGATGTGAAAGTGGGAAAACACAAAAAACTGTCTCCAGGGCTGCAACTTCCTTCCCACTCTTAGCCCTTTCCTATCCCAACATTACCATCATTCCTATCAGTGTCAGTGCAATTTAAAGCCAATTGTAACAAAAGAAATTCTACAGACAAACATTCGAAACTATTCATTTCTTCCTCAACTTGCAGGTCAAATGATCCGCATTAAGCCACTGTCAAGACACATTCCCCGTGCCCTTTCCCTCCGCTAGCTCCATTGGTTGTGTACATTTTGCACCGCCCAATATAAACCTCACTCTCTTTACACTAGAGCCAGCGGTGATTCAGATACAATATCAAATCTGAAAGTCACTATTAGGAATGTTCTGATAGTGTAAGTTCAAGTTTTGTTTCCAATCTACAAACCTTCAGATAGTAAGTGGTGAGCCCAGTCTAATTCATAAAACTTACGAATTATGTAAATAATCCTGGATGTTAATGACATTTGTGGGTAAGTCCTGTGCCTTATGTATTTTAATAAGCCAGTTTCTTACACAGATATAGCCATAGTTCTTCTCTCGACGCACAGTACTTACCAGGGCTAGCAGCCTCTTTACGTTCTACCATATAATATGTTGAATTCAGTAGCAGTTTAGCCAGATTCCTTATTGACCAAACAAATTATTTGATAGACGATAGCTATTTTTGCTATTTGCTTTACGTCGCACCGAAACAGATATGTCTTATTGCGACGATGGGATGGGAAAGGCCTAGGAATTTGAAGGAAGTGGCTGTGGCCTTATTTAAGGTACAGCCCCAGCATTTGCCTGGTGTGAAAATGGGAAGCCACGGAAAACCATCTTCAGGACTGCCGACAGTGGGGTTCGAACCCACTATCTCCCAATTACTGGATACTAGCCGCACTTAAGCGACTGCAGCTATCGAGCTCGGTCTAAAAAGTTGCAACCAATACTGATTATGCTACAATGTATACTGTATGTCCATTACAACAAACAGTATCGAACTGGCTATGAACTACTTTGTTACAACAAAGAGATCCAAACTGGTTATGAACTCCTTCGTTACAACACTTCCGTACTGGCTATAAACTATTGTGTTACAACAAACAGTTCTGAACTGGCTATAAACTACTTCATTACAACAAACAGTTCTGAACTGGCTATGAACTCCTTCAAAATTATTTTAATGAGCATGCATGAATCAGAATGCTTCCAGAGCTGATGGTTAATAATGGTTTGAGTGTGTTAGTAAATAGCATTTGTGAACTGTATCAACGCCATCTTCGAACTGTTACAAAATATTAAACAATGGATGATGGAAGATCGCGTATTCCAATGAGAAGTACTGTATGTAGTCACACCATTTACTGGTCAAATCAAATGTGCATGTATACAACGTGCAGTCCCTGTTATTGAATGCGCACTACTGGCATGGGCTCTTGAAATGGTTCTGAATGTAGTTAGAAGAGCACAAATTCAGAACTCAAAAAGCAGAAGCAGTTCTGAATTTCTGTTGCAACAGCATGTACACTGACACAAAAAATCATTGGCACAGTCACATTTTTGCATACAATACAAATGTATAAATACTAGGAACATTATATGTATACCATTAACCCTTACTCAATAAAGGAAATAATTTGTATATTAAACTATGTTCTAAACACAACATAAACAAATGTAATCTACTAAATTAGGATTTTCACCTGCTCAAAGAAGTATTGGCACACTGGACGTCGTTTGTTATTGAGCTTTACAGACAGTGCCGCACATAGCAGATTTGTGCAATCGGAGTTGACAATAATTCAGTTCAGTCACTTGCCTGACACCGGTGTATGGGTCATTCACTTGTCACGATGAATCAGACAGCAAAGG
Organism: Anabrus simplex; assembly: GCF_040414725.1. Lineage (NCBI taxonomy): Eukaryota > Metazoa > Arthropoda > Insecta > Orthoptera > Tettigoniidae > Anabrus > Anabrus simplex. The sequence continues at coordinate 97,209,535 of NC_090274.1, read as the reverse complement.
AGTATTCTGTGTCATTCCGCACCAAAGAGGTTTTCTTGCATTTGCAAGGAAAAATTTACCATGCCATTAGTAAAGAACTTTCTGTTACTTATTCAACAGTGTGGGCAATCATCATGAAGTTTCAAAAGACTGGTGCAACAGACAATAAACGCAGATCTGGACGTCCAAGAGTTCTTACATGTAGGGAGCGTCGAATCATAGTTTGTCTTGCATTAAAAGTCCTTTAAAATGCAGGGTCGACTGTATCGGACATCCAGTCAACGTCTAAAAAACAGGTCAGTACTCAAACTATTAGGAATGTTTTGAACGCAGCTGATATTCATGGGAGATCTCCCAGAAGGAAACCATTATTTTGGAAATTAATCGAAGAAAACTCTTCCAGTTCGCCAAAGACTAAGAGAATAAATCGACTGCATTTTGGAATTCTGTGGTATTTACTGACAAATCAAAGTTTAACTTGTTTGGATCTGATGAAAATGTAAACGTGTGGTGCAAACCATATACAGAGCTCCAATCACAACATGCCCTACCAAGAGTAAAACATGGGGGAGGAAGCATAGTGGTTTGGGCATACGAGGGAACTTCCGGTGTTGCTGACTTGGCAATTATTGAAGGTGTCTCTGGATCATCGTAAATACACCGATGATTTGCAAGGTCACTTATGTAGCAGTGCACAGAAACTGGGTCTTGATGGCATCTTTTACTTTCAACAAGACAACGACCCAAAATATACTCAAACAACTTTATATTTACTACTGTACATTTCAATACATATATTGGTGTGTTGGCTTCACATTTATTTGTGTGCCAATATTTTTGGTGTCAGTGTATACAACTGCGCATGAGCAGGCTACTCAGAATCTATTCGGTACCATGTTGGAACAAATTTGCATGTATTATCACTAAGAATGGTAGCTGAGATACATTTAATGTAGACAGCCTACATTCGGCTGAAAAACAGAATTATCTGCCGCTGATCTTTTATGTTTAAATACGAACTGAACAATAAAGCTTACCTTATTTCCTATCACGTAAAGTACGGTATAAAGTTCGTTATGGAGATGTACAAGTCTGAGACTCCTTTGGACAGAGTGTACAACGTAAGAAACTGTAATTACCTGATGTAGAAAATCTTAAATGAAACAGAACAATCTCCACAATAAACCTGCAGCCGCAGTATGTCCGAGATGCACAGTACATATTAAATAACGACAAGCCTACCACTTCGAAAGTAAACCCGAAAGAAAGAATGGTCTCTTCACAAATTTACAACCAGTGCGTCGTTCCTCGACCGTATACACACACCCCCCGTATAATTCACTATCTCCAGCTAACTACTGCACATGGATAGAAGTAAAAACACATCTGGGACAACCAAGACCGAACATTACACTCAGACTACAAGCCAGAAAATACATGGCGTGCGTACCTACTGAGAGACGGGAGACTTGCTTGCTTGCTTGCTGATGCTTATGGGCTGTGTCTACAACATTTCACCCAGTCAATACTCCCTTACTTATGACATAGAACGAGTCACTGCCTGTTCGATCTGCATCCGAAGGCTGCTTATACTGCCTGCTCATTCCATTCTCAAACGTGTAACACGACTTACAAACAATCTGCCGCTAGATGGCAGCACAAGACGTACCCAGTTATCGCGTGAATACAACCCGATAAGAATTTAAAATCTGAAAGTAAGAGAAAAATTAAAGAATTTTACGTATAAAGTGGTGCTGTACAGAGTTATAGCTTCAGCACTTTTCGAGAAAGAGGTTTCGATGAACAAAAATGGAAACTTCGTCTGTATGCTACTTCCCTATATTACTAAGTAGAGGTTTCACGAATTTGGTCACCACAGTTTCTGACACAAGTTCCTGGTGCTTATTGTTACTAAAACACTTTAAAATCTTACATTGACACAAAGAAGGTAGAACATAGTTTTTTTTAATAGTCTGGAGCAGACTTGCAGAGTTCTTGCAGTACGGTAGAGCCGCCTCAACAAATTTCTGTAGCCCCATAATTAGGCCAATAAATCGTTGCTGGGGATAGCGCAGGCCTCCTCTATCCGACTGTCTGATTAAGTTCATCAATGGGAATGCATTAAATGAGGTGGAAACGTTATTCAAGCACGTGCTGCATTCTGTTTTTACTTCAGGCCTGGTAAGCAGTTTCCAAAGGGACACACACTGACTCAGGGGGCTCACGAAAAATCTTCCAGTAAATCAAGTACATACTCAGGGAATAATAGTAATAGACGGCCTATTAGGCGACCTGCATATCTGTGAAGATGAAGGCCCTACCTAGGATGATTTCTAATGCTGAAGACGCCACACACACCCAGCCCCCGAGCCACTGAAATTAACCAATTAACGTTAAAATCCCCGACCCGGCCGGGAATCGAACCCAGGACCCTCTGAACCGAAGGCCAGTACGCTGACGATTCAGCCTACAAGTAGGACATACTCAGGGAGCAACACTGGTTCTGTTTCGTCAAGTCCGGGGATGGAAAGATTGGAAGGGATAGACAAGGAAGGGGGAAGGAAGCGGCCGTGGCCTTAAATTAGGTATCATCCCGGCATTTGTCGGGAGGAGAAGTGGGAAACCACGGAAAACGACTTCCAGGATGGCTGAGGTGGGAATCGAACCCACCTGTACTCACTTGACCTCCCGAGGCTGAGTGGACCCCGTTCCAGCCCTCGTACCACTTTTCAAACCTCGTGGCAGTGCCGGGAATCGAACCCGGGCCTCCGGGGGTGGCAGCTAATGCACCAACACACCCCGCGCACACACTGCCGCAGCACACACTCATTCACTCACTCATGCCTTACACACACTCTGCTACCGTAGACACGCACACGCACATACGCACACACATACATACGCACACACGCACGCATACACACACCAACAGGTCCGTGAATACTTACCAACTTACCTTATGAGACGAGGCCGTGGACGGGCTGGAACAGACTAAAACAGTCTGGAGCTGGACTCGAACAAAATTAAACTAAAGGGAGGAGCGGGAGACGGAAAGAACCCAGAACCCTTCCCGATAAATGAAAGAACGGGGTCAAAATACATGGGGGTTTATTAATGAAAAATAAAGCGAAAGAGATCAAACAAAAATAATAATAAAATTAAGCTTGAAATATTACTCACGGAGATATGCGTAGAAACTTATCGTGTAGGTTATTCATCCAATCATATCAAGAGGCAGATTGAAAACATATCAAACTTGGCCACACAAGCTTCTTTCAATCACAAACTTGTAACATACGATTTACTTCCTCCACATAATTTCATACACGCGACGTATGACACATTCGTCCTCGCAATGAATTAATATCAGTGGACATACATCGAAAGAACTTACACGCACATCAAAATAAAACATACACGTTACATCTCACACATCTCCATGTATATGGACCAGCATCCCAGAGAAGAGATCCATCACGCAACAATCCCCGATTTGAAAAAACACAGCATCCCAGCAAGGAAAAAAAAATCAAAGAATAAATATGGCTGCCATAGTTACGAGGCGAGTAAACAATGCTAACAATGAAAGAAGACTCATTCAAATGAAAGCAACAAACGTAAATATATAATTAGGCCAGCAAATAGCCCGGGGAATGAAAATAAGAAAATGTAAATAAAACTTTAAAAAATAACACTGTAAGAAAAGGAGAATGCTGTTAATCAGGCAAGCATACAGCACAACCACACGTACACACTCACCATAGAGACCCAAAAGAAATGTATACGGGAGGAATAATCAGTTTTGTCCAGACACATAACGAACACAGGAAGATCCGCATAGCAAGACAAGTGAATTCATGGACTCATGAGCTCAATACAAGACGCGTAATATAACAAAGGATTGCCGCATCATGGCAAGGCACATCCCCACATAATTCACAGTAGCTTCATCGTAACCATCACGCTCGCAACGTATTCATATCGCCTCACCACGGACGAACATGAATACCAGTCATAGCGTCAAACACAACGTCACGCATCATGAGCTCGGCCATGAGAGAATCGACGAATAAAAATAAATGGCAATAGGTCTCGAACTTCAGACCACATACACGCCAAACAAACACACCACTGACTAAAACCATCCTCCATCCTTACGGGTTTAAGTCACACAAAAAACAGAACACACAAGATCAGAGAAAACTAGCAATAAGACAAAATGCAGCATTAACGGTTAAATGTACATAACTAATACGCCCTCGCAACCCTAGCAAGCCAAAAAAAGTTACCTTGATAGTCGGGCGTTGCTCAGAGCATTAGGTAGTCACAAAATAGCGACAGAGATAAAGAGTCGGGCATTCAAGTAGATAAATATACTGCAGGAAATATAAACGGCACAGGTCAAAGATCTCGTACCTCAAAAAGTACATTGTTGTGTCGACCGCCATGTCGGCTACAACCGTCCTGCGAACTTGTTTCAAAGAAAGCGGACACAAGACTGACTAAGAGGGCACTTCGGCTGATGGCCGGAAGCGCGCTCTGTCAAGGAGAAAACGAGTCATACGTCAGGTCCAGGGAATAGATCGACCAAAAAAGTCGATAGCGGTCAAAGAATGTATTACATACAGAGGAGTGCGCCACCAAGGGAAACTTGGTGCTGCACACTAATCACACTAACCACTACACCACAGAGGCGGACAATGAAATCTATGACAGCATATTATACTGTTTTGTACCTTCATATTAACAGTACAATTGTCCCCAGAAATTATATTACTTAGTATGTAATACTTCAAACCTTATATAACGCTTACCATTTTCTGCTATGATGTTTGAAGAGCTCTTGTTAGACGTCTCTGAGCTTGAATCCCTTCTCTTAATCATTGCTGAAATTAGCGGTTGTTTATAAGCTGGATAATCAGGGAAAGGGCTGGGTGCAGATCCTGTTTTTAATTTTCGCGTTTTGCTGGTCACTTTGAAATCGTCATTTACAGGCTAGACTGCAAACCACGGATTAATCAGAAGGAATCCATTTACTTCCTGTGCTGTTTCCTTCCCTGGATATAATGCTTAACCACTTTCGAAGCAATTGTGTACTTGAAGATATTTCATGGAATGAAATATCACGGCATTCTGGTTTCCCTCTCTTTGATTTGCAGAAAGGCACGCAGCAGTACACCATTTTCAGTGAAAACAAGTATCCTATTTCCCGCTGTTTCATTCCTACAGGTCTGGAGCCGGTTGGTGCTGCCACTTGTTGTGGGCATTTGTAAACGGAGTGTTTCATTTAGTGTTATGTTAAAATGTTGTAATGAGCAGGCAGTATAGGCAGCCATCGGATGCAGATCGAGCAGGCAGTGGAACGAGTACTAACGAACACTTCCGTTCAAGAAAATATGTTTGATCTTGCAAGTAGGTTACACAAACACAAACGGGAGACGAATGATCAGGGTTGCCACCGGGAATAATATTTTCGTACTAAATTTTCCCCTAAAAAGGTACTATTAAAAATAGTTTTTGGAAAAAAGTACTAAAGAATTTATTTACAATGGAATAGGGTTATTCATAAGGTAAGTAAGTTACTGAAAGCAAAGTATACTTATCAAAAATATTTATTAAATGAGAACAGAACTTACTGGTTTTGGTCTTCATATTTTGCTCTTCTCTTAATGCTTGGAAAACATTGCCAAAGGAATAAACTGTTTTGAAATATGAAAAGTATGGGCAAACGAATGTTTTAGTTTCTCCTCCGTCAGAAGCAGCCAATTCAACATACAGGTTTGGTGTTTGTTTCTCAATTTGGTCCTATTGGTAGTAACAGCAGAAAAAAAACCCATTCTGTTGCAGCAGAAGAATGTAGTAAACAGAACACTGCCTTCACAAAATTCGTCAAATTTGGAAAGGTGTAATCGCCTACAGGATTTTTAATTTCAAATACCCCGGGCGAGTTGGCCGTGTGGTTAGTGGCGCGCAGCTGAGAGCTTTCATCCGGGAGATAATGGGTTCGAACCCCATTGTCGGCAGCCCTGAAGATGGTTTTCCGTGGTTTCCCATTTTCACACCAGGCTGAAAAGCTTTTAAGTTTCTGTGGACTTAGCTAACCACTATTTCCTATCTAATTTCATTAACACTTTCTGTAATTACAATAGGGAAATATATAGCTAATGGGATTATACTGATGAAACTGCCATCTCATTAGTAATTTTCCAGGTTCGCCATGGACAGATTTATTAAAATAGGATTACGAAAATCCACCATCTTAAATATCTGTTCGCAAACTCCAACATGGCTCTGAAACTTATTCTTGTTCTTTTGCTGCAGTAGAAGAGTTTATACTCTACCCCTGTAAAAGTTACAAGATTCCCATAAGAACGTACTAAAATGATCATGAAGTACTAGATCTAGCACTAAAGTACTAAAGGTGGCAACCCTGCGAATGATTAGAAGCTAGAGATGGGCACTTTCGAGTGATAACTATGGAACTTGTCGATAGTTTAAACTGTCGTAACAGTCGACTACTTAAAAAAAAAAGTCGACTGAATTCAGTCGCACTCCCGTCACAGCGACGCACAAGAGAATGGGACTATCGGTTTATGGTCACTAAGGATATGTAATATATATGTTAACTTTATAGGTACCTACTTGACTTGCTGATTTTCTCTTGTCGTTTATGTGCTTTATCTTTCCTACTTTTAAAAACACCACTCAAAATTGAAGTTTAATAATGTCATTCCACGCCATCAGTCCATTGACACTTCGGAACATACCACATAATCGAGCAGCTTGTCTCCTTTCTCGCAAGTCTTCCCAGACCAAACTTTGCAACATTGTTTATTATGAATGATATTATGATTTTGCCAATTGTTGCATTCACGGCCTGTACTCATAAACATGATATAGGCTATTGGGCTTATGTCTTATTTTCTTGTCACGGCATAACCCCAAAAGTCTACATCATATCGATATTATAATTGATGGCCTTTGAAAAACTTATTTCTAAGAAGAACCTTATCTTCCCTCCATCTGATACCAGACTTACAAACAATAGGTAGCGGTATCGCATACTTGCGTATCGGAAGCCTGTGTATTACATTTATGTGACACTCCTCTATTCGTGTCCATTGCTGGGCCCAGTGATGTGATGGCATCATCTATATCTCCATCGTTCACTTAACGAATGCAGTAGTTGTAGGGCAATGCAGGTATGTTCTAAATCACTGGCGTCATCATTCTTCCTGCTGAGTCAGCACCCGTAGCCATTAACCCTATGAAGCCATCACCACGTGACCGTGACGTCACGAGTACGCGGGCTTGTTTGTAAACAAAATCACGTACTTTTGATAGCTGTCATCTTGACATACCCTAACCCCACTTTTTTGGAGAAGAGAACGTCGCTAATTCACTGCTGCCATATTGACAGGTCCTAAGCACACTGTTGCCATCTTAACTACGTGGGGCGCGGAATTTAAACAGCTGCCAAGATGACAGCTACGAACTTGACAGGTAATAACCACGTGCACTTGATCGGCGCGGAATTTTGAACGTGCCTAAACTCAGTGTGCAACAGGTCCTATCCTCACTGCTGCTATGATGACAGCTGTCGTCTTGACGGAACCTAACAACACCTTTTTGGACAAGCGAACGTCGCTAACCGCACTGCTGCCATCTTGACAGGTCATAACCACGTGCACTTGTATGGTGCGGATTTTGAAGAAGTAAACGTGGCTAACCTCACTGCTGCCATCTTGAGAGACCCTAACATCACTGCTGCAATCTTAACTACGTGGGGCGCGGAATTTAAACAGCTGTCAATGTGACAGCTGCCATCCTGACAGGTCCTAACCACGTGCGCACCATGGCGAGGATTGTGAACAAGTGAACATGGCTAACCTCACTGCTGCCATCTTGACAGGTCCTGACCTCACTGCTGCCATCTTAACCATGTGGGCGCGGAATTCGAAACAATAATAGCTGTCATGATGACAGCTACCGTCTTGATAGATCCTAACCATGTGCACTTGTTTGCTGCGGATTTTGAACAAGTGCCCTTCGAGACATCACCCTTCCCCGGCACTATCTTAGAGGGGGCCTAATAGGACACCTCATGGCATTATGTCTCCATCCGACAGAAACGATCAAGTCTAAACATGTATAACCATGACGACGTGATCTTATGCTTAAGGTTTTATGTCCCCTCATCCGACAGACTGTCTCCGACGGGACTGAGAACGTGCGGTACTAAGTTATTTCTGCTTTTAACATGCAGCGATGACGTCGATACAGTGATAGAGAGTAGAGCGCCTTATTCCATCATGACAAGAACGTTAATAGTTGATGTTCAATGCTGCAAAGTAAACGGCAAATAATTTGTGTAAAGAGGTGGCTGTCTTTTACAGCACTGTCTTGTGGGCGCCAAAACTCGTCAGTTTAGTATTTAGCCCACATTTCCCTTCTTGTTCGGAAACAGATGTAGATAAAAAGCAAACTCAAACTCAAACTCAATGGATTGATAAAAATATGTCGGGAGTGGGAAGAAAAAGGAATACATTATCGCTTTCTATCTCTGAGCATGAACGTTTATTTGTCAAGAGCAGATCGTGTTCTTTTAAGGGTTGCGAAAAGAAGAAATGGTTGCGTGAGTATGTGCTATCACCGTGTGTGATTATCGCCATGCATGTATTAGGATGTCCATACTTTAAAACTCTTTACAAGGAGCACAGTCTTCACGACATTGCTCTTTGATTGGTTGTGTTGCACTGCATGTCGGCAGGTGAACAACATATGTAAATTGCAGTGTCGATATGACGCCCGTGTGAAAGAAACATTTGTAAAGTACAGACATCATGTCATTTCTATCCGATACTAAGTGTAACGCGGTTGAAAAGACAATCGTAAAGTTTTATGCATGCAAAAAGAAACTAAACACTTTCACTGAAGAAGATGTGAATGCGTTACCAAAGGCATTTTTGGTTAATATAGCTGCGAATGCTGTAAAGAAGATCTGGGAAAAAGTGCCTCGTGAGTGGATTCAAGATCCTGTTTTTCATATCTTCAAACGTGTAATCTACATCATGAACAAGTGAGTTTTGAGCCAAACCCCGCACGCAGAAAATCCTGTTCACCGTGCATAATATAATATTATTAGCTAAAAACTGAGACCCGATTTGCGACTAGGAAAAGTCACAAGCTACAAGCCTTGAGCTTAAGATGAGCCTCTCGGCAGAAAAGTACCAAGAGACTAATTAGAAAAACGGCAAGAAATTCGACAACTAACAAGGAAATATTTATTGAATTAATAATATAAGAAAATGGAGAAAGTAAATGAATTTGAAAATAGGGAAAGATGATCGGTATGAAAATTATACATACCTAATTCCCCTTTTAGAGAGATGTAGTAAGAGTGTCACTGTGACGGTATACCATCATTCAGAATCGAATTATATTACAATCAGTTGAACCCCTTATAAGCGTGCGATTACATTCAGATTATCCCCCATACAATCACGACGCAATCCACAAAGTTAATTAAAATGTGGTCTAATTTTCCAACAGTTATTAATTTCATCTACTCAACTTATCTCCACTCCCGTATATCACACCTCTCTTCTTTTATATCTCTTACTTTTACAACAATCCGTTACCCCCAAAAAACAATATTCCTACGTATCAAAGAGCAGACTAAAGGAAGTAATTACTTGTAGAACCTCCACAGTAGATTTAAAAGCAGCGCGAACACGACCAACAAAAAATAATGGTAAGGGACGAAAGTATGCGCAGTGCATACATGAAAGGAAGAAAAATCATGTCGGTCGGAAACGATACATGAGGCTAAGAGAGGCGCAAAAGCCAAAAGGAAAACCGATGACAAATTAGGTAGAAAAATAAAATTATAATCAAGAACAAAATAAAACTCGAACAAAGATATAACTTCTTGATATCCCACCCATTTACACTCAGGTCCGTACACACATGCATTCAGGCAACAAAACAATAAGAGCGAAGAGCTGTCCTCAGTGTCCATCAAGGATTCAAATTCTTCAATAACACGACGCCAAGGTCGGTAGAAGGCGGTTCCCAGTTATTAGGGGCACGTGAATACATAAACATAAATTTGGCAATGGGATCAGCAGGTCCCGTAATCATATCAAAACCCATCCAAATTGCGATCCATACAGAGCGACCGAAGCCTCGTGGTGACACAAATAACCATACAGTGTAGATGGGAGGTAGACGCAAAAGAATGCACGCACGTAGTAATTTGAGGACCATAACGTTGAGAATGAACATAAACACATTAAGCAGAGAGAATCATGTTTCATTCATACTGTGGGGTAAACAGGAGATATCAACAACCATGATGAGAAGGAAAAAGGTGAACAAACGATATTGTTACCTGAAGTAATATCAACGTGCAATGAAAGGAGGCGAATCGTAGTAGAAAATCCATTTAAAAGGTTTAAAAACATTTGGGTGCGTTAAAAATGCAGTATCTAGATGCATGGAGTCCATTTTATATCTTATTAAACGCCGACACATGTTCCTCAATTCAATTCAATGAGATAATAATAATTAAAATTTCGTGCGGCTATTTCTAGCCGGGTGCAGCCCCTGTATGGCAGACCCTCCGATGAGGGTGGGCAGCATCTGCCATGTGTAGGTAACTGCGTGTAATTGTGGTGGAGGGTAGTGTTATGTGTGGTGTGTGGTGTGTGAGTTACAGGATTGTTGGGGACAGCACAAACACCCAGCCCCCGGGCCATTGGAATTAACCAACGAAGGTTAAAATCCCCGCCCCGGCCGGGAATCGAACCCGGGACCCTCTGAACCGAAGGCCAGTGCGCTGACCATTCATCCAACGAGTCGGACATTCAATGAGATAAGAATACATTCCGGTGGAATGTTAGACCATTCGTGATAGAAAACACAATGACTGCCATCTTTCGTACAATCACGGAAGTTACGGGATCGTCCCACGTGAAGCAGTAACAAGCCATTTTGCCAAATACACCCAGCTCGGGACGAAATCGAACTGAAGCAAAGATCGAAAATGGTTCACCCCCTTTTTTAAAATGTGTCTATACTTGTTGATCAGACAAGGACTCACATTTTAAAAATGGGCCCCAATAATAGTACTAAACGTGCGTGCACTGAACAAGTCTACTGTTCTTATACCTAAATAAAGTATTAATATACAGGATTATTCATGGTTACGATGATTGGTTGCACTAAAGAAGAAGAGAGACACAGCCCACTGAAATTGCGGTCCGTACACTGACCTAATGCACCCGGTATACATAAACAGTCCTTACCCTTTTGTTATTTAGTATGTAGGTCACCTACGATTCAGATATTCCTCAATAGGATTATGTCATTTTCTTGCAAGGTAGACCTTTTTCCTCGTGGTATACGATCAATACGAGGTCGCTTTCATAACTTCTTCCATTTTTTATATACATCCAATGAGATGAAGTAGTTCATTCGTTTCTGGAAAATAAAAAGTCTTATAATTCTGGAACTACACGAACAAGGGGAAAAAGCTAAATACAGACTAAAATTGGTATTAGGTTTTACATTTTTCTTATAGAGTAAGGTTTTAATAAAGATACATGGAATTTGGATACACTTCGAATTTTTATGTCTTGTAGCTTAAATGTTAGAGGTCTAAGGATTTCAATAATTTTCTTGGGGCTGAACCATTTCAGGTAAAGTTTAACGGCGATTTGGTCAGCTGCTGAAATGTCAGGTGAAAATTTCACGACGACCAGATCTGCAGCTTTGAAACTGACGGCTTTCCTTCCTTGGTTGAATTTTTGGCCGAACTGTTGCGGGCTTTGATCAGTTGTTCGAAGGCATCTTTCCATTTTGACTTAACATCGAGGTTCCTCAATGACTCAGACAGGTATTCGGCGTTCCATTTTAATTGAAGTGGATCTGCGATACATCTGCCTAGAAATAAATCAGCTGGCGTATGGCGGGAGATTAATGCACAGCATTGTTGAAAGCTAGAACAAGAAAGGCTAGATTATCGTCCCAAAAACCTTGATCAGCGCTGTGGAAGTCGCTCAGACAGGATTTCAGATTTCTGAGGAATAATTCCACATGAGATGAATTGGGGTAGTGCGGACTTAGAAAAATATGTTTGATTCCCCACCCGGAGCAGAGGTGACGGAATTTATTACAATTGAATGTAGAGGTATTATCGGAAACTAAAACCTTAGGAGGCCCGAAAACTACAAAAATGTGCCGGGACAGCACATAGACGGCAGCATTCGAATTTATTTTACGAACAGTGAAAAACTACACAAACTTTAGAAAATGCATCGATAACAGAAAGTATTCCGACATGATTGTTCTTCGATTTCATTAGAGGACCGAAATAATCAATGAATAATTTTTCATCAGTGTAAGAAGCTACATCATCAGAAGGGAGGCCGCTTTGCGAACTTTGTGCAGGCTTACACCGTTGACAGATATCGCAGCTCTTACCGTACTCTAAGATATCATTTTTGAGGTTAGGCCAGAAGTAATCCCGCGAAACTCGTTGCAAGGTTGTGTATTGACCTAGGTGAATTGTGAAAGTAATGCATCATCATGGATGTTATTTTAACAGGAACACATTTTTGTCCCTCCGATTCTTGCGGTTGCGACGAAACAACAATCCACGATTGATTAAAAATGCGCTGCCACGAACGGACCCATCGGCGACCCCTTTGATCAAATCAGAACACTCTTTGTCTTCCTTTTGGTGCACACAAATATCGGTGAATGACCAGGGATAGTTTGAAGAATATGGACCCATCAAGCGGGTCGTATTTTATATCGGACTCGCCGTCAGGCGGTTTAAATACTTCGAAAATCTGCGACAAACAGACCGCTACGACACTCTCTTTCTCACAAACGTGCAAAATGGTGAATTTAAAAGCTGAAAGTTGCAGAATCCACCTAGCCGTCCTGCGGAGTCATTTTACGTTGGCGCTCATCCACGATACGGTTTGGTTATCCGTGTGGATGAAGAAATGACGGTTTTCCAAGTAGGAATTACATTTCTCTACACCCAAAACTACCACCAAATATACCTTCTCTTAAATAGAATACCGTATTTCAGCTTCGTGCAAAAACTTGCTGAAATACGCAATAGGAACCAGTTTCCCATCATCAGCGTATTGATTTAATACAGCGGCAGCCGCGACCTCGTTAGAGTCGCACTGTAGGACAAAAACCCTGGAAAAATCAAGACTGTGGAGAACAGGGGCTTCACAAATGGCTATCCTCAAGAGATCAAAATCATGGGTTTGGGCTTCCCTCAGACAAATCGGCAATTCTTTCATTTTAGAAGATTAAGCGGGTTGAAAAATGAGAAAAATATTTTCATGAAATGACTGTAAATACCGACCATACCCAGGAATTTTCTCACACCACGCACATTTTTCAGCTGTGGAAAATCACGAATGCATTTAATCCTGTAGGGATTAACGGCAATGCCAGAATCAGATATGACATTACCAAGGAAATTCAAACGCATGAAACAAAGAGACACCTTGTTGGATTTACAGTAAACCCGTGCTTGCGTAAACGAGATAGAACCTCTCAGAGATGAAGTAGGTGTTCCTCAAATGTTGGAGAAAATATAAGGGAAGTTAAACACGCAGGAACATTTCAGATCCCCAAAGATCGAATCAAGGATGCGGCTGTTCGCTTGACCACCTATAGATATGCCCATCGGCACATTGTTGAATTCAGAAAATGCAAACGGGGTAGCAAATATAGTATAAGGGCTGCTTGTATGGTGTAAGGGATTTTGATAGTATGCTGAATTAAAGTCAAAAAATGGTGAAAATTTTAGCTCCAGCGATATTGAGGAAGGCACTTTCAATGGTGGGCAAGGGGAAACTGTCAAGTAGTAAGTTTATATTGACCTTCCTATAATCGACAATAAACCTGAATATCCCGTGCTTTTTAGGTACAAGGAAGGCAGGAATACTGAAGGGAGACTTGGAGGTCATTAAGCAATCTCGCATAGCAGACTGTTTTTGAGGAGAACAACCGAAAGGAGGGGATCTAACATAGGTATCAACATTTAATTCAACTGAATATGAAATTTCTCTTTCGCACCCTTAATCGGCAGTCAGGACATCAGCAAAATTCCTCCAATAAACTGTTTTACATTAAATTCTGATTATCTGACAAATCACAAGAGGAGTTGGGTAGTTTGGAACTGGAAACGCAGCAAGGAGTGCTTCAAAAGGGTAATTTTCGCCAGACTTGAAACGAAAATCAAAGGTTCGGGTGATAAAATCAATAGATAAACCAGTATATAACATAAAATCGATGCCTAAAATGACGGGGACAGATAGATCAGAACAACATGTAACATCCAGTTTCACGAGAGGTTGCGGATTTTGATATGACATTTAACCCGACCCACAGGACCTTCTTGACGACCATCAGCTGAAGTAAATTTCCCTGAATCCTCACTATCTCGGAGGTATATCAAATTCATGCCACTCACAATAGGTTAGTTCATGAAGGAACTACAAGGTCCAGTATCTAACAGCGCATACATTATGCGTGATCCACAAATAATTGTAGACCAGTGTGCTGACGAGGGAGGACCCCAAATTTTTTTTCCCAGCTGAGAATTGCATCTAGAACATACATTGTGCGCAAAACAATTTAGACCACATTTATAACATTTTAAGGGATATTTAGACCAAGAATACTTAAAGACGTGCCCTAATTTCCTACAATTCCAACATTTCGCAAGCGTCCCTGGGGACTCATAAGATCAGCAGCCATCTTGCGCAAGCGCGCCTAGGGTGTCTCATAAAAGCAGCAGCAATCTTACGCAAGCGCCCTTAAGCAGTCTCATATGGAGCTGTGCATAGCCGCCATCTTGTGCGATTGGCGTCGGGAAGGGTATCCGGATATTCAACTGAGGTTAGGCTCCTTCATCCGGTTAGGTGTGCCTCTTATGCTAATCCCCATTGCCCCACTACTCAAAATAACGTCTCGAGAATGCCCATTTCCCTACTACTCAAGATAGTGTCGGGAAGGGCATCCGGCCATAAAACTGAGGTTAGGTCCAACTGAAATAGCGGCTCTGAGGTTTGGCTTGTCGTCTTGCGCGTAACAAGTAAGGTTAAGCCCCTCCTAGATAGCGTCTGTGAGGTTAAGCTTGCTCCCTTAGGCGTCAGGATGGGTATCTTGTCGTGAATCTGAGGTTGGGCTTGCTCTCCTAGCGTAAAAAGTAAGGTTAAGCCCTCGAAGATGGCGGATGTGAGGTTAAGCATTAAGTGTCAGGCGTCAGGAAGTGCATCTCGTCGTAAAACTCAGGTTAGTCCCCTCCCTGAGGTTAGGCTTGCCCTCTTACGCGTAAAAAGATAGGTTAATACCCTCCAAGATGACGTCTGTGAGGTTAAGCTCACTCTTTTAGGCATCAGGGAGGGCATTTGGCCTTAAAACTGAGCTTAGGCAACTCCGTGATGTTAGGCTTGCTCTCTTACGAGTAAACAGTAAAGTTAAGTCCTCCAAGATGGCGGATGTCTGGTGAAGCATGCAGTCTTAGCCAGCGCACTCAATGCAGTGGAGGACTCTACCGAGAGCGTGTGGTGGCAGCGGCAGCCGATGCGCAGTCAATGTGACGGGGGCTGCCCGAGAGCGTGTGCTGGCGGTGGCGCTAGAACCATCCACTTATACTACTAACAGCAAAATGGGATGGAAGCAAAGAGCAAATAACGTTATTCTTCAAGAGAAAATAACGTGAGATTTATAGAAGTTTAGTGAATTATTTACCCCTACCAGACAACAATCCCAGGACCTAATACGGAGTGCTTTCATCGCGCCGATTACATTTATCAGTCCGTGAACCAGTAGCCCACAACGAGGGAGGGCTCCGTTTCTCAAGCAAGGTAGACAAAGAGCAGGGCGCGCCAAGCCCCACTGTGTGAGAGAAACGCGCAAGCGAGACATTCACAGAAATGTAATAACCCAAGCTTGTTCAATTTGTTCGGAGGAATACAATTGCCAATTGTGTGTGTGAGGGGGGGGTATTTGAGATGCTTCAACGTTCGAAAACCCAACGAAATGCTTTCTACCCAGATAAGGGCGTAATAAAAAGGCAAAACAGCCAAGATATAATTACGTTGGTTAAGAACGAAAGAGTAACAACTCAAAATGAGAATTTCTGAGATTTTTCTGTCCTACAACCTCCGAAATTGTAACAACGCAACTTCTAATGCATTCCTTTTAGCAAGCACTTCAAACATTTTTCATAATTGTGAAATTCGTCGCTTTATTTAATTGAAAAGGCTAGCCTTATGTGTTGTAACTCTTTTCCACATTATAACAACCACGTAATAATTTCCATAAAAATTAAGTAACACGTCTCTTTTGACAGGCAATGATGTAAACTGCTAAAACTCTAAACTCTTCTCTTGAAAAGCATAGATTTTGAATGGTAACTGTTTCGTTCTAGACCATCGAATTATGCAGCATTGCCCAATCATGCTTTCATGTAACATTCTGGAAGAAGCTATGCAATTACAGCGAACCGATAACAGGAAATCGGCTGCCCTAAGAAGAAAATGTTTGTTAGTGTCTGTGAAGGGGGCCGTGACTTCAAAACATGAGGGGGTGCGATGCTTCCCCTTTCTTGTGTCCAGAGCTCTTGCTAGAAGTGCGTGTCGCCTGTCGAAAAGTCGGAGCTATTTGTGAGTCGTATATTTTGCTCTTCGTTCAGAGCAGTTAGATAACAGAATCCAGTAATACATTTCGAAAACCTAGAGGTGGGAACAGTGGATTTGTAAACAGATTCAATAAAAACTGCAACCGTTTTTGTGAGCGCTGAAATAGACAAGCTTATAAAATTCGTATTAAAGAATATAAACATACGATTGGACGAACTAAGACCATGATGATGATGCTAGTTGTTTAAATGGGTTCAACATCTAAGGTCATCGGCCCCAACTAAGAAAATTAGGTGTTATCTAATATCTTCATATGAGTGGACGGACTAATTCCAGTGAGGGAAGTAAGCACAACAAACACTATCTGATATTTTGACAAAACTGGAGTCCTTGAGTTCGAGTGTCGTGCGCAGTAGACGTGTACCATAACATTCGTGCGGCTCGCTAGTTGGAATAACATACATACATAATCATTATAGACTGTTATGCCTTTCAGCGTTCAGTCTGCAAGCCTCTGAGAATTTACTAAACGTCGCCACAATCCTCGATTTGCAACTAGTGTTGTGGCCTCATTTAGTTCTATACCTCTTATCTTTAAATCGTTAGAAACCGAGTCTAACCATCGTCGTCTTGGTCTACCTCTACTTCTCTTACCCTCCATAGCAGAGTCCATTATTCTCCTAGGTATCCTATCCTCCTCCATTCGCCTCACATGACCCCACCAACGAAGCCGGTTTATGCGTACAGCTTCATCCATCGAGTTTATTCCTAAATTAGCCTTTATCTCCTCATTCCGAGTACCCTCCTGCCATTGTTCCCACCTGTTTGTACCAGCAATCATTCTTGCTACTTTCATGTCTGATACTTCTAACTTATGAATAAGATATCCTGAGTCCACCCAGCTTTCGCTCCCGTAAAGCAAAGTTGGTCTGAAAACAGACCGATGAAAAGATAGTTTCGTCTGGGAACGACTTCCTTCTTACAGAATACTGCTGATCGCAACTGCGAGCTCACTGCATTAGCTTTACTACACCTTCATTCAATCTCACTTACTATATTACCATCCTGCGAGAAAACACAACCTAAATACTTGAAATTATCGACCAGTTCTACATTTGTATCACCAATCTGACATTCAATTCTGTTGAATTTCTTACCTACTGACATCAATTTAGTCTTCGAGAGGCAAATTTTCATACCATACTCATTGCATCTATTTTCAACTTCCAAGATATTAAACTGCAGGCTTTCGGCACAGTCTGCCATTAAGACCAAGTCGTCAGCATAGGCCAAACTGCTTACTACATTTCCACCAGCCATTTTATACCCTTCAACAGAAGATCCATGTAAACTATGAACAGCAAAGGTGAAAGATTACAGCCTTGTCTAACTCCTGTAAGTACCCTGAATCAAGAACTCATTCTACCATCAATTCTCACTGAAGCCCAATTGTCAACATAAATGCCTTTGATTGATTTTAATAATCTACCTTTAATTCCATAGTCCCCCAGTATGGCGAACATCTTTTCCCTCGGTACCCTGTCATATGCTTTCTCTAGATCTACGAAACATAAACACAACTGCCTATTCCTCTCGTAGCATTTTTCAATTACCTGGCGCATACTGAAAATCTGATCCTGACAGCCTCCCTGTGGTCTGAAACCACACTGGTTTTCATCCAACTTCCTCTCAATGACTGATCGCACCCTCCCTTCCAAGATGCCAGTGAATACTTTGCCTGGTATACTAATCAATGAGATACCTCGATAGTTGTTGCAATCCTTCCTGTTTCCTTGCTTGTAGATAGGTGCAATTACTGCTTTTGTCCAATCTGAAGGTATCTTACTAACACTCCATGCTAATTTTACTACTCTATGAAGCCATTTCATCCCTGCCTTCCCACTGTACTTCACCATTTCAGGTCTAATTTCATCTATTCCTGCTGCCTTATGACAATGGAGTTTATTTACTATCCTTTCCACTTCCTCAAGCATAATTTCACCAACATCATTTTCCTCCTCCCCATGAGCTTGGCTGTTTGCAACACCACCATGATGATTTCCTTTTACATTGAAAAGATGTTCAAAATATTCCCTCCACCTCTCCAGGTGGGGTCTATTATGAGTTCACCTGAATTACTCAGAATACTGTTCATTTCCTTTTTCCCTCCCTTCCTAAGATTTTTTATTACTGTCCAGAAAGGTTTCCCTGCTGCTTGACCTAGCCTTTCCAGGTTATTACCAAAATTTTCCCATGACTTCTTTTTGGATTCAACAACTATTTGTTTCGCTCTGTTTCTTTCATCTACGTACCAATCCCTGTCTGCCTCGGCCCTTGTTTGGAGCCATTTCTGATAAGCCTTCTTTTTACGTTCACAGGCTGCTCTCACTTCATCATTCCACCAAGAAGTTTGCCTTTTCCCATCTTTACACACAGTTGTTCCTAGGCATTCCCTTGCTGTTTCTACTACAGCATCCCTGTATGCCACCCATTCACTTTCTATATCCTGAACCTGGTTATTGTCTACTGTTCGAAACTTCTCACTAATCATATCCATGTACTTCTATCTAATTTCCTCGTCCTGGAGATTTTCTACCCTTATTCGTTTGCAGACAGATTTCACTTTTCCTACCCTAGGCCTACAGATACTTAGTTCACTACAGATCAGACAGTGGTCTGTATCATCGAAAAATCCCCGAAAAACTCTTACATTCCTAACAGATTTCCTGAATTCAAAGTCTGTTAAGATATAGTCTATTATGGATCTGGTACCCCTAGCCTCCCATGTGTAGCGGTGAATAGCCTTATGCTTGAAGAATGTATTCGTAACAGCTAAACCTATACTAGCACAGAAGTCCAGCAAACGCTTTCCATTCCCATTAGCTTCCATATCTTCCCCACATTTACCAATCACCCTTTCGTATCCTTCAGTTCTATTCCCAACTCTCGCATTGTAATCGCCCATTAGCACTATTCTATCCTTGCTGTTGACCCTGACCACGATGTCACTCAATGCTTCATAAAACTTGTCAACTTCATCCTCATCTGCACCCTCACATGGTGAATACACGGACACAATTCTTGTCCTAATTCCTCCAACTGACAAATCTACCCACATCATTCGCTCATTTACGTGCCTAACAGAAACTATGTTGCGTGCAATGGTATTCCTGATAAAGAGCCCTACCCCAGACTCTGCCCTTCCCTTTCTAACACCCATCAAGTACACCTTATAATCTCCTATCTCTTCCTCATTATCTCCCCTTACCCGAATATCACTTACTCCTAGCACATCCAAATGCATCCTCTTTGCTGACTCAGCCAGTTCTACCTTCTTTCTTCCATAAGCCTCATTAATATTGATAGCTCCCCATCGAAATCCATTTCGTTTGCCAAGTTGTTTCCAAGGAGTCCCTCGCCTGTCAAATGGGAGTGGGACTCCATTACTCCCATAGGTCCGAGGCTTGCTTAAAGTGTTCTGAGCTCGGTAAATTCATGAAGCAGGATGCTGCCCTACTTGCACATAGTCCAAGTGAGGATCTCTCCTCTAACGGGTTATGGACCACCGGTGAATTGTATTATCCTAGCCGCCTGAGCACAAGGAGGGCCACGACTCAGAATATGTCCGAGATGCCCACTCCCATTCCATTTCAACTGGTATCCCGACTCTCAGGATTAAGTGTAAGTGAAATATTACTAAGTAGCTCAACGTTTAATTGAGCAGTGACGCATTTTCCTACCCATCAAGAATAAAGCCTCACTAGTATGGTGGTCAATATCATAAAGGGACCCATGAACTTCCCGAAAGTCAATATTATAAAAATGAAACACTAATCACCAAGGAAAGACACTACGAGGCCCACGTATATCACGATACAGACAAGGTAAGTACTAACCATCAACATAAATCTGTAAATATCTATCAATTATGATTCATTGTGTTGAACTAAATTTCCTAATTACCTAGTATATAATTGGTTGAATGCATGTCCTCTTACGGTTGATGGGTTGCCTAAGTCAGTATTAGTCAATGCGGTATAAATATTAGTAATCACGGGTGTACAGATATATTTGTTTAATGTTCAGTCGACATGAAATTACTTTAGTTTAGAAAATATTATAACTAATGTAGAAAAATTTATTTATATTTTATCATAGACTATTAATTGCCTGATCATAAACGTCTCAGGCTTCAACTATCTTGGCAAAACTGTCAGCAAGGTAACATTAACGAATCAAACATTCCATGATGATTAAGGCAAAAAATTATAGTCTCTGTGGCAGAAGGAAACTCGGAAACACAATAATATTTTAAGACTGAAATATTTAAATTTAATTTAATATCTAATTTATGATCTTCCCCAAAGGAAAGCTACCCCAAAAAAGTAACGCATTACAGAAACCCATAGCACTACAATGAGAAAGCTAACTACTAAAAGCTGCATTCCTCATCTTGCAAGTAATCAGAAAGGAAACGGTTTTGCTAAGCAGAGTATTTCTGAAGAAAAAGGGCGGTAGAAATCTAACAAAACGTTATATGGAATGGAAATATAAAAATAATTGTCAATGACAAAATGATTAAAGATTATAAATTAATGTACCACTGTTCGGGAAAAAATAAATTCATGAAAATCGTAGGAGGTAATAAAAGAACCAACAGCCATTGCACCACATATCCTGATTTACTTCTTTATGAACAAATACAAACTGGAAAATAAGTTTCACATCCTTGAGGAGAATTACAATTTACCTCCTAATATTTTGAGTTAGCATCAATTACAGATGCAATGGTGTAAACTTTATGTGACATGGAATTACATTTAAAAGATCTGCCACGGTAACTTTTAGTATACATGAATTGTGTACTAGTGGCAAGTAAATAATAAAATCCTTGTGTATAATTTCTGTTTCTCATTTATCTCATGTTGCCGTCGCATTTGTGTTGCTTTTCTGCATATGAATTCCAGTTCTCTAATATTTCAAATTCTCGTTTATTGCAATTCGAGGGTATTTACTCCTCTTATGCCGTTTCTTAAAACAATATTTTAAACAGGAATTACCTGCTTTTGCTCCTGTACCGCCCTTCATGATGTTATACATCACAATTACAAACAATACAGGTACATTTAACAGATTTCAGAGAAAATAATAATTTGTAGACTATAACACGGAGCACAATTATAGAGTAAATATAGGTGCATAACACTACTTTGGAGTGTCACTGAGCTCGAAGTGTGGAACTATAGGTTGTTGAGGGGCAACAATTCATTCATATTCATACACGAAAGCAAAGATCTACTTCCATTGTTGTTTTCACACAATTACACTTTTAAAGATATTTCTACAAATCGAACATCTAATCAGCCATACTCCACAGTAAGTAGTTAGAAGGGCATTAAGCGGAACTTATTGAACAAACAAATTTTCTGGCACAAAAAAACTCCATGACACTTCTCAAGAGAGAAATCAAAATGTTATGTAATAATAACAATAAGGTTACTGAGCCACACATCTCAGCTGTTGTTTAAGGATAGACCTGTTAGAAAAACGGCGCACTATATACATGAAAAATATCGGCCTGAATTGTGTGTTAGTGGACTGGTAACATGGACGATTTTACCACTGAGAAAATTTACTATTGTATACATCGCTATGGATGGGCGTTAGCCCAACCAATGTTAACCCTAGAACAATAGTGTGAAAATCGTAACATGAACGGTCAGGCTAGGTGTGATAGACGTAATATCAAAACAATTACGTAAACAATTTTAGGGATTAATGTTGCACCAAAAATATTTTACAATAAAATAGCATGTCAGTACCATGAAAACATTCTTAGAATAGTAGACTCAATAAGAAAACTTTAAATGTCCACTGAAAAATCAGCATAACATTTAGGGTTCAAAACCCACATGGATATGAACATTTGTGGAAAGCAGTATGTACTTAATACATCTATCTGTTAAGCGTATATTCCAAAAACGAACACAATGATTCTTAATATGGCAAGCAAAATTTAACATGTATATGACCCTTAGAGAAGTTCGACCTGGATCATTTTCGCTGGTTTATTCTGCTTTTATCAACAAAATAACGAGGAGAGCTATTTGCATTTGAATCCATTGTAATCACCGTGAAACTGGAATTAGCTATAGTTGCATCTCATAAGAAATCTAGAAAATAACGTTGAAACGTAGCATATAACAACATGAGCGTTAGCGATAGGGTCTAAATATGTGTTCCTTGAGAGAATACTTACAAAAAGAACAAACGACGAATGATACAAAACATCAGTGTAGATATTCACTAAGGTGAGCTACCAGGTCTGTCGGAAAATTAGTATGGGGAAAAAAGTTTTAAGTAATTTTCTTAAATTGGCTTGATCGTTCTGCAGTGTTAGCGGGTGAGTTCTTAAGATTAAACTTCTACGAAACCCACTCCCGTACTTATAACACAGAAGCATCTATTCTGGAGACTGAGTGAGCAGGTGTTTACAAAAATTACCATACTCGTTACAAGAGTGAGAGAGGTTCCACAAAATTCTTCAGAAAACGTCCCCGTTCCACACCACAAGCCAGCATATGTACTTTAATTGTACGCTTGAAAAATTTACCATCACATTGACATCGTCAGTGTGACCGGAGCTTGTGATGCCTCACCGGATGTTTTCCAACTTACCTCTTCCCAAAATCATATACCTCATGAGTTACAACAGTCTGAACGTTTCCGTAATAAGTGACCCTGAGCATTCCTAAATTAGATTTCTTGAATTGCTTACTGCCACATTCTTTACAAATTTGTAGGTGCCCAGCAATATCCACGGGCAGGCGTGTTAGAGGACGAGATATCAGGGGAAACGCTCACCACAAGAGTACGGGTGCCCATTAGGTGTGCTCTATTCACGAAATTTTTACCCCATTAGTTACGACAGTTTGCGCGATAGATGTTTCCCAAAAATATATAGGCAGTAAATGCACCACAGTATTCAACATGAGTGTGTAACCAATATTCATGCTGTGTGTGTTGTGATGGTACATATATCACACCCTCGCACTGTGTTCACAAGTAGGAGATATTATTGTCAATATTTGATATTATTTCCATTCTTTCATTGCCATATTTATTCCTAATATTTTAAAGTGGAAGGTATCATATGTGAGAAGATTAATTTCTTTTGTACAAACGGATGGGAAACAGTGCTAATTATAACTCGGAAATTTGTATAAGTCATGCGGACATTCCAGAGTCCGATGAAGTGACCTTGTTGATGTAATAGTTAGAAAATTCCTGTGAGTCATGTGAATAGCTCAGAGTATTATGAGGTGGTCTAGTTGATGTCATGAAATCCGGAAGCGTTTCGTGGCACGGTCTTGACGAGATCTTCTACACGTTATTCTCTGGCCAGAATCAATCTAGACGTATCATGTAAAAGGTCTATATAGGCATGTGATCAAACGGAAGGAAGCATACTGGACTGCTTCATAAAGAACTGGACTTCAAACCTTGGTGGAGAAAATTTGACTTGAAAGAGCGGAGGAGAGGAGATATAACTTGTACGAACCTTGTTTTATTGTGTTTGTGAAGTGTGGTAACAACCTATAGCTGTGGAGTGCTTAGGCATTTGTTATTGTACCACTTAAGGCAACTTGGTGTTATATGTTGGTGGGAGCTATTGGGTGCTGCACTTCAGACGTTTCACAATTTAGGTTCCAGAACAACAAGCGTGTTGCTCGAGGAGTGTATCTTTAAACCAAGTGTTAAGAATCGGTGAACACACTATTAAAAACGTACAGTATCTGCGTGATATACAAAGTACCAATAATAATAAATGCAAGTTGTGTTGATCCAGAGAGACAGTGAAAGGTACATATTTATATATGTGCTTTGTTCAATGGGTAGACTTCAAGTGGTGGCTTGGTCCTCGCTTTAGGTTTCCCAATATTTTTGTTGTCAATTACTGTGTAAATATCGAGTCTTCCAGTGATATATTGTGATTGTATTTTATGTACATTTTGGTGCGTTGATGAGGTGCCCATCATTGATATTTTTCAGAATACCGTGAATTATTTTAGAATCAGTGGAGTTATTGGTGAAGACAGCTAAAGTCCCTACTTATTAAGTCACTTTTAGACGGCTAGGTAGGGCCTGGAGAACGTGTACCAATACACAGTCTTACGTACAAATGCTGTGAGAGAAAGAATTGTCGTGCTCTATTAAAATTCGAGGGATCCATTCTGGTTAACTCTGGCGCCCATACTACGGTAATTTCGAAATATTATTTTATTAATTTATTTTACTTATGATAATTTATTCAGATAGATTTCAATTTCGCCCAAGCATGAGGCGATTTGTGTATTATTCATATTTGATTTTGTTTTAATCATCTTGCTATGGTTAATTATTAACATTGCAGCGTGAGGCGCTTAGGTATTTTATTTCATTTAATTTTTGTAATCATATGGCGTATGGTTACTAATGATTTTTATGGTTATACAGATCTATTACAATATGTGTGTATGATATTGTATACCCAGTTTGCAATGTTCAAGAAACTTCCTACCACATCTATTACAACAATGTGGGCGCTATCATTAATCGCAAAAATTTGTTGTCCAATAAAAGATAAGGTTGAAAGATTACCACATTGAACCCAATGATGTGGACGTGTCTAATAACCGCTGTCCTTTTTCTCGCAACTAAGGTATATATAAGCAAGTGCATATTCAACCCAGACATTTGACCAAAACTGTCACACACATCGTTCTCAACAAAGAGGGAGAGCTGCAATATATCTTGTTTTCGAAGGCTGCACTTCGTAATAAAACTAATTATATCATTGACTATAAGAATGTAGACGCCCCCCAGTATGGGTCAGCGAATGTTGTTGTACAACGTCCTTTTCAGAAAACATTTTTGCAGAGTCATTACCAGAACATTGTAGCTCATTAGTAGACAGAAGCAGGTGTTGCTGAATAGTCGTCTTATGTGGACGCTCACCATTATACTTACATAGCTGTTCGCGAAGATGCGACATCTTAGAAACCTTATTACTTCATTAGTCACAAGAACGTAGACGTTTAGCTGTATGTGTAAGCAGGTGACGTCGAAGATTCCGCACCAGCGAAAACTGTTTATAGCATGTTTGACAGGAATGTGGACGCTCACCAGTATGTGTTACCATGTGTTGCCGAAGATTTGACTTTTGAGTGAACCTAGAACCGCATTGAGCACAGGAATAATGACGCTCACCAGTATGTGTAAGCAGGTGATGCCGGAGATTCGTTTTTTGAGTAAACCTAGAACCACATTGATCACAAGAAAATGGCCGCTCACCAGTATGTGTAAGGAGGTGGACCCGAAGAATCCGCGCATGAGAAAAGTTCCTACCACATTGTTTGCACGTATGTGGACGCTCTCCAGTGTGTATAACGAGGTGTTGCCGAAGACTTGACTTTTGAGTAAACTTCAAACCACATTGAGCACAAGAATGTGGACGTTCACCAATATGTGAACCCAGGTGACGCCTTAAAAGATATTTCCAAGAAAACGCCTTACCACATTCATTGCAGGAATGCAAACGCACACTAGTATGCGTAAGTTTGTGTTGGCGAAGATGGTACTTTCGAGAAAATTTAGAACCACAATCATTACACCGGAGGGCCAATTGGATTGGCCTTTCATCAGAGTCACAGAACCTGTGTAGGTTGCGTTCATTACGAGTCGGCAAAATGCACATTACCTCACTCTCTTCTTTCAAAATCTCGCACCTACTGTTACATGTACCCACTGGAACTCCAGTTAATAATCCAACGTCCCCAAATCTAGAAAAAAGAAAACAAAAGTTATTACATTTGACAATGAAGATAACGAAATCAAATACAATATCCAGAAGCAAATGCAATATATGTTCCAAGATTGCTTCTTATCACATTACATAGTATTCCAATTCTCAATAATTTCAGATAAAGGCCCTAACACATAAGCACATTTCCAACTGCCAAATACAGTAGAATATATGATAAGTTTGCACTTAATGACAGCACATCCAAACAGTTCAAGTGGGTCCAATATGGAAGCAATTACTGTGAGGATGCTAGCCTTGGTGGTTTCCTTATGTACATTCTTCAACTTTATTTTAACTGAAACTCGTCATATTTAGCGTGACAAATAGCAACTTGTGCTTTAATAGCATCAGGCTTAGTGAGGTTACATGTTGACAGGATTTCTCTATCATCTACAGGGACATTGGCAAGGGCTTCTGGACAACTGGATGTCCAATTTCTGAGATATACATGTGTACTATAAAGTGAGGAAGAAATTTCTGACTGAAGCTCCTCAGCTACTTCAACTAATCTAGTAACACGACATCCACGTAAAGACAAGAATATGCAGTAGGGTGAGATTCTGTTTGTTTGTCAGCCAGGTGACTAGAAAACTTGGAGCAAGAAATTGGGCAGAAATTGTAACGGTAGTAAGGTGGTAGTCCTTGTTCTATTCATCAGAGGATTCATGCCATGCAATATTCTGAAGACTCCTGTGGTCGGGACATATTAACACAAATTTGTATATCTTATGAATGTCAGCTGAATGAGTAAGAAGATAAGTTATGAACCATAAAACGATAGACAGGAAGTCAGACCGAATTGCGGGGCCAACCATTTACAAAGAGTTCAATGCTATCCCATTTCAAGAATCACAACGTCTGTCAAACTCAACTCTTGCCTGGGTTGTCATGCTAAAATCTTTGAACACATAATGATGGGGCACATGAAAGCTTAATGAGCTAGAAGTCATGAGGAGTATATTTTTAATGTGCCCATTTCACCGTATTCATGAATGAAAATTACATACAGCTATTTCAAACCTGGAAATATAGCAGACTTATTTTCAATGTGTTTGAGCATTTTAACAGCATTATGCTCAGACTGAGCTACAGGTGACACGTCAGGACGAATAGGAAATTTGCCATTAAACCTGCCAGAATTATCCATTTGGTCATTATTCAAGGAAATGTTCTTCTCATGCCCTTTCTTCAGGAGTAAGAAATGGTTGTTGGAGTTCTTCAAACATCCAAAACCTTGTGGGTATTACTGAGTTATAGATTTTACAGTACAGTTAGTACAGTACCTTTCTTCTTTTCTGATGCAGACTCTTCAATAACCTACATCTCTTATGGTGTTATCTCCAACTCTATCTGTACAGCAGGTTTCAAGCCTGGAAACACCCAAAATGGTAGGCTAGATAAAATGGTAGTTTAGGGGAAAGTAAAAAATATAATTCTTGTATAACAGCGTTAGTAGTCGTTCTATCGAAAAATGCTGCGTAACTAAAGATGTAAAACATAACATTCCTAATCATTTCTGGCCGAACTTGAGTTTTCAAGTTTTGTACACGCTATATTAACAGATATTCATGAATATAATCTTAACTCAGTTGTAAGGAGATAGTTGCATAAAATGTAAAGAGAATTGTAATGCACACCTCATTAATCCACACTTTTTAGTCACTGCTCATTAGCCCGCACTCATTAGTACCCAGTAACTGCTAATACACCCTTGCTCAATTACCCTCTGATCATTTGCAACTGCTTATTAGACGCTGCTCATTAATTCATGCTGAACTGGCCCTTGCTCATTAGTGACTGCTCACTGCTGATGACCATGCAGTTTTCAACAGTCTTACCCCTCACCTATGCAGTTTACCAAACGTGGAAGATGGATGCATGTTTATACCACATTTAGAATTAGATGACATTTTCTCAGCCTAAGTCAGTCTATAAAAATTAGATATGGCAACATGGCAATGGCTGTGTGACGGTAGTGCTCCTCAATATTTTATGATTATGGTTGTACCTCAATTGAGTAAGAGAGTGGAACTGTGTGCGACTGGATTACGTATTGGATAGTAATTAGATCTTAATTAGTGATGTTTTACCGGTTAAGTTTAAGTCATTTGAGGAAGAATCTGTCCATATAAACATTGAGGTGAAGAGCTACCAACCCTAACATATTTCCAAAGAGTAGTGAGGTGCAGTTACACTGAGCATACACAATCGATTTCTATATCGATCGTGATACCTTTGTTCACCACCATGAGCTCTCGTGTAGCATGTCAGTAGCAAGGTCAGTCTAGGAAGGACTGGTCACGCTACCACAATCCATTGCGGTGGCAGCCATATTCGGTCTTAAATATCGTTGTTATATGGGCGTGCCCGACGTGATGATGTGAGTCATTACTTGTATTTTGAAGGAAAATGTGATACTGTGCCACATGAAACTGTCCAAATAAGACAACTGACTGAATTAGACTGTTTCGCTTCCCAAGAGATAAGCAATGGAAAGGTCAGTGGGTACAGAACTGTAGGCGCGGCAAATGGCAACCTACAAATAATTCCGTCTTGTGCGAGGTTAATGAAGTTATACATTCGTATTAACCATGAAGAATAATACAGTTATATGAACGATGCTCTATAATTATGAACCCACAATATATTTCAAATGTTATAAGTGGAAATTAATGAAATCTTACTTAGAGTGCATCCCAGAGGAGAGATGTGTTCATGGCGATGTCCAGGAACCCAAGAAGTAAATTTACATTTATAACCTAATGAAGAATATTACACACGCCATTTTCATTTCCGAAGTAGCTACTGGCATTCCTATTGGCCAATGTAAAGCGCCACGCGATCTCGTTCCCGTCAGTAATGTTAAACATAATCCGTTACCAAACCCCGACCAATAAAAGCGCAAGAGGACGTTAGGGTAACACAGATAGGGAATCTGTCACCTGAGCGACTGCCCTAAATGCAGATCAATGGTGACTGACTGAGAACAAGAGTTGAGCAAGGGAGGTCGGACAGGATAGATGAAAGTGAGGAGCCTGGCACAAGTAAGTGGAAGCAATTCCGGGACTCAGCTAAGAGCCCTGTGGTCACCAACCCATGCTCCGAAGACAGGAGCTCCTGAGGCCCCTGTCAGTCGCCTTTTATGACAGACAGGCGATACCGTGGGTGTTATTCTACTGCCCCATACACAAGGGGAATCTAATCTGGGGTGTGACCACCAGGCCCTTAGATGAGTCCTGATATTGCCTTCACTTACTTGTGTCAGGCTCTCACTTTCTTCTACCCTATCCGACCTCCCCTGGTCAACACTTGTTCTTTTCCAACCGCGACGGCATTAGCGCATTCGAGGCCTAGAAAGTTTTTCATTTCCACGCACTTTGTGGCCTTCATCTTTCTTTGGCCGATACCTTCATTTTTCGAAGTGTTGCACCCCTTCCATTTGTTTTCTTCTGATTAGTGGTTGCCCAGTTGTACTTCTTCTTACAACAATAATCGCCACCACCACTCTGTACTATATAGCTGCATAGGTTATCAATAAACTAGTTAAGAGTGGCTAGGAACATCACTCTTGTTGCATATGTGCAGAGTATATTTGCCTTAGAGCCCAAAGAAATGACCATATGAATTGATAACATAATTTAATGCCCTCAACCCAAGAGGCATTCAGCGTTGATCAACATACTGGGGTAACCTTTTAGAAACGCAGTACCGGTAATTACTTTCTTAATAAAGAAAACGCTGAAGGTAATTTACTACAACTGTCTTTCAGTACTTTAAGTACAGTACTTCAAGTTCAGTATTTCATGTTCCAGTAATCATAATATTCTGTTTCAGTCTATCAGATTACGTATTTGACAGATGCCATTAATAAGAAACACAGTAAGACCAAGTAGTAAAGAAGTAAAAGAGTAGGACATGAGCTTTACTGTTGATTCTTCTTTCTAAAAAATGTAAATCAGGCTCTGTTAACTATCATCCTATTCAAATAGCTGTGAATGTATTCAGGTCATTTACGTGTTGTACAGTTATATATACATGGTCAACCAACTGCAAATAATCAGGCCTTGAAATATAAGAAAGATTCCAGGCCAGTTTATGATGTTATTCTTCCACCTGAAACAACATTAAAAATATGTACCTAATAACACCAAGATAAAAAATCTACTATGCCATCATACGACGCATTAGGCTTTGAAACTTAACAAGCCACTGAAGGTGACAGTAAATATATCGATATCACAGAAAGAAGGTATTTGTGAAGTGTCATTAATGAAGGAAATAGAGGTTTTGAAAGAAGAATCATTAAGTTGTACAGAGGTATGAAAGTGCCTAGTACACAGCAGGTTGATTCTCTGGACTGGTCATGTTGCAAGAATGGCCAACAGCAAAGTCACCGTCAAACGGACACCCCAAGAACACCTATTACAATATGGAGAAAAGAACTTGGATGGCAATACTAATAATCATTGTACTGGCTCAGATACCGAGTGGTGCCAATCATTGCAAGCTGTCCACTTCATGAGTGTATTGATGAATTCAATCAACAAATTATTATACAAATTAATTTAAAACACCACCTAATCGATACTTCATTTCTTGCCTTTTGGCACAATTATAAAAACATTATCATATACAGAACATATTTCGACCACTTAGTGGTCATCTTCAGCTGTCTTTAAATAGCTTATATGAAACAATTTGATTAGAAGGTACATTAAAATCTTAAATTACTTTCCCATGGGAACATATAACCATTGCTTAAAGCGCTCGAAATTTGAGGGGGTGAAAGTGGAAATAAGAGATGTGGTGTGTAATAAGGTACTTAAATTACTATTCACGTCTACAGTAATATTAGAAAAATTTTCAAACTGAACACATTTAAAAAAATCTTAAAACATCTTTATGGGTACTTTTTATAAATAAACTAGGTGGCTGGTTGCCGTGGGGCAAGCTGCCTAAATCTGAAGACCACTAGTTGATGCAACTCAATAGAGAAGTCACCAAAGGACCAGAGTATATTAACAGTTCAACAAAACCCGGTACTTAAAATAGAAAGCAACTTTAAAGGAGGATAATGAACACAACAGACAATCAATCCGAAGACTGTTTTACACATCGATTTTAACATAAGCAAGATGAAGCCACCTAGTGTTTTTAAAAAAGTGCCTGAAATGAAATGAAATGTCGTATGGCTTTTATTGCCGGGATATCCCAGGAAGGGTTCGGCTCGCCAGATGCAGGTCTTTCTATTTGACACCCATAGGTGACCTGCGCGTCGTGATGAGGATGGAGTGATGATGAAGACAACACATATGCCCAGCCCCCGTGCCATTGGAATTAACCAATTAAGGTTAAAATCCCCGACCCGGCCGGCAATCGAACCCAGGACCCTGTGAACCGAAGGCCAGTGCCTAAACAGATGTTTAACATTTTTTAAATATGTTCAATTAGAAAATAAGCTTTTTAATATTACCATAGGCGCAAATTGTAATGTAAGTACCTTTTTGCACACCACGTCACTAAAATCCCGCCTTTTATAATTCCCTCCTTTCCCCCAAAATTACAAGTGCTTTAAGCAAAAGTTATAAGTTCCCATGGGAAAGTAATTTAAGATTTTACTGTACTTACTAATCAAATTGTTTCATCTAAGCTATTTAAAGACAACTGAAGATGACCACAAAGTGGTCGAAATATGTTCTGTATATGATAATGTTTTTATAATTGTGCCAACAGGCAAGAAATAAAGTATTGATTAGGTGGTGTTTTAAATTAATTTGTTTAATAATTTGTTGATGGTCCCAGCTAGGTGGTCTGCTGATCACTAGATAATACAGTCTGACTTATTTTAATTTTGTGGTATTTTCCCACGAGCCATGATCAAACCAACAAGATCGAACAATGAGCGAAGTACAGGAGACAGAATTCGAGAATGACCTGGATGGACCTGTGCTCGCCTTTAACCCAAGATCCTGGGATATCGAGGACTTCGCTCCATGTCTTGTCTGCAGAAGGAGCTACTCAAAGTATAAATAGCAAATTCCACAATGTCGAGGATTAGGGGTGTAAAATCTAATTATGCTAAACAGTACTTACTTGTCTTCTTCTTTGAAGCAATCGACCATCTGACCCACTGGGTGTTCATCTACAGTTATTTCATTCTTAATATCAATGGAAGGCTGTAAGGAACAAATATGCAAAACAAAGTAAGAAATGTAAAGTAACCAGACAAGTAGAGTAAAAGTTTATAAATAGACATGCCTTACCAGAAAAATAAACTGCATAGTTGCACACTAAAAATATCAATTTATTCACCCAATGTAAATAGGAAACAAGCAAGCAAGTGTCAAGTCAAAATTATATGAAGAACAGGAAGAAAAGGAACTCATAATAAGATAAAGAGGACAGCACTGGTAGTGGGAGCAAAAGAAGAAGAAAAAATTGAAGGACAAGAATAACCTCTGCAAAGTTTTTCTTTTCTTCCTACAACTTCCTGTCATCATGTTCATCCTATTATCTATATAAATAAAATTGTTTCTGTTTGTCTGTTTGTCTGTCTGTTTGTCTGTTCCACCATCACGTCGAAACGGCTGGATAGATCTCAACCAAACTTCATATTTAGAGTATACTGACCCCGGGGAAGGTTTCGATATGCATATCATTTTAAAATCTTTGAAAAGACGGGGGTTTTATAGGAAAAACGGTTTTCCTCCATTTTCTCTTATACTATTATAGGCAAAATATCGAATTTGTCGTATAAGGACGAGACAAAGCTCAATTTAATCCTCTTGACGCAAAGAACAAAACTCGGTAAGCCCTACGGGCCCGAAAACCATGTTTTAAGGCCCTAAAACCAACCGTTACGGAGATATTGGCACCACACTACCCCTGCTCTAGGAATCGGATAAAGAAATGAACTGCCGTAACCATGGCAACGTCAGCTCCAGGATTCTAGAGCAGTGAGATTATGCATGTACGTTTGGGCATAGCTGTCAACCAAAATAGGTACAAATAAGACTTAATATCTGGGAAAAAAATATACTGTTGTGTAAGGCACTCATAGGACTCCTTTGGGCGGGGATGGAAAGGGGGTGAAGAACGAGTGTAAAAATCTATATAAATAAAATTGTTTCTGTTTGTCTGTCTGTTTGTCTGTTCCACCATCACGTCGAAACGGCTGGATAGATCTCAACCAAACTTCATATTTAGGGTATACTCATCCCGGAGAAGGTTTTGATATGCATATCATTTTAAAATCCTTGAATAGACAGGGGGTTTATAGGAAAACCAGAATGGTTTTTCCACCATCACGTCGAAACGGCTGGATAGATCTCAACCAAACTTCATATTTAGAGGATACTCATCGCGGGGAAGTTTTCCATATGCATATCATTTTAAAATATTTGAATATATGGGGGGTTTATAGGAAAATCAGAATGGTTTTTCCACCATCACGTCGAAACGGCTGGATGGATCTCAACCAAACATTGTATTTAGAGTATACTAATCCCGGGGAAGGTTTAGATATGCATATCATTTTAAAATCCTTGAATAGACGGGGGGTTTATAAGAAAACCAGAGTGGTTTTCCCACCATCACGTCGAAACGGCTGGATAGATCTCAGCCAAACTTCATATTTAGAGTATACTCATCCCAGGAAAGGTTCCGATATGCATATAATTTTAAAATCTTTGAATAGACGGGGTGTTTATAGGAAAACCACAGTGGTTTTCCTCTATTTTCTCTTATACTATTGATTTTCTGTAAACTTCGTTTACCGTACGTGAAACGTCTCTTCATTATAAACAACTTTCGTTATGTTCATAATTTACCTTACTCTTCACATGACGGAGAAATTTACAATTTTCTGCTGGTATCATGCTCTGCATTTAGTGACCGACAGACCGACAACGAACCTACAGGTTACCATGGCAACGTCTCTGACTGCATGCCAGTAGGGAAGTAACGTATTGCCATTTTCCTCATCATGCTTTTAAATTCGTGGTTGTTCCTTGGGTAGATGGCAAGAGAGGCATCAATCGGCTCATCTGCGGGATATTGGCGGAATATCGTTGGAGGTTATAACCGCCCTCGAATAGATTAAGTAATAACACCATTAGTCATCTTCATATTTGTTTACCTAAGAATCACTGAACCTAAATTTCTCCTCTGTTAGCGCTTTATTATATCCATAACTCACGGCATTTATTTATTTGTCGTTATCCGGCTGTCCTCAGTTATAATCCATTTTCTATTAGTTTCAACATTCTTAACTGTATTATTTTCTTCCTTAATTACGCCGTATGTACGTGAATGCTAGAAACTACTGGATGCATTTCCACCAAGATTCGTATTTAGAATACACCTGTCCTTGATAGGTTTCAGGGCAAATATTGTTTCTAAATCCCTGAACTAACTGGGGGTTTATACGAAACCGAAACTGTGATTTTGCACTTCCAAAAAATATACACAACAAAAGTTTATGGAAGTCTACCTACCTTGGTAGAAATTAATGTCTAAACCTTTTTTTCTCATGTGCATCATTTCGATACGAGGATCAATAAGGGAGATATCATTAAAGGACCGTTTTTCTGTACAAGTCCCATCGGACTTAACTCACGAGCGGGTGCGTGTAAAGCGTATTCCTTACAACTTGAAAACTACTGAAGACATTCGAAACAAAATTTATATTTAGCATCCACCTGTCCAAAGGTAGGTTTTAAACGTAAATAACATTTCATGTTCCGGAATGGACTGGCGGTTTATAAGGAACCGAAATGGTGATTTTACTCTTCCACAATATATACAGAACAAGACCAACCTGACTGGAAATCGACCAAACCTGATGGAATTCCACCTCTAAACCTTTTTTTTCATGTGCATTTTTTCGTCAGGAGGTTAATAAGGGAGATATCATGAATGGTCACTTTTGCAGGTTAAGTCCAGCGGACATAGCCCAAAAGGTGTTTTACATGGAGCAGATTCCTTATCTATATAAATCAAATCGTAACGACTGTGTACCTCTACACTGACTATTTTGGCGAAATTTTCGTACAGCTTTCCGTTTAAGGGGTAATAATAACAATCTCCATAATTTTTGATTTCCTGAAAGTCCTAATTTTTACCCGCCTCGCCCAAAATCCACATTGTGGCATAATCTGCCAGAAGAATAAGAAGATAATTGAAATTTGACAAAATTATACGTTTTAGCCCGTAACGAATGAAAAATCCTATATCATTAAATTTTTCATTTTTTATCCCCGAAGAATATCGAAATATGCAGGCAATTTTAATGATGGTGCAGACCTTCGGAAATTCCTATCACGTAACGGATTGCACAATCTCCGTTCAATTTGGAATGATCTACAACCTTGGTCTTATGACTTTATGCCGTATCTGTATCCCTTTTACGTTTGATTTTTCTCTATTAATCGATGTTAAGTCAATTTGGAATTTTCACATGCATTATTCATACTTTCAATTACTTATATGAAATACAGAATCATCAAACTCTTCACGAAAATTGGCCCACTCAGTAGCCATATGTGAGCCAAATGCTACGTATGTAGCTGTCACATTATTATCCGAAAAGTAATGTAATGTGAGATGATCTTACAAAACCTTTACCCTGTTCCACGTTTCTAAATCTGACCCAAGAATAGATGACATATCATTGGACCAGCCATTTAGGCCACTAAATCCGGCGTGTCTTATGGTATAATCCTTTATCGATATGACGTACGTTTAGTAGCAGTTAATCTGTAAATGAAGGTCTTCAATATTGTAAACACGCATATACTTTCGTATG
This sequence comes from Anabrus simplex, assembly GCF_040414725.1. Lineage (NCBI taxonomy): Eukaryota > Metazoa > Arthropoda > Insecta > Orthoptera > Tettigoniidae > Anabrus > Anabrus simplex. The sequence goes on along the minus strand of NC_090274.1, from coordinate 97,173,222 downwards.
TCGATCTATATATATTCACTGATGTCGATTTAGCGATCGAGAAAGGGTCGGTCTGCTATTGTAATCAGTACTCCCCACACCGACTTTGACTGGCAGTAGGAAAGGGTTCCTTCTCCAACTCCTGTGTAACTGTCATTAGTAAGGAAGGCCTACAATTGTAATGAATAGTTCCCTTCTCGATTTGACTTGCAGAAGGTAAGTGAGCATGCAGTTTTGTTTAAAACTCCCCTACCCGATTGTGTTTGGCAGTAGGCAAGGGTGCCCGCCATTATAAAGAAATGTACTCATCTAAAATGTGACTGGCATTAGGCATAGTGGCCTGCTATTTTGATGGAAACTCACCAACTTGGTGTGACTGGCAGTACGCTGGCTGGCAGTAGGAAAAGGGGCCTGTCATTATAATGATAACTGCACAACTCAATTTCGAGTGATAGTAGGGTAATTGCCTGCCATTATAATAAAAACTGTAATCTGTCTGGAGGTAGGAAAGGGGGGCTGCCATTTTAACGAAAACTCCCCAAATCCATTCTGTCCGCATAGTAGGCAATGGGGCCTGCAATTATAATGTAAACTTCCCAACCTGATTGTGAATGCCAGTAGGCAAGTGAGCCTGCCGTTATATCACAAATCCGTAACAAACACTTTACATTGGAAACGTACGGGGACCTCCCCATGCTCTTTCTTGGATAACGCTAAGAGACATGCAATTTTAAAACTATCTTATTTACTGCATGTACACTATTTACTTCGATATTCGAATACAATGTAGAATACCGTAGCGAAGCACGGGTACATTCGCTAGTGTGTTCTTAAATGACTGGTCACTTGTTTGTTTCTTGTGTTCCCACAGATGACTCTGATTGTCAGATAGACATATATTAGATCTTAACCTGAGAAAGTATGATATCATGCCTACCATGTTCAAGTTCGTACAACAAATAATCAGTTGTTGGACTTCTCATTGACTAGACAATCTGAAGCATTTATTAATGTTACGGAGTTATCCGTGGTAGTTAGAGGTGAAAGAAGGTGCGGGCGGGAATAGGTCTCAATTTACGAAATTAAAGTTAATTTAAAACATTAACAAAGGTTATATTTTCTTTTCAAAATCAACAACTGACAACAAATAACAAAGATGTAACAGGTACCAAGTAGCAAGTTAACAATTTAAGAATTTACAGAGCCCCAAGTTTAATTTAGGAGCTCTCAGCTCACCACCACAATAGTTACAGGGCAGAAAACCCCTAAGTACAAGGAGCACTTGCTCCTAATTACAATGTTAAGATGAAAAGAGTAGACCCGCTCTCAATTTTACCAGCCTGTCAAAGGCAAAAACAACCTTTATTCCTAACTGCCCTTAAGGCACACATACCGTGAAACAGGGGTATCTTGTACCCAACCTACAGGGATTTCACATGAAGAAAACAAACACTGGGTTAATTAAATGGCCCAAAACACAAATTGACTGGAGGCGTAGCTTGCACGCCTACATGAAACTTCTTAAAACCTAGGTGGCACTCGGCCAGTTATACAGGGGCTAATCCCATACTAGGGAGGTGACTAGTTGGCAAATAAGTTTAAGACTTTAAGAAGGAAGAGAAAAATGATTACGAAAACATAGTCACCTCAAATTCAAAATGAAGGGGAGTTCGAGAGGGTTAAGCACTCTCTATCCCAACTTGCGAATTATTTACATGAATGCAGTAAGGTTTACATTAAAAAGGATTCGAACCTTCCCCCGCGGGTTAAAACTGCTGAGCTAGCAAGACATCAAGATGTTAACAGGTCATTACCTTGTAGATGAACTGCTGCTTGGAGAAACAGGCACTTCCCGCCCCCTGCTATATATGTTCACACACTGTGAAAGATGTTACTGAAGTGGCCCCGAGACCAAAAAATCAGCAGCTTTTATACACTCGTAGAAAATTCCAGACCTTTCAAGAATGAAAAAGACACACCCCTTCAACTTTATTGGTAGACAAGGAATTACACATGGAAATCTGGGGAAGAAAGCTATGATTGGAGGAAAATTAATTACAGAAATTACCCACTGGTCAAATTCAAAACTGGCGGAAAGAGAAAGATTATACTGCCAACCCAAACAATGACTGAAAGAAATTTAACAAAGAACAAACTTATGAATACCAATTTCTTCAAAAAAAAAAAAAAGTTCCTTCACTTTGCACTAGGGTGCACAATTGTAGTTCTTAAGTAGTGCCATCTAGAAGAGAATGTTCACACTTCTTACTACAGAGCAAACAAATACAAATCGAAACAGACATAGTTCAGAACACTTCAAAATTTACAGTAGAGACATCTTCCGAGAAACTTTTGATTTCATACAGATTGTTAAATTTCAGGCTTCCTCCTGAAGAGGGATTTCAACTTGCGCAATATTTGAATTTGCGGCATGGAGGTGTACCGCCCGGTACAATTAATATAGACTTACAACATTTACATTCAGATTTTAAAGGACAATGCTCGACAAGTCATAGATTATTATCAGATTCTGATGGCTAGTTGCAGGTGCAGTCAGGTTGTATGAGAACAAAGAAGTTGTTACTTGATAGAGAGGTAGAGTCCTTAGTCTAAAAAGCCAAGAATAATGGCCAAGAAAATTTGTTTTGCTCACCATACACCGACCTACAAACTGCAGGCAAGCAGGCTGAGCAGGGGTCGCCTGAAAGGGTAATGCTCATCAGAGCTGTAGATCCACAGCTTTTGGTTTGGTCTAAAGGGAACTCTGTTTGGACAGTTTAAAACTATCTAGTATGTTTCCTAGACTTGAACAGAACAGCAATTTTTTTTTTGCTAGGGGCTTTACGTCGCACCGACACAGATAGGTCTTATGGCGACGATGGGATAGGAAAGGCCTAGGAGTTGGAAGGAAGCGGCCGTGGCCTTAATTAAGGTACAGCCCCAGCATTTGCCTGGTGTGAAAATGGGAAACCACGGAAAACCATTTTCAGGGCTGCCGATAGCAATTTTTTTAAAAATTATCATTCAACTGAAGTAGTCTGCACTCGACTTTGTATGCAATGTTAGATTAACTTTATCTCTCATGTGTTTTGAAAGAGATAAACCTTACACTTTACTTCCTTACAAGAGAAACTTCCACTGTTCTAACAAAGGTGAATGGATTCAATTTACTTAAATGACACCGATTATATCATCAACAGAGCAATATTCAAATGCATTCATCAATCTAAACCTTACTAATGACAGTTGAACGATCACAAATCTTGTCGTATACTTTGAAAATAACAACCAGAAAACGAGAAGAACTCCCACTGTCCTGTGTAGCAAATGCTGTGAGAAAAATCAAGGATCCAAAGCACAAGGGTAACACATCCCTGGAAAATCTCAAGGTCAATTCTTCACGGATGAGTCTCTTCAGGATCGGCTGCATCTTTGTATTTGCTATGAAAAGTCATCTCCCTATAGGTCATGAAGGCCCTTGGAGGGGTGGAAGGTAAAGGCTTCCACCATTTGTAACCTCGGCACGTGATGGGGTAGAGTGGTTAGCTCTACGCCCGGTTGCCTTTGCCCACCAGGAATGAACCTGATACTCATTTTTGGTGTAGGGTAAGTGAACCTCAGGGCCATATGCACCTCCAGAAGTAGAAATCTAGTTTCTTAAATTTTACGACTTCTTGACGGGGATTCGAATTTAATGTATAATTTTACACCGGAAAGGCAACCCCATTTGTTCAAAACAACAAAGCTTTAACAACAATCTATATTAGCTTCATGAGAAGAAACATGCTTGAAACAGGTGGTTATCCAGTTATATCCATCAAAGGTTTTCAATGGACTGGTCATATGAAGATTAAGTAGGTCACAGGCGGACAAAAAAAGAAATGTTTAACTAGCTCTAGAAAATGAAGGCGAACTGAAGTACGGGAGATAAGATACAACACTGCTGATGAGACGCCATGCAATGGAATCTATTAATGTTACTGACAGCACACGTTAGTTGTATACCTACCTTACCTCAGAGCATACGTTCTCACATCACATGCATGCAAACTGGCATAATGAACACAGCCTATGGTTAGCTGGTAACCAAAGTCAGTGTTGTGACGATGTTTCTGAAGTAGGAACAATGGAATTGGATCAACGCTGATTGTGCCAGAGGTCGTACAGCACGAGAGTGTCCTCAAGGTCTTCAAGAAGCTGCAGCGAAACTGCATAGCCTTACAGTACAGTGGTATGGTGGGTCAAAGCCTTTTAACAAGGGATGCCAATAAGTGCCAGATGTGTGTCAGGCAGGTCATCTTAGTGTCAGTGAAGGAGAAGTCCTTTCGTCTTCCCTTCTGATGTAATACAGGTGAACTAAAATTTCCCAGTTCAGTCGGAAGAATTTAAATCAGCCTGAAGCGAAATGAAAACAAAGGAATTATGAGTATTAAAATGTAATGGACCTGGACAAAGCTAAAGTGTGTGTAATATACGGTATATGTGGCTCACCTTGGACAGTGTGGTGAGAAGCTACAGTTTGTGAGAAGGTACGGACTAATACTGACGGGAGAAGTGTAGGTAGGTAGGTTATATCTGGTGGGGAGAGGGGGAGGGGAGGAGCGGTTTGTGGGAGGAGAGGATAGGACGAGGGGTTTAAGGCGGGTTCTGTGATCAGTGTGGCAGGGGTTTTTAACATGATAGGGTATTGTGTATCGCGCTAAATATTGACCGTCTATTCGGAACATCGACTCATTTAAAGACTTCAATTCAAAATCAAAAGATTAATTGTTTTTTCTTAGATTTCCTTCAGGTTTTTTTCTATTTGCTTTACGTCGCACCGACACAGATAGGTCTTATGGCGACGATGGGATAGGAAAGGCCTAGGAATTGGAAGGAAGCGGCCGTGGCCTTAATTAAGGTACAGCCCCGGCATTTGCCTGGTGTGAAAATGGGAAACCACGGAAAACCATCTTCAGGGCTGTTGACAGTGGGGTTCGAACCCACTATCTCCCGATTATTGGATACTGGCCGCACTTAAGCAACTGCAGCTATCGAGCTCGGTCCCTTCAGGTTTGAATTGGAGTTGAAGAATTGGTCCAAGTGAATGAAGCATTTCTTTGTGACACTGAGAACAGGACCTTTATTTACGTTCATAAGAACCTATAAATCCTGTTTTGTTTTACTGAAGTTATGCTTGAAATCTTGAATGTTTTGCCAACTGCCGAGTATCTGTTATGCTTTATGGCGTTTACATGCTCCATGTATCTGATTTTCAAGCTCCTCCTGGTCTGTCCAATATACTAGGACTATAGTTTTGACATTGGAATCTGTAACGTTATTTCTTCTAAATGTCAGTTATATTAATTGAACTGGTATTATATATGATGTCCATATTTCTACTATCAGTTCAATATACGATTTTAGTGTTACGTTTCTTCAAAATATTTGTAATGCTGTAAATACCTTCATAGAATGTAAAGGTCGAATAATTATCAGGATTAAGTTTTCTCTAAAGTTAAATTTGAATTTAAGTGATACCTGCGTGTACTGATAATATGCTCTATAAATGCATTATCATACCCGTTATATTTAGCTATGGAGCAAATTATATTTAATTCTTTATTTACATTTTCTTTATTTAGCGGTATACTGAATGTCCGGTCTACCATACTGCTGTAGGTAGCACATTTGTGTGCTCTGGGATGGAAAGAAACTTTCCTGATGGTAGTAGCTGTCTGTGTTGGTTACCTGTACATATTGTATTCTATAGAAGAAGGAAGTCTGTTTAACGTGAGATCTAGAAAAATTATGCTTCCATTTGACTCAGATTCCAGAGTGAACTTTATCTGCGTGTCAATACAGTTTAAATTGTTAAGGGTGGAGCCTGCATCAGTAATTCTTCTTGTCAAGGATAACAAGAAAGTCATCTACAAATCTGGCCCAAAATTTTATGTTCGCAAAGTCACTATTGTTATTAATTGCCGTATGCTCTAAATAGTCAATGTACATTTCTGCTAATATCACTCAGGCCAGCGACCCCATAGTCAAATAATCCTGCTGATACATGCTATTATTAAAATGGAAGAAAAAAGTTTATATACTACAGTAGTTCAAAAATTTTCATGAAATCATGGATCTCGAATTTACTGAGGTTCCTATAGTTATTTAAATTATTTTGGATAATAGGAAAAAGCTTGTTTGTACTGACACTTGGATACATATTTGTTACGTCAACAGAAAGCAATGAGTGGAAAAGCTGTACTTCAAAGCTATCTAGTTTTTTAATTAACTCAATGGTATCTTTCACAGACTTACTTGACAGAAAATTATATTCCTTCACAGAAATTTCTGGATAAATTTTGTTAATTTATACAATGGGATTGGCCCATAATTGATGATGGTGTGTATGTGGACGCCGGGTTTATGGATCTTAGGTAAAGCTTCCGCTACTGGCAGTCCAGGATGCATAGCTATTAGCTTTGTATTCTCTTGTTCTGTTAATAAAAATGATGTATGTTTTAGGGTTGATTTTTGGAGACATTGTATCTGTTAGGTCAGATCTTTTTAGTCAATGTTAAAGAGCTCTTCTTGAAAAATTCTTTGTTTTTTGGTTTAATCTGTTTTTTTCCATTATTACTGTCGTGTTCCCATTATGTACCCTAGTAATAATGAGGTTCTTACCTTTAATTTTCTTCCTGAGATTTATTACCTGTTCCTGTTCTACAAAATGTTCTGGTTTCTATTGTTACTAGTAGGTAATGTTCTTCGTTTTGATGCATGGATTTTGTTCAATTTTCTCCTTATAACGAATCTGACATCTTTGTATTTCCGGGTGCATTTTACTAACAGCTATTTCCGACTCAATAATCAATTTGGTAGCAGCTTTGATTATATTCGTGTTCGGCCAATTTTGTCTCAGAACTTTTCCTAGTAACTTGTTTTCCTTGTTACTACACTTTTTCAGAAATTTATAATGGGAGGATGAAATTTCTCAATCAATTTGTTTAAAAGGTTATGATATTCTGTTTCCCTTTTTGTACCCATTTTTCATCGCATTAGTCTTAAATGTGTCGAGATTTTTGTCTAATATGAGCTGCTTTTCAGCTAATGTATTCTGCTCTCTTCTTGAAAATTTATCCTTTCCTCTCAAGAAGACAGCAGAAAATATTTTAAATTCAACATAGTGACTAACTTAATAGGTGTTATTTACTTATTTACGAATCGAAAATTATTCTATTTCAAGTGTTTTATTAAATGACAGGACAAATATAAATTTAGGCAAAACAAAGCATTTTATTTGTTTTTAGATGTAAACAAGGACTTGAGTTCCAAGAACAAAGAAGATTTAAAATTTCAGCATATAGTGATTAATTTAATAGATTTTATTCATTTATGATTTGAAAAATTATATTTTAAAGTCCATAATAAATGACATAGTAAGTAAAGTTGAAACACAAAGAAATATTTTAACAATTTCAAGATTTATGTAATAATTGTTCTGTACCAATTTGTACCAATGTACCAAGTCCAAAGATTATTGATGTTTTAGCACCACTGAAGAAGAGAGTAGTTAGCTCTAGAAACATGTACGGTAATTAAGTATAATAAAATGTGCAAAATATTGACAAGGCGGGAATGTGTTCTATAGAAATTTAATATAAGTCAATACGGACATGATTAACCAACATGGTGAAAATAATCAATGTTAATAATATTCTCACCATAAAATGGAAAGACAGAAAGGATGTGCACTTACTTTCAAATGTTGGTAAGGACTTGGACTTTGATGTGAAAATTCAAAGAAAATGAGGTTGAGGAGAGGAAGTAGTGAAAAAATAAAATGGTATTGGGAGATACAACCGGAAAATTAATGCAGTATATCGTCAAGACCAAGTCCTTGCATGTTTCCCTGTAACGTGATGGAATATCAAGGGTTATAAAAAGATAATGCTGTACCTACTGGATATTGTGTTCATGTAGCTTACTGGCACGTGGCTGCATTATACAGAATTTCTCACAGAATTTGCCGAGCAGTTGTTGCAGAGTGTTGCTCTCCTGCCTAGGTCAACGACCAGTCAAAACAGCCACCTGCAGCTTCAGGCAAATGTATGGGGACATTTTCCTGTGCCTATTCCTCCAACAGAAAGGAAGAAACATCCTTCTAGGCCCTGCAAAGTATGAAAGGGTCATAAAATAAGGTCCAATGTGAGGTGGCTATGTGAAAAATAAGGTATTCCACCCCATCTGGAGAGCTGCTGCAAAATATATCACATGATGATTCACTACTGAAGACTGAGTAGCAGTTAATGAACAGTTAGGGATTGATCTGTGATGTAGCTGTGAAGAAATGCCACTTTTTGACCAATCTTCAATATAAATATTAAAACAATTTTCTGAAAATTAATAGTTTTGTGTCCCTGCAGGCCAATGCCCGTAGCCGTGTTGAAACACCGGATCCCGTGAGATCTCCGAAGTTAAGCCACATTGGGCGTGGTCAAGATTTGGATGGGTTGCCACGTGCTGTTGGTGGGGAGTACGGGAATGGAGGAGCGGAAAGGAACTGGCCACACTATCGCACGTAAACTCTGGCACAGGCACACCTCTGCGGAGGTTCAGACCTGCCTTCGGGCAAAATACACCCTCACCTTGTACCTGCAGGTTACACTATTAGGTACCAATGGGTCAATTAAAGTATAGTTTCAGAATTTGCCTGGTTTAAAAGTGGGAAACCACAGAAAACCATCTTTGGAAGAATGGCTGAAAGAGAATTGCAAGGATGTTCAACGCTTACTGTCCTAGGAATGGTAGAAACTGCATGCAGCGATATCAAGGAAGCCTTTAGAGAAAGGAAAATTAGGTAAGAAAGAGTAGTGATGGGTGATACAACAGTGCCAATAGAGTGGATATGGAGGAACATAGCCAACAGCTTGCTGATAATCCTATGAAACTGCAGTCTAACAATTGGGCTCATTTCATATGTGCATCTTTCCCACTGTATCCAAAGAAATCAGCTCAACAAGAGCTCAGATGGAAAAAAAATTGTAACGAAGAAAGACAAAGCAGAAACATGGCAGGAAGATATCCAACACCAGTATCGAGGTAAAGAAGTATATGATAAGGTTCTGGAAATATAAGAGCCTGTTGATGCTGCTGAAATGGGAGTCCCAATTTTGAGGTGAGAATTCGAGATGTTTTGAAAGACATAATTATAAACAAGGCACCAGGAATTGATGACATACACTCAGAATTACTCACTGCCATAAAAGAAACCAGCATGGTGAGGTTATTCCCTTTAGGGTGAAGGATGCACGGAAAAGAAGAATTGCCATACGATTTTCGGACGAATGATGTTATATCTATTTTATGAAAGCTGGTGCAGACAAGTGTAAATCTATTGCACCATTACTTTAACATGGAAAGATAATTTGACACTGAGTTGGAGGACATCAATTTGGCTACAGAAGAAACGTAAGAACACATGAAGCAATCCAGACTTTACGTCTGATCTTAGAGGATTGAATTAAGAAGGACAAGCACACAAACATAGTGTCCATAGAACAACAAAATGCATTCATTAACAGATACCGAGAAAGAAGAATAATTTACTACCTGCACAAAAATCAGTCTGCTGTGATAAGAATCGAAGACTTTGAGAAAGCAGCAGTATTCCATAAGGGAGTGAGGCAGGACTGGAGGTTTCCCCTCCTTCACAACGTTCATATAAAAGAAAGAGGCAGTAAATAAAATCAAAGAGGAATTTGGAAAGGGTATCACAATCAAAGGAGAGGAAATGAAATCTCTGAAGTTTGCTCATGATATTGTTATTTTATCTCAGTCTGCAGAAGATCTGGAGAAATTGTTGAATGGTACAGACAGAGTCTTTGGGAAAGAGTACAAGATCAAAATAAATAAATATAAGACGAAAGTAATGGAGTGTAGGAGAACGAAGTCAGCTGACGCAGGAAAAATTAGATTAGGAAATTAACTTCTAAAGGTAGTAGATAAATAATGTTACTTGGGTAGTAAATAAACTAATGACAGCAGAAGTAATGAGGACATAAAATGCAGACTGCAGGCTGGCACAAGCAAGGAAGGCCTTTCTTCAGAAAACAAATTTGCACCTTTCAAACAGTGATAAACGGATTACTCAGATGTTTTTTAACACATTTGTCTCGAGCATGGTGATATATGGAAGTAAAACGTAGATGATAACTAGCTCCGGAAAAAAGGTACAAGCTCGTGAAATATAGTGTTAATGATGAATACTGAAGGTGAGCTGGGTAGATCGAATCATGAACGAAGAGATACGGAATTAAATTGGTGAGAGATCAATTTGGCTAAATTCGACAAGAGATAGAATGATAGGATATATCTTAAGACATCCAGAACCCGTTCAGTTGGTTTTTGAGGGATGTGTAGTCAGTAAGAACCATAGGGGTATACCAAGATATGAATATGACAAGCAGATCAGAGCAGATGTAGGATGTAGTTATCTAGAGATGAAAAGGACACCACAGGATAGGGGCACATGAAGAGCTGCATCAAACCAGTCTCTGGACTGATGACTCTCAAACAATAACAAGTGAGAAATTGTGTCCTTTATAACAGAGACTGCAATTCATTTCCAAGAGGACTTGCGAACTCGGTTATATTCATTAACACATTGCAGACCGGGTGCCCTTCACCCCATCCACAGCCCTGTTCCCAGCTACATTCTAACTACCTCCATGCATTCCAGAAACTGTCAGAACTTCACTAGCTTTTGAAGGACTACTGTGTTTTTTTCTGGTGGCCTTCTTGAATAGTTGTTGAAATGCAGGTAGGTAAGTATTTGTTGAAATCTATTTTGGCACATAATTTTCAGAAATATGGGGTTTTCTATTAGGGGATCGGCTGGTCAGTAATCTTTCAGGCATAAATTTCTTCACCTGCCCTATCAATATATACAGAGCAATATTTTTTTTAATTTCCCTGCTAATGACATTACTTATGTATTTTAGGGGATACGTTATGAGAATGTGAATTCTGCTCATAGTATAAGTTTGTCTGCTCAGCTACATACTGAAAAATTTCCTCACGAAAGATAAGTCCTGCTACTTATACTATGTTTCCAGATTCATTAGTCCATACCTTTATACAGGAGCACCTTCAAAATCCTCTAGCCTAGGTTCACTGTCAGAAAACAATACGCTATTTACAACATTAGGATATTTACACCTGTAACACTATTATCAGACTCATTTTGCGCTATGTGAGTTCCACACCTTGAAAATAAGGCTATATCCTCATCATCACTTGAAACATTTCCATTAGAAGATATTTCATAATCGAACTCTAATTATTCAGCATCACTTGGGTATTCGGAGCCTGTATCAGCACATAATTCGTGAATAATTTCATCTTGTCTAAACACGTGCGATCCCTCGGCGCTTCCATCTTGCATGGCTCTTCGAACTTTGTAAACATGTTGTCAGGAAATGCAAAGAAAATCTATGATATGAAGAATAATCAAAAAAAGCATGTAAAAGCATACATAACAGAGTTCTATAACCCTTGACCTCCAAATAGTTCCGGTATATCTCAAAAGATAGCATTAAATTTCAGTCTGCTTGGTCTGCAGCCAACATGAGACAACCTGGGACCGGACTGCATTGTGTTAAGCAAGATGAACAAGCCAGACCAGTGCACTTATAAGCAGACTGTATTTACGTCATACATGGTCATACTGCATTTTACCTTTCCCCATATCACCCAGAATTGAATCCCATTAAGCTGATATGGGCAAGTGTCAAGAATGGCATTTCTGAACAAAATGTGATGACCAGAATGGAAGCATTTCTATCATTTATGGTGAACAAATTGCTTCTATTACAAATGAGGACTGGAAGTAAAATTTGTGAGCACATAAATAAATTTGAAGATCAGTAATTTCAACTGAAGGTTTATAGGACAATGCTAAACATAAATGTGGGAAGTGAAATGGACAGAAATAGTGACAGTGATGGAAGCAATACTGAAACTGCAAGAGAAAGTGGTAATAAAAGGATAGACTCTGCCAGTGGAAGTGAAATAGGCATGGATAGAGAATATGATGAAACAGTAGGAGGGGCATTCTCTTGAAGATTTAGTGTCCCTAGATATAGTCTTCTATCAAGTGATTAACATACTCAGTTATATGAAATTCTGCAGTTATATATGTAATTATTGGAAGCATTTGTGAAAAGCTTCTTAACAGGAATACTATAATTTATGAGATTGTATGTTTCTTAAGGCATGCATTTTACAATATACTCACTTATACTCTCCTATGTATGCTCGAACCTAGTCCTTGTCACTTTCCACCACAGTGCACTTTCTATCCTGCACTTAAATGAGAGTTCTCCACAATTTGCAAAAGCTGTACACAAGGATTGTTACTTTGTCCTCAACACAATAAAAGCAATGTAAAAAAGAAACCTACACCATCAGAAATCTTTCTGATGTACAACATAGAGGCAAACAGTGTAAAAAATATGGTATATCTAGGGAGTAACATAGGACAATTTTGCTGAAAGCAAATGCTGGATAGAGGAAGCAGAGTCCATCTTCAATAGCATCTGGCAACCTCTATCCTGAGATGATTTCAGAATAAAGCTCAAAAAGAAATAACAAAGTGCTGTGGCCTCTCCACCTTACTAAATACTGTACAGCCCTATATATTTTATTACCCCAGGAAAAGGGAATCCAAACTTTCAAGATGTGGATATTGTACCAGTAAATATAGACCGACTTGATCATTTATTTTAAGTTTGCATGAAGTATCTCTCAGGGTAGTTAGGGGTAAATTATAGCTAGGTATTGGTACAGGAGGAAAGGTCCTATCTACAAGAAAACTTGAAAATTTACTAAAGAATGAAGTTTTATTCCCATAAATGCATGTTGATGTGCACATTACCATAATGTATATATTTGTTGTCCTCAACATCGCCTACCAGGTAACCTGTATTCCCTGGTCACCATGCTGACCAGGACTGGAACTCATTCTGCAGGCCACTCGTGTTGGGATGAAGTTAAGCTGGAACACCCAGGTCAGCTTGACATGGGATTGAACTTGAATCTCTGAAGTTCTGGATGGTCTCCGATGTCATGCAATGATGTTGTGGGGTAATCACTTGTCACTTTACTCGCACAAGTGGCAGTCAAACTCCACTAGTCCCTAGTAGATAGAATTTTAAAGTTCATTAAAGATGAAGATGCGGATAGCATCAAGTTTAGAAAGAAATAAATCAGATCATTAATAGGAAAACTGAAACTGAAAACTGTTCACACACTAGGAACAGTTCGTGGTGGTTTTCCACATAACATAGTTGCACTTGACACATAAATAAATGTATGACTGCTTGAGAGTTTATCAAGACACTGCTGTCAGTCATGCATAAATTATGAAACATTTGATGAAGATATAAGGTTAGCAATTCTTAAGCACAGTTCGTGATTGTTAAAATATGGATGCACTTGACACTTGACACCTGACACTTGCCACAATTAGAGTTTCAACACGTGCACAGATTCTAAGTTCAACTCGACTGATAGAATCTAAGTCCACTATAAAGACTTTCTTACATATTGGAGTTTTAACACGTGCACAAATTTGAAGGTCGACTCAAATGAGAGAGTTTATGTCCACGATGAAGAATGTGAAGAGAGATTTGGTCAGCACTTGACCAGAGAAACAGTAATGATGCAGTGTGATGAGTCAGACTGGACTCCCAGCTATGACAGAATGATTGGGGTCTACTGAGCTTGCCTTATATTCAGTTTCCGCTCCTACGTCATCAGATAGCGTGATATCTTTGAAGTAGAATACCTTGAGAATTCCTCGACGGATTTGCTTGAAATTCATAATTGGAGACATTTAGATGTTCTCTTCAAAATGGCATATCTATCGAGTTGATACTGTAATTATTATAGAAGTTTTGAAAATTTTCAAGTCGAATATTCGAGTAAGTGTGACGTTCTTTCTGCAACATGCTAGGCCAGGCCAGTCAACTCGTGGCATGTTAGGCGGGTGGCCTATCCTGCTCCTGTGTCTATGTCACTCACACAGCTGTAGGTGGACCAAGCCAGCCCGCCTCGCCGAGCGTAAACAAACCAAGTTCGCAGTAACCTTGCATGATGAATGAAACATAGTTGATCGTAAACAAATTATGGCATGTTCTGCTCATAACCAGTACAATATTGTCCCCTTCAAAATTGGCAAAATCATTTATTGGAAAGCATTTATTTCTACTGTGTGTTAAAATATTATTTTATGAACAAGGAAGGGAGTTTTATCACGTCGAGTTGACTGAGCGAGATACGCCAGGTGGCTGGGAATTCCACTCAAGGCCAGGCGAGGGGAGAACGCAGAGACAGCTAGCCAAAGAACCTTGGAATCAGCCGTGAATGACACGTGACCAGGCTGAATGTGTGTCAAGTGCTCGATCGATAATTGTGAAGGTGCATGACGTCTGACTATGGCAGCCAATCAAGGGATTAATTTGGTGCTAAGTTAATAAATTAACCAATCGCTTATGAGGAAAAGACGCACCCCTGTCTTAAGACAGTGAATAATGGATTTTCCTAGGGAAAATTTACACAGAAATTTCTACCTCTGAACACGTCTTGTGGAGGATTACTCTAGCTTCAACAACGGACGGAAGAAGACGTATTTCGCTTACTGAGAAGAATTACTCTAGCTTCGACTACGGGCAGAAGAAGACGCACTTCGCTTGCCAGGGAACTTCGTCATTCAGAGCCTACAACTGGTTACAACTGCAGTTCAGATGTTTGCGGATTCCACCTATAATTCAGCAGATTTTAAAAGTTAAGTTTCCTTGTCATCTTATCAGACATCGGTGTGAGTTTTGGACCTTGTCTTAGACGTGATTTTTAGTTTCAGCTTCACAAGATTTCCACTGAAGAGGTCACCGGTTCGAGTCCGAGTCAGGATGTCAGTCCTCTTTCTTCGTGAACGGTGTGATTTCCAGCGCGCCAGCATGTCTCCAATGCACGAGTAAAATGTAAGGCAGTCCAGACGGGCGTGACGAGGATCGATGGTGCGTAAGGTGATAATGCACTAGGTCATCAGCCCGAGTTCTACAACCGACAGTCACCACCAAGTAATATTTAAACTTTGTTATTCTTTCTTTCCTTTTGTAAAGTAATTGTAATGACATAGCCTCTACTTATTTGTTTAGACATTTTCTATTAGTTAGAATTTTTCCATCTCTTCTTTCTTGGTGATGGTAGATTGAGGATGAGTGAGTATTGGAACCTATTAGTTTGTTTTGAGTGGATGTCTTCGAGAAGTGTTTCAACTGTCCCGAGTTCGTTGTGGTAGGAGAAATAAGTGTAAATTGACCCCAACGTTAAACTTGGACTATTTGAATATTTTTGACTTTTAATGAGATCAAATGGGACAGAAATTCCGTGGATTCTATCATGTCAGAGTTCATTCTTCAATTATGCGACATATGATTGAGTTTTGTGTGCAATAGAGTCATCTGAAATATAATTGTGTAGTAGCTTCCGCACGTATGATCTTGCGCGGCCAGTAATAATAATAATAATAATATTAAAAATAATTCAACTAAATTACCGCGTAAAAGAACACCTAAGGTCATGAGCATAATATTAGTTATTATTGAAAATGGTTGATGTGCGCTCATTATTGTAATTTAGGCCTGGGAAATGGCAGTATCTGACCGATACAATTTGTTATATATTTGCTGTGCTGTGATGATTAGTTGATTGATTGATGGATATTATTGAATTCAGCAGTCGAGCTGTGCATCCATTAATGAGTCAATGGCGGAATAAATATGTTACTTGATGTAATGTCTTCGTTATGAGTGCAGATTAATCGAGAATCACAATTATAGTGGAGAAGTAAAAATAAATGTCGTAGCTCATGAACCGCGTGCGCGGAATGTTTGTTCTGGCCTATGTTTAAGCGGTTTATCGATGATTTTTTTGGATGATTTTGCGTTCGTAAATTTTCTCTAAACGTTGTCGTATAACTGTGTTCTATAATTAAGTGATAATCCTTGCTCTGTCACATTTCCCAGTTGATGAGAGGAGGTCACCACGATAGTGTCATCGTGAGAATAATTTTCCTAACTTTGTCTAAACATAAAAATTAATAATCAAGGGCTAGCGTTCGTGTAAATATGTATATAATATTTCCGTGTATCCTTGTGTGAGTGTAGTATGTATGATTTGACTGTGTTTTGCTTAATGTAAGTTTATAATCCATATTTGTGATGATGCTCTTCATTATTTTGTGGAATTTTCGGCCTAATTTACGCCAACTTTAGTGGTTCACCATTTGAATGAATTCAAACCTTTAGTAAATTTTATTCGTTTTTAAGGAGGAATAGGATCTTATTTAATGAATACACATGAATAAGTATAGGCCATGTCAGTGGATTGAACTCACAAAGTCGAAAATTGTAGGAATAATTTAATTAATTGTTTCGAGTAACGGATAAATGTAAATTGACATGAGGTCAAGTTCCGAGCTATTATGTGTGAAGCAACTACTAAATAATTATAAAGTTGAGTTTATTAATTAATTTAAAGGTCAAGGAAGACGACTTAACTATAATTTTATAAGAGAAAAATTTTATTTAATTTTCAAAGAGAAATGAAAATGATCATTTTTCAAATTTGTTTAAAATCAAATCCATGAAGGAAGGAAGTTTATTTTCAAATTATTAAGTTATCAAAGAGAGAGATCATCTCAAATTAATTATTATTAATTATTTAATTAATTTTTCACTAAAAATATGAATATTATATTTGCAGATACAGGCATTTCTTGTTTCGTTTACCGATGAAGTATCTATGTGACTACGACATAAAAGAAGACAATCATATAAACAAAATACCTAGATTTTGTTAATTATTGTATAATTTATGAAGAGCAGTAGTTGTAATAAATGTCTAAAACCTATTTAGTTTTCTCTCATTTGCCACTAGTTCATCATCTATCCCTGCACTTTAAAATTTTCGCACAGCCGATAAGCGAACGGTCTACACCCTGCAGATCTTCGCTCACCGGCCGAGCTGAGCCCGGCATGACGGGTGCAGGTAGAGATTTGGCGGCCAACGTGTTAAGGCCCGATTTATTGGCTGTACCAATAAAGAACTCGATCTTGTAGTCCAGAATTTGGATGCAAACAAGATGCAGTGGCAAATTAAAAATTTCAGGTTTATTTTGTGATATTTATTAGCCCAAATTTTTGTGGCGAACTACGCTCATGTTAAAGGTTAGGAAGGGCCTTGGTGCTATATTAGAAACAAAACCTGGATGATATTTTCAAAATTTATCTCTTTTGCGGCAGATTTCCGCATAGTTTGGACTTAAATTATAAGATATTATTTTATGCGATAATAATCTTCTTTTATGACTGTGAATTCAATCCACACGTGACTGTCGATCGGAACTCGGGTATTAGACCATCGAACCTGGTCCGTCCAATGTCTGAACTGGTAGTTGTCTCAAATTAGAATGGGTACTGTTACTATGGAGGACCTTCGTAGGCTCCTAGAGGTAGTGACTGCGGACTTAAAAGACAGTTTAAAACAAGAGTTAAATGAAAACAGTAATTCATTGAAGCAGGAGCTAAAAGTGGAGGTAAATGAAAATAGTGACTTATTGAAACAGGAGTTAAAGCGTGAGATTAGTGAGAACAATGAACTGTTAAAACGTGAGATTAGTGAGAATGTGAATGCTCAATTAGGACTTAAGCTAACGGAGAATAATGCTCAACTAGAACGCAAATTAACCGAAAATAACACTCAGTTGGAACTTACACTAACAGGAAAACTGAATGCGGGACAGGACAAACTCAAGCAAGATCTTAAGGGTGCCCTAAAGGAAATTCAAGCTAGGACGGATGAAAACTTAGGGAAACTGCACATGGACGTTAAATTATTTAACGGAAAACTAGCGTCAGTCCAGAGTGAGTTGGTGTCCGTTAAGCAAAAATTTTCTAACCTGAAAGGGGAAATCCAGGCCGGAATCGATAGCTCCATGTCAGCTATGTCAAGTGAGTTTAGCGAAAGGCTAGCCAAAGTACAGACAGGAATACTGCATGGACTAGATCAATACAAGGACGAAGTAAACGAAAATTTTAGGACCATTGAAGAGAAAATTAGTGACAATGCCGAGGACTTGTCTGCAACTAAAACCGCATGGGGCAGGAAGTTCACTGAAATCTATGAAACGGTAAAACAGGTGGAGAAGGGCGTAATAGCCGAGATTAAGGTAGCCCAAGTCACTAATTCGGAGCGACTCGAATACTTCTATGAAACAATCGAGGAAACTCAGCAGAGTCTTGAAACAATAAAAACATCCGTGGACAAGGAGATAAGTGAAGTTAGAGCTAGCTCGGAAGTCTACAAACAGGAATTACAGGGAGAAATACAGGAGCTTACCAAGGAGCTGAAGCTACTCAAGTTACAAGGAGAGAGTAATAATATTGTAGCTAATTCTTTATTAGAACGGCAGGGACAACTGGAGAAACGTGTATCTGGGGAAGTTCAATTTTCAACTCCCAAGACCGATGAAAGGGTAATTCTAAACGTTCCCGTAAACACCACCAACCCATTTTTAGAGCCTGTTAGAGGGGAAACAAGTCAACTGAACACTTCTGGTCAAACCCAAATCGTAAATATAATACGATTGCATGAGGACCACCCAAAGAAATTCAATAATGTAAAAGGAATAACCCCCAAGAGTTTTATTAACGAATTGCAGGAGTTCTTCCGAGACAATAAAATCCCTGTGGAACGTCAGCTACGAGTAACCGAGAGATACCTGGAAAACTCAGTGTTGACGTGGTTTACAGCCTTCCGATACTCGTTTGACGATTTTGAAGGCTTTAAAAGGGCATTTTTAGAGAAGTACTGGAACTCAGATATTCAGGACCAACTTAAGACAGAACTGTACGCTAAGAAATATGCTCAGTCTACACCCACGCGCTTCTCAGAATTTTTTTCAAGTCAATTACGCAAATTGCGTGAGCTTGACGCGCCACCTACAGAAACTGAACTAATAAAGGTCATCGTAAGACAACTGCCTGCGGATATCCAAAGAATTATGATAGCCTCGAACGTCCAGACGGCAATTCAGGCAGAGGCTATTCTCAGACAGTTAGATATGACATCTAGGGAACCGTCTCGGCGAAGTACAAACCCAGAGCAACAGGTGTTCCATGCAACTGTCAATCGATCAGACGACAGGAACCTTACCAGCCAAGGGAGAAACCGGAGTCGCGAAAGTGAAGAAAGACCGCCCAGGGATCGTTCTCCAAGACCAGGCTATAGGAATGAAAGAGAATGGAATTACTACCGGCGGAACAATCGGAGAAGGCCGTATGAAAATAATAGAGATCGCTGGAGAAGAGAACCCAACGACCGCAGACTCGAAACCCGGAAGAGGAACTGGAGGCAAGAAGAGCGGGAAAAATATCTCCGCGAGTTACAACAATCCAACCAAGAACGACGCAAATGGCACCGTGCTATCCACGACCAAGACGTCAATCCTGACATGGTCGGCGCCGAGAGCCTAGAATATCAGAGAGCTAAAGAAAAGGAGGAAAGGGAACGTCCTGAAAGAGAAGAACAGAGTCAGGGCGCTATTAAAAAAAAAAAAAATCCCTGAACTAACGGGAGATAGCCGGAATTCTAGCCCTTGTATTGACAATACGACACGAGAATGGATAATAGTGCAGATTGATTCTTGGATGACAAAGTCGGAGGATTTACTAGAAGAAAATATGGATTCAAGTAGAATTGGACATTGCCAATAATTTTAGCCCGAGTGTGTGGTGTTAGGGTAAAGTGTTTGGTCGACACAGGGTCCACCATCAGTGTCATCTCCAATTCGTTTCTAAATGACTTGAACGAAAGATATAACATTCCGATTATTCCAGTGTCTCATGTAAAAATAAAGGGAATTATCCCGGATAAAACTGTAACATGTAGACAACAAACTTTACTGGATGTTGAAATTGGGAATTCAAAATTTCAAAATATTTTCCTGGCCATGTCAAATATAAAATTCAATATCATCCTTGGGGTGGATTTCTTAACTACTTATCAGGCCAACATCGATCTTAATTTAAATCAGATACTATTCCGGTCAGATGAAACAATTGAAACAGTCATGGTTAACCCATCAGAAATAGCTGATCAGAGTGTGTTCCAAATTAGTAACGCCTATGCACCGTGGGAATCTGAAGACCAGGAGGCCACAGAAGAAGTTCACCAGGCCCTGGACAACGTAATAGAAGAGGGCGATAGTACAACACACCCGTACGATCTTATAAACTCCAAGGCTGAACAAGCATTAGGAACAGAGAAAGAGAGAGGCCAGCTCCGAGATCTTCTGATGAAATATAAATCGCTGTTCGATGACAAACCAGGCCAGATTCCTGATTTTAAATACTCACTGGTAGCTACAGATTGGACCCCATTTAAGAAGAAACCCTATCCAATCCCAGAGAAATTTCACTCTCGTGTGGCGAAGATTATCAAGGAGATGGAACGGGATGGAATTATTATGAAAGCTTGCACACCGTTTCTTAGTGCTCTTGTAGTAGTAAATAAACCAGACGGGTCTCTGCGCCTGTGTATCGACGCGCGTAATATAAATAAGAAGTTAGTACCAGAAAGAGACCAGGCACCGGCAATCAAAGACGTCCTGAGGAAATTCCATGGCATGAGATTGTTCTCGTCAGTTGATTTTACAGCCTCCTATTATCACATACTGTTAGAAGAGAAGTCTAGGCTGTTAACTGGGTTTATGTTCGATCAACAGACCTATGTTTTTAGAAAGCTACCATTCGGCATATGTAACGCCGGAGCCGTTCTCGTCAGAGCCTTAGATAGATGCCTTACAGAAGAAGTTAAGAGCTTTACCACCAGGTATACTGATGATCTGCTTCTGGCCAGTGAAACTTTTGAAGAACACCTAATTAAATTGGAGAAATTGTTAGATAACCTTTCTAAGTCTGGATTCCACATCAACTTAAAGAAATCCCATTTTTGCCAAGCTGAAATATTGTTTTTAGGCCATATAATTGATGGGGAAGGAATACGACCCAATCCTGTAAAAATAGAGGCCATCAGCAAGTTCCCAAGGCCGATCCGCGTGAAGCAAGTACGGCAGTTCTTAGGCATGGCCAACTTCTTCGCGAATCACTGTCCGAACTTCACAGAAACCGTCGCTCCATTGCAAGATTTATTGAAGAAAGGTAACAGGTGGAAGTGGAACAGAGAATGTGATTTAGCCTTCGCAAAGACCAAAGAGATGCTATCAAATCATGTCAAACTAGGATATCCCAATTTCCAGAAACCTTTTATTCTACAAACAGATGCATCAGGAGTCGGAATTGGGGCCGTACTGTTTCAGGAAGACGAAAGGAATCCCGAGGACAAGATCTACCTAGCCTTCGTCAGTAGAAAACTGCGCAGCCACGAGAAACACTACTCAGTAACAGAGTTAGAGATGCTATCTATCGTCTATGCCTTAAAATACTGGCAGAAAATTATCTATGGGTTCGAGATAATTATTAGGACAGACCACAAAGCACTGATTTTCATGCTAAAGGCCACGATGGCGTCTGAGCGCATTTTTAGATGGACCATGTTCGTACAACAATTTAACATCAAATTAGAGCACTGTTCAGGGAAGAGTAACATGCTAGCTGACTGCTTGAGCCGTAATCCCAACGAGGAAACTTTACAAGTCAACCAACTGGAATTAATTACCGAAGATCACGAGTTTTTGAGAAAATTGAGATATATAAAACAAGCTCAAAAGCGAGATGGTAACTTGAGGCCTATTATTGATTTTCTAGAAAACAAAACTAAACCTAAGGACCCTGGGTACAGAAAGATAAGAAGGAAAGCGTCCCGGTATCAATACTTAGATGGTACTTTATTTAAATTTGTGGACACAGCGAAATCGAAGCTGAGAGTACTAGTACCTTCTAAATTACGCGAGCCATTGATATGGCATGCTCACAGAATCACCGGCCATGGTGGCATTGACAAGACACTAGCCACGATACAAGAAAAGTTTACATGGGACAAACTCCGGTCAACTGTAAGAAACATAGTCCGAACTTGTGACGTTTGTCAAAGAGTGAAACCGAGCTCCCATCTGCTCCAACATAGTCCGATTCCGATCATTCCTTCTAGGCCAAAACAACTATACGCAATGGACCTATTTGGACCTGCTCCGACATCGAAGCGAGGTAACCGGCATATCATCGTCACCATTGACGTATTTTCGAAATACGTAACTTTGTACCCGATCCAGAAAGCGAACTCGAAATCAATAATTCGGCGCATCACTCGCAATCTGATTCCAGATATGGGCAAACCAGAGACATTACTCACTGACCATGGGTCCCAATTTACATCCACAGAATTCCGTGAAGCCATGGAACAGCTTGGAATTAAGCATATTCTGAATTCTATCCGCCATCCTTCAAGCAACCCGGCAGAGAGGGTGATGCAAGAGCTAGCTAAATTCTGTAGGATTTATTGTGGAAATACACATTGGTTATGGGTTGACGTTCTACCTATAATGATGGAGTGTTTAAACAATACTGTACATGAGGCCACGGCACAAATCCCTGTCAGTCTCCATTTCAATCGACCACCAACTCGACCTTGGGATAGCATCGTTCAATGCCCCGGTAACTTAAGGCCAACACTAGAGGAAAACATTCAAAAGGCTGCTATCTCATTAAGGGAGCAAGCTGATCGCAGACAACGGAGGGTAAGAGAAAAAAATTTCGTCGACCTCTAAGATTGAATGAATATGTTCTTTTAAAGAAACCAGCCATTTCGGAACCTACCAGCAAATTCTACGCGAAATTCGCACCTCTTTTCGTGGGTCCCTATAAAATTATCCGAGTATATGGGAATAATGCCTATAAAATTCAAAGTCTTGATAAGAGCTATGAGGGAATTCATAATGCCTCTAATTTACGAAGCCACAACTATCCTAGACCAGTAAATGATGCCCAAGTCAACACCATAATGGAAGAAGAAACGTCATGGGATACAAGTGAGGATGCAGTGTACCAGCATGCATCGACCCAAGTCAACCTGCAAGAAGAAACCTGTGAGGAATGTCAAGCAATGCAGAACACTATAATGAATCAACTTCGACTACTGGGCGCAGCACTAGAAGCGGACAACAGGAGGCTACGTGCCGGAACAAGAGCTGAAAATATGGCTTAGAAGTGTTACACATGTTTACCACTCAAATTTTTCAGGGAACATGTTAAGGGTCTATTTCCAGCATTAATGATTTCATCTTCCGACTAAATCATTAACCAACCAAGGGAGATGATGTCCCCTTCAAAATTGGCAAAATCATTTATTGGAAAGCATTTATTTCTACTGTGTGTTAAAATATTATTTTATGAACAAGGAAGGGAGTTTTATCACGTCGAGTTGACTGAGCGAGATACGCCAGGTGGCTGGGAATTCCACTCAAGGCCAGGCGAGGGGAGAACGCAGAGACAGCTAGCCAAAGAACCTTGGAATCAGCCGTGAATGACACGTGACCAGGCTGAATGTGTGTCAAGTGCTCGATCGATAATTGTGAAGGTGCATGACGTCTGACTATGGCAGCCAATCAAGGGATTAATTTGGTGCTAAGTTAATAAATTAACCAATCGCTTATGAGGAAAAGACGCACCCCTGTCTTAAGACAGTGAATAATGGATTTTCCTAGGGAAAATTTACACAGAAATTTCTACCTCTGAACACGTCTTGTGGAGGATTACTCTAGCTTCAACAACGGACGGAAGAAGACGTATTTCGCTTACTGAGAAGAATTACTCTAGCTTCGACTACGGGCAGAAGAAGACGCACTTCGCTTGCCAGGGAACTTCGTCATTCAGAGCCTACAACTGGTTACAACTGCAGTTCAGATGTTTGCGGATTCCACCTATAATTCAGCAGATTTTAAAAGTTAAGTTTCCTTGTCATCTTATCAGACATCGGTGTGAGTTTTGGACCTTGTCTTAGACGTGATTTTTAGTTTCAGCTTCACAAGATTTCCACTGAAGAGGTCACCGGTTCGAGTCCGAGTCAGGATGTCAGTCCTCTTTCTTCGTGAACGGTGTGATTTCCAGCGCGCCAGCATCTCTCCAATGCACGAGTAAAATGTAAGGCAGTCCAGACGGGCGTGACGAGGATCGATGGTGCGTAAGGTGATAATGCACTAGGTCATCAGCCCGAGTTCTACAACCGACAGTCACCACCAAGTAATATTTAAACTTTGTTATTCTTTCTTTCCTTTTGTAAAGTAATTGTAATGACATAGCCTCTACTTATTTGTTTAGACATTTTCTATTAGTTAGAATTTTTCCATCTCTTCTTTCTTGGTGATGGTAGATTGAGGATGAGTGAGTATTTGAACCTATTAGTTTGTTTTGAGTGGATGTCTTCGAGAAGTGTTTCAACTGTCCCGAGTTCGTTGTGGTAGGAGAAATAAGTGTAAATTGACCCCAACGTTAAACTTGGACTATTTGAATATTTTTGACTTTTAATGAGATCAAATGGGACAGAAATTCCGTGGATTCTATCATGTCAGAGTTCATTCTTCAATTATGCGACATATGATTGAGTTTTGTGTGCAATAGAGTCATCTGAAATATTATTGTGTAGTAGCTTCCGCACGTATGATCTTGCGTGGCCAGTAATAATAATAATAATATTAAAAATAATTCAACTAAATTACCGCGTAAAAGAACACCTAAGGTCATGAGCATAATATTAGTTATTATTGAAAATGGTTGATGTGCGCTCATTATTGTAATTTAGGCCTGGGAAATGGCAGTATCTGACCGATACAATTTGTTATATATTTGCTGTGCTGTGATGATTAGTTGATTGATTGATGGATATTATTGAATTCAGCAGTCGAGCTGTGCATCCATTAATGAGTCAATGACGGAATAAATATGTTACTTGATGTAATGTCTTCGTTATGAGTGCAGATTAATCGAGAATCACAATTATAGTGGAGAAGTAAAAATAAATGTCGTAGCTCATGAACCGCGTGCGCGGAATGTTTGTTCTGGCCTATGTTTAAGCGGTTTATCGATGATTTTTTTGGATGATTTTGCGTTCGTAAATTTTCTCTAAACGTTGTCGTATAACTGTGTTCTATAATTAAGTGATAATCCTTGCTCTGTCACATTTCCCAGTTGATGAGAGGAGGTCACCACGATAGTGTCATCGTGAGAATAATTTTCCTAACTTTGTCTAAACATAAAAATTAATAATCAAGGGCTAGCGTTCGTGTAAATATGTATATAATATTTCCGTGTATCCTTGTGTGAGTGTAGTATGTATGATTTGACTGTGTTTTGCTTAATGTAAGTTTATAATCCATATTTGTGATGATGCTCTTCATTATTTTGTGGAATTTTCGGCCTAATTTACGCCAACTTTAGTGGTTCACCATTTGAATGAATTCAAACCTTTAGTAAATTTTATTCATTTTTAAGGAGGAATAGGATCTTATTTAACGAATACACATGAATAAGTATAGGCCATGTCAGTGGATTGAACTCACAAAGTCGAAAATTGTAGGAATAATTTAATTAATTGTTTCGAGTAACGGATAAATGTAAATTGACATGAGGTCAAGTTCCGAGCTATTATGTGTGAAGCAACTACTAAATAATTATAAAGTTGAGTTTATTAATTAATTTAAAGGTCAAGGAAGACGACTTAACTATAATTTTATAAGAGAAAAATTTTATTTAATTTTCAAAGAGAAATGAAAATGATCATTTTCAAATTTGTTTAAAATCAAATCCATGAAGGAAGGAAGTTTATTTTCAAATTATTAAGTTATCAAAGAGAGAGATCATCTCAAATTAATTATTATTAATTATTTAATTAATTTTTCACTAAAAATATGAATATTATATTTGCAGATACAGGCATTTCTTGTTTCGTTTACCGATGAAGTATCTATGTGACTACGACATAAAAGAAGACAATCATATAAACAAAATACCTAGATTTTGTTAATTATTGTATAATTTATGAAGAGCAGTAGTTGTAATAAATGTCTAAAACCTATTTAGTTTTCTCTCATTTGCCACTAGTTCATCATCTATCCCTGCACTTTAAAATTTTCGCACAGCCGATAAGCGAACGGTCTACACCCTGCAGATCTTCGCTCACCGGCCGAGCTGAGCCCGGCATGATGGGTGCAATATATAATGACAAATTGTGTAATTCCTGTGGGTTATTTTCATGTCACACTAACGGAGGTAGGTTTTATGCAGACAAAAGGATAGGAAAGGGCTAGGAGTAGAAAGGAAGCAGTCATGGCCTCAATTAAGGTACAGTCCCAGCAAGTTAATGATATGAAAATGGAAAACCATAAAAACCATCTTCAGGGCTGCCAAAAGTGGGGTACCCCACACAATGAGCTGTCGACCTCAGCTTATCGAGACAATTTCGCTCAAGAGGCTGAAACACATGTATCACATTATGAGGACTCCTAAAAAGGACAGTCTGTTACAAGTCATACTTTGAGGAAAACATTTAGGAAAAGGAGGACTGAGAAGAAGACGGATATCTCGGATCAACATTTTGAAGAAATGGGTTGGAGCTCTTCGGCACATGACGAAAGGAAGATAGCCATGCTCATAACCTAAATCTGGTTAGGATAAGGTAGCAGTAACAGTGAAGAAACCAGCTACCAGATGCCATGCAGTGGAGGGACTTTGAACAATAATAACTGCTATATATTGTAACAGTAAATGTGGTACTTCAGTTGAGATGAGACGCAGGGCGTGTACCATTCGTTGAAGTGCATACAGAGGGAGAGGGTTTGTTTAGAAATAAATCTTAAAATTTTTTTCCTCTGAGTTTATTAAAAAATTCAAGTAATGTCACCTCTCTACAGCAGATACAGTAGAAAATGTTCCTCGTCCTATGGCTGGCGATGTCCTTGGATTCCGGCAGCTCCTTTCTCCATACCAGTGAACCACCATTCGTCCCCCGATGGAAGTTCTAGAAAATCCATTCGATGTCTTGAAGATCCATACGGTGCTGATGAATGGCGTTGAGGTAGTCTTCGTGAATGATGAACATGAATGAACATCGTTAAGCCTTGGGGCGAGTTAATGTAAAGACTGCTTCTGCACAGATGAGAGGAAAGTTTATCAATGGTTTTAACAAGGTTCAAACACAAAAAATGTATCTTTTACCACACGGTGAAATGTCACTAAATTTTGTCCCGTGTTTAGTGAAAGAAGGCCACTAGACTCGAATGAGCATGTAAGTTAATACTCATAAAAATAAAAGTCCACTCGAAACTTATCGTCGAATTTAACAGAGTCACTTGAAGTTTGTGGCACTTGGTACAACGTAAAGTAATGCCGCACGACTTAGTTCTTTGAAGCACTGTTCACATAATTTAATTGAAAATAAAGATGTTCCACTCGTGATTTAGAACTCATTCACGTATTGATAATAACATGAAATCAAAAGAATAAATTAATCGAGTATTGACAGTCCTTGGTTCGACTGTTCGTAAACTGAATGTTCGTAGAATGGAAATGTGCTGTTTAGTAGAATTGAAATGCACAGTTCACAGTTCATGACTTAAAAATATTGACACAGTTCATGGAATGGTAAAGTAAATTTGGATTCAAACACAGTCTCATAAACTCAAAGTATTTAGTACTCTGTAAGGAGCAAACTGTTCTAAGTCCTGTCCATAACATAAGACTTCAAATTATGAGCACTCAAAAACATTCGCAAGTCTTAGACACTCGTGTAGAGTAACAGTCACTGGATAATGTTCAGACGATGCTCAATTCATATCACGTCCCATCGGAGTAAAAAGTTGTCACTCACAGTATAAAGAAATATGTATAAGTCCATATTCGACACTATTAGGTTAAAGTCCACGGATTTGAAAATTAATAGCGGCTTTACGCTCGATCACGGTGCTCGCGACCCGATTGTGTGAACTCCACTGCCAAGCGTGCACATAGATACTCAGGCCACACGCTGGCATCACACTCTGGCAACACACTGCAGTACACTTCAGCACACTCCAACATACTGGCACACACTGGTCTGCTGAGCGAAGCAGTACGTATTTATATCTGATCCGGGCCTTCACCCCTTGTTCTATAACTTTATTGCCTCAAGTCAGATTTACGTGAAATCGGCAGGAACATAGCTAAGGGATTGAGTTACATGGTGATGTTGTTCAATTTGTTTACTTATTATCGTGGGAAAAGTTATTACCCGTCGAAACTCGAAGAACATTCCACATCAGTCTAGGCTTAGTATCTCGGCGAGGCATGCTGTGACGTCACCCGCTTTCTACGTCACACGCACACAGCTGTTGCTCGCCGTCCAGTCAGTCCTTTGTAGGCGGCCCGGAGTGTAACACGTAAGTTTTAAAATTTCTATGACGGGGACTTTGTTTGTACCGCTGTTACCGGTACAATATTACCTAGCATAAAATTTGGAACTGCATGAAGAAAATATGAAAATCATTTCAAAACCTTGGAAATCTCGCTATACATCTTTCCAAGGATCTTCAAAATGTCTGCAGTAAAATGAGGAATTGGTCAATCAAGTCTATTCAGCAGTTTGTTAGAATTTCCATTATCAGAGAAATGACATCAAAATATTAGATTACTTCAAATGTGCTCACCTGTGTTTCTCTTGGCACTGCCAACTCCGATTTTGGTTCTTCTTTCAAATGCATCACCTCAGACATAATTTTGTAATTGTCCTGTGGAAAAGTTAATATATTAGGCAAATTTTTAACACACATCTGGAAATGTATTTATATATGAATGGGCTTAACAATTCATTTGCCAGTAAATGAGACAGTTTCAGTTTCAAATCTTCATTATCATTTGTCAGGGAATCTCCATGTTGAGAATCCATAAAATCGTGACAACTAAGAGACCTTCAGAAGTGAAGGAATGTCCTGTTTGAATGCTCAGAGTTATTTTTGAAGAGTAGAACAATTATATAAAACCTTCCAAAGTAACACCAAATAATCAGGAAAATGTACAGACATACTTACAAATAATCTGCTCATAATAAATAAACCAATTCTGAAATATTAATAACTTCACAATTTATCATTGTTATCTTTCACAGCCTGTACCAGCAAATAAAACTCTACAGCAGGAAAATGTTATTTTACATATTTCTCTTTGTATATGGAGTGCTCAGCCTGAAGGCAGGGAGAGTCCTCAACAGCTCTACCATCATCTGCCATAGAGAGCTAGGTGTCACTGAGGAGGTACAGTAAGGGAATGAAGAGTAAGGCAGTTTTCCACTGCTTTCCTCTTCCAGCCAGACAGTGCTGTTACATACCAAATCTCTCATGTTCACTGTACTGTGCACACAGACCAGCTATTTCACACCTTTTCCTATAGGATCTGGCTGTATTAGGAATGGTGTTACCCATACTGCTCATATCTCAGGCACTTTCATATCATAAGAGCCGAGGATGAGACTGAGACCCAAAATACAAGTGACAAACTTGTTCTGGGCCAAACCACAAGACAACAGGCATTGAGCACACAGTATCTCACCAGAGATGGATTAGGGCAGGCCAACTATATAGCACCTATATATGGAAGTCATAAGCCCTAAACAACATGAACCATAAACTATAGGTTATCTACAATATCATAGAGGGCCTGTACGCCAGACATCAGTGCTCCTTGTGAAGGCACAAGTACATATGGTCAGCTGACAGGGATATTGCAACTTGCTTTATGTTGCACTGACACAGACAGGCCTTTTGGCAACAATGGGATAGGAAAGGGCTAAATGTGGAAAGGAAGTGACCATGGCCCTAATTAACGTACAGCCCCAGTATTTGTCTGGCGTGAAAACAGGAAACCATGGAAAACCATCTTCAGGGCTGCCAACAGTGGGTTCGACACACTATTTCCTGAATACAAGCTCACAGCTGTATGACCCTAACCGCGTGGCCACTTGCTCAATATCCACTCATGCTCATAAATTAAGGATAACTGCAGATTGTGGTGCCACACAACGTGGCACTACACAAAACTGGCGCTAATAGCATAGGCACATAGTGAACACAAACGAAACTTATCTGTAAGTCCACAGTATTGGTGATAAGTTGAGAAAACCGTCCCAAAACACATATGCTACAAAATGCCACTGTCTACTGCGCATGTACCCAGACATCAATATGGGATGTGATCACCATACACACGTACACAGGCCGCACAACGGGTTGTCATACTCTGGATCAGGTGGTCGAGCAGATGCTGGGGTATAGCCTCCCATTCTTGCACCAGTGCCTGTCGGAGCTCCCGAAGTGTCCTAGGGGTTTGAAGACGTGCAGCAATATGACCGAGAGCATCCCAGACGTGCTCGATCGGATTTAGGTCTGGAGAACAGGCAGGTCACTCCATTCACCTGATATCTCCTCCACGATGTCTGCTCGGTGGGGCCGTGCATTATCATCCATACGAAGGAAAGTGGGACCCACAGCACCCCTGAAAAGGCAGACACACTGGTGTAAAATGAGGTCCCGATATACCTGACAAGTTACAGTTCCTCTGTCAAAGACATGCAGGGGTGTACATGCACCAATCATAATCCCACCCAACACCATGAAACCACTACCTCCATACAGGTCCCTTTCAAGGACATTACAACGTTGGTATCTGGTTCCTGGCTCATGCAAGATGAGAACCTGGCAAGAATCACTGTTCAGAGTATACCTGGACTCGTCCATGAACATAACCTGGGACGACTGTTCCAATGACCATGTACTGTGTTCATGACACCAGGCTTTACGGGCACTCCTGTGAACAGGGGTCAGTGGGATGTACCTTGCAGGTCTCCGGGCGAATACACCATGTCTGTTCAGTTGTCTGTGGACTGTGGTGTATGGAGACAACTGTTCCAGTGGCAGTTGGCCATCTGCGGGCACTGATGGTGAGATATCGGTCTTCTTGTGGTGTTGTACACTGTGGACATCCCGTACTGTAGCACCTGGAGACGTTTCCTGTCTGCTGGAATCGTTGCCATAATCTTGAGATCACACTTTGTGGAACACGGAGGGCCCGTGCTACGACCTGCTGTGTTTGACCAGCCTCCAGTCGCCCTATTATTCTACCCCTCATAACGTCATCAATATGTGTTATTTGAGCCATTTTCACCACACAGTCACCATTAGCACGTCCGAAAGCATCTGCACACTTACTTGCTGCACCGTACTCTGACATGCACCAACACACCTCTGCGTATTTGGACTGCTACCAGAGCCACCGTGCAAGGACTGCAGGTCAAATGTACCACATGGTCATACCCCAAGGTGATTTAAAACCGCAAACCCCCACCATAGTGTTGTTCCACCGTGTATCAGCATTATCCTTTATTTCTGAGCATGAGTGTAGATATACTGTGCAGTGTGACAGGACTTGACATGTATTGAGAAGCAAAAGATCAGGTTGTTGTCTCAAGAATGCCAGCCCTATGTTCAGCATATGGCTGCACTAATCAGTGTAACTAATCCAAGGGTACATTTTGTTTTAACTAAGTGTAACTGAATTTTAACTGACATTGCTTTTGCAATTCTTGTTTGATATTAAACCGAATTTAATGTTTGAACAGAGGAGATACTTTGAGGCAGAGTTATTCTTCATTTGATCATGTTTCTAATTTCCTTTTTAAAGACCAAGGAATTAACACTGTGTTGTGAGGATGAAAAGAGACAAACTGTATCCCACCCAATGCACCCATTTATGCTCTGCACACTTTGAAGTTAAGTACATGTATCAAATGACCAGTGGCTATTACTGCCAAACATGACATGGTTCTAAGCATTTTATTTTCCCTCACATTTGCAAACAAAGAAAATAGAGTGCTCACTGCCAATAAAACACAACCAAGAAAACTCACCACAGGCAACCTGTTAAAATTGAAGTATATAAAGTGGGGACTAAGAAATAGTTTTAAATATCTTTTCCTATCCATTTGCTGCTCCTATTAATGATGGAATTTAAAAATGTTGTGATCGGGCTAACATTGGTTTAACATCGTTTTAATTTTATTTTTCAAATCACCAAACCTATGACCAAAACTACAGCTTTTGTCCCATCCATAAGAAATTAAAGCAGCAACTGATGCGGGCTACCAGAAATTTAAAAAAAGCTGAAATCATTGCAAAGCAAACAAAGAGGAACAGGAGGAAAGTCTTCCATCAAGAATCACAATGAATCAGGTTTCAATGTTCTGGGTTGCTATTTCCAAAAGGTCAGGCTTCAGACCAACCCAACCATGCATTGATATCCCCAGTATCCCTATTGTTACCGGTACCTCAGGAAATTTTTACACCACCACATATCCAAAGTCTTTGTCACTGGGCAACATCTATTGATGGCAGTCCAGGTTTTACAGAGGAGAGATTTTAAAAGAAAGAAAAAGTTAGGGCTATTTCACAATCAATCATCAGAACTTAGATGTTTAATGAAACGGCTGTTAAGAAGAACTTGGTGAGGGACAATAAACAGTTTTGTGTCTATGTTGACTTAGGTCAGGGATATTTAGACACTGTTGAGTATGAAGTGGCCAAGGAAATATTAGACTTTATGGTTGCAACACTGAATAGGAGCTCAAAAATACCAGTTTGTGCAAGGCTCATACAAAAAATCATATATTCAGCAGCTGTGATGTGATATCGACTAATAGCCTTAGGAATGAAGTTTATTGGAGTGAACTCCCAGTGTTCTTTTCAACATCCAGCAGAGTTTGCGCAAAAGGCATTAACTTTCGTTGATGCTGCTCACAATATAAAACTTGCTATGGATTCCCTAGCAGAAAACCAGGTTCTCGTAGATGGTAGTGCTCCAGACCAAGAAAATATTACTGAGGTGAAACACCTGGAAGAACCTGGTACTACAACGGGAAGTGAAAGGCCTGTAAACTGATTATAGATTAAGGAGAAAGAAGTTAGAGTGGGTGAGACAGAAGATAAACATTTCCTTAGATGCATAATTCTGTGGCTAATACCCATAAATTTTGAAGTGTTTACTGATTATGAAAGTACCATTCAGTTTGCAATGTTCCTAAATCTTGCGTTTGATTTAATAAATTCATGCCATCTTACATGTAAGCAAACCGAGGCTGCAAACAGATATACCAATGAGGCCAAAATCTGTACTGATATTAAAAAAATGCATATGTTATAAAAAAAATTTATGTTAACTGATGGTTTGTCCCTCTGTAACTCTAAGAAAATAACTGCAATGAATGTTATCATTCGTGATTTGTTAAGTGTGCAAGGTTTTGCAGAAACATATGTCTGGCAAGAGGTTTTTGGACTAAGATACCTCTGCACATGGAGTTTAAGCCAGGATCATCTGTAATTCATCCTCTCATGCATGAGGAACAGAGAAGGATATAAAATTCTGGTCAACACAAAGTTGCACGCAGGAAGTCCCTGAATGGTCAGATTGTCCGGCTCCATGGCTAAATGGTTAGTGTGCAGGCTTTTGATCACAGGGGCCCCGGTTCAATTCACGGCAGGGTAGGGAATTTTAACCAAAATTGGCCAATTTGACTGACATGGGGGCTGGGTGTATATGTCGTCTTCATCATCATTTTATTCTCATCAAGATGTGCAGGTCGCCTACGGGCTTCAAATCAAAAGACCTGCATCTGGCAAGCCGAACTTGTCCTCGGACACTCCCAACACCAAAAGCCCCATGCAATTTCAATTTCTTTACTGGTCAGATTGATCCATCTTGTAATTCTAATATATACTGTTTTATTGAACCCTTGTCTTGTACAGACAATACAACAAGAAATTGATTTTGACAGACTAGATCAAGATTAAGTCACCAAATATGTAGTCCCATCTTTATATAGTGAATATGTTGATTATATTGCAAGCAGTGTGTAAAATATTAAGAGATAAGAATTTCATACTGTTTCATATTGAGGTGAGTTCATTATGAAGTTAAAGAAAGATATTTGATAGTTCAAACTTTCAAAACTATTAACATAAGAAATGTAATTTTTATAATCCTACTAAATTATAATTGGTACTGGTTTCGATCATTATTCTTGGTCATCATCAGCCGATCACAAATAAATATAAAAGGCGATGCACAGGTAAATAAGAAGTGTAAATAATTCCTTCAGTTGCTGTTTTTGAAGCAATAAAACACTTTAGGGAGCACTGTGTGTTGAAATTTCCGTCGATCACCAAAAAGTATAAAAGACAATGCACAGGTAAACAAAAGGTGAAGTTTAAAAAATTATGTCAGATGCTGTCTAAGAGCACTATAACACTTTAGGATACACTGTTTGTTGGAAATACAACGTTATGAAGAAATCTAGGATCAAATATGTATTTATAGTTGTAGTTTGTGAGGCACAATATAATTTTAGGGATCAGCACTGCAGGTTGATTGTTCCAAAATCATGAAGAAGTCATAGATCAAATATGTAAATGTAGTACAGAGCCAGTTCTTGAAGAGTAGCAAGACATATATGCAGATCGGCACTGTGCTTCATGAACAACAACTAAAAATACACATTTGATTGTAGACTTCTTCATAACATTGAATTTCCAACACAAAGTGCTCCGTAAAGTGTTATGGTGCTTCTTAGACAGCATCTGATGGAATTTTTTTAAACTTCACATTTTGTTTACCTGTGCATTGCCTGTTATACTTAATTGCGATAAGCTGAAATTTCAACACACAGTGCTCTCTAAAGTGTTTTAGTGCTTCACAAACAGCAACTGATGGAATTATTTAAACTTCACATTTTATTTACCTGTGCATTGTCTTTTATACTTATTTGTGATATGATCGGCTGATGACGACCTAGAATAATGGTCGACACCGGTACCATTTATAATTAAGTAGGAATGTAAAAATTACATTTCTAATTTCAATAGTATTGAAAAGTTGAACCATCATATAACTTATTTTAACTTAATAATGTGTAAAATATACCCCTAAATCAATTAAATATGTGCAGTATTTGCATCTATTGCAGTGTTACATGATATCAGCTTCAAATCCGTACTGCCAGTTCTGAGTTATACACCTACAAGACTTTATGACATCCTCCTAATGGACACAAACTTCCGGGTAACTTCACTGATAACTTCAGGCCATGCTGCCAGACACTGCAGTAATGAAATTCTTATCTTGTATTGAATATGAGGATCCATTTGAGTCCCATAAAAGTATAATTCCTTTGTAGTGCACAAGACCTGACAAATGTGGAATGGTGCAGTGTAATGAGTCTACATGAAACACATCCTTTTCTTATCATCATTGTTGAGATCCACAGTATGGAAGATATGACACATTTATTGTTCTTTGCCTCAGTGCTTAGACATACATGTTTTTCTATAGGTGCCTGTTCAAAAAATCTGTAACAGGCCACTATTATTATTATTATTATTATTATTAACAATATTCTGAATGGCTAAAGTAAGATGAGAAGGACCATTCCTCGAAAATTTTGTTTCAATCTTATCCTAATAGCAAGACTCTTCCTTAATGGGGCTGACTGATCAAAAATCACCATCAAGGAGGTGAACTAAAAGTGAACCAACACTCAAATCAGGTAGCATTTTTGTATATCATGTAATAAGGCAATAAACTGATGGTTGTGTGTAAGAATGCATTTAGTATTTTGTACTCCATAAAGAACAGAGGTATCTTCCAGATAACTTCAGACCATGCTGCCAATGGTGGCAAACACGGACTGTGTGCTAATGCAATTGTTATCCACAAGCACATTATGAAATGTCATGTTAAAGGAATACATACATACATACTGTCCCCTTCTCCGCGGTCGCTCAGTCAGCGGAGCGAGAGTCCCAAAAGGGTGGACCGTTTGCAGGGCCAACTTTACTATTTCGGGACCGATCTTCAGAAAATTTATTATTGCAGGGCCATAAGTGACTGGATAGGTGACATAACATGGAAAAAAATCAGAACAAAATAACAATACTATTTATTAAAATACGAACAGTCTGAACAGTGCAAGAAAAAGGAAAAGAAAATATTGTTACACAAATATAATTTAAATTAACTGCTTCTCGTTAGCAAAATAAATATGAGTCCTCACCATGCTCATGCGTTCCATTAGATTCGATTTCATCTTCAATGAAACACTCTCCGAAGCCATACCCTAGGCCAAATCCTCCATGTAAAGAACTGTAACATTTGACCAATCACAAAATTCGCGATAATGTTATTATGATCAAAAAAAAGGAAAATGCTACATTAAACCATGAAATTACAATATTCCCTTGCTTCATCAATCTTTATGAATTATATTTCCTCCTCGTAAAAGTTTGGGTAACTTCCCATCAATTAACTCTTTCGAAATTACAAAGTCTTTCATCTGGAAATATAAATTATTATTTTCATTCTAGAAGTTTCCTTTGTCTTGCTTTAGAAGATTTAGTACAATTTAAAAAAACTATTTTTCCCATACTCTGAAAATCGACTTGCAAAACACTTGAAAATCTCAAAATGTTATCGTTAAGAAATACTTCAACAAAATTTCTTTACAAATTCTTTGACACATTTAGAAAAATCCCTTAGAAAATTCTAGACAAATTGTTTGGAAATTCTTTACAAGTCTCTTTGGAAATTCTTTGGCACATTTCCCCTCTTTCATAGATTTCGTTCGACTGTATTCATTTTATAGACAATATGAAACGATATCTCACGAACTAATACACTGTGGATAGGTAATCACGTAGCAAAATGCACAATCAACGTAAACTACAATATCATTGGAAAATAAATCACAAGATAATCACTGAAAGAATAAACACTCCTGGAAACACAGGGATAAGCTGTCGCGCAATAACACCATCTCCAACAACTGTTTATCAGCAGATTTTATCACACTGTTGAGGATATTATTTTTATTATTATTTATTATTATTATGTCTCCCTTCAGAATTAGGTTGAAGACCCTCGCATTACTAGCCGATAATAGTAAAGACTCACCATGATTTGTGTAAGACGACAAATATAGGATGAGTAAAAGAATAACATCGAAGAAAATAATCATCACCACCATCGGTTAGGGAATTTTGAAGAACACGCTCATAATCGTCAGGGAAAAAGAAAAATAATAATTGAGTCATATATTACACAATACCAGTTATTGAGCAGAAAACTATTATTATTCCCTGAACACTTAATTATGTCACCATAAATCACTATAATCTTCACGACTAACATGTACCCTAGCGGTCCCATGTCGTCAAATATCATCATAAAAATCCATCATCACAATCATCACTTACATTTTAA
This sequence comes from Anabrus simplex, assembly GCF_040414725.1. Lineage (NCBI taxonomy): Eukaryota > Metazoa > Arthropoda > Insecta > Orthoptera > Tettigoniidae > Anabrus > Anabrus simplex. The sequence goes on along the minus strand of NC_090274.1, from coordinate 97,135,855 downwards.
TCCTCAACAACGATTAAAATTTCTGACTCATTAGTATTAATTCCCCGATTATTGCTCCTAAAAGCGTCTTCTCGATGAGCTGCCTACTGTCCACAACAATCACCTTCCCTTCTGAGATCAATCTTGTTTCACAAACCAGTTGTTCATTAAAGCTTCGATTTAATTATAGTTTTAATCTCATTTAATTAATTTCATCCGAGTAGTCATGATTTTTATGAAGTAACATTTTATTCTTATGATTATTATTATGCTTATTATTAGGCTTCATTCCCCCATAATTCCTTTCGAAGACCTTAATTGTTCGTAACTTTGTGAAATTCACTAGCAAATGGGGTTATCAATCACTGAATCAAGTTGCAATATCCCAAGAAAATGCAAAAGAGAAAAAGGAATGAAACTAATGAATCGATGAATCCATGACTACTCTACCATCATCACCACTTAAATACAGACATTTCTAAAGAAACAACTTTTCATTAAATAAGAATACTATCTAACTAGCCATCTACTGAAAGAGAAGAAATGTAACAAAAGTACTTATTGTTCCAATGTAAATCTCCAGCGTCTGGATGTAGCTATAGATGTCGGTTCTTCTTCTTCACTACGGTGGCTCGTGGACGAACAAATTCATTGCGTTGGCTGGCACACGTCGGCTTAACACATCATGACCCTGGTGAAGTCCAATAGCGTTGAATCACTCCAGCGATGTTTTAGAAAATTCCAGGATTTCCTTCTGGTTCACTCCATGATGACGGCTAGTGTTCGCGGAGGTTGCTGAAACTGACATTTATTATAAAAATTGGATCCACACTCGTTGTATATCACTAGATTGTCTTACAGTACTTCACTGGCGCAATGATGTACACTTGAGTTCAGTCCTACCAAAAGCTTCAAATTTCTAGCACATTTACCAGTCTACAGTACACCATTGAGCTCACAGAATTTCAAGTAATATATTATATTACTAACAAACGGTGTTCATAGGCCAGGTTTATTCTAGAAGATTCTCTTTTGATGGTCATCCTCCTTTGTAGTTCTTACTGGAACATTCTACAAATTTCTGCAGCAACGCTCGGCGTAATGAGTGCACTGACTGTCCGTGGTTTGGAAAGTTCCACCCTGGAAAATGTGCAGCAGTAATAATATCACACTATACTGAATTGATTTTATGAAAATGTGAATCAGCACTCTTTATCAATAGTCGTCGTGCAGTACAAGAGGTGGACAGTTAATACCACTGTTCGCTAACTCTTCTGGAAAATACACTGTTCGCTGTCTCTCCTATAACTGTACTGTTCGACTTCTTTCTAGAAACTGTACTGTTCGACTACTTTCTAGAAAGATCCACTGACCATCCGATACCTTCACTGATTTTCATTGGCTGTCAGCTATCCTGCAACGTGATTCGTCCTTCAAACTTGTGAGCAGATTTCTCTGGAATGTCGCTCCCCTTTGACAATCGGCTCACTAGGTTTGACGTAACCTCTGTGACGTGGTGACCTTCACCGGCTGACCCAGTTCTCACTCGTCCGCAGCGGAACGGCACGGTGATCAGCTGGTGCTCGCTCACATGTAAACCCGTATTGCATTACAAAATTTTACCAACTTCCCAAAATTCAATAAAACACCATTTGGACGGGTACAATACATACATACATACATACATTCATACATACATACATATCCATTATAGACTTTTATTCCTTTTGGTGTTCAGTCTGCAAGCCTCTGTGAATGTACTAATCTCCACAACAATCCCCTACTTCTAACTAGTTCTATATCTCTTATCTTTAAATTTTTAGAAACTGGGTCCAATCATCATCACCTCGGTCTCCCTGTATTCCTCTCACCCTCCATGACTGACTCCATCATTCTCCTAGGTAACCTATCCTGCTCCATTCGCCTCACATGACCCCGCTACGATTTGCTTCATGACTACAGTTCCATCCATAGAGCTCAATCCTAACTTAGCCTTTATTTCTTCATTCCGAGTATGCTCCTGCTGTTGTTCCCACCTGTTTTAACCAGCATTCATTCTGCTACTTTCACGCCCGTTACTTCTAATTTGTCAATAAGTTATCCTGAGCCACCAAACTTTCACTCCCATAAAGCAAAGTTTTTCTGAAAGCACACCTATGTAAAGATAGCTTCGTCCAGGAGCTAACTTCATTCTTCCAGAATACTGCTGATCGCAACTGTGAGCAGACTGCATTAGCTTGATTCAGGTTCACTTACTATATTACCATTATGGGAGTACACACATCCTAAATATTTGAAATTATCTATCTGTTCGAACTTTATATCCACAATCTGACATCTTGGATGTCTTACCTACTGACATCAATTTAGTCTTAGAAAGGCTAATTTTCATACCATGCTCATTGTTCCTATTTTCAAGTTCCAAGACAGTAGACTGCAGGCTGTAGGCAAAATCTGCCATTATGATAAAGTTGTCAGCATACGCCAGATTGCTTACTAAATTTTCCCCTCAATGAATCCCTCTCTACCCCTTTATAACTTTTACCAGATGATCTATATCAACTACGAACAACAAAGATTTTTCAAAATTCTGGCAGATACAGAAAATCTGATCCTGACAGCCCCTTTATGGTCTGAAACCACACTGCTTTCCATCCTACTTCCTCTGAACCACTGACCTCAACCTCCCTTCCAAGATGCCAGTGAACACCTTGCCTGGTATACTAATTATTAAGATACCTTGATAATTTAAGTAATCCTTCCCCTTTGCTTGCAAATAGGTAGGTGCAAATACAGCTTTCACCCAATCTGAAGGTACCTTACTAACACTCCCTGATAATCATATTTTATGAAGCCATTTCAACCTTTCTTCCCACTATACTTCACCATTTCAAGTCTAATTTTATTTATTCCTGCTGTTTATGACAATGGAGTACGGTATATCTAACATCGTTTCCAATTCCGTACGTGTAATTTTACCAACATCATTGCCCTATGACCCAAAAGTTGAGAAACAATAGGGATTGCAAGTAACATATGACACAGCAACGTTGCAGGAAAAAGACTGTGCCTTATGACTGAGAAAATTATTTGTGAGAATGAATTTGATGAGCATGAAGCTGTACTGCAAGAATGGGCTAAAGATGGTATTGTTGAAGAGAGACATTATGATGGGGCTAGAGGTACAGGTCACATTCTATCTCATCCGGGTGTATTTATGGACAGTGCAATGATGCGAATTAGGCCAATATTCAACACATTCTATTAAAGGAAGAGGGAGTTGTCACTGAATGGCTGTATGACAAAGGTCCAAACTTAATTTAACTTATTCTCTCTGTTCTGTTCATGTTTAGAGAGAGGCCAGTGGGTGTTAGAATATTGCACGTTGGCACTCGCATGATACTGTTGCACTTCTGTGATAGATTTTCGGTTGTACAAGGATGAAGGATTTGCCAGGCCATGATGTCAAGACAAGTGAGATGAAAAATGGCACCAAGCTAAGAAGGCGGATGCTAATTCCGGAACTCTATCAGAAAAGAGAATAAAAGATGCTGTGGTATGCGTTTTCGATGGTTCATCACTCGATGAGAAAGACCAAAAGTGTCTACAACAATAATGGAACAAATTTCAATGGTTCAGATAATTTGTTTTGAACTGTCGACTAAAACCACACAGAAAGAGAGTCCACAATGCAGCGAATACAGTAGAGGATTAACCGTCTCACAGCAGGCTGGTGGGGTGGTTGGTGGCAAAGTCTGATTCAGATAGTAAAGAGAAATTTGAGATGTGTGCTCCGGGAGAGCTTCACTGTGTTGCGAAGAGATGACGACACAACCGTGTGCGTATGAAGCCATTGTTATTTCCCGTCCTCTTACCTACTTGCCTGAGAAGCCTGAAGATCTGAACCAACCTTCACATTCAAGTATTGTGCAAGACGATGTCTGCAAGGAAATACTACATTTAGATCAACTGGCTTCTGTGAACTTATCAAGGAGATTATGATTTCTACTATGATTGAAAGAAGATTTTGAGAAGAGTACCTAAGTCAGCTGATCCAGATGCAGAATAAGATGTCTATAACCACTGGAGAAGGGGATGTGGTGTTGGTTGCAGCTGATGGGAAGGACTGGATTGACTGGTTATTAGCACAGGTGCTGGAAGTGTATCGTGGAAAGAGTTGGAAGCATTGTGAGGTTGAGAACATTGTCAGGTGAGGTGACTAGTCCACATCAGTGAAGGAGAATGCTGACGACTGTCCCAGTAGCTTTCACTCTCATGAACAGTGTGACTCATCACTCCTCAAAGTGGTATTATGACATCACGTCTACTGTTTCATGTGAATATAAAAACTGATTAAATCTAAGTGATTTACAATATATGTGAAGTTCCTCTCATGTAGAAAGAAAGTTTCTTACAGGCTATGTGCTTTAGAAATTAAGACTGTAAGGCATTTTGGAAAGATATCTCCCTTATTAAACCTCCTATCAAAATAGTGTACATGAGCAGGAAGTTTTACAAATAGATTTCCAGTAAGGTTGGTAGATTCAAATACGGGTGGCCATGAATATTTTTGGGAAAATAAAATCACTGTTTCAGTCTTCACATAAATCCCCAGTCAATTTGTGGATGTTGAAATGATACTGAACCTAAAAACTATCCATGGATAAGTGGATTCTAAATGTAGGTTAAAATACATCCAGCAGTTTTTCAGTTACAAGAACTCAAACAACAACAAAAAGAAAAGCAAGGCCCCTAAGCTAAAAAATATTTAGGTATCATTATTAAAACTGTAGTGGATAATTAAAAGAAAATGCTGCCAAAGCAATGAATATATTGATACAGAGTTCTTTACAATTTTTTTCATATATATTACAGTCATTACTAATATGCATGGCTTATCAGTCCATGGACTACAATGATGCAGCTTTTCATGTCAATTTATCCTGTCCTACCAGCTTCTTCTCTAAGTAGTGCAGCATTTTCCCCAGAAATTTTTGTCAGCCAGGTATCAGCAATGAATGGCTAGGTGGGGAATACTACGTACTAAAACGCATATGAAAAAATTTCAATTTATTCCCCTCATGGCATTCGTATTAACAGACGGGTAACAGTAACTGCAAAATTAAACTATTTTAGCACTTTTACTCTGAACAAGACAACAGAGAATTTTGAACTTCTAGTGTTCTACTGCTCATTCATAATCATTTGATACCGGGGATTACTATTCCATTGCTGTGGAGTGCGCCACGGTTTTGTGACATCATTCATAACTGCTAAACATTTAAACGCTGATGTAATTATACTGAAAATGATGATTGATCACTGAACTAAACAGTTCTACAGTATGTAATTAGCACATATCTAGGTTATGTTAGCTGGGCGGTCTGTAAACATGGCAGGGCACTGCACTTAGGGATAGCACTCTAGTTGAACTAATATTTACTACAATTCTTTAATCATATTAACATAATGGCCTGCCCTATCACTCTAATTGTCTAGACTTGCTCCTAAACTAAATGAATGAAATCCTGCAGGAATATGTTCCTAAAAAGGTAACAATAATAAGGTTGTTATAACATTCCTTCAGTTGTGCAAGTTTTCATAGAACATTAATAAAGCTGGCCCCGTGGTTTAGAGGGTAACGTGCCCGCCTGTCACCCGGAGGCCCCGGGTACAATTTCCGACTGGGTCAGGGGCTTTCAATTGTAAATGATTAATAACCCTGGCCTGGGGTTTCTGTCATCCTTAATGTTCCTCTTCCTCACATTCATCACTCCGCACTTCCTCCATTTAAATTACATGCAGGTTCATATTACATGGTGCCAGTAGGGGCAAAAGATCTCTATAGGTCGACGCCCTGATCACACAGCATTAAAAAAATAGTAAATACCTACAGCCACACAATCATGTCAGGTGATACCAGTGTTGTAATATCATGGTGGAAAAAGAGGTGGTAACTATTTTGCCATCAACTGCTTTTTAAATGCAGTATAAGGTGACTTTTTATTTCAATGGAATACTTAACCATCTCATTATCCACATGTGTCCTGTAAATTCCTTAACCTAACAGCAAATAAGTATAGTACTCCCCTAGACTTATCCCTCTGTACAATCTCAAAAGCAATACTTCATGCAGCTTTAAGAGTATTGTGACAGTAGAAAATCCAATTATCAAAGCTGACGAACAATGTCATAAAACGTTTTCAATCAGAAGAAAAGATGAGTAAAAACCAATAATGAACAAGCTCCCCATATAAAGCTAAATATAAATATGTCCATGCCAAAGAGGATAATATAGAATTATCAATACTGCATTATTGGACTCGATACCCTCATGATTTTAAACGAAAAGGAAGCAACCAGTCACAGTCAGTAATTTTATGATGAACAGTGTCCTAAATATCACTACAGTAGTGTTACCTAATGAAAAAAGTCCATAACACTGACAGGACCCAGAATCAGTACTAAGTTTCAGGTACTGATACCTCAAATTCATTGGAAATCTTACTGGGGCCTTGTAGGTAAGGTAGAGGTGCTCATTCTTTAAAGAATAGGGCCTGCCCAGTTAATTTACACCGAAAATAATTAATGTTATGTAACCAGTCACGAAACTATCCATGGGGAAAAATAATGAATGCAAGATTCCAATGCCAAAAACTGTCCACTATTTTCAATAACAATGAATGACATTCAGCACATAATATACTACTGGTGATGGTGTGGTCTGGCCTGGAAATATATTATCAGTTTTGAATTTCGTACAATTATTTCACCGTACATGTTTTGGGAGCCCCAACTTACTTCATCAATGATTTCTACATCATAAATCAATATGCCCGATAGCTGAAGGTCTAAAAATATTCATCTATACATAAGTCATCATCAACATATACCATCATTTTTAACACATACACACATAATGGCCATTTCTTGATAATGTTTGTTGTAATGGAACACTTTAAAACATTCATAAAAAGTTCAACTGTTTATTGTTATGTTATGTAACACTTTAAAACATATATTAAAACGTCAGATTGTTTCCTTAGAAAAATCAATCAGTGATAGGATGTTTCTTGCTACTGTTTGTTCTCTTGTAGCCCATGTACGTGTAGGCCTATTAAAACATTAACTATTATACTACCAAACATAATATTTTTCTTTGTTATTCTTATAACACTTTCTAGAATGAACTGGTTCACCGCTGAATTATTTGACTCGTTATGATCTAAACGTGTAATTCAATATATCGTGTCAGATGGCATCTTTCTATGTTGGTGTTGGGCTGGAATTTTGACAGAGCGGATCAAACGTCCCATCATGTACTTGAATTCATGGCCTTTATTTGCTCTTCTTACTGTAAATTATCGAAGCGGAGGAAGTCTACCCGCTCACCAGCCTAACACTTATTGATTCTATGTTGTGCAAACTAGCTTTAAAGGTTGCAAAACACTAAGATGACGGAAATCGTTCCCGCAAGAGGCTAATATATTTGAGCACCTTTAATATCATCAGGGTGATAAAGGATTTAATATGCCAACTTGAAACATGAAGGCAAGCCCTCCACAACCTGAGCTACTCAGACTGAAATTTTTCCTGACAAGAACTACAAAGCAAACAGAGATGAAGAGAAACCCACTTATTGTTCACCTTTCAGACATGCTGAGCCAAATAAAAGGTGCATAGCTGGAAATTCTGCATTTGTGTAATCATAAAAAGTATACTTAATCAATTAGAGATTAGTATACAAATATACATGTGCCTTAAGAATAGACAGCAAGATACTCATATATCTCTTGAACATCAGATAAAAGTTGAGTTATGTAACCAGTCAAACTCAGACGACTGCTAAGGGATTAATTGTAATCACTATGAAGTTACCTGGAATGATACTTACGCACAAAGTATTTGAAGTTTCCTCAAAGCATATTGGTTCCTCCTTGATCTTTCCTCCCAAGTCCATTTTAAAGAGTGTGTGAAGGTATAGGTGGTTTTGGGATGTAGATTACTTCCACAGACCTTGCACTGAAACATGAGCAACAAACATTATTATTGCTGTTTTGTAGTCGAGTCTGTGGTTTTAGGTGACTGCTGATATTATGCTCATAGCCAGAGGACCTCCGGTTTTACCTGGAAACTGAACCTCAGTGATAAATATTTTCAGTGAAAGAACATCCCACAGCCAAAGACTGGAATTAATTTGCACACCCCTTATGAAAAGCCTGTGACTATGCAGCTTACATATTGCCCAATACACTGGGAGTCTAATAACTGATTTGATGTTCCTTTTTTTATGATTTGTTTCCATCACACTGGCACAGATAGGACTTATGGCATTATGCCTAGGAGTGGGAAGCAAGTGACTGTGGCCTTGAGTAAGGTAGAGTCCCAGCATTTCTTTGGTATGGAAATGGGAAAACACAAAAAACTGTCTCTTAGGGCTGCGACTTCATTCCCACTAGTAGCCATTTCCTATCCCATCGTTACCATAAGTCCTATCAGTGTCAGTGCAATGTAAAGCCAATTGTAACAAAAAAAAAGATATTCTACAACCAAACCTTCGAAACTATTCATTTCTTGCTCAACTTCCAGGGAAAATGGTCCGCTTTTAGCCACTGTGAAGACACAAACCATGCGCCCTTTACCTCTGCTAGCTCTATTGGCAGTGTACATTTTGTACTACTCAATATAAACCTCACTCTCTTTACACTAGAGTCCAGCGGTGATTGAGATACAATATAAAATTTGAAAGTCACTCTTACGAATGTTCGGATATGGAACATTTAGTTTTGTTTTCAATCCACAAACCTTCGGATAGTAAGTGGTGAGCCCAGTCTTATTCATCACACTCAGAAATTATGTAAATCATCCCGGATGTTAATGACAATTGTGGGTAAGCCCTGTGCCTTATGTATTTTAATAAGCCAGTTTCTTAACCAGATATAGTCGTAGTTCTTCTCTTGGCACACTGTACTCACCTGGGCTAGCAGTATCAGTTCAGCCATTGATCAAACAAATTATTTGATAGAGTATAGCCAGGTACTCATTGGCAACTTCATCCAAAAAGTTGCAACCATTATTGATTATGCTTCATGTATATATCCTGTATGTCCATTATAACAAACAGGTTCGAACTGGCAATGAACTTCTTTGTTACAACAAACAGTTCTGAACTGGTTATGCAACCATCGTTACAACAGTTCTGAACTGGCTATGAACTACTTCATTACAACAAACAGTTCTGAACTGACTATGGACTCTTTCAAAACAGTTCTGAACTGGCTATGAACTACTTTATTACAACAAACAGTTCTGAACTGGTTATGCAACCATCGTTACAACAGTTCCGAACTGGCTATGAACTACTTCATTACAACAAACAGTTCTGAACTGGTTATAAACTACTTCATTACAACAAACAGTTCTGAACTGACTATGGACTCTTTCAAAACAGTTCCGAACTGGCTATGAACTACTTCATTACAACAAATAGTTCTGAACTGACTATGGACTCTTTCAAAACAGTTCTGAACTGGCTATGAACTACTTCATTACAACAAACAGTTCTGAACTGACTATGGACTCTTTCAAAACAGTTCCGAACTGGCTATGAACTACTTCATTACAACAAACAGTTCTGAACTGGTTATGCAACCATCATTACAACAGTTCCGAACTGGCTATAAACTACTTCATTACAAAAAACAGTTCTGAACTGACTATGGACTCTTTCAAAACAGTTCTGAACTGGCTATGAACTACTTCATTACAACAAATAGTTCTGTACTGACTATGGACTCTTTCAAAACAGTTCTGAACTGGCTATAAACTACTTCATTACAACAAACAGTTCTGAACTGGTTATGCAACCATCATTACAACAGTTCTGAACTGACTATAAACTACTTCATTACAACAAACAGTTCTGAACTGACTATGGACTCTTTCAAAACAGTTCCGAACTGGCTATAAACTACTTCATTACAACAAACAGTTCTGAACTGGCTATGAACTACTTCATTACAACAAACAGTTCTGAACTGACTAGGAACTCCTTCAAAATTATCTTAATGAGCATACATGAATCAGACTGCTTCCAGATGTGATTGTTAATAATGGTTCCTTGGAATCAGTAAATGGCATTTGTGAACTGTATCAACGCCATCTACAAATTGTTACAAAACCTTAAACAATGGATGATGGATGACCTCACTATTCCAATGAGAAGTACTGCTGGTAGCCACACCATTTACTGATCGAATTAAAAGTGCATGTATAGAAAATGCAGTCCCTGGTATTGAATAAGCACTGCTGGCATTGGCTCTGAAATGGTTCTAAATGTAGTTAGAACAGCATGAATCCAGAACTCACAGTTCAGAAGCAGTTCTGAATATCTGCTGGAACAGCATGTACACTAGCACCAACAAGTATTGGCACAGACACCTTTTCACACATAATACAATTGTATAAATACTATGAACATTATATACATATACCATTAACCCTTACTCAATTAAGGAAATAATCTGTATATTGAACTATTTTCTCAACAGAACATAAACACATGTAATCTATTAAATTAGGTTTTTCTCCTGCTCAGAAAAGTATTGGCACACTGTACGTTGTTTGTTATTGAGGTTTACAGACAGTGCTGCGCATACCAGATTTGTGCAATCGGAGTTGACAAACAGTTCAGTCTTTTGCCTGATGCCAGTGTATGGGTCATTCACTTGTCAAGATCAATCCGCCAGTATTCGGGAGATAGTAGGTTCGAACCCCACTGTCGGCAGCCCTGAAAATGGTTTTCCGTGGTTTCCCATTTTCACACTAGGCAAATGCTGGGGCTGTACCTTAATTAAGGCCACGGCCGCTTCCTTCCCACTCCTAGCCCTTTCCTGTCCCATCGTCGCCATAAGACCTATCTGTGTCGGTGCGACGTAAAGCAACTAGCAAAAAAAAAAAAAAAAAAAAAAAAAAAAAGATCAATCCGAATGCAAAGGACCATTCCGTATCGTTCTGCACCAAGGTGGTTTTCCTGCCCTCGCAGGGTAAACGTTACCGTGAAGTTGGTAAAGAACTTTCTGTTACTAATTCAACAGTGCGGGCAATCATCAATAAGTTTCAAGAGACTGGTACAACAGATAATAAACGCAGATCTGGACGACCAAGAGTTCTTACATGTAGGGAGCATCAAGGAATAGCTCGTCTTGCACTAAAAGTGTTCTTTAAAATGCAGGGTCGATTGTATCGGACATCCAGTTAACATACAACATACAGGTCAGTCCTCAAACTATTAGGAATATTTTGAACGCAGTTGATATTCATGGGAGATCACCCAGAAGGAAACCATTTATTTTGGAAGTTAACCAAAGAAAACACTTCCAGTTGGCCTAATATTATGTCGATAAATTGATTGAATTTTGGAATTCTGTGATATCATCTGACGAATCCAAGTTTGACTACTCTAAAAGTGTGGTGCAAACCAAATACAGGGCTCCAATCACAACATGCCCTACCTAGAGTAAAACACGGGGGAGGAAGCATAGTGGTTTGGGTGTGCATGGGAACTTCTGGTCTTGGTGACTTGGCAATTATTGAAGATTTCATGGATCATCGTAAATATAAAGATGTGTTGCGAGGCCACTTATGTAGCAGTGCACAGGAACTGGGTTTGATGGCATCTTTTACCTTCAACAAGACAACGAAACGGAACATACGGCTCTGCGAAAGCAGGAGTGGTTACTATATACTGCACCAAGAAGAGTTTTAACTCCACACAGACCCCTGATCTTAACGAAATAGAGCGTTATTGGAATCAGTTGGAGACAAATGTTTGAAAATGTCGTTCTACAGGGAGGCGCGAGTTTCAGACAGTGTAGTTGGAGGAATGGTCGAAGATCTCAGGAGAGAAAACCCTGCAACATATTTCCCTCCATACCACGACGTCTACAAACTGTCATCAGTACCAACGGTATACACAAAGGCAACTAGACTTGAGTTACGTGAATTAAAGAGACTTTAATTTCATTTGTGTATAGGTGTGCCAATATATTTTTTGTTGTGAGAAACCAATTATACTCGAAGAACCTTATATTTACTACTGTACATTTCAATAAATATATCGGTGTCTTGGCATCACCCTTATTTGTGTGGAATTTATATCTAATGATAGGTGTGCCAATACTTTTTGGTGTCAGTGTATACAACTGCGCATGAGCAGGCTATTCAGAATCAATTCGGTACCATGTTGGAAAAAATTTGCATGTATTTTCACTAGGAATGGTAGCTCAGATATATTTAGTGTAGACAGCCTACAGTCGGCTGAGAAACTGAATTATCTGCCGCTGGTCGTTTATGTTTAAATACGAACTGAACAATACAGCTTACCTTATTTCCTATCACGTAAAGTACGGTATAAAGTTCCTTACGGAGATGTACAAGACTGAGACTCCTTTGGACACGGTGTAAAAGGTAAGGAACTTCAATTACCTGACGTAGTAAATCTTAAAACAGCACATCCAACAGAATAAACCTGCAAACTCAGCCGCAATATGTCCGAGATGCACAGTACAATACAAATTAATTCAACCATCAAATAACGACAAGCCAACCACTTCGAAAGCAAACCGGAAATAGCGAATGGCGCTCCTCACAAATTTATAACCAGTGCGTCGTTCCTCGACCGTATACATACACACACTCACTTATCTCCAGCTAACTACTGCACGTGGATAGAAGTCAAAAGTCTTGTCTTGTCTTGTCTTGTCTTCATAATTTGATGGGCTTCGCGTGATAGCGGTGTGCACAGTCACAGACCCTATAAGAGATAAAGTTAAACGGCAGGTTATGAACTCAGCTACTAATCTACAACACACAGGAGTAACACCAGGACAGAAGGTACAAAGCTACACGCCACAGGGGTCTCTCTCGGTGACTTTCTACCACACGAACATGACGGTCAAAACAAAAGGAAGAAACAAAGGGACCGAAATTAAGAAATGTGGTGGTGTCAGAAAGGAAATTCGGTAAAACTACGACCGCAGTGAGCATGGGATTGACAATTGAGTGGGTAACGCTGTAACCATTTTAGTCAGTCGTAGGGCTATGCACGTCCCAATCCGGGAAATGACGTCATCATTTTTTGCTGACATCAACAAGGTCATCCACTCAGGTCATGTGACCGTGGCATCATCTGCTAACTTCAGCAAGGTTATTGACCCTGTTCAAGGATATTGACCCCATGACGTCATTACTGCGTGCTCTTGTTTGTAAACAATGTCACGTGCGTTTTTGACAGCTGTCATCTTTACCGACCCCAAACTCACTTTTAAGGACAACAACGCATCGCTAACCTCACTGCTGCCAACTTGACGGCACTAAACCTCATAGTTGCTACCTTAGGCACGTCGTGGCGGGAAATTTTAAAAATTCCACGTGCTCTTGTTTGTAAACAGAGCCACATGCTTTTGACAGCTGACATGCGCCATTTTGCATCGCTAACCTCAGTGTTGCCATCTTGTGGTGGCGGGCAATTTGAAAAATTCCACGTGCTCTTGTTAGTAAATGAAGCCACGTCCTTTTGACAGCTGTCATCCGCCATCTTGCATCACTAACCTCAGTGCTGCCATCTTGTGGTGGCGGCAATTTGAAAAGTTCCACGTGCATTTTTGACAGCTGTCATCCGCCACTTTGCATCGCTAACCTCAGTACCGCCATCTTGACGGCACTAAACCTCATTGATGCTACCTTAGGCACGTGGGGGCGCGACATTTTGAGATTCCACGGCTCTTATTTTAGGCTAACCTAAGTAAATGGTTATGCTTTTTTGACTTCGGCGAGTATAGGCTCCCTAGATGTCTACCGCCGAAGCGATGTCTCCTCTAGACAAGAAGATGGCCCTGGAGGGCCAGGAATGGCCGCCTGTTACGAGGCAAGCAAGGATGCATTGTCTTACACTCGTATTTATACCTAGAGAATGCTTAGATCAACATGTGCGCGCGTACCTTCTGCTATCTACTGAGGCGAGCAGCGGAAATGAGTCAACACTTTTGATGCAGAGTCAGCACCCGAGGTCTAATAGTGTAGCAATGCCAGATCATTGAACCATAGTATAAGTAGGTGAGCAATGTTGATTTGCGGATTTAGCATAAGAGTGCGAGCCTAACCTTACAGTCACCATCTTGAGCAGCGTGACCACACTTTAACGGCTACTTGTCCTTCCCGACGCCTAAGAGAGCAAGCCTAACCTCACATCCGCCATCTTGATGGGGCTATCGTTGGTTTTACGGCAAAATGCCCTTCCCGACGCCAAATGCACAACATGGTGGCAATACACAGCTCCTTATGAGATGACGCAAGATAGCTGCTGAACTTATGGGGCGCCGTATGGTCACTCGCACAAGATAGCGACTATACACAGGCTTATATGGAGAAGGCTAGCTTAGAGGGTACTGCACAAGATGGCGGCTGATCTTATGAAACGGTTTAAGGGCGCTTGCGCAAGATGGCTGACAAAGTCATTGGCTAAGTGACGTGATCACCACGTACTCTTGTTTGTAAACAAAGTAACGTGCGTTTTTTGACAGCCACGTGCTGGCTGCGAGCTAAGGTCATTGACCACATGACGTCATCACCACGTGCCCTTGTTTGTAAACAAAGCCATGTGCTTTTTGTCAGCGGTCATCTTTAATCAACAGAGCATCGTGCTACCATCTTTAGCTACAACCTTTTAAATATGGTGATGCGTAATTTGAAAAATTGTACGTGCTTTTTTTGTCAGCTGCCATCTTTAATCAACAGAGCACCGTGCTGCTATCTTTAAAACACTAAACCTGACGGCAACTACCCTAGGCACGTGGTGGCGGGCAATATGAAATTCCACGTGCTCTTGTTTGTAAACAAATCCACATGCATTTTTGACAAGCTGACAGAGGCCATCTTTAATCAACAGAGCACCGTACTGCCATCTTTAGCTACTACCTTTGAAATGTGGTGGCGGGTAATTTGAAAAATTCCACGTGATTTTTTGACAGTGACCATCTGTAAGCAACAAAACTTCAGTGCCGGCAGGGGCTAAATCTACATGCCTACAACCTTAGACATGTAGTGGCGGTCAATTTGAAAGATTCCACGTGCTTTCTGACAGCTGTCATCCGCTCTTTAACTACATGTACATGGCTTACTGCTATTTTGACGGAAGTAAACTTTATAGCGCGGGACTTAGCCATGCCGCAAACAAGCTACCTGCCCTTCACAACTCACAACGATCTTGTAGCAAGCTGCCCTTCTCAACATACTATTAACTTAGTTTTTAAAACCAAGACGCTGTTACAGATGCCGGTTATGGACGATTGCACAAGATGGCGGCTTTACATGAGCTCTTATGGGACGGCCTGGGGTGCGATTGCGCAAGATGGCGGCTTCTCCGCCTCCCCCTTCCCCTCCTCATCCGCTGTCTAGGCATAGGTCTATCGAACAAGCTTAAACATGCATCGCGAAGGCAAGAGTGTGCATGTGCTGCAGCGATGACCTCATCATAGATGTGCATGTTTAAACTTGTTCGTTGGCAAGAGTGTGCACGTGCTGCAGCGATGACGTCATCAGGGTTGTGTATGTTTAGACTTGCAGATCACAAAAGAAGTGATTGAAACATAACAAGACTAGAATCGAACACTGTACTCGTCGTTCTCCTCCTCCTCCTACAGAACGCTAGTGCTATAAGAAATACACTGCTTACGTTTAAGTCCCTAGCAGTCAAGCAAATTATCGGATAATCATGTAATATGAAACTTTACTTCGGTAATATACTACTTGAATCTACTGGCATGGCTTTAGCTCATGCGGAAATTGAAATTAAACAGAACGCTAGCAGTCAAACAAAGTATCGGATAAACATGTAACATGAAATTTTTTACTTCGGGAATATACTATTTGAATCTGCTGGCATGGGTTTAGCTCATGCGAAAAGTGAAATTAAACAGAACGCCTAGTGCTATAAGAAATACATTGGTTGCATTTAAGGGACACTGGGACTGAGTTTTAGGCATATTTTATCAAATATTTCAATTTTTCGATTTTCACATAATGCTCTACCCCTGACCATTGTGGATAAATTCGCGATATAATTTTCCATGTTCCGCCATTCTTAAAGGCACAGCGGGACATTTAAATACCTGCTGCACAGCCATTTAAACGCTGCTTCCTCTTCGATTCTCACCGAACATTATCCTGCACATGCATTTATGCATTTTTCATCACATAATTTTGAAATGTGGTGTATGGCACCAACACAGTACTGAAGGAGGAGTGTGTAAACCACACTGCTAAGAGAATGGCAAAAGGTTTGAGACACATGCTACAAACTTGGAAAGTGAAGGATGTGCAGTTAGGGGGCCGTTCGGGTGGTCTTACTAATGCTACAATTACCAAGCTTACCTGCTATTATAGGAGTTATATTGTACAAATCACACTTAATGTTGCAAACATGAAAAATGCTATCTCTGCCACACTCTACTATTACATATCCACCAACAGCAAGCCCCAACATAAGAAATGCCCCCAAGGCTTAGATGATTGGTGTTTCTATAACAAAAGCATAGCAGAAGGTACGGTACCTCAGAGTCATGATAAAATGTCGGTGGAACTTCCTGAGCCATTAGTGTGTAAGATTATGCCTGTGTATCAGAGGCTGGCCTCTGATGAAGTACTATCCCGATGTGTCCGTGGTGCCACGCAGAATCAGAACGAAAGTCTATATTCTAGCATCTGGAGAAAGTGTCCAAAGGAAATTTTGTATCAAGAAAGACACTTGAAATTGGTGTATGCAGTGCTGTGGCAGAGTTCAATAAGGGGTGCAGTGCAACAATAGACTTGAAGTCGGATATCAAAGGAACATTAGTGTCTCATGTGACAGAAAAATCAGTCCTTAGGCTGATGCTCGCAGAAAGTATGAAATACAGCGATCGTCCTCTGAGAAGAAAAAATCAACTCGAAGAAAGGCGAAGGTCACAAAAATGGAGAAAGAGGCTGAAAAACGGAAGACGGAGAGTATGACTTATGCTGCAGGACAGTTCTAATGAGTAAGTCAACTGACAATATTAAAATAAATATGCATGACTTTAGAAAAATGCTATTTTCTCAGTTTCACATTTTCAGATGTATAAAATGTCATACACATTACCGATATGATGCTATTACCTTGAAAATTCACATGAATGTTCCTTAGCACATTATCCATAAATGTGTGCATTACTTTTATGATTGAAAATCTGGTTTGCCTGTAAAAAAATCAAAACTAAAAATTTTCAATAATTTTACAAAAAATAGACTTCAACAGGGGAAATAGTCCTATCTCCATAGTGAATAATACAATCTCAAAAATGATGCACAGTTTCATTTATATAAGAATAAGGTACTAGATCATTACTTAAAAATGTGCTATCTGGATCGCTTTGATACGCTCAACATTTAGAATATTTGAATAATTTGCATATAAATATTGGAAAATAATTAATATCTATGAAGCTAGTAAAGCTGCACTGATGAAATTTAGTACAGATATTCATAATAGTACATTCCGTGATCCAACCGAATATTAAGGTTTTATCTTAATTTTTACAGGAATTAGAAATTTCAGTCCCAGTGTCCCTTAAACCCCTAGCAGTCGAATCAATTAACGGATAAACATGTAACTTGAAATTTCGGTTCGGAAACTTATTATTTCAATCTGTCGGCATGGGTTACAAGCATGTAGCTTGTGCAGGAGAGGGCTACTATGCAAGATGTTTGCAAAATGCTGACATACTTACCTACTTATACTATGGCTCAATGATCTTGCATTGCTACACTATTAGACCTCGGGTGCTGACTCATTTCCGCTGCTCGCCTCAGCAGATAGCAGAAGGTGCGCGCGCACATGTTGATCTAAGCATTTTCTAGGTATAAATACGAGTGTAAGACAATACATCCTTGCTTGCCTCGTAAGAGGCGACCATGCCCTGGCCCCCAAGGGTAATCTTTTTTGTAGAGGAGACATCGCTTCGGCGGTAGAAATCTAGGGAGCCTAGATTCCCCGAAGTCAATAAAGCATAACCATTTACATAGGTTAGCCTAAGATAATCGCCGTGGAATTTCAAAATGTCGCGTGCCCACGTGCCTAAAGTAGCATCCATGATGTTTAGTGTCGTCAAGATGGCGGCACTGAGGTTAGCGATGCAAAGTGGCGGATGACAGCTGTAAAATTCACGTGGAATTTTTCAAATTGCCCGCAACCACAAGATGGCAGCTCTAAGGTTAGCGATGCAAGATGGTGGATGACAGCTGTTATAAGCACGTGGCTTTGTTTACAAACAAGAGCACGTGGAATTTATCAAATTGACCAACACCACAACATAGCAGCACTGAGGTTAGCGGTGCAAGATGGCGGATGTCAGCTGTCAAAAGCATGTGGCTTTGTTTACAAACAAGAGCACGTGGAAATAACGTCACGGCGTCAGTAACTTTGAACAGGTTCACTGACATTGCTGACGTCAGCAGATGACTTCACGGTCCCATGACCTTGGATGACCTTGATGATGTCGGCAAATGGTGATGACGTCATTTCCTGGATAGGGACGCACATAGCCGTACTACTTTAGTAAACTAAGTTTGAGCAACGGACACTGAAACAAGATATGTTTAATTGTACCAACCGAAGTACGATATTTACAGAGGTTACACTCAACCAACTTCATACGAAGTAATTGATCAGGCGTGCACATATGATTTAGCCGCAAACGGATAATTTTAGTAATGTGACATCTAGTATAATAATGTTTAGTAAACCACGGAGAGCGCGGAATGTTCGGAAGGATCGTAAACCAACTCCGTCCTGTACGACAGGAGGGTTGACTCCACTCATCCTGTTATAATTGTCTTATCTTATCTCGACAACCGCTAAAATTATCAGTGAACGGTACTCAACTCGCTGACCTTGAGCTGCCGCCTGAGCCAAGGCATCAGCCTGTTCATTACTTGTGACATTTGAATGACCCGTTATCGAAAGTAAGGTAATCCTTTTAACGGAACAGATTTTACGAAGATTTAGAATATACCAATTTGACCAAAAACTGGGAGTATTTAAGGCTTGGAGCATACTCAGGGAATCGGATGCAATGTGTGTACTATCTGGAGGCAAATACTTCATGTGTAATAAGGCTTGACGGATTGCAAAAGCTCCGCCGTAAAAATAGCTGTATCCGATGGGAGTGAAATTCCTTTTGTGTAAATCGGGTGGAAAAGGCAGCCTCTACTCATGGAGGGGTGTGAATTTTGGACCCCTCAGTATAGAATATTGGTGAGAGGGAATGAACATTCTGGGACGGTCATATTTCCCAGCACCGCGTGTCCGGATCGGGCCAAAGGGTTGAGAACCACCAATTGCTGGTAAAATAAGGGAAGGGACATAATAATTTGCTTGAAAGGGAAGAATTTAATTAGCTGTGGACGGGGTACAATAATAGAAGTGCGAAGGAAACTTAAGTAATTATATGCCCAGGCAAGTACCGGGTAACTGTGTAGGGGGTACCTCTTTCTTGATAGTAACCCACTAGTAATGATAATTTAGGAAGGATAGATTGTGAGGTAAGAGAGAGAGAGTGCTGGATATAAACTTGGAGATAAGCAATTTTCTCCTCCGCTTTAATGGGAATTCCGGAGCCTCGATCAATGTTGCATTGTTTGGGGATGATTGCAGGGCCGCAATACAAAGTTTATCAAATTGTACATGAGAGTCCAATTTAACAATCGTTTGATTGGCCGCCGTGTCTATGAACCCCGAGCCATAGTGCAAGGTCGAACGAATGGTGTTGCGGTATAACAGGAGCATAGTACTGGGACCCGATCCCACAAGGTGTTGAACGTGAGAGTGCCATAATAATGTCCTGTCGAGGTAAATAGCTAGATCTTTAGTCGACTGGACAATCGGGATCGAAAACCCTTTAAAACTTATAGTCGGGTGATCAGTACGCTGGGACCAAAAGTAAATAGCCGCTCGACATTTATCGTAGGCCACTTCTAATTAATGATCGTGAAGCCAAGTATCAAAATCCAAAAGAGTCGTGTGTAAGGACTTGTAAATAGCTTCCGGTGACGGGAGAATGATATATCACTAGATCATCGGCAAATTGTTTCGTACGAGCAATGCGTGTTTCAAGAAGAATTTTAGGAAAAAAATTTCGAAGGCATTGTCCAATGTATATGCCCCTATAACCGTCGGGAAGTACAGGGTTTTCCCTGGTTTCAACAAGGGGACCAAATAAAATTCGTTCCAGGTGGAAGGAATTTGAGCAGACTCCAGGCAATGATTGAATATCTGCAGTAAGTTCTGGCGCGCCAAGGGAGGAAGTTACTTTACTACTTAATACGAGATATCATCCCGTCCAGGGGTCGAAGTATGGCATGAATTGATGGCCAGATTTAATTCGTTGATATCAACTGGGCTAATCAGCGAAGAAAATTTATTGGCGCTAGGCGAAATATGGAAACTATAATTTGGGGCTACAAAATCCCGAGTAAGTTGCTGAAAGAACCTCCATATTGAAGTGTACAGTAGATGGAGTACTAATAAGATGGTTGGGCAGGCCGGCAATTGCTCGCCATATATGTTTGTACGACGACTGTCTATTAAGAGAGGAAATGAACGCTTTCCAAGCCAGGCGGCGTTTGTCGTTAAATACATTTTTAGTTTGGGCGACCTGTACTTGATAATGTAAGTATGCTTGGAACGTTCCAAAACGTCGAATGGAGCGAAGTGCTGCCTTCCGCTGTGATATTAAAGCCGCACACTCAGCATCCCACCAACGTGCATAATGAATAGTTTTGGGTCGGAAATGTGGCTGTTTCGGATGGTATAGGTCCAAATATTCAGTGAGAATTGATGTAAAGGTATTATATGGCAGCTGTTGACCTTCAAAATCAGATAACTTCTGAACCAAAAACAGTTGAAACTGGGGTGTGTTGAAGGCAATCATGCGCCTACTCACTATAAGCGGGGGCATAGGGCTGGTTGACTGTCAGCAAACCCAATAAAGATGGGGAAATGATCACTCGAATGAGTGTCCTTGACTTCCCCCCCCCCAATTCGATTCTCTGTGCCAGATCGCAAGTACATACTCTTCTTGACATGACGTGACGTCACTCGAGCAGGTGAGCGGTCATTCAAAATGCGTAAGTGATATAAGGCCGTTATTTTATTCCCCTTAGGACGAGAGACCTCGCATCCGCAGCTCTTATGGTGCCCCCGAGGATAAAGGGGTGCAGAAGTTGCGAGAAAAATTCGTCCAATTAGAATATGTGCCTTGGATTTTCGGTGGCCAATAGAAATTAAATGTATGTTTGCGACCGCAATGGCGACCACCTGAGTACCAGGTATTCTATAATGCAAAGGTGTCGAAGAGAATTGTAGTTTGTTAGATGGCAAAATACAAGCCCCATCATAACCATAGTTGTCATGGCGAATACAGGTACGGTTTGGTATTTGAAAATGTTTAGCTGGAGCCAACCAAGTTTCACTAATTAAAATTACATGAGGGTGATATGAATCAATCAGTAAAAATAGTTCTTGTCTCTTATGTACGTGCATTCCACTGTAGAATTATCATGAGGGGAGACATATAGTGCTAATGAATTGAATTGAGAATTCCTCCTGCATGGTTAGGAGCATCTTTGACCATTTATAATCGTTTTCCGCTGCCCGAGCATAAGCAGATATTTTATCAGATATAGCTGTAATTGTGGCAATTACCGGAGTCGAGTCCCGGAATCGTTCCTGGGACGAGGTATCATTAGAATCAACCCGCATGGGAGGAGCCGGTATGCTCTTCCTAGATACAGAAGACGTGGGAGGTATGGCACTCGTGGAGGAGGAAGGCATTTCGAGAATTGCACGATGTTTCTATACATCGTAACCTGGGGAACGAGGCGATGTAACAACCGCCGTGAATTTTCTTTTCCTGGACGGCGGAGGTTGAAGAACTTGAGAAGTTCGCGGGAGAGGAGGAATCTGTTGGAGGGACATAAATGGGCCGAAACGATTTTCTACAGGAAAGAAAAAATGCTCAGAGTTTAAAGTAGTAACTTCCATAGCCTGCTTATTTTTTTCAATTCTTGCTGGCGTTTCTGCTCGGGGCAGTGAAGGCTTCCCACTGAATGTTCCCCAGAACAGTTGATACATTGTCCACGAGAATCCGTGCACTCTAGGGTCTCGTGATTTAGGGCGCAATTGGCACATCTAGGGCTTTGAGCTCTACAATTTTCCCAGTATGTCAATAGCGTTTACATTTACGGCAAATAGTAGGTTGAAACACAAGAGGTTCAACCGGGGTTCGAACCCTATAAATACAAATGGAGGAAGGTAGCGTCTGGCAGCGAAAAGTTATCTTAATGGTTCCTGTGGGAATATATGTGACCCCTCCGTCCTTCATGAACTCCGACCATAGGTACGGACGTTTCAGCGGATTTGCAAGTTTCCTCTTCGGTCAAATTCCTGTCTACCCCTCTGATCACTCCAACCTTATAGAGAGACGCTGAAGGAATAAAAGCTTTAAGATGTTCCTTTAAAATAGGATTTGTTAGGAAAAGTTTGGCCTTGGTTCGGGTCTGAAATTCAATTTGGATCAGATGTCTACCTATACGACGGATTTGGGTAACACCCTCAAATTTCCGGTCATAATTTTTTTTCAAGCGTCATTGGATGTATACTACCCAATTTTTTACTTTCGTCAAAGGCTTCCACAAAGACTATATATGGGCCAGTATGACGGGCATCGTATGTCTGAGCTTCATGTTTTAGAACAGAGAAACCGATATTGGTAGGGAGAGCAGAATTACGTACAGGTAGGGTTTTATCATAAAGCACGATTGTTCCCTCCATAGGTATTTGTCGACTGTCAACTACAACAAACTCCTCCTCCATACTATTTCCCCCACTCGACCCCGCCATGAGGCTAAGGGTG
This sequence comes from Anabrus simplex, assembly GCF_040414725.1. NCBI lineage: Eukaryota > Metazoa > Arthropoda > Insecta > Orthoptera > Tettigoniidae > Anabrus > Anabrus simplex. The sequence continues at coordinate 97,112,888 of NC_090274.1, read as the reverse complement.
AGGTAGAAAATCAACACATATAACTGTACCGGGCGGTACACCTCTACTCTGTTTATTTAAAAGTTGCGCCAGTTGAAACTCCTCTTCTGGAGGAAGTCTGAACTTTATCTACACTATTAATCTACTAATTTCTCAGAAGATGTCACCACGTGGAAAATTTTGAGTTTGTGAACTGTGTCATTTTCGACGTACTTTTGTTTTGCTTGTATTAAGAAGTGTGAACTTTCTCTTCTAGAGGACACTACTGTAGATCAACAATAGTGCAACCTAGTGCGGAGTCAAAGAACTATTTTGTTGGAGAAAATTTAATTTCAGGAGTTTGTTCTTTGTTAAATTTCTTTCTGTCATCGTTTAAGTTGGCAATATTTACCCCTTTCTTCCCCTTGCTTTGAATGTATCCAATCACGAATTTCTTCAATGAATTTCTGACCAATCAGGGGTATCTTCCCCCATCTTGTATCTGTTGCGGGGTCCTACCCAATAAAATCTTTGTGGGAGGGTGTTTTCTTTCCCCTAACGCCTAGAATTTTCTGCGAGAGTATTTAAACTTCTGATTTTAGGGTCTCCGGGCCACTTCTGTTCCATCTTTCAGTGTATTAAGTACATAGCAGGAGGCGGGAAGCGCCTCTTTCCTCGGCAGCGATCTACTACCAGGTAATGGCCTATTAATATCTTCTTTTCTTGCTAGGTCGGCAGTTTAACTCTCGCGGCGGGTTCGAAGCGTTTTCCATCATGTAACCTTTTCCTAAAATGTAACTACTCTTTTCTTCTATTCTCTTGTAAAGCTACATTATGGGATAGAGAGTGCTAACCCTCTCGAGTTCCCACTCACATCGTCTTGAGGTGAACTTACTTTTCTCAACCAATTCTCCCGTAATGTAATGTAAATTGCCTTTAAGTCACCTCTGTAGTATGGGATTAGCCCTTGTACTAACGGCCTAGTGCCAAGTAGGTCTTAAGCAAAGTGTATTAGGAGTGCAAGTTCGCCTCCTCTCAAGTTGTATTTTAGAGGTCATGTATTAATCTTTTCTCACCTAATAGACCTCAGTAGGTTGGGTATTTTACCCCTGTGTATATGTCCTTTGAGGACAACTTGAAAGTTGAGTTTGGTGTGGCCTGGGAGAGGCTTAACTTTAAGAGCGAGTGGCTCTTTTCTAAAATTGAGAGTTGTATGCCTCGAGGAGGCTTTGCTGTGTAATTTGGAGCAAGGGCTCCAGGGTTTGAGTGGGGTCTTCTGCCCCTTTTGTTGAAATTGGTATATCGTAAAGTTGAGCTAGTTGCTCAAGAATTGTGTTTTCAGGGCTCGAAGCCCAAATTCTTTAATCCCTGTAATTGTACATTTCAAGTTGTATTTCGGCTACTAAGTACCTGTTCTATTTGTTGTTACCTAATTTTGAAAAGAAAATATAACCTTGTTAAATTTTAAAATTTAATTTCTCTTTAGTAGCTTGAGACCTATTCACCACCCAGCACCTTCTTTCATGCTTAACTACCACAAAAACTCGGTAACAAGTGGTAGCAGAGCGTGGTTGAATGGGTCTCAATTTTGCCCCTCTTGACGGTCAAACATTGCTTTAATTCAAACTCTAACCATTTTCTCAGTTGCTGGCATTTGTGAGTTTTTCAAATTCGTTCTGTCATCATGCCCGGCCCTCGCGATGTTCTCCTTCTTAACTATTTGCGCAAGGAGGAGTTGATATATGAATTGACTATTAGAAATGTGCAATCTGGAGGCACGGTTGCAATAGACACTAACAAGCTTAGAGAGTCCCTTGATTTACCCATTTCCATCCCCAATTTGGGAGAGAAAGAAATTGATGATTCTCTTTCCACGATCGTCGAAAATATTACTGGGCTAGCATCTGTAGTTAGTTTTTTTGATGAAAACGATCCATCTCCTAATCAAATTAAGCGTGTGCAAGGCAGGCTGTATCACTTTGCAAATAGAGTTAATGATCTGTTGTCTCTAAAGGTGAATGACGTTCAGAGGAAGGACGCTAATACGCTCCTTGAAACTATTTCTGAATTGTCTAATAAGGTCACTCAATTGCTAACCGGCGAAGTTCCTCCCAAAACTGATCAACCCGCCACAGTGAATGTAGGTAGTGATGAAGTGCCTCCTCAGGGAGAAGACAATAGGATAACCGTTGCTGCTCAAACTATCTCTGCCCCATCGAACAACGAATCTGAACGCCGTGCGTCATTGAGTAACATCCGCTCTGAATTAACTTCTTTGCCCTTGAAACCTTTAACGACTATGTCACCTGGGTTCAGCAGCTTGCCTCATCCATTGGCAATGTTGCTTAGAGGTATCTCTAAGTTTTCCGTCAACACCACCAGTGACGTAATTTCATTTTTAAGATTTCTAGTGGAATTTCAGGATCATGCTCTTGTTTTTTCTCTTTCGCCATGTCAAATTTTGCAAATTATCTATCCGTATGCTATTGGTATTCTCTCTGATAAAATCGTAAGAGCCATTGCCGAGCAATCATCTATTGAGGATTTCCATGCCCATTTGCTAGCTAACTTCATCCCGGCTAGGGCCAGGTCCTCCCTGATTCAGAAGTACTATTACCGTGTACAGCGCTTGGATGAAAACTTGGCTGATTTCATACAAGATATCAAATTCTACACTAGGGTGTTTGCTCTTCACTTCCCTGAGGATCAAATTGTACAAGCTATTGTGGAAGGCATATCACCATCTTATAGATCATACTTGTGTTTTGCGGCATGCCCGCAAACTTTCTCTGAACTGGAAGCATTAGCCGTCTCTGCGGAAGGAGTTAGGTATGCCGATTCCTTGCGTGTGGCGAAAGAACCCCCGCCTTCCTTTAGTAACACTCGGCCTCCACCTCGCCGATCAGTCAATCCCCGTAAATGTTATGCTTGTGGGTCGCCTGACCATCTGCGGAATAAGTGTCCTCTGATCAAGTCAAGTGGGACAAGGAATGGAGCAGAGTCATCACAAGGCTGTTTTAAGTGTGGGGCCTTCTCACATATCGCCAAGAATTGCCCAAACTCAAATAGCACCCCCTCCTGCTCAACTTCTGGTGCAAATTCCAGCTATGCCAATAATAAAAAGTGACTAGTGGCGTCGGCTGAGCCGACTAATCCATCTTCCCGAGACTCAGCCCCTAGTAAACAGGTTGTAAATGCAGAGATCGACCAACCTTCAAATTCATCTTTTGAATGCCCTAAAGAGTGTCTTAGGATTGCGGCGGATACCCCCGCACCTGTTCCTTTTCTTAAGATTGAGTTAAATAACGAGCCTATAACAGCTCTCTTAGATTCAGGCAGTGTTTGTTCCATTATTTCGGCTGATTGGTATTCTAAATTGAAATCTGTTTGTAAACTCCCTGACTATGACTCATCTCCTGTTAAATATGTTTCGGCTAATTCATCTCCATTAGAAATTCTAGGTTCCTTACATGTCAAAATTCGGGTTTTTAAATTTACATGGAAGATCAAATTGTTTGTGGCCAAGCGTTTGTCTTGCCCCATCATATTGGGAGCGGACTTCATTTCTCACACTGGTCTTGTGCTCGATCTCCAGAGTAGGTCGTGCACATTCAAATTTGCGTCCAATTGTAGAATTCCCTTGTTAAAGTGTAATTCTGTATCATGTTCATCTATTTCGCCTACCCAGGATGAGATGTTGTTAGACCTTAGACATCTACCTGAGGAGCAGGCTGATAGTATTCGGAAATTGTGTCAGTCGTTTCCCGAGGTGTTCTCTGATACTCTTGGTGTTACTGACCTTATTGAATACAAAATTGAGGTCACGGATTCAATTCCTGTCCGTTTTCCACCGTATAGGCTATCTCCACCTAAAATGAAGGCTCTGAAAGAAATCATCGATCAGATGTTGAAGGATGGTATTATTAGGCCCTCTAAGTCAGCGTATTCTTCGCCTATTTTTCTAGTCCCGAAACCCCAAGGAGGCTTCAGGCCTGTCATTGATTACAGGGCTCTCAATCGGAAGGTGGTGTTGCAATCTGTGCCCCTTCCCGACCTTCATTCTTGCTTTTCATGGTTTCGTAAGGCCAAGTTCTTCACCATCTTGGACTTGAATCAGGCCTATAATCAAATTCCCCTTGCCGAAGAGTCTAAACATCTTACAGCGTTTGCCACGGACTGGAACTTATACGAATACAACCGCGTGCCTTTCGGGCTCCCCACGGGGGCAGCTGTGCTCACTAGGCTACTAGATAGGGTCTTTTCCGACATCAAATTTGAGTACTTATATCACTACTTGGATGATGTCGTCGTATTTTCCGAAACCTTTGAAGAACATCTAGATCATTTGCGAGAAGTTCTCAATCGCCTTCGTAAGGCTGGGTTAACTGTTAAGTTGTCCAAGGTTGCCTTCGCTAAGCCCTCTATGTCTTTCCTTGGGCATATTGTGTCACCTGATGGTGTAGCTGTCGATCATTCTAGAACACAGGCCATCCGTGATTTTAAACCTCCCAAGGACATTAAAGGTATCGCCAGATTCATTGGTATGGTGAATTTCTTCAGAAAGTTCATTCCTAACTTTGCTAATAGAGCGGCGCCCTTAAACCTTCTTCGTAGGAAAGGCATCAAATTCGAGTGGGGACCTTCTCAACAAGCCGCTTTTGAAGACCTTAAATTAGCTCTTTGTAATGCCCCTGTTCTTGCTATGCCTGATTTCTCGAAGAAATTCATCGTCCAAACCGACGCGTCGTCGTCAGCGGTAGCTGCAGTCCTTCTTCAAGAGACTGAACTAGGGAGGCGCCCCATCGCCTATGCATCTAGGACTTTGTCGGCTCAAGAAGCCAAGTATTCCATCTATGAGCTCGAAGGTTTGGCAGTTTTATTTGCCTTAGAAAAGTTCCGTCTCTATCTGGAACATGTCAAATTCGACCTGGAGACAGATAACCAAGCCTTAAGCTGGGTCTTAGGTAGGCCGCGTCGTACTGGTCGTATAGCCCGTTGGGCTATCCGTATTTCTGCCTTCCAATTCGATGTCAGGCATATCAGAGGTACTGAAAATGTGGTTGCTGATGGACTCAGCCGTATGTTTTCAAACGACGTTGAGAACCATGAACCGGTCGACCGTTCATCACCTCCCGAGTCCACACTATTTGATGTTAATGCCATTTTAACTGATACCCCCATGCTCTTTAGGGATATCGAGAAATACCAACGTGAAGATCCGACGCTGGCTCCGATAATGGAAACCCTTTCTTCTGGGGAGCATGTCGTCCCTTATGTTCTGAGGAATGGTGTTTTATGTTGCCCTTCGAGGCATGACAAGATGATGAAAGTTGTCGTTCCAGCTGTTCTCGTGCCTATGATCTTCAAATACTATCATGAGACCCCATTGGGGGGGCATCTTGGAATCTTTAAAACCCGTGAAAAGATTCGTGAAAGGTTCATCTGGAAAGGTATGGACGGTGAAATTCGTGAACTTGTAAAAGCCTGTAAATCTTGTTTGCTTAGTAAACCAACCATGTCCACTAAGGTGGGCCTTTTGTCTTCTCATCAAGCATCGCGCCCCATGGAACGCCTGTATATTGATTATGTAGGACCCTTCCCCCAGTCGAAGGGAAATGCCAACAAATTTATCCTTGTATGTGTAGATGGTTTTACTAGATTTTCCTGGTTATTTCCGACTAAGCTGGCTACCGCTCAGTCCACCATTACCTGCTTAAATTCTGTTTTTGCTTCTTTTGGTCCGTGTCAATATATTGTATCTGATAATGCTAAGGCTTTTACATCTAATTTATTTCGTAAATTCTGTTTTGACTTATCAATATCTCATGTAACTACTTCTGCTTATTACCCGCAACCATCTCTGGCTGAACGAGTTAACCGTAATCTCAGGTCCGCTCTCATTGCTTATCATCATGAAGATCCTTCCAGGTGGGACACGTCCCTGCATTGGTTAGCTTTTGCTTTGAATTCGGCGGTTCATGAATCTCACAAGTTTACTCCAGCTTCTTTGATGTTCAAGTTTGTTCCCAACTCGCCGCTCTCTAACCTCTGGTCTCTGAGTGACATTCTGCCCGAGACAATAGACCCGGACAACATCAAAGATCTTTGGAAGAAGGCTAAAGCCAATCTTAAAGTGTCTCATGAAAAGGTTAGGGAAAGGTATGATCGTGGACGGAGACCCACCCCTTTGAAGGTAGGTGACCAGGTTATGGTCAAAAATTTTGTTCCCGCGGGCAAGCTTGCCCCCAGATTCCATGGGCCTTGTATCATTCTCGATTTTCTTACGCCGGTTACTTTATTGTTAAGTAATCCAGCCACCGAGAGGATATTTAGAGTTCACCTGTCCCAGGTGAAACCGGTGTAATTTCTGTGTTAACTTGCTTCATATTATTTTGAAAGGATATGAAGGTTATATTTTTTTTTGAGTTTCACTTTTAAGGCATTCTGCCCCTTCTATAGGATTTTGTTTCTTATGTAAGCATGTTTGTGAAACCTGCCCCGACCCATTAAACTGCCATCCTGTCTTTGCCACGGCCATTACCACGCTCCCGTCTCCTGCTCCACTCTACACAGTGGCTTAATGAATACCATGAATATCTGCACGCCGCTGGCCCCTCACTCTCTCTACAAGCCTGTGCCCTCAAAGAAAATGATTGTCCAACACAATTCTGCCGCCTAGCTTTAATGTTTCAGCGCCCCCGCAGCCGCGCAGCACCGTGCAGCGACTGGGGAGGGGGATGGGCCCCCTCCTCTCCAGCGAGGACGACATGTGCACGGCGAGCCGGAGCTCTCCTCCCGGCCAAGGCTGATGTGCGGCGCACGACCTACTACATGCCCGCAGCCTGTATCTGTTCACCGCGGGCGCGGCGTACTTCAACACCTCTGCTCCCCTCATAGTGCGGGCGAGCGGTATCTCAGGGTACTTGAGGGGTCCGAGCGGCCTCCGTTGGACGCAAGCTGCAACGGCCGGTCCGGCCATTCGACTCAATCTACATCAACTATATGGACAGTCACCATAAGCAATAACTACACTTGGGCATTCAACTACAATATTTGGTGGACATTGCAAAATTTTTCTTCACCTTTAAGTATTAAAAGTTTATCTTCAGAAATTCAAATTCTACAAACATAAAGACTTTCACCTGCAACAACAATATTTTGAAACTGAATTAAGAAATCTTGTAAATGCTTCTGCTATCTATCTTCGTATCAACATCATTACTTGGACTTTGTTTCAAACTGATTTCATGTGTCACCCCTGGAGGAACTTTTGGGGGGGGGAGGTCTGTACCGGGCGGTACACCTCTACTCTGTTTATTTAAAAGTTGCGCCAGTTGAAACTCCTCTTCTGGAGGAAGTCTGAACTTTATCTACACTATTAATCTACTAATTTCTCAGAAGATGTCACCACGTGGAAAATTTTGAGTTTGTGAACTGTGTCATTTTCGACGTACTTTTGTTTTGCTTGTATTAAGAAGTGTGAACTTTCTCTTCTAGAGGACACTACTGTAGATCAACAATAGTGCAACCTAGTGCGGAGTCAAAGAACTATTTTGTTGGAGAAAATTTAATTTCAGGAGTTTGTTCTTTGTTAAATTTCTTTCTGTCATCGTTTAAGTTGGCAATATTTACCCCTTTCTTCCCCTTGCTTTGAATGTATCCAATCACGAATTTCTTCAATGAATTTCTGACCAATCAGGGGTATCTTCCCCCATCTTGTATCTGTTGCGGGGTCCTACCCAATAAAATCTTTGTGGGAGGGTGTTTTCTTTCCCCTAACGCCTAGAATTTTCTGCGAGAGTATTTAAACTGCTGATTTTAGGGTCTCCGGGCCACTTCTGTTCCATCTTTCAGTGTATTAAGTACATAGCAGGAGGCGGGAAGCGCCTCTTTCCTCGGCAGCGATCTACTACCAGGTAATGGCCTATTAATATCTTCTTTTCTTGCTAGGTCGGCAGTTTAACTCTCGCGGCGGGTTCGAAGCGTTTTCCATCATGTAACCTTTTCCTAAAATGTAACTACTCTTTTCTTCTATTCTCTTGTAAAGCTACATTATGGGATAGAGAGTGCTAACCCTCTCGAGTTCCCACTCACATCGTCTTGAGGTGAACTTACTTTTCTCAACCAATTCTCCCGTAATGTAATGTAAATTGCCTTTAAGTCACCTCTGTAGTATGGGATTAGCCCTTGTACTAACGGCCTAGTGCCAAGTAGGTCTTAAGCAAAGTGTATTAGGAGTGCAAGTTCGCCTCCTCTCAAGTTGTATTTTAGAGGTCATGTATTAATCTTTTCTCACCTAATAGACCTCAGTAGGTTGGGTATTTTACCCCTGTGTATATGTCCTTTGAGGACAACTTGAAAGTTGAGTTTGGTGTGGCCTGGGAGAGGCTTAACTTTAAGAGCGAGTGGCTCTTTTCTAAAATTGAGAGTTGTATGCCTCGAGGAGGCTTTGCTGTGTAATTTGGAGCAAGGGCTCCAGGGTTTGAGTGGGGTCTTCTGCCCCTTTTGTTGAAATTGGTATATCGTAAAGTTGAGCTAGTTGCTCAAGAATTGTGTTTTCAGGGCTCGAAGCCCAAATTCTTTAATCCCTGTAATTGTACATTTCAAGTTGTATTTCGGCTACTAAGTACCTGTTCTATTTGTTGTTACCTAATTTTGAAAAGAAAATATAACCTTGTTAAATTTTAAAATTTAATTTCTCTTTAGTAGCTTGAGACCTATTCACCACCCAGCACCTTCTTTCATGCTTAACTACCACAAAAACTCGGTAACAATAACAATCACGAAACTCTCTCACCACTCCAATTAAGAGAGAGAAGGAATTAACCACAACACCAAATCCGAAAACGATTTGCACACCACGCACAGTAAACCGCTAGCGCCTACGAACATACGTCCACTCACCACCAGTAACAAAAACGAACTTAAGGCAAAAGTCATCTGGGACAACCAAGACCAACCATTAGTCCGGGCGCACATTGAGATGCAGGTGGCCGCAGAGCAGGGCTCATCAGGTCAGGACAACGTAACTCTGACGAAGCTGCGAAGTGCATGTGAGTGCACATTGCCACGCAGTCTGGCGTCAGTTCTCAGAAGGAAGAAACAATGGCTAGCTACATTGATCTAAGTTCCAAATCGGATTCTGATGAAGAATTCGATACCATTATGCCAATGTATATCGCTTCGAAACGTAAAAAAACAATTCGGAAAAGCGAATATATGAAGAAGAGGAAAACTCATGGTGAATTCGCCTTGACGTCAGAATTTTCAGATAAACTGTTCAATAACTACTTTCGTTTGAACAGAATCCAGTTCAACGAAGTTCTTCATATTTTACGAAATTCTATTCAATCTGAAGGTTGCAATGCACAAAGACCGATTGAACGTGAAGAAAAATTAGCTGTATTCCTTAGGCAAGCTCCTTTATTTATCATGTTTTATTCAATACAAATCAAAATGTATTCACAACAGACTGTCAGTGTTGATAGGATTTCAGAGTAGGTACTGTGTCTTGTGGCTAAGAGATAAAAGTTTAGCGGTTAAAAAATGAAATATATCATTATTTTCACAGAGCTCAAAAATACATATACCGCTAGTTCACTCGTGCATTCAAACACTAAAATTACACAAAATGTAAGTTTCTCACAATTAGCATTCTGAAGTTGTCACATAGATCCTGGCAAACTGTTTATGTAGTTCACCAGATGTTTGCGATTTCCGATCTCGATTAACAGAGTGTCATCTATGGTGCTTTTTAAAAGGGTCATGGGTGGAGTACTTGCCGAGGAAACTGAGAAAGAACTGGAGGGAAACCGGAGTTCATTCAATTGCCTAGGCTGCTCTTGGAACGATGTACCTGGCGTGTTCAACAGGGCAGCTTCAGCTTGGTCAACTGCTTCAAATATTTTATTTCTAACAATACGCTGAGTTGTTGGCGGCATTTTTGTGTTGCACGGCACACCGAGATAAAATATGATACAAAGTGTCATCTGGAGGTTCCGTGTCATGCACTTTTTGGCGTTCGGCTGTTCTCTCTCTTGCTCAATGTAACTGACCTCTGTAGTAAGCCGCTCATGTCGAGCTTTGCGATTTTCTTGCGCGATTGTTTCGAAATCAGCTTTTGACAGCTGATACAGAAATATATTTCGCAGACTCAGCGCTATTTCCGTTTTTGTCTGTAACATCTTCAAGGTCAGTGTCGCCATCTTCGTCTGCTATTGCTGACTCCACATCATCACTGGCCTGTCACTCTTCATCGCTGTCGTGCTCATTGACGACTCGCTTCCTGTTAACCAAACATGGCAATGAAAATTCCATCTGTCCATTCCTGAAGGGTCCCAGCTGCAGCTCCACTTGTAAGATATTTGCGTCGCCTACGAAGCGCATCTCTATGACAGCTCCTTAATTTTGTAGATGGACTTAGCTTCATTACCTGAAAAGAAAGAGATGATTTTCAGTTATCCTGGTTAGATGTCTAGTTGTAATTTCAATTTAATTTATTATTCTTTGTTAATATCTGGTAAGCTCCATTGTATTTAGGTGGATGGATTGTCCTTCTTTTCCATACTTTTCTCTTGTTTACAGGTTTTCGGTCTCTGTTGGCAATTACAAAATTATTGCTTATAACTATAGAATGGGCGATCGAACTGTTTCGAAGATTGCTAATGAAGTATCAACCGCAATGTGGGGGCAGATTGCAGTTGGACTTGAACAACGCTGGCATTTTTCACACTGCATTGGTGCGTCGGATGGGAAGCATATAGTAGAAAAGAACCCAGCAAAAAGTGGTTCTTCGTTCTTCAATTCCAAGCACACTTTCTCGGTCGCGTTAATGGCTGCAGTTGACTTCTACTACAAGTTTATAATAACTGCTGTTGGTTCAGTGGGAAGATTTAGTGATGGAAGCATATTTTCAACTAGTGTCTTGGGCATAAAATGAATGAACAAAATTTGAAAATCCCGCCTCCAGCACTTTGAAGAACTATTGCCGTACGTTTTTGTAGGTGATGGGGCCCGAGGCCGTATCCCAGACGAAGTGTTAACCGGAAACTACAAAAATAAGACGTTCAATTACAGGTTGTTACGAGCGAGGCAAACTGTTGAATGTTCTTGTGGCATACTGGTGTCCAGGTTCCGTGTTTTCCGGAAACCATTCGAGATCAAAGTTGAACATGTTGATAAAGTCATAAAGGCGGCTTGTGTGTTGCATAATTTTCTGAGATACAACACTTTGCCTGAAAATAATGTAGATGAGAACACTGCCAAAATCCTTGAGGATCAGTTGCTTCCATTGGCACACAACAAGAGAAGGAGTGCATCCCGTGCTTTCATAGTGAGACAGAAGTTTTCCAATTATTTCAACACGGTAGAAAGTGTGCCGTGGCAAGCGGCTAAAGATTCAAGAGGGAACTACTGACTTACTAAAATGACAAGAAATTCCAGGTAACCGACATTGTTACCCTTTCTCAGTCTTATATGCAAAGTCAAAGATATACCTGGGGGAGCCGTATTTATTGCCTGGTGTGCTGGCATATTCTTCACGTTGTATAATTTCTTTTTTATTTTCGTATTTACGAAGATGACTTATTGATTTATTGTATTACGATTATTATTTTTATGCACATATATGTCATTTTCCTAAACTATTTTCTAAAAAGTAAGTTGTGAATAAAATGATTTGATGGTACTTACCATTGTTAGCATTCACGTTTTTGGCAATTTCGCTCCAAATATCTAGTTTCAATTCAGTCTTCACGTAGTCCACATGATCCACAGCGTATAAAACATGGTACGACCACACGGCTACGGTAATTTTTTCCTCCATGTCTCAACTACTCAACTTCCTACGCGACACGTGCGCAGGTAACCGTGTTTCAAAGACTGCGCGTGGTAGACGGAAGTAGGTACAGATCCGGTCTGCTCAGCTCTGACCTGCTCTGCCTGTCAATTTGCGGTGATGCAATGATTTGTGTGGATTACAAAAATCTGATCTGCGTTGCGCTGCTTTAGCTGCTTCGCCCGCGTTCCAATGTGCACCCGGCCTTACACGCAGACCACAAGATAGAAAATACATGGCGAGCGTACCTACCTACTGAGAGACGGGAGACGAACGGGAATCAGAAGCGTCCACCACCAATTACCACTATGCTCATAGAAAATCTAGCATACAAGTTGGTGAAAATTACAATAATATCTCAGGTACAATGCCAAATGAGGGTGGAACACCCCAAGAGTAAGGAATTTAACAAGTTTGGACTTCAAGCCGTCGATTTACAGATTCTGAGCTACGAGCTCAAGTTTACAAGATTTACAATTCAAAAAGTGAGGAATAATTTAGTCAAGGGCAGAAATCCCATAATTCAAGAGCACTTGCTGCCATAATTACAATATCTAGCCTTCAAGAGGCACCCTTCACTATTTCAAAACTTTGGAAAAGAGCTTACAGGCCTTCAGTTTCTTCCAGCCTACTCAAGGCAACATTACATCAAAATCTCACAATCACCGCCCTCTCAAGGCACAATTTACAAACTGAAATAGTTTTACACAGGGGTATCTAGTACCCAACCTACTGGGCCTTTGCGGAAAAAAGAACAGGTTAAATAAACGGCCCGAACACAAACTGAATGGAGGCGTACACTGCACTCCCAGATAATGAAAAGTTAAAACGTACAGGCCTCTCGGCAGATGAAACTGGGGCAAGTCCCAAACTACTGCGGTGGCTCGCATGGAAATAACCTTAATACATAAAAGGAAAACAACAATTATTAAGTCGTAGTCACCTCAAACCAAGATGAAGGGGAGCTTCAGAGGGTAACTCACACTCTATCCCCGATTTACAGTTAAAGACTTTATGAAGTTTTACATTAGCCGAAAGAAAATGTATATTTTAGATAAGTTTACTTACATTGTTAAGAATTCGGACCTTCCCCTTGGATAAACCTACTGAGGTAGCTACAGAAAAGAGAATTCATGTGGCCATGACCTTGTATAGGTTCTGCCGGCCGAAGAAAGAGGCGCCCCGCCTCCTGCCTTAACACACACACTGAGAAAGACGACGATCACTAGACATGGTAGCCAGAAAAGCCGCAATTTATATACCCCCCGGGAAGGTTCGAGAGGATTCTGGAATAATCAAAGAATGTGTTCTTTAGTATTATTAAGAATCCTGAACCATTAGTGTTTAAAGAAAACAACTTATACAATATATCATTGGTGGACTCTTTAGTGAATATGCTAGATCATGATTTTTCAGGGGATAGCTATTCATAGCTGCAATTCATTATTGAACAAATCCTGTTTCTTACTACAAATTACAACAGTTGCAGGTGCAATGGTAATACATAATTACTGGCAGACCAAGTCGTCATACGGTCTTGAGAGATATTTTAGCCTATACTAGACAGGACGGGATTATGCTAACCGGACTTGTGGTGTTGTTTGTATTTTCACCCGTTCTTGCACCTAGAGTGAAGCGGTTTCACTAAGAACGCAGCTGGATGCAGTAGTGGTACGTGTTTCGTCGCCTGTCATAACAACACTTTGTAATGTATATTTCCCACGATGCCAACCTCTTAATATCAATGACGTAATTGACCTTATACCTCAGCCCCTCCATCTTTCCTCGTGTTGGGTGATTTTAACGCCATCTCGCCAAATGGGGTTGTGAACTGCCCAGACGAAATGAGTTGGAAAAATTGATAGGAGAGCTGGATTTATGCATTTTGAATACAGGGGAAGGAACGCACTTCGGCGTCGCGCATGGTACCTTCCCCCGCATTGATGTTATTCTGCAATCGTTACCTCTTTCTTCTGCTTAGGTGGAATGTAGTTGATGTCTTCTGTGATGACGATTTTACCATTGTTCTCCCATTGTTGAAACAAATATCCATTGAGGCTCCTTCGTGATGGATTCTAAAATTTGTTGATTGGCCGAAATTCACACCACTTGCTGCCTTTAACAATGCGGAAACAAGGCCAGAATACGCCCGAGCATGTATGACGTTGCAATTGCGTAACTTGCCTTGTTAGTAGGGTATTCGCGTGCAGGGGTGGGGTAACTTAATCTACTTTTCCTGTTGCGGTTGTAATCGAATGACAGTTGTTTGTGTGATACACCTTCTCATGGAAATGAAAAGTGAATGTGTGGCAGCTTGGAGAAAAGATAACGGGCTGTGTCGAAGTCACCTGATATGACAGTTCCTGCATTTGAGAATTAACGTTCACATGTTATCATTTAATTCACACATCTTCCAGTGGATATTGTTCCTCTGTTTTCCGAATGAAAGAGATCTGCGCACTTCCTCACACCAAGTCGTCATACCAGTATTACTGAAGTACAAATGGACAATGCTCTCGTAACACCAATCAGACGGAAGATGTCCGGCAATTCGAAAAATTATGGTATTGGGAAAAGGAACATAAGGTCCATGAAGGGCATCAGATATCCTAAGCTTCGAAAACCTAAGACCGTCTTTCTAGGAGAAGAACAAGTGTTGAACAAGAAAGGTCCGACAGGAAAGGAGAAGGTGAGCACCCTTACACAAACAAGTGGAATCAATGCCCGACTCACTATGGATCCCGTAGTCGCCAACCTACGCTCCCTGGGCACCCTGGGCCCCCTTTTACGACAGGATAACTCCCCAAACCACAGACAAGCACGAGAACTCCATCTGGCTGATTTAACTGTGCAGCATTAGTGATGTTTTATGTTCTGTGGTTGGGGCATTTCATGGCACTCAATAGCAGGGACTATACTATATTTAAAGTTAGCGACTCTCACGTCTACCCCTAGTCGTGCTCAGTTTGCTCCTTGAAGAGAACTGGAACATCAAGCATACAGAGTGTGTCTATCGTTAGCTCGTCATTACCATTACTGGTGAGTTCCCTGGTACATGTACTGTTCGTGGTTTATTTTGACGAAACGCCCGTGACGCTATTTGCAACGCTGACATCTCCGTACCTATTAGTGATATCTCCATTACAATAATATCGTTGCAAAGAAGAACACCCAAAGAATTCCGTGCCGTCACTCGTCAAAAGAAGCGCTCTAGGATAATCCTTGTAACATCGAAACCATCGATCATAATGTTCAACTATAAACAGCAATAAAGCAAGCGAAAACGCCCGATTACTGCACCAGTGATAAGAAGACTTAATTGTGAACACTATGAGACCAATGCAGCCACGCATGCTCAAATTCACTGAGATCGCATCGATCAAAAGGAACACTCAGGTAATCTCATACTTCTCATATCATAAAAGATTGTTGAAATAATATAAGTTAAGGTGAAGAAATAATAAATGAATATATCGTCGCTCCGGAAGAACAGTGACACAATTGCACAATTTGATCAAACGGAGTTACATGGTCGTCTGGGTTCAGAAATATGTAGCGCACACGTGTGAACTGTAGTTATGCTCTAGGCCACTACAGGGAAATTGCGTCGTTGTAGAAATGCTAGCTGTTTGTGACCGCACTTCAGAGCAATATCGCCGCATGTCTCAGTTCTGTCTTTTGACTTCGCGAGTGATCCTTCGTGTCCGTTGGAATGTGACGTAAATGTGATTCCTGGTCGAAACTTCTTTGGTTGAGAAGCTCATTACATGACACTTTTGTTTTTTATTACTTTCAGTGTTTATAGTTTTATCCTGTTTCGTTACCAGAATGGTACCAAGACGTAGGATCTTTTTCTTCCTGATACTACTGACAAACTTCGTTACATATTGATCACAGTTTCAGAAGAACAATGACGCATTTGCAGAAAAGGGGTCATTTTGGGCGAAAATAAAGTAATTACTTTGAAAACATTTCTGTATCTTGTAGTGCGCTTGTTTTCCCTGGTTACAATTTCCTACAAAACTAATATTTTGCGTAATTGAATCTTAATGAAAAATAAATCGGATTTTCGCGTCTCCTGCACAATTGCAGTTTTGACAGTTATGACATTGTTGTTCTTCCGGAACGACGATATATACAAATTGATAAATTATAAATGTGTGATGAAATAAATAATAAAGGAAATGAAGAAATGCACAAGTATTATGTTTTAAAAGTTTCGCTGACTTTAAGGTCAGTATCTTCCTGGAGTTTCTCGATGTCCATTTTTCTCTTGGGTTTTCCAAATTTTATGTGAGCTGCCTTTAGTTTCATCTGAAACTTGGAAATCATAATGTGGTGATCACTGTAGACATCCGCGCCTCCCCTGTTTTTTGCTGAAATGTTTAGTGCAAGATTTCACCTATTTCGAAGTCTGCCAATTAATTGACCCGGATGCACCGACAGTTGCTGTTTGAGACAAAGATCCTTTCTAAGGCGTGTATAGTACTGCTGCACTCTCCACATCTCAGGGAAGGGAGGAGAGAAACTCGAGAATTGGGCTTCATGCACTACCAGAAAGGCCTGAGTGTTACTTCGAAAACTCGGAGAGGAAAAAGATAAATTTCGAGGTTGCTACCAGCCCTGTGTGACATTATTGCAAGCATCCGTTCAAGTAAACTGCATTTTCATACAGAAAATGCAGGAAAAGTGCTGGTGCTGAACGTCTGGTGCTCTACAACCACGGACAACAAGAAATACAGGCCTGATGCGGGATCATCACGTCTCCTATATGGCGAAGGTTCATGTTGTCTTGTGTATGTCCATTGCTACAAGATCATATATATTTTAATATTCAAGTATCGTTTCAATTACATTCGATGACCAATTTTGTTGAGAAAAAAGTTAACCTTTGCATGTGTAATATTATCTGTTTATAAATATGTGTACGTGTGAACTTATGGTGTAAGTGAATTTCGTCATCGTTCGAGCGGGATAATAATTTCAGTAGTTTGTGCAAGATTTTTAGCTTGAAAGGTATACTAATGGGATACTTGTTTGTTCTTTCTGATGAGATATCTCTTAGCATTCGTGTACACCTATCGGTGCAATATGCTATAAATTCCGATGTATTAGTTACTGTTTCAGATAATGCTGAGATTGTGCGGTCTAACCTGCAATGCAGCATGCCTCATCACTGTAGCGTGAATGGGCGCACGTCCAATTACACCGCAGCTGAAGTGGAACATTTCTACGTTTTCTCTTCCCGAGGATCAAATTTTGAATGCTAAATGGCCAAGAAAAGTATGAACCGATTTCAGAGGTCTGAAATGCCTGTTTGTCTCCATCACGCATTTTTCAGAAAGTGATATTATTAGAGTTGACATGTGTATTTTTAAAGATGAGTTAAATGAATTTCGTCGAAAAAGTACAAAACTAAAAGAAGGTGCAATTTCTTGTGGTTTTCAAATTGTGCAAAATTATATCAGTGAAATAAAAAGTGTACCAAAAATACATTAGCAGATACAGAGAAAGGAAAACTCAATGTGGCAATTGTAGCGAGCCTCAAGTCAAACCTAGAATTGATGAAAGGTGAGCTGATTTCTAGTGTTGATGATGTCGTTCCTCGTCATCATAAAAGTGTGTCTGGGAAAGGATGGACACTGCATGTTCATGATGGAACATTTTCTTGCTTTCAAACAGATCTGACTGCAGTGCCAGGTGCCACTATTTCAATTTCTGTGGTTATTGGCAGCAACCTTTTATGTAATGTGGCTATTATGAACACGAAGTTGGGGTTAGATAAGATTCCCAATCATTTACAATAATTATGTTCAGTGGATATACTTGATGAGCTTGTAGAGTTCGTAAAAAGGAATATAGCAGTATGTGTAACAGTGGTACTGCAGTAGATCATTTGATTAAAACATTATTTGAAATTGATAGCAACTGTGAAAATTCAGATTTCCTGAAAGAGCAGATGCTTTTATGGAAAACTTCTGCCAACAGTAGACAATGTATAGATCAGACAATGTTACTTGCTTGTTCTCCTTTCCTTCATTCACCACCTGCTTATATCGCTCTGTACAATAGGAAATTGTTACTTTTACACCACCCGAGGAACATTGGGGAACTGATTTGTGCTTTTCTCTGACTGACCGGAGTATTGAACTAATTAAAGATTAACGTATGCATGTTATCTGGTGTAATTTCAAATTATAAAGTTGTAGTAACAATTGTACCTGTTAGCCACATGACACCAGTACATTTGTACGGTATCGCCGAGGTGACGTGTTTTAGGCCTCTCCCACTACATTCTTGGTTCGGCTATATAGCCGTGGAAATCGGTGTCCTTTGGGAATTTAATTCCGACTTGTTTTCCGTTACTATTTTCTTTGCGGCTCTATGTCGCTAGGTTCCATTTGCATCCTCTCCTCCCTAGGAGTTATATTCTACCTTTAATGTATTTTGTATGTCACTACTCGCCATGAGTTATTTTTCTGGTCCCGTGTCGGTTCACCTTTAGTGCGAGTCTGTCTGGAGGCTCGTCTTCTCTTCTGCCAATCAGATCTCTTGCCGCGATCTGGAGTAGCTTCTGCTTCGTGTGGCCTAGTAACTATCATGGAATACGGATGTGGTTTGTGGTCGCTTGGCCTACGCTTTTATACCTGGATAAGGTATTTGGTACGAGGGCTTTGATTCTTATTTAGTCTGTGGACGTCCTCATCTTTATTTATTTTATCCTGCCATCCTGGGCCTGAGTGAGAAACTGCATTACTAACGCCATTTTCCAACGACTCCACCTACATCAAGTTTATTTTTTCTCCTGGGGCTGGTCAGAAACGACTTATGGATTGAATTAGTTCAGCAGAAATAATTTCCAATTTGGGACCTCTATGAAATGTTGCAACCTTAGTTCGATCTTCAGTTTAAATAAATGATTTAAATATTTGTAAAATAAATACGTAATTCCTTTATCATTTACACTATTAAAACCTCCTACATCGGTTTTGGAAATCTGTGATTGGTCACTTCGGTTATTTATTTATTTATCGTATGATGTGCACAGATAGATTATATAAATAAGTATACAATATATACACAATATATACAAGCAGAAACCTATAGTTCCAAATCAAGTCCATTGATCCATTTTAAGGCCTCCTCAGTTGCATTATGAATGTCCTCCAAAGAACCTTGAAATGCTCTCTGTGGACACTCGGCAATTACGTGGTGGATGGTCTGTGAGGTAGCTCCACAATCACACCCAGAAGACTTCTGCCAGCCCCATTTATAAAGAGTATAGCCGCATCTTCCTTGATTGACTCTTATCCTGTTTAGAGTCCTCCATTGACGTCTGGGTAGATGGAATCCGGGAGGTTGAACATGAGGTAGAGTCACAAGATGTTGATTGGGAACAGAAGACTGCTGCCAATGGTGTAACCAGGCGTTCGTGATGGAGAACCCAGATTCTTCCAGTGTAAGTGCAGTGCGCCAGGGTGGAGATCTAGACTTAAGTCGTGGAGGGGCAGGTTGAGTAATATCCTGGTGAACGGGGAGGTTGGAGTCCAGGCTGGTCTTCTTCCACAGTTTTGGAAGAGCTTCAGACTTATGTTTGTGTTGTCGTCTCCATGGCAGCTGATGCCCTTGGTGATGATTATTGATAATTGATTGGTGTGGGCGTGTCCCTCATGATTTGAGCTGGTTTTTCTCTTACTTCTTGGTGAAGTTTGGTGAATATTCTCGTCTTTATTGTGACCTGTTTTATTAATTTTCCTTTTCTTGGTGACCCATTCTTGTCGTTGTCACAAGTGATACATTCTATGTTAATATACGTTCCTGTAATATACATTTGAGATCCGATCCCTTGGGAAAACCTATATGGCCTCCCTTACTATATTCTGATGTGAACGAAAAGATAAAAATTACTGGTGAAAACTGGAATTAATAATAATCTTGAAAGGAATCAGTTAACTTCTGATGTGAACGAAAAGAGAAAAATTACTGGTGAAAACTGGAATTAATAATAATCTTGAAAGGAATCAGTTAACTGAGATATAGTAAGTCATTTATTCTACCAAATCTTTCTGCCAGTTGGTGAATCTAGACCATGGACATGTTAAAGCTTATTGTCTTGTAAGCAGTTCTCATTGGCTCTTTAACTTAACTATTGATTAAATTTTAATTTTAATTCATTCCTGCCTTTTAGATTAGAGCAGGTCTTTCCTTTGTACTCGTTTCATATCTTTGACTAACACAGTCCTCTGCAAATCATTAATTAATTTATTCTCTGATTATAATTTATTTTTGAATTTTAAATTAGAGGACGTCTTTCCCCTTGTGCTTGTTTCTTTAGTACTAAAAGAGTCCTTGTTATTAATAATTAATAAATTTACTGATTTTAAATTATTTTTGAGCTTTAAATTAAAGGACGTCTCTTCCCTTTTATGGTATTTGTGTCTTTTGACTGACTAGTGTAATCTTTGATTTATTCAATCAATTAATTTCTCTTCTAATTTACTCTTTCATTTTTAATTCAAGTACCTGTGCATTTCAAGTTACCTACTCTGCCCTCGCTACTTTTGAAATTATTGTATTGGTTTACCTCAAGGTGCACCTAGATTCTTTAAATTGTGGACACATCCTAAATTTATAAATTGTACATTTTTAAAAACTAATTAAACTAGCGAATGTACCCGTGCTTCGCTACGGTAATCTACATTGTATTCGAATATCGAACTAAATAGCGTACATGCAGTAAATATGATTGTTTTAAAATTGCATGTCTCTCAGCGTTATCCGAGAAAGAGCATGGGGAGGTCCCCGTACGTTGTTTCCAATGTAAAGTGTTTGTTACGGATTTGTGATATAACGGCAGGCTCACTTGCCTACTGGCATTCACAATCGAGTTGGGAAGTTTACATTATAATTGCAGGCCCCATTGCCTACTACGCGGACAGAATCGATTTGGGGAATTTTCGTTAAAATGGCAGCCCCCCTTTCCTACTTCCAAACAGATTACAGTTGAGGAGTTTCTATTATAATGGTAGGCAATTACCTTACTATCACTCGAAATTGAGTTGTGCAGTTATCATTATAATGCCAGGCCCATTTTCCTACTGCCAGCCAGCTTACTGACAGTCACACTAAGTTGGTGAGTTTACATCAAAATAGCAGGCCACTATGCCTAATGCCAGTCACCTTTTAGATGAGGACATTTCTTTATAATGGCAGGCACCCTTGCCTACTGCCAAACACAATCGGGTAGGGGAGTTTTAAACAAAACTGCATGCTCACTTGCCTTCTGCAAGTCAAATCGAGAAGGGAACTATTCATTACAATTGTAGGCCATCCTTACTAATGACAGTTACACAGGAGTTGGAGAAAGAACCCTTTCCTACTGCTAGTCAAAGTCGGTGTGGGGAGTACTGATTACAATATCAGACCCACCCTTTTTCGATCGCTAAAAATCGACATCAGTGAATATATATAGATCGACATACGAAAGTATATGCGTGTTTACAATATTGAAGACCTTCATTTACAGATTAACTGCTACTAAACGTACGTCATATCGACAAAGGATTATACCATAAGACACGCCGGATTTAGTGGCCTAAATGGCTGTGATATGTCATCTATTCTTGGGTCAGATTGAGTTAGAAAGGTGGAACAGGGTAAAGGTTTTGTAAGATTATCTCACATTACATTACTTTTCGGATAATTATGTGACAGCTACATACATAGCATTTGGCTCACATATGCCTACTGGGTGGGCCAATTTTCGTGAAGAGTATGATGATTCTGTTTTTCATATAAGTAATTTAAAGTATGAATTATGCATGTGAAAATTCCAAATTGACTTAACATAGAATAATAGGGAAAAATCAAACGTAAAAGAGATACAGATACGACAAAAAGTCAAAAGACCAAGGTTGTAGATCATTCCAAATAGAACGGAGATTTTGCAATCCGTTATGTGATAGGAATTTCCGAAGGTCAGCACCATCATTAAAATTGTCTGCATATTTCAATATTCTTCGGGGATAAAAGTGAAAAATTTAATCATCTAGGATGTTTTCCGTTCGCTACAGGCTAAAACGTATAATTTTGTCAAATTTCAATTATCTTCTTTTTCTTCTGGCAGATTATGCCACAATCTGGATTTTGGGCGAGGCGGGTAAAAATTAGGACTTTTAGGAAACTAAACCAAAAATTATGGAGATGGGCATTTTTATCCCTTAAACGGAAAGCTGTACGATACGAAAATTTCGCCAAAATAGTCATGTAGAGGCACACAGTCGTTACGATTTGATTTATATAGATAAGGAATCTGCTCCATGTAAAACACCTTTTGGGCTATGTCCGCCGGACTTAACCTGCAAAAGTGACCATTCATGATATCTCCCTTATTAATCCTCCTGACGAAAAAATGCACATGAAAAAAAGGTTTAGAGGTGGAATTCCATCACGTTTGGTCGATTTCCAGTCAGGTTGGTCTTGTTCTGTATACATTGTGCAAGAGTAAAATAAAAATTTATGTTCCCTATAAACCGCCAGTCCATTCCAGAAAATGAAAAGTAATTTACGTTTAAAACATACCGTTAGACAGGTGGATGCTATGTTCCGCTGCGGGCAGTGTCAGGCTATGTTTACAAGGTGTGACAACCTTGCCAGGCATAAAGATGCTAAACACACTAACACTATGTTCCCCTGCGGGTAGTGTCAGGCTACATTTACAAGACGTCACAACCTTGCCGGACATAAAGAAGCTAAACACATTTACACTATGTTCCCCTGCGAGCAGTGTCAGGCTATGTTTACAAGGCATGACAACCTTGCCAGGCATAAAGATGCTAAACACATTAACACTATGTTCCCCTGCGGGCAGTGTCAGGCTACGTTTACAAGACGTGACAACCTTGCCGGACATAAATATGCTAAACACAGTGACACTATGTTCCCCTGCGGGCAGTGTCAGGCCACGTTTACAAGGCGTGACAACCTTGCCAGATATAAATATGCTAAACACAGTGACACTATGTTCCCCTGCGGGCAGTGTCAGGCTACGTTTACAAGGCGTGACAACCTTGCGAGACATAAATATGATAAACACATTAACACTATGTTCCCCTGCGAGCAGTGTCAGGCTATGTTTACAAGGCGTGACAACCTTGCCAGACATAAATATGCTACACACATTAACACTATGTTCCCCTGCGGGCAGTGTCAGGCTACGTTTACAAGACGTGACAACCTTGCCAGACATAAATATGCTAAACACATTAACACTATGTTTCCCTGCGAGCAGTGTCAGGCTATGTTTACAAGACGTCACAACCCTGTCAGACATAAATATGCTAAACAGAGTGACACTATGTTCCCCTGCGGGCAGTGTCAGGCTACGTTTACAAGACGTGACAACCTTGCCGGACATAAATATGCTAAACACAGTGACACTATGTTCCCCTGCGGGCAGTGTCAGGCTACGTTTACAAGGCGTGACAACCTTGCGAGACATAAATGTGATAAACACATTAACACTATGTTCCCCTGCGAGCAGTGTCAGGCTATGTTTACAAGGCGTGACAACCTTGCCAGACATAAATATGATAAACACATTAACACTATGTTTCCCTGCGAGCAGTCTCAAGCCACATTTACAAGGCGTGACAACCTTGCCAGACATAAATATGCTAAAAACAGTGACACTATGTTTCCCTGCGGGCAGTGTCAGGCCACGTTTACAAGGCGTGACAACCTTGTCAGACATAAAGATGCTAAGCACAGTAACACTATGTTTCCCTGCGGGCAGTGTCAGGCCACGTTTACAAGGCGTGACATCCTTACCAGATATAAATATGCTAAACACAGTGACACTATGTTCCCCTGCGGGCAGTGTCAGGCTACGTTTACAAGGCGTGACAACCTTGCCAGACATTAAGATGCTAAACACAGTAACACTATGTTCCCCTGCGAGCTGTGTCAGGCTACGTTTACAAGACGTGACAACCTTGCTAGACATTAAGATGCTAAGCAACGTAACACTATGTTTCCCTGCGGGCAGTGTCAGGCTATGTTTACAAGACGTGTCAACCTTGCCAGACATTAAGATGCTAAACACAGTAACACTATGTTCCCCTGCGAGCAGTGTGAGGCTACGTTTACAAGACGTGACATCCTTGCCAGACATTAAGATGCTAAACACAGTGACACTATGTTCCCCTGCGGGCAGTGTCAGGCTACGTTTACAAGGCGTGACAACCTTGCGAGACATAAATATGATAAACACATTAACACTATGTTCCCCTGCGAGCAGTGTCAGGCTATGTTTACAAGGCGTGACAACCTTGCTAGACATAAATATGCTAAACACGTTAACACTATGTTTCCCTGCGAGCAGTGTCAGGCTATGTTTACAAGACGTCACAACCCTGTCAGACATGAAGATGCTAAACACAGTAACACTGTGTTCCCCTGCGGGCAGTCTCAGGCCACATTTACAAGGCGTGACAACCTTGCCAGACGTAAATATGCTAAACACAGTGACACTATGTTTCCCTGCGGGCAGTGTCAGGCTACGTTTACAAGACGTCACAACCTTGTCAAACATAAATATGCTAAACACAGTAACACTATGTTCCCCTGCGGGCAGTGTCAGGCTACATTTACAAGACGTGACAACCTTGCCAGACATAAAGACGCTAAACACGGTAACACTATGTTCCCCTGCGAGCAGTGTCAGGCTATGTTTACAAGACGTCACAACCTTGCCAGACATAAAGACGCTAAACACAGTAACACTATGTTCCCCTGCGGGCAGTGTCAGGCTACATTTACAAGGCGTGACAACCTTGCCAGACATAAATATGCTAAACACAGTGACACTATGTTTCCCTGCGGGCAGTGTCAGGCTACGTTTACAAGACGTGACAACCTTGCCGGTCATAAATATACTAAACACAGTAACACTATGTTCCCCTGCGGGCAGTGTCAGGCTACGTTTACAAGACGTGACAACCTTGCCAGACATAAAGACGCTAAACACGTTAACACTATGTTTCCCTGCGAGCAGTGTCAGGCTATGTTTACAAGACGTCACAACCCTGTCAGACATGAAGATGCTAAACACATTAACACTATGTTCCCTGCGGGCAGTGTCAGGCTACATTTACAAGACGTGACAACCTTGTCAGACATTAAGGTGCTAAACACAGTAACAATATGTTCCCCTGAGGGCAGTGTCAGGCTATGTTTACAAGACGTGACAACCTTGCCGGACATAAATATGCTAAACACAGTGACACTATGTTCCCTGCGGGCAGTGTCAGGCTACGTTTACAAGGCGTGACAACCTTGCGAGACATTAAGATGCTAATCACAGTGACACTATGTTTCTCTGCGAGCTGTGTCAGGCTACGTTTACAAGACGTGACAACCTTGCTAGACATTAAGATGCTAAGCAACGTAACACTATGTTCCCCTGCGAGCTGTGTAAGGCTATGTTTACAAGACGTGACAACCTTGCCAGACATTAAGGTGCTAAACACAGTAACACTATGTTCCCCTGCGAGCTGTGTCAGGCTATGTTTACAAGACGTGACAACCTTGCTAGGCATTAAGATGCTAAACAACGTAACACTATGTTTCCCTGCGGGCAGTGTCAGGCTATGTTTACAAGACGTGTCAACCTTGCCAGACATTAAGATGCTAAACACAGTAACACTACGTTCCCCTGCGAGCTGTGTCAGGCTACGTTTACAAGACGTGACAACCTTGCTAGACATTAAGATGCTAAGCAACGTAACACTATGTTCCCCTGCGAGCAGTGTGAGGCTACGTTTACAAGACGTGACATCCTTGCCAGACATTAAGATGCTAAACACAGTAACACTATGTTCCGTTGCGGGCAGTGTCAGGCTACGTTTACAAGACGTGACAACCTTGCTAGACATTAAGATGCT
The DNA here is from genome assembly GCF_040414725.1 of Anabrus simplex. Lineage (NCBI taxonomy): Eukaryota > Metazoa > Arthropoda > Insecta > Orthoptera > Tettigoniidae > Anabrus > Anabrus simplex. The sequence goes on along the minus strand of NC_090274.1, from coordinate 97,087,151 downwards.
AAACACAGTAACACTATGTTCCCCTGCCGACATGGATTAAGTGGAAAAAGCTGTTGTAAACGTTCAAAACAATGACGAGACGTGTTTTGGATGGGCTATTTTGTCGACTTTAAATCCTGCGAAATCGTATGTAGCGAATAGAACATCATCGTATCTCACTATTCGACACAATTAAATTGAGATGCTATAGAATTTCCTATGCAGTTACATGAATTTAAGCTCTTTGAACAACTAAATAGTATTAGCATTCATGTGTATGGTGTAGACAAATAGTCTATAGTAGGTCCTTTGTATTATACAACAAGTAATAATAAGGGTACTCATGTTAACTTACACTATATAGAAAATGGGGAGTTTTGGCACTTTTTTTTGGATTAAAAATTTAAGTAGACATTGTTAGTAGTGAGTTGTCAAAACGTGATAGTAGAAAGTGGCTATGTGACGGATGCCTGCAGAATTTTAGAACTGAAGATCAGTAAAAAAAGAACCATTCTAGAAATGACTACAATCATGTATGTACAGAGATACCTACTACAGACAATAATGATTTGAAATTTACGAATCATAACAAGCAGCTGTGGGTGCCTTTTGTCATTTAAGCCGACACTGAAGCCATCCTCAAACCATTTGGCACATGCGGATCTAATCCGGACAACTCTTTTACTAATACTACACACATGCATGTGTGTCAGAGCAAGTTAGAGCTGTATCGAGGACCCCCTGCTGCTAAAGTATTTTTAGAATGACCTGAAAGTGATGCTGTGCGACTTAGCCGTATTCTAAATACTAACATTCCTACGAAACCACTCACTGAAATTCCGTTACAAGAACATGAACGTGCTACAAAATGTAGTATCTGTGATGGTCAATTTTCAGAAAATGACCCTAAAGTCTTCGATCATGACCATTAAAATGGCTTGTGCAGATGCCCAGCTCATAATAGCTGCAATCTTAAGTACAGAGTTCCAAAATTAGTTCCTGTAATTTTGCATAACTTATCTGGTTACGACTCCCATTTTATTATTTCACAATGTGGTGCTTCAGGTGAAAAAAATATATTCCCTGAGAACAAAGAGCGTTATATAGCATTTACAAAATGCGTAAAAGTAGATGAAAAACATACTATAACATTGAGATTTCTTGACTCGTTTCGCTTTATGGCGAGTTGCCTTGATAAACTTTCGAGTAATTTGCAACCAGAACACTTCACAGAAATTCGACGTGTTTTTCCTAAAGAAAAGCAGTTTAATTTAATTCGGCGTAAGTGTGTATTTTGTTATGAATACATTGACTGCTTAGAACGCCTCGAAGAACGCGCCTTACCATCAAAACAATCATTTTGCAGCTCGCTGATATTAGCGATGATGACTGTTTACATGCACAACGTATCTGGGAGCAGTTCCACATTCAAATGCTAGGCGAATACTCTGATTATACTTAAAGACGGATGTACTTTTGTTAGCTGATATTTTTGAACATTTTCGCTGTCTGCAAGAACACATACGGCCTTGACCCATGCCAGTATTTTACAGCGCTGGGTTAAGTTGGGACGCCATGTTAAAATACACGCAAGTGAATTTGGAACTACTAACAGATATCGACATGGTGCACTTTATAAAATCGTCTATTCGAGGTGGCTTAAGTCAGTGTAGTGGGCGGTATTCTAATGCAAATAATAAGTACATGCCGAGTTTTGACTCTAATCAGCAATCTCAGTATATTGCTTATCTTGATGCTAACAATTAGTATGGGTGGACATTGAGTCAGCATCTACCATAAAATGGCTTCAGCTGGCTACCGCAGTGCGAAATTGACGATTTACAGCTGCACACCCTAGACGATGAAGGTAACAAAGGGTATTTTCTTGAAGTCGACCTACAGTATCCTAAAGAGTTACACACTTATCCTAATGGCTTACCGTTCTGCCCTGAAAATATGAAGTCTCCGTACATCACATCAACAACAAACATGCTAGCCACCGATTTTTATGACAATTTTAAGTATGTCATTCACTATCGGAATTTAAAACAGTGATTGCAGCATGGTTTGAAGTTAACAAAAATTCATCGCGTGCTAGAATTCTATCAGTCACCGTGGCTAAGACCATATATCGATCTCAACAATCATTTGTGAACAAATGCAGTTAACGTGCTTCTATAAGCTCTTGAATAATAGTGCGTTTGGTAAGACAATGGAAAATGTTGACAAACGCGTTGATGTAAAATTGATTACAAACTGGGAAAATATTAGACAAAAAAATGGTGCTAACAATTTAATAAGTAAACATAATTTTCATAGTTGTACTATTATACATGACAATTTAGTTATTATACAGATTAACCGTGTTAAGGTTAAGTACGACAAACCTATATACTCTGGCATTGCTGTACTTGAATTAGCTAAAACACTGATGTATGAATTCCATTACGATTATATGATGAAGAAGTCCGCTCATAATGTGCAATTACTCTACAGATACTGATTCGTTTATTTACCAAATCAAAACTGATGACTATTACAATGATATACAGCCAGACTTGGGTAGGTTTGATACCAGTAACTATCCTGAAAATAATGCTTATAACCTACCACTTGTAAACAAAAGAGTTCAAGGTAAATTGAAAGACGAATGTGCTGGAAATATCATAGATTCATTTGTAGGTACTAAATACAAATCACATTAAATAAACCACAACTAAAGAGATTAAAGGGAATTAAAAAGTATGTAGTTGAGACTGAGTTAAGTTTACAAAATTATGAAAATTGTATACATAATAATCCACTTTTTTTTTGCTAGGGGCTTTACGTCGCACCGACACAGATAGGTCTTATGGCGACGATGGGATAGGAAAGGCCTAGGAGTTGGAAGGAAGCGATCGTGGCCTTAATTAAGGTACAGCCCCAGCATTTGCCTGGTGTGAAAATGGGAAACCACGGAAAACCATCTTCAGGGCTGCCGATAGTGGGATTCGAACCTACTATCTCCCGGATGCAAGCTCACAGCCGCGCGCCTCTACGCGCACGGCCAACTCGCCCGGTCCACTTATTTTACATAAGCAAATGGCTCTTATTAGAAGTAAGAAGCTCCAGTTGTGCACTCAAAGTAGCACTTAAGAATGAAGTCTATAAACGGTTTGTACCAACACTCTAGACTGGGGGCATAGTGGTATTGATAGGTACTAAACTTTGTGAATATTATGGTAGAGATATGTACTTAAGCTGTCTTTCTTCACAGATAACTGTATAAATCTTAGCATTTAAACACAATTTTGTAAGTATTTTGTATAAAAGATCCGTATTTTATTTTATGAAACACTTCCTCTCATGCAGAGGCTGCCCTTCGACAAAGTATACTTTTACATTTAATTTTAGAAGAGAAATAGATATACTGTACATGAGAAATGTTGAAGGTAACCTAATTGTTACAGTGAGCCCCTTGAGTCTATGATGGCAATCTCTCGTAATGTTGTAACTGGCAGAGACATCTGTTTCCAGAAATTAGCGGCAAAAGCGGGAATCGTTACCCTAGCTCCAGTCATCAGGCCTACTATGTCGATTTCCTCTATCTGACATTTCTCCCTGTAGTAAGGAATTGTTGGTAAGTAAATATTCCTACTCTCGAGGTTAACATCTGAGGGCTGCGACTTATGGCGTGGGGTCGATGATGTAACCTCTCTTCTTATTCTTGAAAGCAATGATGTCAAACCTTCTGTGGCTTCCGTTGTCCACTAAGCCATGAACCTCTTCAATTACCTGGGACCATTGTCTTTTAGCGTCGTCGCAATTATCGAGCGGATGTTACAATGACGCGTATTCCTTAGAAGTTCACCATGAGGACAAGATCTCAGAACATGCGCAAGAGTTTCAAACTCCTTGAGGCAGCGCCTACAAAGGGAATCGTTCTGAGATCTTCCTGGTACCGATCTAACTGCTGAAATGTTTGCTGTTATCTTAATTGCTTCACGCCATTCACTACATGATAAGCCTTGATGGTCTCGAATCCAGGAGTTGGCAGGAGTATATTCATTGTACAAACATACCCTATTCCTTTCTGCTGCAACTTACACCACTCACTGAATGCCATTTCTCTCAGTACTCTTCTCACTTTCCTGGCATCTGTTATTTCTAGGCGTGGATGTAGGAAATTGTCAGATGGAGGGACATTGAGGGATTGTAGTGAGAGAGTTATTTCTTCTTTCAGATTTCTTGTAGCACGGATGTATTCGTCACCTGAGCTTAATAGTACGGTAACAAATGTTAATTTGCTGAAGCTGTATCACAGTTGTTATTATATATGATAAACTAAAATATTATTGATTTATTTCCTTGTTCTAATAAGCTTATCCCTTTAACCACCACTGCTATTACCTTAATTTAATTTCTACCTTCATCAACGAACACATTTACAGCTATGCAGATATTATTTTTTACTATGCTACAGGTATGTATTATTCCATGCAGAAGATTTAAAAGATTAGCCTGGCATCAAATCCTAGGTACATAGCGGCTACACATTGTACTGATAGGACTAGGAAGAGTATTGTACTGTGCTTTATTGATTGGAATCATATGATGTTTGCATTAATAAGGAATAGGGAATGTAAAAGAGGAACGTAGCTTTGCCTCCTTCTTATCAGATACCCCTTTACGCCTCAATAAATAAAGCATATGTATTAGTCTCACACCATGTCAAGTTCTAGGAGGTTAATGCGTTGTCAGAGCAACGTTAGGCCTGCAGGGGTATCGAACGTGAAGTATAAGTAGGGATTATATTCGGTATTCAGTAATTCTAATAATACGTGAAATCTGCATGTATAAATTCCGGCGCCACATTAGGTATTCAGTATGAAAATAGCTTAAGTCTCCCTGCACGTATGTACCCAAGTCGCGAACTTCTAGAATAAATGAACTTTGTGTTCCCTGTGTCAGCAAATACTTTCAACTGGCCTGTGCAGTCTTTCTGATATGTGCACGCTAGGCTAAAGGGTAAAAAACAATGCACTCGCTATTTCATGTCTAAAAAAGCTCCTGACAAATACTTTTCCTGTTACAACTTGACTTCAGCAGCCAAAAGGTTCCCCCCACCGAAATTCAATCTAATCTCTGTGTACGTCCTACTGAATAGGTTTTAGAGTCGGAATTTAGCCCCGCAGTGGTTCAGAATCAATTTCGGCTTTAGAGCTTCAAAGATGCTTCCAAATATTACACTATATATCTCCAGTTCTATGTGTTGCCGTCAGCTTCTACCAATCTCGGCACTAAAGTCCCTGGATCATGTCTCATCTCGTCTCGTTAAGTTGAGCCTCCAACTTGAGAGTGTAACGCCCTTGTAAAGTTAAGTCTGCGGTCAAATGTGTGGGTTAACCAAGCACTCTTAACCATAATCACGTTAGTAGTTGGCTTTCTAATGTTCTGAACAGTGTTCACAGCAGCAGCTTCGTAAGTATGTAAACAAAGTCTTAGAGTATTGAAGAGAGCAGCTTGGTTTAAAACATAAGTTCTCTAAGAGAAGTACTTCTTGCTAATCAGTAAACATGTTTTGAACAGTGTCCTGAACACCTGTTGTTCGATTCTAGTCGTGCTGAATCTGTTCGAACCTATCCAAAAAAAGTATCTCTTGCACATGTTCTGACAGTGTTCTCAAGAGCAGCTTCGTAAGGGTATGTCAACAAAGTCTTAGAGTGTTGAAAACAGCATCTTGGTGTAAAAACTAGGTTAACTAAAATAATATTGTGTTGAGAAGTGCAGCTTGCTATTAGATCGTAGTAAGTTGAGCAGGGCAGCTTGCTTGCTTGTCGTGTTATATCTCGCGCTATAAAGTTTACTTCCGTCAACATAGCAACACACTCAAGTAAGCCATGTGCCTGTAGTTAAAGGTGGCGGCTGACAGCTGTCAAAAAGCACGTGGAATTTTTCAAATTGGCCGCTACTACATGCCTAAAATGGCAGGCATGTGGATTTAGCCCTTGCCAGCATTGAAGTTTCCGTTCCTGCGTTGTTTAAAGATGGTCGCTGACAGCTGTCAAAAAAGCACTTGTCCTTGTTTAAAACAAGAGCACATGGAATTTCAAATTGCCCGCCGCCACATGCCAAAGGTGGTCGCCGTGAGGTTTAGTTCCGTAAAGATGGCAGCACGATTCTCTGTTGTTTAAAGATGGCCGCTGACAGCTGTCAATAAGCACGTGGCTGACAGCTGTAAAAAGCACGTGGCTTTGTTTACAAACAAGAGCACGTGGAATTTCAAATTGCCCGCCACCACATGACAAAGGTGGTAGCCGTGAAGTTTAGTTCCGTAAAGATGGCAGCACGATGCCCTTTTTCTAAAGATGGTCACTGACAGCTGTTAATAAGCACGTGGCTGTAAGCTTGACAGTTGTAAAAAAGCGCGTGGCTTTATTTACAAACAAGAGCACGTGGCTTTCTTTACAAACAAGAGCACGTGGTCATGTCCTTGCCAGAGGTTAATGAGGAGGTGGCATTTCTCGAGAGACGGAGGAGGAGGAGATGGTGGCCTAACTCTCCGAAAACAGCTACTCTTAATATTTCATAATTGTGATAATTTGAGAATGTAATTCCTTTATAGGAATAATCCCGCCGGATTAAGTACTACTTTAGCAATGTTCAAGAAATGAACAGGTCCGCGTTCCTCCTGGCGCGGCAACCGGGGGACCCGCTGACCGGTTTCACCATGTCCTGCTTCCAGTAGCCACATAAATTGAACTAAAGAGTTAGCCAGGATACTTCACTTTCAATTTTTCTAACCATGTAGACGTCTTGTTCGTCTTTTATAATACCTTCTTGTGGATTTTAGGTAATATTACAGCACGTTCACTTTGGTGTCACTCCTTCTGCATCCCTTCGCTTCTCGCGATTCGCTGGTTCATAACTCCTGCCAACTTAATTTTGGATAGCTCGGTCGCCTAACTCTTACACTTCTGTGTCTATAGTGGAAGATTCCATTGCCTCCGTTCTTGTGCAATATACGCCTACCTTGACACGTGTGCTATTGGGCTAATAAATTCAGCAGCTGGATTACACCATTCATCCGGCTTCCCCTCATGTAATATTAATTCTAAAAATGTTTACAATTATATGCCAATGACATGAACCAATTGGATTCAATACCCACGTTTTATGTTTCGTGTGTTGAATGAAACACGGGAAATAAAACTATTTTCACAGTTGCAATGGGAACTGAGGAAGAGATAGCGAATTTGAGGGAGAGAATTAGACTTGTAACAAAGGACAGGAATGAAGAAAAGTCTCTTTCAGTCAATGTACAGGATTCGGTAGGTAGGCGAGAGGGAGGGGAAGGAAGGGGGAAAGTTATGGAAGACAGGTGGGCTCATGTTTTAAGTTCAAGGGAAACGACAGCTAAGAGTTTTCCTCAGGCAGTGGGCCCAGGAGAGTTATCGGTGAGGAATCAGTGTGAGTCAATGAAGGTAGATCATCAAATGGGAGATGGTCATCAGGGAGATGTTACAAAGGAGGGATGGGGGAAGAGCAAAGTGACCGGTAGAAAAGGGAAACGTAGAGTAGAGGACAGGAAGAGAGAGGTGGAACAAGTTAGGGTGACGGAGCAAAGAGAGGAGGAAGTGGGTTCTGCGCCCAGCTCCGTGGCTAAATGGTTAGCGTGCTGGCCTTTGGTCACAAGGGCCCCGTGTTCGATTCCAGACAGGGTCAGGAATTTTAACCATCATTGGTTAATTTCGCTGGTACGCAGCCTGGTGTATGTGTCGTCTTCATAATCACTTCATCCTTATCATGACGCGCAGGTCGCCTACGGAAGTCTCATCAAAATAACTGCAACTGGCGAGCCAAACATGTCAGACACTTCCGGCACTAAAAGCCATGTGCTATTTCATTATTTAGCGGATTCTGCAGGAATCAGGGGATGCGCAGTGACACGAGCAGAAGTGGGGTTCAAATGAGGAGGGTGGGGTTGAGGAACTGGTCATTGGTGACTCAATTATCAGGCACTTGGGGAAAGTGTGAGGAGAAAAAAGGTGCCAGAGTAGAGTGTTATCCCGCAATCACGTCAAGGCAGGGAGGCACGAGGTAAGGAGAAGGTGGTAATTTTCCACGTTGGTACCAATAATGTAAGGAAAGCAGGAATAAGTACTAACAGGGTTGGGATATGTGGGATCTAGTTACTGCAGCACGGAAGAAGTATAAGGAAGCAGAGATTGTTGTCATTGGGATACTGTGCAGGAGAGAAACTGACTGGAGGGTAATTGGGGATTTAAATGAGACTGTGGAATGGGTACATGGGAAGTTGCAAGTGATAATTTTGCATGCTAATGGCTGGATAGGAGACAGGGATCTACGCTCAGATGGCCCTCACTTGAACCACAATTGTACGTATAAATAGCGAAGTTTGTTAAGAAGCGTTATTGGGAGGCACATTCAGTGAAATGGAGTGGACCAGGGAGCGGTGATAAATCAGGATGTCAAGTAGGGATGACGTAAACTCTTTAGTATTGCACTGAGTACGTACTGGTTTGATAGAATATACTTACCGTATGTTGTAATGAAATTTGAATCGTGACTTAGAATTGATAAAATAGATGCAGAAACAGCCTCAGATTACTGAAGTTCTTATCGTAGATAGGATAGGAATTGTACAAGGGTGAACACTGGTGAGAGAAGAATGTTTTAGCTACTAAAATGATAAAGATGACAAATATGAAATTCTAAGTGTAAGGCTCATCCCTAATAGTAGTAGGCAACTTGATGTTTTTGGAGTGTATAGACCTAGAAATGGTGACGTAGACACTGATTCGGAACTATTTGATAAGATAATCAACAATCAACTATCAACCAGATTGTAGCAGGTATTCTCAATTTAGGAAATGTCAGTTGGGAAGGTTATGCGATTGATGACCAACAAATGGCAAGTAGGGTAATATGGAAAGGACAGCTGATTCAGAAAATGGTGGAACCAACTAGAGGGAAGATTATTCTGGATGTGGTGCTGGAAAACCAGATGAGGTCTATAGAGAAACTGAAGTAATAGATGGTGTTAGTATGATATGACGTGTGGCCCCCAGAGGCCTGATGCGGGTATTTCGATATGACATCCGTAGACGACCTGCGCGTCGTGATAATGGTGATGATGACGGCACAAAAATCCAGTCTCCAAGCCAGTGGAATTAACCAATTAAAGTTAAAATTCCCGACCCTGTCGGGAATCGAACCCGGGACCACTGTGCCCATTTATCCGTTGAGCCGGACGGTGGTATTAGTGATCACGAAGCTATTCTTCTCGTTGAAAAGTGATAGAAAGGATGGTCGTAAAGGTAGTACCATATGGCTGATAAGACGGGTACGAGGGCGTTTAAAAAAGTAAGAATGATCAGCGGAAAACGCAAAATAAAAATGTAAACAGACTGTGGGATGGATTCAAAGCAATTGTCAAGGAACCTGAAAACATCTATATACGTTTAAATGTGGAACCTGAGGACAGCTATATACTTGTAAGTATAGTAAGGAATGGTAAAGAGCCGCTATAATACACTGACTGACAGAGCAAATGCAACACCAAGAAGGAGTGGTCAGAACTTTATGCCAATTGCAGGGTAGACTGACGTCACTGAGGTATGCTCATGATGAGAAATGCGCCGCTGTGCTGCGCACGTAGCGAACGATAAATGGGATACGGCGTTGGCGAATGGCCCACTTCGTACCGTGATTTCTCAGCCGACAGTCATTGTAGAACGTGTTGTCGTGTGCCACAGGACACGTGTATAGCTAAGAATGCCAGGCCGCCATCAACGGAGGCATTTCCAGCAGACAGACGACTTTACGAGGGGTATGGTGATCGGGCTGAGAAGGGCAGGTTGGTCGCTTCGTCAAATCGCAGCCGATACCCATAGCGATGTGTCCACGGTGCAGCGCCTGTGGCGAAGATGGTTGGCGCAGGGACATGTGGCACGTGCGAGGGGTCCAGCCGCAGCCCGAGTGACGTCAGCACGCGAGGATCGGCGCATCCGCCGCCAAGCGGTGGCAGCCCCGTACGCCACGTCAACCGCCATTCTTCAGCATGTGCAAGACACCCTGGCTGTTCCAATATCGACCAGAACAATTTCCCGTCGATTGGTTGAAGGAGGCCTGCACTCCCGGCGTCCGCTCAGAAGACTACCGTACCATTGACTCCACAGCATAGACGTGCACGCCTGGCATGGTGCCGGGCTAGAGCGACTTGGATGAGGGAATGGCGGAACGTCGTGTTCTCCGATGAGTCACGCTTCTGTTCTGTCAGTGATAGTCACCGCAGACGAGTGTGGCGTCGGCGTGGAGAAAGGTCAAATCCGGCAGTAACTGTGGAGCGCCCTACCGCTAGACAACGCGGCATCATGGTTTGGGGCGCTATTGCGTATGATTCCACGTCACCTCTAGTGCGTATTCGAGGCACGTTAAATGCCCACCGCTACGTGCAGCATGTGCTGCGGCCGGTGGCAATCCCGTACCTTCAGGGGCTGCCCAATGCTCTATTTCAGCAGGATAATGCCCGCCCACACACTGCTCGCATCTCCCAACAGGCTCTACGAGGTGTACAGATGCTTCCGTGGCCAGCGTACTCTCCGGATCTCTCACCAATCGAACACGTGTGGGATCTCATTGGACGCCGTTTGCAAACTCTGCCCCAGCCTCGTACGGACGACCAACTGTGGCAAATGGTTGACAGAGAATGGAGAACCATCCCTCAGGACACCATCCGCACTCTTATTGACTCTGTACCTCGACGTGTTTCTGCGTGCATCGCCGCTCGCGGTGGTCCTACATCCTACTGAGTCCATGCCGTGCGCATTGTGTAACCTGCATATCGGTTTGAAATAAACATCAATTATTCGTCCGTGCCGTCTCTGTTTTTTCCCCAACTTTCATCCCTTTCGAACCACTCCTCCTTGGTGTTGCATTGTCACTGTCAGTCAGTGTATAACAGAGACGTAAAGAGACTAAGAAGAAGGTGCAGGCTGGAAAGAAATGGAGTTAGACATGGTTGTGAAGTAATCAGAAATTGAGGGAATTTATTGGAAAGTTGAATCTAGCGAAGAAGTCAGCTAATGATAACATGTTTTCAACCATAACTGACAGTCACACACATTCCATTGAAAAATAGAATGTTATGTGTAGGGATTTTAAATAAAGGATACAGAACTCTGCACATGGTTATGAGGGTATTTAGGGATTGCAGGAAGGATGTAAAGGATGGAATAAGTAAACAACATTCAGGGTACCTGCCACATAGGCTACTGCAGATTAGTAGTGATTGTTAGACTGATATTTTAATAAAAGCAAAGGAATAAATAAAATTATATATATTCTTACAAGAACAGTCGGACGCTATTGTAAATGATATAAAGAATACCATGTCAAGATTTGGACTCGGCATTTTGAAGGTAACTGCATTTAGAGCAGTAGCGTTCACACTTCAGTTTTCCAGCAGTCGACTGGTGAGAAGTGAAATACCTTGAAGTAATACACAATGTTGTAGAAATGAATGCAGAATATTGCCACATGACGTAGAAAATACGATGCTGGAGTTTTTCCGAGTAATCTTATTGAAATATATTTTGCACACTTGTGACAATACTTACCGGATAGCATGACATACATGTTGACATAATGAAGTTTAATTAGCGTGAAGGAATGGGTGAAAAATAAATTCAAATTTAGAAATAAACGAGAATATAATTTAAAATTAGTTTAAAGGCACCAAGTTAATCATAATAAAATATTGTTATTTTTATTGCTGATCTGATCATCTAATATTAGTTTACAATTACTCTCATCATTGAACACACCTCAATGCTTCATACTTCCAGCTCTGTTTGCTTTGTCAAGTCTGGGACATGTTTAAGTGGTACACCCTAACAGAAAATACAAAAATAATTATTTAAATTCAATCAATTTATTCCATTCTTACAAGAACTGGGACTTTTTTAAATGAAGGCTGATGGCCTAATGAACACCATAAAATATTACAGCACTGTTAGAACTTTGTAACATACTACATTCATTTACAGATAAAAGATGGCAAGAATGTTGTTAAAACATCCAAGCCAGACTGAATCCCGGTAGAAAGTAGGCTTACACTTGTTTATTTACAAACTGAAACAAACATGGAAGCAGACGACAAAGTCCTGCTTCCACTAAAATACAAGCTATCTAATGAAACACTATGTTCCTACTTGTCGACCTACTAATGGCATTAACAGCAACCACTATAACACAGGACAAAGATAAGAACACAGTCACATGTCTGCACAATATCCCACAGGAATATCACAAATATCAGTATCATACATATTATTATTATTATTATTATTATTATTATTATTATTATTATTATTCTAATGATTAGCCATTCACTGTCAAATTAATTATTCATTAATGTGATTATATTCATTGTTAGACATCAGAAAGAATACCATCATAAGTTACTTGGAGCTAATAATGATTTTTATTTATTAAATTTTGGAATAATAATTTCCTTCTTATTAATGTTATTATTATTATTATTATTATTATTATTATTATTATTATTGATGATGATGATGATGCTTGTTGTTTAAAGGGGCCTAACATCAAAGGTCATCGGCCCATTATTATTATTATTATTATTATTATTATTATTATTATTATTATAAGCATGATGGTGAGGAATCAGAACAATTATGATTTATTAATCTAGTTGATTAGTTACCATCCTGCGATCAGCTGACCTACTTGTGAACCTGTTACCACAGCATAACTCAACTAGAGAATCGTGAGGGTCTGAGGCTAGAGAGAACATCACTAACACTACTATTTACATGGAAATAAATCACAACACCCTGGCATGGTGAGTGACCTGGCTTTACTTTCACAAAAACATTCAACAGAATAGAAATAATGACTTAAGAACCCAACACAACATCACTGGTGCCTATGAACAATCTTATAAACCTCATTAGAGTGCCCCTCACATCATCATTTCTAACCGTAACAGGGTTCAATGCATCATCACAGATCCATATTACTAGCCTCACATCAAGGATTCACTAACATCTTCGCAGATTCATATTACTAGCCTCACATCAAGGACTCACTAACATAATTATTCTACACAGTTACAGTTTATGATGATAAGACATCGGATCTGTATGAAAATGCCTATATGTAGAGCTCCAAAGCCGAGAAGCAAGTGCGTTTGAAGGCGAAATGCGACCAATTATTGAGATTAATAATGCAAGTATATACATATTTGAATATATTTCATTTCAAATTTCGAATTTACTGTGCATGTCATCGTTTTCTATTACGCATATTTTAACCTGTTTTATAAGCAATCTTAAAAAAATATTAAGGAATTAATACCGTGAAATGTTCCGTCAATGAAACAGTTGAAAGGAAACAGGCAACTATCAAGACACACTTCCAAATCATACCAGAATCAGTCAAGAAGCTAAAAGCACGTGGATTGAGTCTTGGAGGACGTGAAGTGTGAAATGAATGGTTCCCCAGTAAACCTCAGATAATGAGGATCTACCGGAATGTTTAACACCTACATTCGCTCCCAAATCCAAGTACTCTCCTGTCACATCCGTACATGTAGAGTGATCATTCTCAGCACTGGAGCTTTTTCTAACAGACAAACTCCACAGATTTAAAATATAAAACTTGGAGAAGACTGTTGTTGAGCCTTGCAAAGCAAATTACGGTGTTCAGTGGCTCAAAGTGTTCAGGCGCTGGCCTTTTGGTCTCAACTTCGCGAGTTCGATCCTGGCTCAGATCAGTCGCATTTGAAGGGGCTCAATACGTCAATCTCGTGTCGGTAGATTTACTGGCATGTAAAAAAACATCCCGCGGAACTAAATTCCGGTACCTCGGCGTCTCCGAAAACCGGAAAAATAGTTCGTGTTTCGTAAAACAAATAAGATTATTACATTTAATATGAGATGAATATAGTTCTATACTCTATCTTGATCAGGTCTGGTCACAAGATAGTTTTTGCTCCCTTAGCACCACCTGGGGGGTCACGTGTAGGGTTCTTTCACGTTAAACCATCGGACGTGATGTCGGACAGCACAGACACATTAAGCTTACGAAAGATTAATAGACGCTATGACATCTGCAGCAAAGAAAAATAACCCTAGCTTCAGTGAGGAAAGGGAAAAACTGTAGCAACAATTTCTTCACGACTGTGACCATGATATTGCACAGTCTAGATGCAGTCAGGAGAAAGTGTTCGCTCACTTGACTGCACAAAATGCTCTCTTGTATGGAAAATTGGAGATGGAAAAACAACTGCACGGGTACGTCACATGTGGTTCACATGTTGGGCGGGTGTTGCGTCGAGATCCGCGGCTACAAGTCGCTTGCTCGGTGGGAACGCGGATATATCCACCAATTTTAATTATTTTTCTCTCAGTTACCCGCCTGTAGATTTGATTTCTTTTTAGCAGCGTATTATGGATGAGTCTGTCCTGTGATGTGAATTTTTTCAACTATGTTCTTCAAATTCCAAAGTGTCACCCACGAGTTGAATCATAAAGAAGGCAACTTACATCCGGGCCAGAACGATCTAAAGTCCAATAGCCTCGCGCTGAAGCTGTACCTCATCGCTTAATCGTCCCTTGGATGAAATAATACTACTACGGAAGGCATTTCTGGGGATCCTGATACTCAACAGACCTGTTAGGTGACACTTTGGAACTGTGACCTTGAGTTCTTAAGTTCTTTCTTCACGACTGGAATGCGTGTTTACTGCGAGTTACACAACATATATTATCGCACGCATGTGTTCTGTAATAGAAGCACAATTCATCATTTTCTTCCAAACTGCAGAGACCCGGGTTCTATTCAATTTCTCTTCTAACATTTTTCGCTAAAATGCCTAGGAGGAAACAACTGTCCCCACCATTTTAGCAAGGCGAAATCCGTAAGTGTCGCGTATTATCTCTACTGTATTTGCTACAACCCCTGAATCCCTTCATAAGCATGCGCAGAGATCTGTACTCTTTATTTACAATCCCATTTATGTGATTACCCCAATGAATATCAATGAGTGATCAAGATGGCGACTACTGTGTGTGAGTCTGTGATATCCGTGGTGGATAATGGTGTAAAATGCAGTGAAAAATGTGGCAAATGCAGAAGAGTAGTTAAAAATGGGATTCTGTGTCGTAAGTGTGATGAATGGTACCATTTTCGTTGTGCAAATATTGTAAATAGGTCTGATATTGAAGAAAGTGAGTGGCTGTGTCCCGAGTGTAAACAAACTGAGAGTGAGGCAGAACAACAAGAAAGAGAGACTTACGAATCTATGGTTAAGATTTTAGGAGTGCTACAAGAAGACTTATGTGCTCTGAAACTTGAAAATGAAAGATTAAAGGACAGAACAAAGAAACTGGAAGATAAAGAAGACTGTTGAGAAAAAAGATCGCCGTGGACGGAAGTGACGCGTAGCCATTTTAGGCCTAATGTTAAACATATGGGAGAAACTACGTACAACTTAAAACCGGGAAAAAACTCTTTGCAGTGCCAAAACAGATTTCAGTCATTGCAACAAGTTCCAGGAGAAGACAAATCAAGTTTTCCGAATAATTTTAAATCCAGCGGAGGTAACCTACAGAAGAAGAAAACCAACCGGAAGTCAAGATCGCCAAAAATTCATCTCTACGCAGACAGTCAAGGGCGGGGTATGGCAGAAGGCATCAAGGATGAGCTGCATAATCCAGAAACTGAGGTCTTAGGACTAATAAAACCAGGTGCCAAAACTGAACACGTCCTTTCAAACTGTGATCCTGTGTTAGAGAAGGACAACTACGTGGTGATTGTGAGTGGTATAAATGACATTGCTGCAAATTAAGGTGAGGAACTAATTACGACCCTCAGAGTTAAGATTTCGAAACTATCTGACTCAAAAGTAATTGTAGTTAATGTGCCACCCAGGTATGACCTTATAGAAGACTCGTGTGTGAACAAAGCTGTACATGATGTAAATATAAAAATCAAGAGATTAAGTAAGAGTTTTAGAAATGTCTATGTAGTAGATACTTTAGGTCTTGGCAGGCAAATGTTCACTAGGCACGGGTTACATCTGAATGGTAATGGAAAAGCAACTCTCTGTAGAAAAAATTGCTACAATTATCAACAGAGATTTGCAAACTAATATGCACTTAAGAAAACCCATACCATTAAATTGGCATATACAGGGAAACATGCCAGAAAACCCAGATCCTTAAATCAAGATCTATGTACCAAGATCTGGCTTCCAGGGACGTTCTCAACTCATGAGTCAAATGTTACTCAATTACAACAGTCAAGTTTTAGGGAGGAAGGGGGTCTGAGATGGCTCTTGGTAAACTGTCAGAGTGTAGTAAATAAACAAATAAAATTCAGTACATTCATGGAATCTTATGAGACTGATGTGGTGATAGGAGTAGAATCATGGTTGAGAGAAGAGGTGGGTAATAGAGAAGTATTTCCAGAAGGGTATACAGTCTATTGTAGAGACCGAGGAGATAAAAAGGGTGGTGGGGTGTTTATTCTGGTGAAGGAAACTTATTGTTTACATGAATGGTTTACCAATGAAAGGGATGAAATATCAGGGATAAAATTAGTTTTTGATAACATGAAGGAGGTGGGAATTATAGGAACAAATAGACCTGGAAGAGAGGAAAGAGACATGGAAATATTTGAGAAAATAATAGATTATACTCATAAAAACAATAATAATGATATGGTAATAATTGGGGGAGATCTAAACTTGCCTAAAGTTGAATGGAATAGAGCTGCAAGTGAAGCCCATGAACAGAAACTGGCAAATAAGTTAATTTGGGAGGGAGGATTTACACAAGTAGTACAAGAACCGACTCGTCTCAATAACTTACTAGATGTATTCTTGGTTAAACCGTGGGAAATTGTTGATAAAACTGAGGTAATTGAAGGAATATGTGACCATAAGCATGTAATAATGGATGTAAGATTTGTACCAAAAATGCTTAATAAGAGGGTCACACAAGACAAGAAATTATACAGAAAAACTAAAGTTGATGAATTTGGGACTTACCTTAAATCACAATTCAGTTGTTTGATAAGTGAAGGGGGTAATGTGGATACACTTTGGGCTAAATTTAAAGGAATCATTTGGGAAGGAGAGAAGAGATTTGTACCTGTTACAAAGGGTAAAATGACCTCAGACCCTGTTTATTATATAAGGGAAATAAGGAAATTAAAAAGAAAATGTAGAATAGTAAACAGGAAAATCGAAGAGGGTAGGGAGAATAGAGAAACTAGAAAACAGCTAATGAGGGAACTGAATAGAGTGAAAAAGGAAGCAAAAGAGAATTATATGAATGGCATACTTCAAGAGGGTAATGACCACAAAGGGAAATGGAAAAAGATGTATTCATATATTAGGAATCAAAAAGGAAAAGGAATCCAAATTCCTACAATGATGGGAGAAGGGGGTGAACACTATTCAACAGATACTGAGAAAGCAAATCTATTTAGTAGGGAATTCAGAGATTCAGTAGAAGATTGTCAGGAGTTGGAAACAGTAACAGAAGATAAAGAGGGAGAGACACATAGGGAAACAAGAAGCTTCTCATTCACTAATGAAGATATTTTCAGAGAAATCCAACTGCTTCAGCAAGGAAAAGCAGCAGGAAGTGATCAAATTACTGGGGAGGTATTAAAGACAATGGGGTGGTATATAGTGCCTTATTTAAAATTTCTCTTTGACTATGTCATAAATAATAGTGTAATACCAAAAGAATGGAAGGAATCTATAATAATACCAATTTATAAAGGAAAGGGTAACAAAAGGAAACCAGAGAACTACAGACCAATCAGCCTGACCAGTGTAGTTTGAAAAATATTGGAGAGTTTTATAGCAAAGTACATCAGAGGGATATGTGATGATAAAAATTGGTTCATGAGGAGCCAGTATGGATTTAGAAAGAAATATTCTTGTGAGGCACAACTGGTGAGATTTCAGCAGGACATATCAGATCAGTTGGATTCAGGAGGTCAGTTAGATTGCATAGCCATAGATCTTTCCAAAGCCTTTGATGGAGTGGAACATGGAATATTATTAAAGAAATTGGAGGGAATAGGATTGGACGTAAGGGTTATACGTTGGATAAGAACATTTCTAAATTCATGGGTTCAGAAAGTCAAAGTAGGAAATAATATATCACAGGAAGAGAAAGTTTGGAAGGGAATCGCACAGGGTAGCATAATTGGTCCATTACTTTTCTTACTATACACAAATGATTTAGGGAACAATATAACATCAAAAATAAGATTGTATGCAGATGATATAATTGTTTATAGGGAAATAAATAACATTGGGGATTGTTCAGAATTACAAAGGGACCTTGAAAGTATCCAACAGGGGGTTGAAGAAAATAATATGAAGGTTAATGGAGGCAAATCAACTGTTACAACATTTACAAACAGGAGCTTTAAAACTGAATTTGAATATACTTTGGATGAGGTAGTTATCCCAAAAGATGGCAAGTGCAAATACTTAGGTGTGAGATTTGAAAGTAATTTGCATTGGAAGGGTCATGTTGATGACATTGTTGGGAAAGCATACAGATCGTTACATGTCATAATGAGGCTACTTAAAGGATGCAACAAAGAATTAAAACAAAAAGTTACTTAAGTATGGTTCGTCCATTATTGGAATATTCAAACAGTGTTAGGAATCCTCACCAAGAATACCTAATAAAAGAAATAGATAGTGTGCAGAGGAAAGCAGCAAGATTTGTAACAGGGGATTTCAGGAGGAACAGTAGTGTATCAGAAATGTTAGAGGAACTTGGGTGGGAAACTTTAAGAGAACGGAGAAAACTAGACTTATACGATTATATAGAGCCTATACAGGTGAAGAAGCATGGGGAGAAATCCATGAGAGGCTTCAGTTGGAAAATAATTATATTGGCAGAACTGACCACAAGTATAAAATTAGAAGGAATTTTAGCAGAAGCGACTGGGATAAATTTTCATTCATTGGGAAGGGCGTGAAGGAGTGGAACAGTTTACTAGGGGTAGTGTTTGATCCTTTTCCAAAATCTGTACTGGTATTCAAGAAGAGAATAAACAGCAACAGGGAAAATAAATGAAATGTTAGAGGGCATTCGACCAGTGCAGGCTATTGTAAATTTAAAAAAATGTGTGTTAAAAAAATTAATTTCATCCCCAGGTCCATGGAGTTTGGACAGCCAAAGTAGGGGACTGCCTGTAGGGGTGAAGTACAGTGGGGACATGGAGGGCCCTGGGACTGCTACGGTAGCTGTGAAGGCCCTTCAGGAACTCTGAAAAGTTGTGACAAAAGGGGGGTCTGGTTAAGATGCAGCAGGGCGTTATGCTACTTAGGTCCCAAAATGGGTAAAAAAAAGTAAATAAGCAATGTAAATTTTAATCTTATACCAGTTGCCTAGTATTATTTCAAGTAATTCTACATATTGTATATGAGTTGACTATGTTTGTAACTATAGGAGATATTATAAGTAGAATTTTGTAAACATTATAAATTTATTAAGGATGATCTGTTTGTTTAATAGAAAAAAAATTGTTAGCATAAATTGTATATTATTGTATTCTAGAAATGTTTTTCTTCTCTTGTTAATTTAAAATTTAGTGCTTGACAATAATGTATTTTAATGTACCATTTGCCACTGAGGTAGACATCTCATTTGCAAATAAAGAGATTTTATTTTGATTTTTGATTTGAAGATGATTAACGGTTCATGGTAAACGAATTGTTGAAATATAGTGGGGAGGAGAGTGAACACAGCGAAGAAAGTTTTGCCGAAGTAGAATTTGTAAGTGACAACTACTGCAGGCTCGAATGTATTGGGTTCGGGCCTAGCGGATGCGAGTATTTAGCAGTCACGAAAGAGATAACACGTGTTTGATTCCTGTCCAAGTAGGAACCATGACAGTGACAATGGTGATGATAATACTAATAAAAGTCGAACCAGTGTAACGACTTCGTCATCCAGGACCAAAAGTGGTCAAAATGAAGGTCCTGCTTTGATTCGAAATTTCGTCAAGATATAACGGGAAAGTTTTTGGAAAAGATAACGAGCGAAATATTTGAATTTTTTGGTGATGCGATATGCCAGAACATAGCTGAACAGACAAAACTTGCCCGGCAAAATATCGCACATAAAACTCAGTTTACTAAAAAAAGGAGTAGAAATCAAGACCGGGTCCGGACATATAAGGACGAAATAAAGATTCTTAAGGGCATACTGTTGCCACAGGAGACTGAACAGAAAACAAAATCAGGGCACTATATTTTCATAGTTGCTTGCTGACAACTGCTATTTCCTACGCAATGATGGCACAGATGAGATTTTTTCCTCGCCTGGCTGAGTGCCTCAGACGGTTGAGGCGTTGGCCGCCCTTCTGACCCCATCTTGGCAGGATCTATCCTCGCTCAATCCGGTGGTCTTAGAAGGTGGTCGAATACACCAATATAACAGTTAACATGAGAACGAAGACTGTAGTGGAAGCAAACGCGTAATCAGTAACGCTATAAAACGTTCAGAGAATCATGTAACTTAACCTCTTATGTTGGGACCTCGGTACACACTGGCTCACTCCCAGATCGGGAGTGAATTCCCTGATTGAAGAAATTATTTAAGTACTTGCTTTGAAACAATCTTAGACTAAAATGAACAATACACGGGCCACATGAGAAATATTTAATTGAATATAATTTTTTAGCTTTTGAATAATCCTTCTATCATTTCGACACTTTGGGCAAGAAGATACTAAATGCTTTCACACTGTGATACCGAATCCGTTACTTCCCAATAGTAAAGCTCTAACTTTCGACTATTACGTTATTATGTTATTATTCGGTTATATAATAACTTATACCTAAATATTTTAAGTAGCTACTATCAATCTCCGCCTGGAAATAAACTTTTCTGTTCATGTAAATTCTAGACTTACAAGGTTTCCATTTACTTAAAAGATTTAAAATGGAATAAATAATACTCACGAACGTCTCTGTTGTGTTCGTTAGCGCTTCTCAGTATCCACTTTATAGACCTGCAAATCATAATTGTCACACATGGAATATATTGCACTACACTACAGGTTTTCGGAGATGCCGAGGTGCCAGAATCTAGTCCCGCAGGAGTTCCTTTGCATGCCAGTAAATCTACCGAGACGAGACTGATGTATTAGACCACCGTAAAATTCCGCCCGACAGAGCCAGGATCGAACCTGACAAGTTCGGACCAAAAGGGCGGCCAGCGTCTGAATCGTCTGAGCTACTAAGCCTAGCGAGGAAAAATCTCTTCTGTGTCATCAGCTCTCAGGAAATGGGAATAGTCAACAAGTGTTTGCGAGAAATATAATGTCCTAATTTAGTTTTCTGTACAATACCCTGTGAAAACTGATGCCCATACGAATCTTTATTTGTTTTTTATTTGTCCAGACCCGGTCTTAATTTCTACTCCTTCGGATTTTCTTACTAAACTGACAAGGGGGCATTCCCTACTCGTCACCACCGATTTCGCTCAAATTCATAGAACATGCAGGGGTGGACTAGAAATGAAAGTACCCAGGTGGGAACTCCAGATGGCCAAGCGTATAGAAAATAAAACTTAAAATAATAATGTTGACGCGGATCTCGTACCGTATAAGCCACTTACGTTAGCGTGCACGCCGAGCAGTAGTTGGCGTAGCTGTAAGAGTTTGGACTGGAAATTCGATGGTCGTGGGTTCGATTCGCCGTATGGGGAATATTTTTCAAATTTATATTATTCACATATTTTAATTTATTTCATATATTTCTATGCAAAAAGCATATAGGACGTTATTTTTTAAATGCCACAATTGTAGAAAATTTGGAGTTGCGAACTTTCCCGACGTATTCAAACAGAAATTCTTATTTTTTCTCCTTTACTGGCCATCTCCCCTCCTTGGGGAATGTGCCATAAACGTAAATAGTCGTTTCGCTGTAAGATTCGTTTTCACCTGACAAGTGAAGGTTGCTCCTGGCGGCTGTACATAGATTCTTGGCACAGGTAGTAAAAAGTCTGACAATTAAATCCCCATTTTTTACCTTTTCTATGCCTTTCGCGTATAAATAAATAAATAAATAAAATGAATTGTTCACTTCTTTACTTAATTGGAAAATGAATAATATAAAAGTTGACAGAAAAAACCAGTCTCCACACAGGGAGTTGAACCCAAGTCCATCGAATTACCAGTCCAAGCTCTTACCGCTACCCCAACAACTGCTCGGCGTGCGCACTAACGTAAGTGGCTTATACCGTGCGAGAGCCACGTCAACATTATTATTTTTAGTTTTATTTTCTATACGCCTGGCCATCTGCAGTTCCCACTTCGGGCACTTTCATTTCTAGCCAAGCCTTGCATGTTCTATTAATTTGAGCGAAATCGGTGGTGACGAGTAGGGAATGCCCCCTTGTGAGTATTATGTGCGATTTTCTGCTGGGCGTCTTTTGTCTGTTCGGTTATGTTCTGTCATTCCTCGTCATCATAAATTTCAAATATTTCGCTCGGTTTTGTTTTTCTTAAAAACTCTCGCACTACAACATGATGGAATTTTGGATCTCAGCAGGACCTTCTTTTGGCCACCTTTGCTCCAGGTTGACGGACTCACACTGGTTGGACTATTATCAGTATTATCGTCACAACTGTCACTGTCCTGGTTCCAACCTTAAATGGATCGAACACGTGTTGTTTTCCGCAAATGCTAAATATTCGCATCGGCTGGGCTCGATCCCTGTATATTCGAGCATGCAGTACTTGTTCCAGGTAAATTCGTGTCACCTTGGAATTATCCTTCGTCAAACCTTATTTCACGAAGATCACTATCCTCCCAACTAAATGTCAACAAATCGTTTATCATGACCCGAAAATCGCCTTCCTCTACGGGTGAGAACTTGTTACTCCTTTAAGATATTTTAGAGGAAAAATGTAAGCAAAAGAATTTAATAGAACGCCTGTCTCTGTAGTTTGGAAGAAAATCATCAAATGCTTCTGTATTATGGAACACATGTCTGCGATAATAAATGGTGTGCAAATCGCAGTAAAAACACATTCCAGTCGTCAAGAAAGAAGCCAAGAACTCAATGTCACAGTTCTAAAGGGTGATGCGAGAGGTCTACTGAGTATCATGATCTCCAGAAATAACTTCTACAGCAATATTATTTCATTTAAGCTTCACCGCGAGTTTATTGTGCTTTAGGTCGTTCTTGCTCGGACGTATGTGACGTTCTTTATGATGCAACTCGTGGATCACACATTGGAATTGTTAGAGCATAGTTGAAAAAATTCTAATCACAGGGCAGACTCATCCAGAATACGCTGCTGAAAAAAGAAATAAACCCCTGCAGGCAAGTAACTTTGAAAATAATTATAAGCGGCGCAAATATCCAACTTCCCCTCCGAGCAAGAGACTTGTAGCCGCGGATCTCGACGCATCGCCAACTCAACAGGTTAAATTACATGATCCTCTGAACAACTTACAGCATTATTGAGTACGCATTTGCTTTCAAATCCATATCCATACGCATGTGAGCTGTTACACTGACATTCTGGCTGTAGGATTTGTCACAGACATTAGGGGCGTATGGCCCCTGCCTGTATGCGTTCACATGTGAATGGTTAGATCGACATTCTACCTGAAGGATTTGCCGCAGATATTGCAGCAGGGTGGCTCTGGCCTGTGTGAATACAAATTTGCTCTGTACGACTGTTTTTCTAGCTGCAAGATTTGCTGGAAACATTGCAGCAGTATGGCTTCTTGCATGCATGAGTGCACTACAGAAATGCTAGGTTGGCTTTAATGATGCAGGATTTGCTACAGACATTGAAGCAGTGTTGCTTCTCGCCTGTGAGAATCCGCATGAGTTCTGTTAAACTCCTTTTTGCCTGAAGGATTTGCCACAGATATTGCGGCAGTATGGCTTCTCGGCTCAAAGCGTTCGAATATGAAATGTTAGATCGCCTTTCTGCTGAAGGATTTGCTGCAAACATTACAGCAGAGTGGCTTTTCGCCGATTTGAGACCACATGAGGACCATTAGATTGAGTTTGACGCTGAAAGATGTGTCACAGACATTGTATCTCTGTTGGATTTTCGTCAGTGTGAGTACGCATGTGGTTCGAGAGTGCATTTCTATCAGTGAAAACTTGAATACAGAAACTGCAACAGTATAGCTTCTCACCTCTGAGATTCTTAAAGTGATCTGTTAGACTGCGTTTCTGGCTAGGGTATTTGCTACAGGCATTGTAGCATTATGAATTCTTGCCTGCATGAGTCCGCAAGTGAGCTGCTAGGTACGTTTTAATGCTGAAAGATTTGCCACAGACACACCACCAGTATTGCTTCCCTTCTGTGTGAGTCGGCTGGTGAACTGTACGACTGCCTTTCTGGCTGAGGGATTTACCTTAAAAATTGCAATAGTACGGCTTCTCACCTGGGCGAGTACGCAAGTGCATTGTTAGAATCACTTTCAGGCTTCAGATTTCGCCAGACAGTATGACCGCACGTGAGCTGCTACGTACGCTATCATGCTGAATGATTTTCCACAGACATTGCACCAGTGTGGCTTCTCGCTTGCGCGAGTCCGATTGTAGGCTGTTAAATTCACTTTTTGGATGAAGTATTTGCCCCAGACATTACAGCAGTATGGTTTCTTGTATGGGTGAGTCTGCATGTGAGTCGATAGTGTGCTTCTACCAATGAAGACTTGAATACAAATACTGCAACGGTCTCAACTATGAGTCCCCATGTGACCTGTTAGGCAGGCTTTCCGGGTGAAGGACTTGCCACAGACATTTCACCAGTATGGCTCTTCGCCTGTGTGAGCTGCCATGTGGGCTACTAGACTGCCCTTCTGACTGAATCTCTTCTTACAGACATTGCAAGAGCATGGCTCTTCGCCTGTGTGTGTTCGAATGTGGGCTGCTAGACTGCCCTTCTGACTGAAGGTCTTCTTACACACATTGCACCAGTATGGCTTCTCGCCTGTGTGTGTACGAATGTGGGCTGTAAGACTGCCCTTCTGACTGAAGGTCTTCTCACAGACATTGCACCAGTATGGCTTCTCGCCTGTGTGAGTCCGCATATGAGCTATTAGATTTGCATTCTGGCTGAAGGACTTGCTACAGACATTGCAAAAGTGTGGCTTAACGTATGTATGAGTCCGCATGTGGGCTTTCAGGTTGCTTTTCTCGCTGAAGGACTTGCTACAGACATTGCAACAGATTAGCTTCTCGCCTGTGTGAGTCCGCATGTGGGATGTAAGACTGCCTGACTGACGAAATGTCTTCCTACAGATATTGCAACAGTATGGCTTATCGCCTGTGTGAGTCCGCATATGAGCTATTCGATTTGAATTCTGGCTGAAGGACTTGCTACAGACATTGCAACAGTGTGGCTTAACATATGTGTGAGTCCGCAAGTGGACTTTCAGGTGGCTTTTCTGGATGAAGGACTTGCTACAGACATTGCAGCAGTTTAGCTTCTCGCCTGTATGAGTCCGCATGTGGGATGTAAGACTGCCTGTTTGACGGAATGCCTTCCTACAGACATTGCACCTATAGGGCCTCTCGCCTGTGTGTGTCCGCATATGAGCTATTAGATTTGCATTTTGACTGAAGGACCTGCTACAGACATTGCAACAGTGTGGCTTAACGTATGTGTGAGTCCTCTTGAGGGCTTTCAGGTTGCTTTTCTCGCTGAAGGACTTGCTACAGATATTGCAACAGTTTAGCTTCTCGCCTGTGTGAGTGCGTTTGTGGGATGTAAGACTGCCTGTCTGACGGAATGTCTTCCTACAGACATAGCAGCAGGATGGCGTCTCGTATATGTGAGTCATCACGTGTTTCGAGAGAGCACTTCTATCACTGAAGGCTTGTCTACAATTACTGCCACCGTATGGCTTCTCACCTGTGTGAATACGCATGTGATCTGTTAGACTGCCTTTCCGGCTGAAGGACTTGCTACAGGCATCGCAACTGTGTGGCTTCTGGCTGAAGGATATATCACGAGGACTGCTCCTGAAACAAGGTGCTCCACCATCCGGAGGTTGATGATCTGCGTAGCTCATCTCGGGTCTCGATCTACAGTGAAAAAATGAAGACGATGTTGCCAATAGATCAACAGTCAACTCCACTACAACTCTCACATTGGCGAAATGCTACTACTGAACATCCCACTGACTGATATCACATGCAAAGAGCTTGTTACTCATGAACATCACTTTCCTGGGGTTAAACGTCATCTGAGGTCAAATTCAGAGTGTAGTCGTAAATTCGAAAAGGTCTCACTTTTTACGAGATTGTGCTGCGTCCTTTGTCTCGAATCACGATATCACGCGTAAGAAACATCTGACGATTTAAAGAATGCATGAGAATAAGGGGTACAGCCTGAAAGGAGAAACACTAACTCTTAAATCCGGCAAACATTTACCTATTGAAATTCGTATATGTCTGTTCTCGAACATGAAGGACAGAATATGCTTTGAAGATTTTATCTTGTTCAAAAATTCTCTGCGGTTTGTGCCAGGCGAGTAATATTTTTCCTAAAAAACCCTTGACCTTGAGGTTGTTCGAGAGAGAATCTCAATGTTGGAGATATTAATAAAGTTGAGAACAGGGTTTTCCGATATTCAGCAAGATGTGCTGAACAACGGGAAATAATTTATAAATATTAATTACTGTCGCGCAAACATACGCATTGTATTGGTACATTGTTACCATATCATTACCGTATTCTACTACGTCAGAATGTAGTTACCTCTAATCACATAGCTTGGATGTGCAACCAAACGCAGTCGACATACACATAGACGGACGGTTGGTACAACAAGGAAATTCATATTTACTACCATGTACTCCATCATTCTACGTCTTAGTTACTGTCTTTAAATGCAACATGGAAATCACTAATCCAAATGAAATCCTCGAAAAGCTTAAGGTAACGTGCAGATTACAGCTTTCATTTTCACCTCCAGATACTGCTGTGTTAGATATTATGATGTCGACAAGGAATATGGCTTTGGTAGCAGTGTTTTATAAAAAAAATCTGATATAATGAAATATTTGAAACCAGATGCAAGCTATCATGCCCTTGAATATTCTTAAAAGAGTTCCTTTAACACCACAGCTAAATGGAGCACGAAAATCAAGGCTTGAGCTAAAATTAAAGATGACGGGACATTGAACTGCACCGCAGTGGATATTACTACTTTGTAAAGGAAGGAAAGATGTTCCTTTTATTTCAAAAACTTCAAGTACAAGTGATTATTTTTAGTGAAATATAACATCGTTGGACAGCACTGTAGTTTGTGCATGTCTCCCCACCGCAGAGTTGTTCGAGATATTCTAGGAAAGAAGAGCCAGAAATACAAATTTCTTGGTTAAGGGTGAGATTCCCTTAAGCAGGCACGTGGGAAAAGGCGATCACGCAGGCCAAAATACATCGTAAGATGAAGTGATATTTCCCAATTCATGCTGTATGCACTGAATTCACACGGGCCGGTGGAAAGCATGACTTCCTCACAAGTAAATTAGTAGGAGGCTCGACCACGTGGACAAATGAAACGGGGTCATTGATTCCAGATACGACAGACTAGACCACTTGAACACCACACAAGATATTAATATTTCCACCACAAAGCAACAGGGGGCAGAGAATACGACAGTGGTCTTATGTCATACATATTGTTGCATATCACACCAAGCAAATGTACAATATTCTGTGGCAATTCTTCTTTACGTGATTACGTGATTCTTGTGACAAGTGATTTATCAGGTTCTCAATTAGTTTCTCATTTTGTATTGATGAATATACTCCAAAAACTAGTTACACTTCCGTAACACGTGGCGCGCCCCAGGTGAAGGATACTGGTTCCCCACCGGCCTGTCAGCAGATTTGAGCGAAATATAATAGCTCTCGCGGACCAAACATGCACAAAGCCTTTAATGACAACTTTAGCGGAGATGGAAACTTTCGATACGGAGCAGTTGGCAGAAGAGGTACTCTACCTTTATGGAAGTTGATGCAGAAAGTAGCGTAGCATTCCTCCTCCAGAGGAGCGGATGCACAAGACGTCTGTTCTCCGTCTCCGGAGCGGCGTAACTACCTGCTGTCATGAGCTCTAAAATGTTTCCTAACAAGCTGCCCGTAAAATAACACCATCACATCATTATGGCAAAGTCTCATGGAATCGGAAACAAAGGTTAGGGCGTCCCCTGGAAGGGGCGCGCGTTGGCAGGGCCCAGTCAGCGTGAAAGGTATGCAAGGGTTACCATCGCACGGGCTGTGACGGCTAAACAAGTGAGTAATCCCATCGTGTATCGCATCACTATGTCTGAACGAAGTAGCGAATTAGCCATAGCTCTTGAGAGAAGGCATGTAGGCATCTGTAAGGTGCAGAAGAAAAGTTGGAGTGGGGACAAGTTTATCACTTATGTGCAAAAGGACACGAAAAATTGTGACAATCGCTTGATGTAACTCGTCTACGCCGGGGACAGAAGGAAATTCCAATTTTTAAGAGCAACGCTGCATAAATTGGCCTGAGCACGGAAACCTGGGCACCACATGGCAATAAGACCTCTGACTATGTTTTCTCTGCCGGTGTTATGAATGGACACGTCAGATGAATAAAGGAATAACACACAGCCCATGGAATACTTGGGTATGGACAGAAGAACGACGACGGCCAAAAAATTCCCAATTATGCAGAAACTAATCATCGCGAACAAATAGTACAAAAAATGATATTCATCTTGTCACGTACTGTAGTGGCTACATCCTTGTTAGACAGAAGGAATCTCAAAGATGTTCTAGATGTTCCTTACGAAACCGTTATAATGCAACATCGACCAGTCACCTGTAAGCTGCGGGTAATGTCACCAAGAGCCCAAAATTTCGCAGGAAATGGACCAAAAGGATCAAATTTTGGCGCCGGAAGGAGGAGGTGGATGTTGTTGCGAAAGTTACAGTGCCACAAATGACCATAGTTGAAGTGAGCCGGACTAAACTGAAAGACACCGCATGCTCTGTTCTTGGAACAACTAAGTCAGAACGACGACGAAGGTTTATCTATGACACGTGGCTTCGGAATGACGATGTTAAGGATGCAGTACGGTTGAAGGAACAGCTGTACCACGCGGTTCTTACTCGTTGGAATGCCTACACAGCAGCCAAAAGTAATGTGAAGGAGGTTATTGCCATAGCAAGAGCACACCGGTATGCACGTGAAATTTGGTACGCCCGAAGACGAGCGGGATATTTAAATGCTAGTCAAATCAAGGCAAGGCAAAACGGAAAGAAGCCAACGTTTTTACAGCTTCAATGAGGAAACAGACGATTTGCCATTCGACTGGAAGGAAGCGCAAGAACGCTGGCTGAACTACTTTGACAAAATTTCGATCTTGGAATTTCAGTATCAACCGATCCAAAACACCTCCGCTGTTGAAGGTCCAACGAAGGATAATGTCATACCCGAAGTCCAGGCTATGCTGAAGAAAATGAAACCAGGTAAGGCCATTGGCACCAATGATCTTCCAGCAGAGTTTCGTTTCTCTCAACTATGGGATGCAGAGTGTGGCTTGAATGAGCTTTTCAACCTGATCATCAAAGAAGGTCGAAAACCAACAGGTCGATAACGGATTATCCATTCAAAAATAAGGGAAGTCCTGCCAATTCTTCTAATCACCGCCCGATCAGACTTGTGAGCCACGCAATGACAGTTTTCGAACAAATCCTTGAAAAAAGAATTAGCGATTTAGCCAAACTCAGCACGAGCCAAGCTAGATTCGTGTAAAATTTTGGCACAACACGAGCAATCCACGCTGCAAGGCTGTTAGTTGAGAGACACTGTGAAAATAATTATAACAATCATCACGACTTTCTGGACCTTGAGAAGTCCTTCACAGGTACCTCATGACCTTACCTGGTCAGCGCTACAAGAATATGGCATTCCAGAGCACATTATTAAGGGGACACGATTGCCCTATAAAGAGCCAAGTAGATACGTTCAAGCTGCCACAGGAGCGTCTGATGACTTCCATAGAACGGTAGGAGTCCACCAAGGCCATGCCTTATAACCACTGCTGTCCATTCTTGTGATGGACACCATTACATCAGACCTGCACAAGCCAGTACCATGGACACTTCTCTAAGTTAATGGCGCCATTTTGTCTGCAGAGAATAAGTTTGATATCCAGCGTCACACAGAAGATTGGAATAATCGACTGGCGCAATATGCCCCGCGCCTCAACAAAAGGAAGACAGAATACATGACATTACATAGTCGAGAAGTTGAAACTGTGTGTGTTGCCGGTGAAAATACAGCACAAGTAGAGAAATTTGGTTTCACAATCTCTGATGATGGCGACTTACTGATGAAGTCACCTTAAGCCAGGCTGAAATGGAGAATAACAACGGGCGCCTTGCGACCGTCAGATGAAGGACCATCTGAAACCTAAGATCTAAAAAACTGTTATTATCTGCCTTGTCGTTTTCTACGGCAATAAATGCTGGCCAACTACAAATGAAGTAGATCGCAAATTAAGCGTCATGGATACGAAGATGCTTATTAGGAAGGCTGGCATTTCTAGACTGAATCACATTCCAAATGATGCTATTATGAAATGTTTTAGCGTTGCACCGATCCAGAAGAAAATTGAGGAAAGCCATGTGCGCAGGTTTGGGAATGTGTTGCGTGCAGAGGACATATATAGTTAAAGTCAGCGTATACACAGGAAGTCTGTGAAAAGAAGCGCAAGGCACGAACAAGACAGCAAAGGAAAGATACAGTGCACAACGACCCGAAAGCCGAGAATACGTACAGACATGGCCCGAGACCTAACTGGAGACAATGAATCACAACACTGGACCATCCACCATGCAGGACTAACACTAAAGAAGCAGAACAACAAGAAGCAGTCTGATGAATATTCTACTGTGAAAAATGAGATACAATGGATATTTTACACATCCTAGCATACAACGTAATACGTTCAAATTCTCTCTCGTAAAGCCTACGTCCAATATTTATAAATGACTTAGTGTTTGAATGGCAGAGTACTTCTCGATTTGATGTTTAAGCAACTATATGAAATGCATTATTAAGAAAAATGAATAACTCAACAAAATAAAAAATTCAGAACGATGTGTGTTAATCGGGCGTGACAGAATAGCCGCGGAGGAGTCAGGCAGTGTATTCTGGACTGAACGGAAGTTCGTCTTAGACAGCAGACAATCAGATTAATCAATTTGATATTTTAATACGGTCAAGTCTATAATTATGAAGACCGTGGAGGAGTCACAAAAATGGCAGGTTCAGGACCATGTGTCTCCACACATGAGTCTCTTCACTAATTATTTAACACAGGGCAATGTGTCTCTCTGCAAACGGAAGGTAACCTAGTCACTAACTGGTTAGCTCACGAACATGTGTCACTACACAAATATTAACCTCAGCACTAACTGTTTAGCTCAGATATATGTCTCTCTCCACAACTGGAAGGTAACCTCATCACTAAGAGGTAAGCTCAAAAATATGTGTCTTTCCACAAGTCACCAATTAGGAAATTTTATTATCTTCATAACCTGTTCTTATGTAATTCAATACCAAATTAACATGGCAAACCTTTTAGGCATTTAAGTTGCTGCATGATATTTGTAGACTGCTGAATTGAGAGTCAGGACAAGATAGCACCAGAGGTTAGGTATAAAACGTGGGAAGCAGTAGATACAGTAAGACCCGGTCGAATGAATCCTTCAGAAGCATCTAAAACGTATGATAAACAACGGACTAAACTACGTAGACAATGGACTGTCCTCTGCCTTGTATACCAAGGAAAATGAATACACACAGGGGCTTGCTGCTTTGCTGGTTGGAGAGTGACCCTGCACAATATATGTTTAGGAAGAAAGCTAAATTAATCTCCATCCAAAAATAGAAATATGCATTGTGAAATAATGATTTTGTGTGAAACGTATTCATA
Source organism: Anabrus simplex (assembly GCF_040414725.1). Taxonomy (NCBI): domain Eukaryota; kingdom Metazoa; phylum Arthropoda; class Insecta; order Orthoptera; family Tettigoniidae; genus Anabrus; species Anabrus simplex. Next base: position 97,055,136 of record NC_090274.1, on the reverse strand, counting down.
AGCAACATTTTTATTGGTGGTCATATTACAAGATTGTTGTCTAACGTAGCCTACTGTGACCTGTTACACAAGAATTACTCAGAAATAGGAGAAATTCAACGTCAAAGAGTTGACGTATTTGGTCGTTCCTCAGTTGTGTGCATGGTTCTAATCTGACTAATGAGTGTACTGAGCAGTTCTGAGGAATGAAATGAATATTTCTTGCCACTGGTTGTGAATGTTAGGATAACAGAGCGCCAGATGGGAGATGAGTGGGAAGCAGTCAACGCATCACGTAACAGACGAGGAGACTCTCACTACCCACAAAATCAAATAAGCCTTTCAAACTTCATAGTTTCCGTCAATAATCTGGTTTGAAGTCAAACCTTAGGCTATGACTAGCCATTGCAGAATCTGCCGACACCAGGGCGCGGCTAAGAGCACAAACCGGAGCTTAAACAATCATTTCTCAGGGATTATCAAAGATCGTTTCACACAGTAACCAAAAAAGGTGTGACAGCAAAAAATGAATTAGCAAGTAGTCCATTGGCACACCTGCAGTTCAAGAAACACTACTGCATTAAAAGTTTGAAAACAGGATATACATTTGCGCTACTCTGTTACGTCACTGACAAAAATAATTTTGTAATGAATTTATATCATTAGATTATTTTTTACCTACTTTTACGAGATAATCAATTCACCCGATGAATTCTGGAAATTTCTTAGGCAACCTGCACAAAATATAAAACTTCTATTGTAGCTATCCATTTTATTAGTTTATATTAATTGTGTAAATGTGTTTCCAGTCAACACAGTACAAGCACTTCACTGACAATGAGCACTAAAATGAAAAGTGGGGAAATGGCGACATTCAGCAAGTGTGACCGCAACACTGGAGCAAAGATAATTCACTACCACAATATCTTGTTATGCTTAAAACCATGTGGAAGTTTCATTTGAAAACTATGGTATTTAAGATGATGGACTACTGAACTGAACGTTTCATTTCTTCAGCACATTATCTGCTTTGGTGTTCACAAATGGAGGAATCTGACTTAACACAATAGAACTGGAAAGTTTAAAAAATGACATTCTTTGTGTTATTGCACTATTGAACTGAGCCATCAATTTATTGATTAATGAAGCTAAGTTATGTTAGTTTGGAATTATTATATTGTTTGCAATGTACATAAAAATAACAATCTTTAATTTGTATATTTATTTTATAATCTACAATTATGCCTCTTTCTGTGCACCACTCTTGATACAAACATACAAAATTACTGAGAATATCTGGAGGTAATAGTTGCAGAAGGCAATTCAGGTGATAAAAATGTGATGAACAAATTATTTGGTGACAGTGAAAGAATGAATACAGCCTTCACACTTGATTAAAGATATAAAACTAAGAAAAAATGCTGGGTTTTAGTCAAACCAATCAATACACATCATGTTACAAATAAACTATTTATTCATGGACATGTTTCGTCTCTAGTTGAGACTTCATTAGCCATTAAATCACATGGTACATTACAAAACTCAAATTAGACACTCAAAAAAGTGTTAAAAATGGAAGAACCCGATATCTTTTTAAGGACTATTTGGGAAATGCAAAATATATAAATATATACTTAAGATGCATTCCATTATATTTGCGACATGACATTGGAATGAATTACATTCTAGAGGGACCAGCCATAGGGGGGCCTCAAGATGATGCTGATGATGATGCTTGTTGTTTTAAGGGGCCTAACATCGAAGGTCATCGGCCCCTGGCCTCAAGATGAGCTAAATACAATTTTCATTTAAAAGGATTTCCTTCTGTAAAGAAATGTAATCTCTTTTCTTAACCATAAGATTTGACCTTGTTTTGAATCAAAACGTGAAACTAAGATGATATAATTTTTTTGGGAAGGAGTTACTTTGCTTACTAGACATTCCTTTTAAAAAGCTATGTCTTTTGAAATTCTTGCTAATCTGATTTTGAGATTCATGAACCTATTTAAAACTTTCTTAGCCTGGTTGGCTTCATTAGTACAGTTCACGAACTTCATCGAGTAGATCCGTATTGATAGAGTTAAAACTAAGAAACAATGCTAGGTTTTGGTCCACCCAATCAATACACATCACATTACAAGTGAACTGTTTATTTAGGAACATGTTTTGTCTCTATTTAAGACTTCATCAGCCATTCTTGTAGCGCAATGACATCAATCTGTTGACCTTTCAGAATTTTACCTAGACACTCGCATTTTACTCTGCTGATGCCTTCGATGTTAAGATGGCATATTCGAATTGAAGGTCCGATTTTTCGGCTATAGGCTTCCGGGTCCTGATATGGACAGATTTCTTCATTACTCTGTGCATCATGACCGAGAGGTCTTTTCAGACAGTTCGATCGCATCTCTTCGCCGTTGCTTTCTTAGCACCATCCGGGGGACACGCGCAGGTAACCTTCCTTAATTATTCAAGAAGACCAAAGTAATATCGATCTTGAAACCCAACAAGGACCCTCTGAGAGTGGAAAGCTACAGACCCATTGCACAGCTAAGTGTTACTCTAAAGCTCCTGGAAAGACTAATATACAATAGGATCTCAGAAACTATCAATAATCTCCTTCCCACAGAACAAGCTGGCTTCAGACCTGGAAGAAATTGCGCTGACCAAATTTTTGCACTGACCTCTCATATTGAAAATGGATTTGAGAATCGGAAGATTAGTATGGCTGTCTTCTTAGACTTATCAGCAGCCTATGATACTGTTTGGCGAGAAGGGCTCCTGCTAAAACTTATCTCTGCCATCCCCTGTGTCAAGCTTACAAATCTCATTGGCAATATAATTGGCAACATAAACTTTCAGATCTCGGATGATGCAGTAAGAAAAACCTTCAAACTGAATGATGTACTTCCACAAGGATCTGTTCTGGCACCCTTACTCTTCAACCTCTATACTGCTGACTTACCAGCAACTAAGTCCAGAAAATTTATTTATGCAGATGATATACTACTGGTTAGCCAAACACCAAGTTTTCCAGAAGCTGAACAAATTCTTACAGCAGATTTAAAAAAGCTAGATACATACTTCCAAAAGTGGTGTCTCTGTCCAAATCTCCAAAAGACTGTTGCATCTGTGTTTCATCTCAGAAATAAATTTGCCAACTACACGCCTACAATAATATTCAGAAATCAATCCTTACAACACTGTCAATTCCCAAAATGTTTAGGTGTCACATTGGACAGATCCCTAACATATAAACATCATAATAACAACACAGCCGCCAAGATCAAAAGTCGGAATAATATTCTTCAAAAATTAGCCGGCACATCCTAGGGCGCAAACAACCAAGTGTTGAGATCTACTGCTCTAGCCCTTTGCTATTCATTTGCCGAATACTGCGCTTCAACTTGGCTGAACAGTGCTCAAACTGCGAAGATTGATGCTCAACTAAATCAAGCAATGCGCATTGTAACTGGTTGTATTCGCTCTACAAATGTGGCCTGGCTGCCTACACTCAGTAATATCCCACCGCCTTGCTTAAGAAGATCTGAATCTCTTCTAAAACTGTGGAAGAAAACCAGCCAGGACTCCAACCTCCCCGTTCACCAGGATATTACTCAACCTGCCCCTCCACGGCTTAAGTCTAGATCTCCACCCTGGCGCACTGCACTTACACTGGAAGAATCCGGGTTCTCCATCACGAACGCTTGGTTACACCAATCGCAGCAGTCTTCCGTTCCCAATCAACATCTTGTGACTCTACCTCATGTTCAACCTCCCGGATTCCATCTACCCAGACATCAATGGAGGACTCTAAACAGGATAAGAGTCAATCAAGGAAGATGCGGCTATACTCTTTATAAAAGGGGCTGGCAGAAGTCCTTTGGGTGTGATTGTGGAGCTACCTCACAGACCATCCACCACGTAATTGCCGAGTGTCCACAGAGAGCATTTCAAGGTCCTTTGGAGGACATTAATAACGCAACTGAGGAGGCCTTGAAATGGATCAATGGACTTGATTTGGAACTATAGGCTTCTGCTTGTATATACTGTATATATATTGTATACTTATTTATATAATCTATCTGTGCACATCATACGATAAATAAATAATAATCAGCTATTAAATCATGTGGTAGATTACAAAACTCAAATCAGAAACTGAAAAAATATAAAAAATGGAAGAACCCATTGTCTTTTTAATGACAATTTGGGAAATGCAAAATATATAAATATATACATAAGATGCATTCCATTTTATTTGCGACATGACACAGGGATGAATTCCATTCTAGAGAGACCAGTCACAGGGGGGCCTCAAGATACAACTTTTCCTTTAAAAAGGATTTCATTCTGTAAAGAAATTTAGTCTCTTTTCTTAACCATAAGTGGTTGACCTTCTTTTGAATCGAAAGGTGAAACTAACATGATATATTTTTTCTTCCTAAATAAATAGTTCATTTGTAAAGTGATGTGTATTGATTGGGTGGACCGGAACCTAGCATTGTTTCTTAGTTTTAACTGCATCAATACGCATCTACACCATGATGTTCGTAAATTGTGCTGAAATTTGTTGTAAATAAATACACTTCAGATATATCTAGCTCTACCAGAGATTTTTTGTAGATAGATTCGATAAAACTACATGAAGGGTCATTAAGTACGATCTAAAAGTTCCGGAATATTTTAGATAATTTTAACCTATATAATTTTACGATGTCAGTGTTTAAATGTAACCATTTAAAGAAAGGATTATACTGATGAAAACGGCCAGTTTTCGGATATAAATCATCCACTACTGAACACAACAGTGAATAGGTACTACATATTCCATACTGTTTAGGGTGTGTGGTGTACGTACTTTGTTTCTTCTTCGATGTTCGGTACCAGCTGTTTAATTGTACCAGGGTCTGTGAATATTTCCTCCTTAATACCTTCGGAAGGCTATAAGTAAAAAATAAGAAAAGTAGAATTAAAAGGGAATAAAAATATATAGGACTAAACAAGAAAGAGCTGAGAAAATACATTTCATATTGGCACAATAAGAGTATAATTCATTCATCTCCCAATGTAAAAATATAAGAATGTAAAGGAACAGTCAAATCAAATCAAAATTACTTTGTTTTCAACCCTCTTTGCTCAACACATTAAAACCATCAAGCAAAAATCAAACAATCAGTCTATCAATCAATCTATCAACCATGAAATCCATCCATCACTACTGATCAGCATTTAGGGCTGTCAAGAAGGTGGCAGATTGTTTATCAGTTTTTGATGTAGAAAAAGATTCTGGAAATTTATGAAACAACTCTCTTGGTAAATTATTTCAATCATTAAATCATCTTCATACAAAAAAATATTTGCCAAAATTTGTCCCTTTGAATTATAACTTATCTTCATGTTGTGACCTTTCCTACATTTAAAGAACATGACTTAAATTTACTGATCAACTAACGTCATTCCAAGCCATCTCTCCAATGACATCTGAATATATATTGCTTAGTCAACCAGCCTGTCTACTTTTTTCCAAGTCCTCCCAGCACAAACTTCGCAATATTTACGTAACAAAACTCTTTTGTCAGAAATCACCACGAGGAATGGAGCTGACTCTGTGGATTACTTCCTGTTCTCTAATCAAGTAATCCTGGTGACGGTCTCATGCTCTAATTGAGGCCTTGCTGGGGATTTATGTTCCCTCTCTTTAACAACCTATAAATAACCTCATAATTTCATTAAGAGATCCAAAAACTTTTTTTCAATCTTCTTCAGGTGAAGATCTACCCTTATTACAAATACCTAGGTATTTACAGAGATCCCCATAAGGAACTTTCACCCCATCAACACAATAATTAAAACAGGAAGGACTCCCATTTGGAAACACACAAATCTGACTTTCCACCCCATTTGCCATCATACCATTGCCCAATGTCACTCTCACAATACTGTCAAAAGCCTTACATATGCCAATCGTGATACATTTGACCTCCTGAATCTAAAATTTTTGCCATAATTTGCTGGAATCTACGAGCTGTAGTGGAGTTATATTTCCTAAAACTGAACTCACTTCTATCGAACCGGTTAGTATTGTTGTGGAGGTGTATAATATAATCATGAAGAATCAATACCAAGGGCTGGCATCCAAAACCGGTCAAGATGACTAGAGTGTAATTATTCGTTTATGTTTATCAAAATTTTCTTTATAAGCAGGGTGTTACTACACCAAATCTTAATTCATTTGGTACAGCTGCTGCATACATCCAATTAATCACTACATATTTGGTTCTATATCTCAATCAACTGAATTTAGTATATGCCCAGAAATATTACCAATGCCAGCAGAATTTCTAGTTATACATTTTCTAACTTATTTACAATGCCGTTTTTATTGTAGGTCCATGTGGACATGGATATTAATTTCAAGACACTGGGTGAAAATGTCAACTGCGTCAGGTACTGCAAAAGGACATGACCATACCATTCGTGACACGACCTATGCCTCACGAGAGATGGGTGCGATTCCCATTTGCTGGTGAATGGCGTCTCGCAGGACTGCGATACGCATCGTCTAATGGAGTATACACATTCCCATGTTCACAGTCTAGCTCGAGCAGTCGAGGAGAGAGGTTGCGTAGCGAAGTGCGTGCTGTAATCATGGTTGGCATTGAACAGTACCGGGCCGCTATTGGGAAATGGCAGGCAAGGCAGAAGAAGGAGGTCAGGAATGGATTGGTGACGGACGGATTGAAAATGAGTGAAGCGGTGCTGGTGGTGACAGTGATAGCAGTGTTACTGGTTATTGGGGGGGTGGAAGTGAACCCAGGCCCAAATACCAGTGGAAAATTTAGCGCAGAGGATTTGGCCGCACTCAGGGTGGTTGTAAGTGAAGTGATGCAGGAAAAGTGTCAATGGGATAAGGTGCAGGAAATAAAGGACATGATGGAGGAGCAGAGAAGGGAGATAGGGAACATGAAGAAATGGCTTGAAACGAAGACAGAGGAATCGAGCAGGAGAGTGGTCAATAACGAGAAAGAAATCGAGTTATTGAGAGGGGAAGTGAAGCATCTGAAAGACGAGGTGATGAAGATGAAGAAAGAAGCGGAGGGGTACAGGCAGGAGAGATTGAAAAAAGCCATATTTTTATATGGAATTGAGGAAGGGGCGAGAGAGAGCAAGATTGAGCTGATATTTAAGGTGGTGGAAGCTATACGTGATGTTATGAAGGTAAACTTTAGTGAGGTAGACATTGATGATGTAGAGAGAGTTGGTAGAATCAAAGGTCGGAGGCCAATTAGGGTTACATTGTTCTCAACCCTAATGGCAGATTCTGTGTTAAGAAACAGCAAGAATTTACAAGGGCGGAAAATAGGGGTGAAAGGAGACATGGGAAGAGAAGGAAGTGAAAACGCGAAGATCTTGAATAGGCACCTTTGGAGAGCGAGGAACCAGGGGCTAAAGGCCCGAATAAGAGGTCTGAGGTTGGAGGTGACGAACGGGCGATGGGTCAGAGTTCATTCAGTTTCTAAGCTAAAGGAAATGGACGAAAACGAGAGGGTTGAGAGTGGTGAGAGGTCAAGGCAAGATGGGAAGAAGAAAGAAGAAAAGAAGAGGAGGAGGGACGTGGCAGGAGAGCAGGGCATCTCGGAAGAGAATGGGCAGTGCAGCCGGGAGACAGAAGACCAAGATAGTGAAGTGGACGGTGAGAGTGGACCGCAAGGAACTGGGAGAGGAGAGTGTAGTGGTGCAGTGAGTAAGAAAGGACAAAGGGAGATGGATTCAGAAGTCCTAAATAGTGAGGGGGAGAGTGGGGGTGAGCAGCAAGAAGAGGTGAGTGCAGGGTGCAGTGGTGTAGCGAAAAAGAAAGGTCAAGAGGAGACAGATCGACAAGAAGGTAAAAAACTTATGAGTAAAGTCAGGAGTAAGAGCTTAAAAGACATATGGGGAAAAGTACGTAAAGGGATGGAGGATACAGAGGGAGAGAGGTCGATAAATACTAGAAGTAAGAATAGAGTGGGAGACCTAGAAGGGAGGGAGGGAAAGTTATAACAATTTTGGAAGATAGGATGTGTGAATATTGAAGGAGTAAGGAGCAAATTAGGAAACAAGAAAGTTAGGGAAGTAATTGAAAGTTTCGATGTTGTGGCACTCTTAGAGACGTGGTTGGAAACAGGGAGGGAGATTACATGGAAGGGGTTTGAGATAAAATATAAATATAGAAGAAAAGAGAGGAATAAGGGACGAGCACCAGGAGGGATGATAGTTCTAATTAGGGAAGAAATTAGTGAAAGAGTAGAGGATATAGAGACCGATATGATGGAAACCATATGGCTGAGATTGAATTTGGGAGAGAGAGAGGGACGGAGGAAGAAAATAAATCTAGCTTTTGTTTACTGTCATCCTAGTAATTCAGAATATGCAAATAAATATTTTTTTGAAGAGTTATTGGTGGATATTGGTAGGATAAGGGGAATGTATCCAGGGGAGGAGGATATGTTGTTATTTGGGGATTGGAACGCGAGAATAGGAGAACAGAGCCCAATTTATAGTAGGGAGGATGGAATGTGTTTGTTAGAAAGCAGAAGGAGTGAGGACAAAATTACAAATAGTTATGGAGAGAAGCTCCTAGAGATGTGTGCTGTGGGAAACTTGTATATTCTGAATGGGTGGATAGAGGGTGACAGGACGGGGAAATTGACATATGTTACGGAGAAAGGGGGTAGTGTGATAGATATGGTTCTGAGCTCGGAAGGGATGATTGAGGAAGTTGTAAGTATGGAAATAGGAGATTGGATTGAGTCACACCATTTCCCGGTGAGGGTTATGCTGAAAAGAGAGGTAGAGAAGCGTACAATGAAGGTAAATGAGACAAAGGATAAACGAGGGAGGGGTTATAATAAGTACAAATGGACAGAGAAGGTAGGCCGGGATTGGAATAGGGTAGTAAAGGAGGAGTTACATCTTCTGAAATATGGGTGGGAAGGGGCGTTAGAAGAGAATGATACTGATAAAGCCTTGGAATTGTTGCTACATCCAATAAAGATGATAGCGCAGAAGGTGAAAGCTAGAAAAGGAAATAAGAAAGAGGGAGAAGAATGGTTTAATAGGGAGTGTGAAGGATTGCGGAGGAGGGTGATGGACGCTTTAGGAGAATATAGAAGGAAAGGTGGAAGCCAAGAAAGGGAGTTTTTCTGTAGATTGAGGAAAGAGTATAAAAAGAAAATTTCTGAGACAAAAAAGACGTGGTTAGAGGAACAAATGGAAGCCATAAATAATGACTGCAAGACTAACAATTTTGAGAGAGTCTGGGATAAGATTAATAGAATTATTAAGGGTGGAAGGAATATGGAGAGAACGAGTATTGAGGAAGTGCAATGGGTCAGGCACTTCGAGGAATTACTAGGAAAAAAGGGGGGTGATAGATGGAGAGGTTCGGGAGAAGAAGTAATTTGGAGTAATAGGGGAGTGGCAATTTATGACTTGGATAAAGAAATCACAAGAGAGGAAACCCGGGGAGTGATAAGTAGAGCCAGAGCGAAGTCGGCCGGGGGGTGTAATGGTATAAATAATAAGTTTTGGAAGGAAATTAGTAAAAATGAGATAATGATAGAGGGCATGGTGAAACTATTCAATAGGATATTCGAGGGAGGAAATTACCCTAGGGAATGGGAAACAGGAATTATATGCCCTATATACAAGGGAAAGGGTAGTAGGAACGATGTGAACAGTTATAGGGGTATATCTCTGTTGGATTCTCTGAGTAAAATATATACGGGGGTGCTAGCGAACAGAATAAGTGGGTGGGCGGAAGAAAATGGAATTTTGACAGATTACCAAGGGGGATTTAGGAAAAAGAAAAGAACAGTGGATAATATAATGATAGTAAAGACTATTTTAGAAAAGTATAAGAATATGAATAGAAGTACGGTTTATGTAGCAGCAATAGATTTTGAGAAAGCTTTTGATAAGGTAAATAGAGAGGCCCTACGAGAGAAATTAGGTAGGCTAGGGATTTCGGAGAAGATGTTGAGGGCAGTGGAAGGAATATACAGGGACGTCAGGTTTTGTGTTAAATTGGGAGAAGAGAGAATGAGTGGACCATTGGAGTCCAAGGTGGGTTTAAAACAAGGTTGCAAGTTATCGCCCATACTGTTTATTTTATTTATAAACGATATTTTAGAGGGGTTTGGGGCAGGAAATTGGGCTGTACCGGTAATTAATGGTTTGGAAGTGCCAGGACTGATATTTGCGGATGATGTGTTATTGATGACGTTAACTTCAGGGGCGATGAATAGGGCCTTAGAGTCAGTGATGCTATTTGCGAGGAAATGGGGATTGAAAATTAATGGAAATAAGTCTAAAATATTGATAGTACAGGTGAACAAAAGAAGAAAGATGGAAGGGAATTGGGTAATACAGGGAGAAAGATTGGAACAGGTAAGGAAGCTGGAATATCTAGGAGTTATTTTTAATGATAAAGGAACTTGGAGTGACCAGATCAAAAGAATGAAATATAGAGGCTTGGCAGCCTTAGCCTCAGTCAGAAATTTGCTACTCAAGTTCCCGGGGATCAGTTATAAAACACTGAGACTCGTGTTCAGGTCGGTAATAGTGGGGAGGGTATTATACGGAGCAGAAGTTTGGGGGCTGGATGAAAAAAGAGAGGAACTAAGAAAGATTGTTAGTAGTTTTGCTAAGTTAGTGATGGGCTTACCGAGGTGTACAGCAAACGTAGGGGCGGAATTAATGTGTGGGGAGGATTTGGAATCAGAGGGTGTGAAAAGAATAGTTAGATATTGGATGAATTTAAAAAGACAGGAAGGTGGGAGAGTTTTACAGGCTGCATATGTACAGCAATTTAAGAGCATGTATAAGGGTGGATGGTTAGAAATAATAAAAGGATATTTAGAGAGGATAGGATTAGGGCACCTGTGGGGGGAGGTTTGGTCAAAGACAGAAGTGAGAGGGATGAAAATACTAGAAAGGAGAATTAGGGATATCCATAGGCAGAAATTATTGGGGGAAAGCAGACTAAGAAATTCGCTGATTGTTTTGACGAAAATAGAGGAGATAGCAGGGTTGAATATTAGATACGTTGATAGGTCAAATCGATATGGGATGATGTGGTGGCTTTTAGGTCTGCCAAGGAATAAGGGCTGGTTACAGGGCAGGGATAAGACAAGGTGTGTACTTTGTGGAGATGTGAATGATGAGTTTCACTTGCTAAGAGACTGTGAGGGAACGAGGGGGTTAAGACACAGATTATTGAGTGCCGAGAATCGGGAAGTACTGGGGAGAGGGGATGAGAACGCAATACTGAGATGGATTCTTAAACAATGGGAAAAAGGGGGTGAATTGAACAGGTATTTTTGTGCGACAAAAAAGGCCTGCGAGAGTAAAATGAAGGAGAGTGAGTTAGAGGGTGGGCAGGGGAATAGGGGGGTAGAATAGTTATCTGTATAAGGGAAGGAGATAGTAGGTTAAAATTTTAATGGTTTAGTGTATATAGGGACTGAGTATTTAGTTAGGGGAGTTGGGTAAGAGGACAGGATGGCATGGTCTGTTTGTTTTATGATATGTCAGTAATTGTTATGCATTGTAATTTTATTAGGCTAGGATGGTAACTATTTGTGAAGACTGAAATATGGTAAATAATTTGTGAAGGCTGAGACGTCGTAAGGGTGAAGTGATATATTTATTGTGATATTTGGAGTTGACGCTGATTGGTAAGTCTTACGATATGTCAGTAATTGTTATTCACTGTAAATTTATTAGGTTATGATGGTAATTATTTGTGAAGGCCGAAATGTGGCAATGGTGAAGTGGTATATTTATTGTTGATGTATATAAGAGAGAGGATAGCATGATAGTGTGGTATGAGATTGAGAGGTGGTATATGAAGCGATGTGTTGGTATTGAAGGGTAGCTGTATTAGCTTTTGGTTGGGTAGGAGGTTTATTTAATGCTAACTAAGTGAGTGTTAAGAGGGACAAGAGTTTTGGATGGTAGAGATTGGAATGTGGTGTTGGTGAAGAGATGGTATATGAGTGTTTGGTATTTTAAGGTGAAGATGGCCTGGTATCTAGATACGATTAAGGTAAGATGTGTCATATTGCTGAAATGAGGTGTTGGAGAAGTGGTGGTATAAAATGGTCGCAGTTATTGAGGGCTATGGTTGAAATATGGTGAGAAGCGGTGTTAAGCGGTGTTATTTTGTAAATATGAGATGTTGTAAATTTAGATTTAGTGGTGTATTGTGGAAGGTATATGAGGTGGATCTGGAATGGAAACTGTGGATAAGAGGTGGTATCTGAATCCGGGAGTTGGTATGTAGATGGTTTATTTATTGCGGAATTAGTTTAGATTTATCGAAAAAAAAAAAAAAAAATGTGGTGTGGGAGAAGTGTTGGTATAGGCGAAGATGGTTTGGTAATGAGATGGTTTAATTTATTGCTGAAACTTTTGGAGTTGGAGAGATGATTGTATTAAGTGCGGGTTGGTAAATGTAGTGTATGATGGATTGAAGGGCAATTGCGGAATGTTGGTTGTTATGGTTTGGACAGAGAGTAAGTTAGAGGACAATGAAGATGACGTATGTGCTGAATCCACAAGGACACGGAATGAGTGGTGGTTGCGATAGCAAATGTAATGCTGAGCATGGCTTGGGTTTTAAAATGAGATCAAGCATGGCTAAATAATGGTCAAGTTGCAACATGAGAGGTAGTAATGCATTGAAATAAAAGTGGTAGTTAAGGTAAGTGTGGAGGGAGACCAGTGTTGAAATTTGTTTGTAAGTTATTATGATTTTCTGCTGGGTTAGGATTGTGTTATTTATTGTTGTGAACGTGGAGGACTTTTGTTTGTGTTATGGCTGGTTAGAATGTAAGTGCTGACTGTCGATGTTTTGGTATTGATCGGGAGTAGGTCAGGGAAAAGGAATGTGACGAAAGTTGCGGTAGGCATAAGGACAAGTGATGAGTTTGCTGGATCCTCGAGCCGAGGACTGCTACAGAATTGTTATCATTTTTGTTATTATTTATTCCTATTATCTCTATTATCATTATTTTATTTTTATGTATTATATTATTATTATCATTATTTTATCATTATTTTTATTATTATTTTTTTTTTTTTTTTTTTTTTTTTTTTTATAATTATTAATATTGTGTCTTATTGCTTTGTGAACATGTAATGGGGCGGAAAGCCTGTTTGTTCATAAATAAATACTAAATACTAAATACTAAATACATTCCCATGTTATATAATTGGTACTACATACTGTGCCATTCCACTATTCCGGAAATTAAGCTCAATCGAATTAAGACGAACGCGATTACTAGTAATGAAGTTAGACACAACGAATAAATTACATAAAATGTCAAGGAAGTTGAGAGTAACGCAAAGTCGGAATGATTGAGATAGTGATGGCAGTGACCAAGACAAGATTGATATTCGAATTCTTAAAACCAACACTGTTCAAAAATCACAAATTAAAAGCTAACTCAAGGGACTGGACGTGTTCGGAGCAAGAAGCTGCATAAAGCATATAAGATATTAATAACGAGAGAAGAATTCAAGAAAAGAAAGATATTTATAACGTCTAAACAAGAATATAAGAGAGGATCATATAAAAAGATTATATAATAAGCGTAAATATTGAAATACGTGACTTATAAATTGATTAGCAGTTGCATATAATATCCACGAAGATAAGGCCGTAACTATGAAAGCAGATATTCAATACATCGCAGCATAAATTATCAATAACTGGAAAAGCCATTCTATAAGAGATAAACTTGAAATGTTAGCAGCCATATCGGAGATCTAATAGCAACTGAGATTATACGAAGCAATATTAAGCGGAATGAAGTATGTTATGTTAGAAGACTTTGAAAAACGAGAACATGTCACGGCTGATTTCATCAATGTATTGCGTCTTTTCAACCGAGCTTTTGAAGAAAATCATGGCTTTCTAAGAAGATTTGAGATTGACTATCTAGATGATTCCGAGCTGGACCGACATGGCATAGATGACCCTTCGTTCCCGATAACATCACGATGACCGGCCAAGCAGGGTGACCAAGTAACATATATCATTCCGGAAAGCGACGGAAAAAGATAAGTTTCTGTAATAAAATAGATATATCGATAAATAGAAGAAAGGTTAGTATTTATGTAGTTAAAGCCCACATTAATAGATATGTGTTTAGTGTCTTCAGAACGATTTAAATGATATTAGATTCTCGCGAGTGATTTATATGCGCCGATGATGCAAGGCAATAGGTAGTCTTCGTCAGAAATAAAAGAAACCCTAGTTTGGGAGTGTAGTAAGTGATAATAATGTTTCAATGAGAGCCATATTATACCCTGTCATGTGTGAGGTGTATAAGAGGAATAATTTTAGGATATTCGATACGTAATGCCAATTGATATTATGATAAGTAGAGGATTTATGTTACCATAATAAGTTAGGATATATGTTAGATTTGTATATATTATGGCCGACTGAAGACATGTGAATGTAATTTAAGAAGATATCGATCCGATACGACGAGTATTTGAAAACAAGGTTATTTGTGCGTGAAGTAATATATATGCGAAATGTATGAAAGAATATGAAGAGATACGAGAAGAAATGAGTTATATGTAGATATTATGATGTTACATGAAGAAAGTGGACGATATATTGAAGGAATAAGTAATGCTACGACGGAATATGAGATGTAAGTGATGTATTTGAAATGTTAGGAAAGCTATATATACGCACAGTGGGATCATACATGTTCATTACCAATGATAATATATTGTCCGAGAATCCATACCATATGTTAATGACGACGTGGTAGCACATAAGATGAAGAGCATCAAAGGGAATTCAGATAAGATTGATTTCATTACTCACTTGGATGTTTCAACCTGATACTTGTACTCTGAAATCACATTTTTACCAAAATAATGATGGCATACGTAGGTCAACATGGATAATTATTACTATATTGTATAACAAATCTAATTTAAATTTGATATTACATAGTGTCTTCAAAGATGATTTTCCCTAGGGAAAATACTGGGAATAACACGCACATTAGGTCATGTATTGTATATTTGAGAATATTATTACCTTGTTATATACGTCCAATGATGATTTGCGTTTAATAGTGAATGAATATCAAATATGATGATGGTTAACATTAGAATTAATTTGAAGAGAAGCAGATTTGTGTTGTCGATTGATAAACTAATTTTCCAGAAGCATATGTTGCAGTGCTACGAAATCAAAATAATATGTTCCTAACAAATCTTGTCCTAAAGAAAACTGCTGTATAGAATGATCCTTCAGATCAATGTAACCAATAACTTTCCAAGCATTTGATCACTTTCTTTATGTATGCTTCATTAAATATAAACATAACTAATTTCTATCGTGATAACAATACGATCATTGAAAATAATATGAGCCTACATGGTGAATACATTCCAGAAAAACAAATATCAATCACTTTCCAAACTTAGTTCCACATTTTATATTTTTTTATCTAAAATGCTAATAGTTAAGATTTATATGATGTGTTATTTGAAGTTTTCTGTTATAACAAAGTCAACTTAGAGCTAAGTGCTTGGATTATCGGTTCTGTTGCAGTTCAAGGACACGTCAGATAGAGACGTCCATTAATCTTGATGAGAGAAATATTTAAAGTATCAGCGTTGTCTGGATCCCACGTTTAAAATATTAGTGAAGATTGAAATAATGATCCCTGAGATCAGGTTGAGATATCATTAGGCACCTATTCTGGACGCGGGAAGGGCGTAATACCTTTCTAAATCTGTCAACATGCAACACCGTTCTTAGCAACACGGCGTAGTAAAATGCAGTATATTCTGGACTTCATACGTAGCGGCATCCTTCAGTCACAGAGTATGCCAGTGACTTCCCTTGATCTCATCCATGCTGCCTTTATCGTAATTCGTACTTCTACAACTACCCCACTATCAGTCTATAGGCGAGATCCTAGATACCTGAACCAATTTGGATGGAGCCATTACATGATTCCGATGACTCCAAGTATTCACTCTTCTTTGCTGTTCATACTAAGGTAGTAATGTGAGAAACAGATATACCGAACTTCACCTTGATGCCACAGTGTCGTTCTTGGTCTATCAGCAAGTGCCACATCATCTTCATTTAAGGAAGTCCTAGGAACACTCCATTGCAGGTCCCATGTGGTGGTGTCCATGCTGAGGACAAAGGGAAATGGGGACAGAGTGGAACAATGGTGTACACACCAACTTAAAGCTTTCATTGAGAAGCTCTCCGAGACGTTGACAGAGCAGCGTACACAACCTCTGGTGTTTGTGTATACCAACTTGATCCAAATTATAAGCATTCTGGTACACTATGGTCACGAGTGCAGACCAGATCACACGGTGTAGAACACGGTCGAAAGTCGTTTCAAGGTTAAGGAAGGCAATATACAGTATATGGCTGCTGTTTCGCTCAGTGCTTTTCAATTTGTATTCTGGTAGGAAAAATTGCGTGAGTTGTTCCAGCACCCTTAATGAAGAAGCATTGGTTAGCAATAACGCCAACCATTTCACCCAGTCAATAATGACGGGTAACTCGAAGATCTTCTCTTGTGCAATAGGGGACAAACTGGACGGTAATCTGCACATTATTCTGGATCATCCTTTTGCTTAAAAATAGGCACAAGGATGTTTGTAGCCCAATAATATGGAACAGACCCAGAGTAAACTCTGTCAATGAAAAAGCTGGTCAGCCAGTTGATAATGAGTTCTTTAAATTGCTACAACGTTCAGACGTTTGCAGGAAGGTCGTGTGGTCAGGTCGCTTTTTGGTTCTTCATACCCTTGACGGCACTCCCGACTTCCTCTGATGTGATGCATAAGATAAGACTTACCATCTGGAATAGGGTGATGTGGGAACTCAATGCAGGAATTCGCTACAAATGTAGGTAGTTGTCAAAGTTCGAGGATTCCCTATCTGACCTGTAATCACTTGTCATTATCGCCTCTAATACACACAGAGTGCTCAATACCTGTGTCAACTTTGGTCAGCCGGAAAATAGTTTTTTATTCTTCCTTTGAGTTCAGTGGTGTTCATTGTTTATCAGAACTATACCGTCAAAAATCAAGGATGCCCCTAGTGTAATGTTGTAATCAGACTGACGGAGAAAATGAGGTTAGATTGTTTCTTCCGGGTGCGCGATGAGCTGCTGCCATGTTTCAGGGAAGACAAGGGTAGAGAGGGGTGGCGGACAGAGATGTTTCTCATAGGACTAGAACAGGATTGTCTCTAACAGGCAATATCAACAGTTCATTTATTAAATAGCCCTAACTGTACACACAGTGCAAGAACACACTGTACTTAAAACACACTTGTCAGTCAGTGAAAGCACCAGATTGTTTCACCTCTCGTCTGTTAGTCGCAGTGACATGCTCAGTGCTGCCGCGCCGCGATTGTGTATTCCTTCACTCACAACACTGTAAATACTGAACGAAGGGAACAATACACAAATAGTTTGATTACAGTAGATGTTATGGCCCCTTCTACTTAGGTGCATAGTTCACCTTCAGACTGGCAGGATGTGTGGTGAGTGGCAAATGATTTGGAAAACTGCCTGTATTCCTGCTACAAGCTTGTCTCCTCTTTCTATGTGGCCCACTTCGTAGTCAATTTGTGCAGAACAAACTGTACACCGCCTAGCGGAGCTCAGAAGCGACTATGAACGAGAAACTTGTGCATTACCTCTGTCTCCCACTTTTCACTTCCCCTCCCTTCCCTTTTCCGGCGCACAGCAACAGCGAGCGGCTGGCTCTCTGGTGTAGCAAATACAACAAGTTCGTCAATTTGAATCGCGCGCCCGCAAGTAACAAGGTCACTTCAATTAACCAAAAGAAAAACATTTCCCGCCAATCCGACTGCACCATCATTCTCAACATCACACGAACAGCATGCCTGATTTTTCTGTCGGTATAGTTGTGATACACCTTGTACATAGTGAATGCGCCTCTATTCAGCGACAGATTTGGCAATGACAATTCTTTCCCTGTGTTCTGGATTCTTTTGTTAAACCCAGTTTGTATACTGTATGTCCTTTTATCCTACACCTCTTCTTCGACTGAAATCATCCATAAGAACGTCTGCTTTTCAATGCGGCAGGAACTATGTTTTGATGTACCCAAGTTTACTGTTATGTTTGCAGTGAAAGGTCCTTAGAATGTGGTTCAAGTGTTGTGAATCGCATTCAGGTCAACGGGAGGAAAGTGTATGCCGTCTGCTAGGGTCTCCTACTGCCCTTTAAGCCTCCACCACTTGATCTTCTCGGGGGTATTTATCCCTCCACATCTACGATGCTTAGAGGTCCTTAATTCTGCTATGACTACCCTATGTTAAGGCTGTACACATCCACACCGTTTGCTAGTCGGAGATCACGAGGCCGAACAACGATAAGGTCAATTTAGTTGCTGCAGTGATGAGCTGATTGATGCACTTCCGAAGAACGTATTACCAGAAATCAAGTCATTTGCCTCGGTGAAATCCAACATATGAGTTCCATCATCTTTTCAGATACAGTAGGTATTACCATCATGACAGATTCTTAGTGCGACCAACATGCATATTAATATCACCAGAGAGAAGTAGGAACTCATGTTCAGGACAGTCTCAAACATGATCTCGTAGCTCCTGCCAATGCTGTTCCATTTTTAGGTCATCACAGCCAGATTGTCCGGCTCCATGGCTAAATGGTTAGCGAGCCTTAGGCCACAGGAATCAGGGTCGGGAATTTTAACCATAACTGGCTAATTCCCATGGCACAGGACTGGTTCATCATCACGACACGCAGGTCGCCTACGGGAGTCAAATCAAAAGACCTGCGCCTGGAGACCCGAACTCTTCGGACACATCCCGGCACTAAAAGCTATACGCCATTTCATTACAGCCAGATTGCGACAGGGAAAACACAAGTTTGAGAGGATATAGGGCTGAACCTCAACAACTCAATCTTGCAAGCTTGCACACATAATGAAGTCAACACAATTCCTGTTGGATGTACCCTGGTAGATTAGTTCATAGACATCTCTGATGTCATTTGATTTCTGGTCCTTCCAAAGCAAGCAAATTACTACCTATAGTTCTTTTCTACTCTGATGGCGGGCGGCCAACATGCTGTCAGGGGAAGTGGGGTGCGGGCAGTATTTCACTGCCCAATCAGACAAAAGATCGCCTAGCGGTGGCACTGAGAACTATTCAGTCACCTGGAGACTTTGCCGCGCTCACTTCGCTCCTCGAACTGCTGTGTTGCCGAGTAGCCTTACTGTGTGCGTTGGGTATTACAAAGAGTTTGTTTTGTGAGTAATTATTTCCGCGTCCTTTACTGCATTCTTCGATTAACGTTTTCTTGGTATGTGATGTGACGTTAGTTTCTTCTATTGTTTCTATTTGTATTGCTCTGTGCTTTTTATATAACAATTGCACTATATATCTTGCACTGGCGAAGAGGCAAGAGTTAAGGAGCCAGGGTAGAGGATTGATAAGCAATGTTCATGAATATTTTCAAAAGGAAGCAGAAAATAATGGCCCTTTAGTGAGTGTGTATAAAGTGCAGCAGAGAGTGTCGGAAGCTTGTCAAGTTAGTACGCGAACCGTTCAGGCTATAGTAAAGGAAGGTGAAGACAGTACCCAGTCATCTGGTTCCATCTCATTTCAATCACCGCGCAAACGAATCAAAAGGAACTGTGTAACAAAGGCAATCGACGGATTCCATAAAGATGTAATTAGAATACCTCTCGTCAGTTATTACGTAAAGGGTGAATACCTGACACTGAACAAATTACGTGGTAATTTAGAAAGTGATATACTATTTAAATGGGGAGTTACTTCATTGTGGAGGATACTAAAGTCTATGGGGTTCAAGTATAAAAAAAGCAACGACGGGAGAAGATTTTTAATGGAGAAAGCTGATATAGTAACAGCCAGAGTAACGTTTTTGAGAAAAATGCATCTCCTGAGGAATAAGGACCCATCGCCCCCTATATTTTATTTAGATGAGACTTACATTCATCAGAATTACGCTCCAACGAAAATCTGGCAAGATAAAGAGGGTACAGGAGGTTTAAAAGTTCCTGTGGGGAAAGGTGGACGAACTATTGTTTGTCACGTACGTTCCAGTCACACTGGTTTTCTACAGGAGTGTAAATTGGTTTTCAGGCCAAAGGTGAAATCGACCAGTGATGACTACCGCACTGATATGAACGCTATGGTTTTAAAGAGTGATTTTTGAAGTTATTAGACGCTCTTGACGAAAGGAACATCAAAGACGCAGTGATTGTAATGGACAATGCCAGCTACCATTCAGTACAGCTAGAAAGAATTCCTACGACGAACACACGAAAAGCTGATATTATATCGTGGTTATCTGCTAGGAATATTCCTCATGACAGCAATCGCACCAGACTCGAACTGTTGTCTCTTTTGAAACAATTCAAGCCAAAGGCAATAAAGTATGAAACTGATACACTTGTTGACAGAAAGGGTCGCCTGCCACCCTATCACTGTCAATGTAACCCCATAGAACTGGTTTGGGGAAACGTTAAAACTGCTGTAGGGAAAAGGAACAAAACGTTCAAACTAACTGACGTCCAATCTTTAATGGAAGAGGAGGTGGATAAAGTAACCGAACAGCAGTGGAAGGCTTGCGTGTCACATGCTGAAAAATTTCAAGAGGACGATTACAAAAGGGGCATGGTATTGGACACAGTGATGGACGATATCATCATAAATCTGCGAGAGGACAGCCACAGTGAGGAGTTGAGTGTCGGGATCCTTCAGCTGGAATAAGGTAAGAAAATGTGTTGTGTAACTCTGTACTTTTGAATGAATTGTTTTTCGGTCTGTTGTCAATGCACTTGTTATACGCATTATTAATAAACTCGTATCATACTACATAGAAGATATAAGAAAATATTAGGAATAAATAATAAATAAAAATAATAAAACTCATCCACTGGCCATAATCGAACTATAACATACGAAGCTCTGTATTTCATTGTTATATGGATTTCAACGCAACGTTAACGCGCGCGGGCGCTCTTGGCAACGTTGTAGTAGTGGCCTCTGTCTCTCTCCCTTAACGGCCTCACGCGTCGTGCTGTTTTGGTCGGCCCCATGTTCCCCGCTTCCCCCGACAGCATGTAGGCCGCCCGCCATCAGAGTAGAAAATACCTTTAGTTAAAATAGCTACTTTCAATTCTAAACTGCACTTAAATTACCCAATTATCCTAATCACAACAGGTTAACTGAAACAATAGAATTTTAGTGCGAACTAAATATCTAGGGAGATATCTCCCCTACAATGAATAGATTAAGTAATAATAAAGCAATCATAATACTTACTAATAAAATAACTACAGTACTGTAAATCCAAGCCACATTTAGATATATCCTGATTACAATAGTTTAACTAACACAACAAATATACTTAAACCTATGAACCTATAGAACTCATGAGCCTGTAAATTTTCATTGAATATGTTCATAACATTTAGTTTCCTTGGTTTATGAAAGAGACAAGAAGGTGAAAAGTTGGAATGTAATTATCAGTCAACGAATAGTGGCCAGTTGAATTCGTAAATTTAAGATTTACTAACGAAAGTTTAACATAACCTACAGCAAATTGTTTTTTTTATGATTTCTGTCATTTCTCTTTCACCAACGAACGGTTTTTTTACTATTTGTTTTACATCACACCGACATAGACAGGTCGTATGGCGAAGATGACCTAGAAAATGGCTAGGAGCTGGGACGAAGCAACTGTGGCCTTAATTAAGGTACAACCACGGTAAACCACCTTAAGAGCTGTCGACAGTGGGTTCGAACCCACTATCTGCCAAATGTTTAGTACCACAAAGAAACAATCGTTTGAATTCCTCCTGTTCCAATACTATTGTGAGGGTATTTTAATATGTCATTTCAAACAATACGTTAAAAAGTAAGTTGTTATTTTAGAAACTGCGTATTCATAATTGCCGTGCTTTACACGCAACTTCGGACATAAGTTTCCATATACTTGTCCAAAATGATAAGATACATGTGGTTACTTTAGAAAATATAAAGTAAAAGAGAACCCCCAATGCATAGCTTTCAAAATTCTATGCAGAGCATGCTTTACTCCCTTGAAATCAAGATGGGCTGCCTACCTGCACTCTATTGTTCTAGGATCGAGGTATCCCTTACATCTTCGCAGCTTCTCCGTATGTCTTTCACCATATCGGCATTGTAATTACAACAGAACATGCTTCAGAATTTATGCTTATATTCTTGCAGCACTGTCCGAAGTATCCCCACACAAGCACCCTACTGAGAAAAACCGCCGAAGACACAATTCTTGAGGTGATCTAGCTAACGCAAGTTGATCCTAACAGACCTTCAGTTGGTGTAAAACACTCAAAAACAATTCACTTCAACTAACATTTGTTGACAATATGAACGTTCAGTACACACGATACAACAAACAAATTCTCCCACTGGGGGACAGAGAAAAAGAGACGGCAATCAAGAAATAGGTTTATCACAATATTTCCATGAACTTTGACTGCCCTATATCAACACAGATGTATTCATATTAAGAAACAAAGCGTACACTTGTCTGAAGATGAACCATCGTCCAGATTAATCCCACGGAATATTTTGAAGCTAATACTCAGAGAAGTGGAAGAAAACACCAGTCAATCAAGGTATGTGCTGTAAAACGGAACCATGGATCAAAGGTATCAGGGCATAAAGAAACACTCATGGCTCAATTTAACTCCAAAGGGAAAAGATAAGGTTGGATCAAAAGTATTTCAATGACACTTCAGTGAATGATCAATTAACGATTAGTAAAGTTAATGATTATCATAATTTTACTGCAAAAGCAATTTTAGTATTAATATTGACAACTAAAAGAGAGATGGGCGGCCCAGAATAGTTAACTGTTAATAATGTAGAATGACACTGCGTAGGCATTGTACAAATCTATAGACAGTTTCACTTTGAAGTTCCACACAGCAAGTTATACTGAATGTGAGATTTTCACACGAGAATTTCTAAAAACCAGTATTACTAATTCAACAACACTTCAATATATCAAAATATTATATTGTTAATACTTCTGTATCATCTATACAGTAGCAGATACTCTTAAAAGAAATATTTCATTAACAACATATTGTACCGGTATATTACAGCATAATTGGAGTTAAAATTGAAATTGCCACAAGAGCATATTGTAATTCATTCAGTGCATAATTAATAACAGTTGCGGTGAAAGCGAGGATCAGATAACCTTGGAGCAAGTTACCTTTAAGCTCATAACTGCATGACCGCGTGGGATCCGTTCCTTTTGTCTTATTGGTCAGGAGCCTAGCATGCGACAGACATGAACAGCTAACATTTTCAAGGCTCGCACCGCCCGGCAAGTTTTCAGAACTCTTCACAAGAACAGTTTCGAACCATGATATTTTAAGAAGACATGAAGATGATTTACGATTGGTTTCCAACTGAACACAGCTTCTAGATTGAGAACTGATAAAGACACTGTGTAAGCGACACTCTACTCACTCAGCTCTTACTGCTCTACTTTAGAGCACAACAGCACATCGCATTCCCACTACAATACTACAAGATATTCTACGCCAAGCGATGTTTATTAGCCGTGATGTCTTATAAAGGGAACACATTATTTCGTCTTCTGCGAGACATAACCACTAAGATATTAATTCCATAACATGTATGGTATGCATAAATCATATGAACCCGCAAACTAAGTACCATTTGTGTCGACTGACATTTAAATAGACATGGCAGGAGCACATAAGTAGGGGCCGTTTTAGTTTCAGTGTGTGTGTATGTATGTGTGTGTGTGTGTGTGTGTGTGTGTGTGTGTGTGTGTGTGTGTGTGTGTGTGTGTGTGTGTCAGGAAGCCTACTGTTTCGAGAAGCCTGCAAGGCAAGGGAAAAGTAGAATCATCATGCTGCTTGCAAGAGGAACCTCTACTTTCACCATGGTGCACCTTACAAGGGATATATTTTCTGGCATGTGCTACTAAATGGGGAGATACCACCACACCCTAAACGATGCGGAAGGGATCAATCGTGAGATGTAGCCAGCCAAAAGGGAATCAACTTCCCTCATCAAAATGCAAGTACCTTCTTAAATATTCATTTCCTCTTGAGAAGTTCTTCATTCTTGAAATAGTATTTTCTATTATTTTGTGTCGTTACAGATTCTCATCAACTTATTGGTTTTGGTAAATTTTGTGAATGACTGAAATGCACTCATGTTCATAAAAAACAGAACAACTTGAAGGACTACAGGTACGAAGTTCATATCCACGGGGCATGTGCACTGGTATGTTCTAAAGAAATGATTAGCATTAGAACCACGTCGACGCTCAGGTTCAAGGTCCACATCGATATCCCTTCGCACCTCCACCGACTGGTAAAACGTGCCTGCGGCTCTCGTTGTCGCCATTAACCAGTGTGACTTGACCAAACGTGCAGGATGCCTCGCAGACGTATGCACATTATTGAGCATGTGAGACACCAGCTTAGTTAAGATAATAATCACTCTCTGTGCTCACTTAACAACCCCAAGCTTGTCTGATTAAAGAAACATAAATAATTAATGCGAATGTTAAACAATTACTAGTCTGTCTTCTATAATGTGTGAAGGTAGATTGACAAATCTTCTTAACGCCCTAAAGTGATCATTCCTTTAGTTATTCGGTCATGATTCTTATAGTGAGGGCGACATAAATTCTCGAATATTCATGAAGTTGAGGTTTGCAATAAATAATGAAAATCTACGTAATGCAATACTCATGCCTAAATAAAATTTGAATTTGAAAGGTAAGGCTTGGCCAAGAATGCAAGCTTAAGGTAACGGGCACGGATTCGACTCAAGGCCAAATGTCACAGGCCCTGGATTCAATCCTCGGCTGAACCTTACAGTGTCATTAGTTTAGCTGTACAGACTCAAGTTCGACGCCCAAAGAGTGCTAGCTTAAGCTAACAGACACAGATTTGATGCCTGGGTTAACCTTACAAGGACATTACAGGTTCGAGTTTGAGATTCGATCCCAGGCTTAACCTCATTAGACAAGATGAGACATGGTCCATGGGCTTTAGGATCTGAGCTTGGAACTGGAAGGTGGCCATACAAATTCCTTTAATAGGAATAGGGAGATGGTGTAAGGCTTAATACATGTGCTTTATTCATAGGGACATAACGCTGAAAGTTTACCTTAGGTCATGGAGCTGAGTGACTGGAAAAAGGAGAAAGGCCAAAGGGCTAAAGGCTACATGACAAAGGGACATAAAAGTGTTCAGTGGTAAACCACAAAAGGGCAAAAAAGCTAAATGGCTAAAGCACTGAAGGTCGAAATTGCTAAAAGCTAAAGGGCAAGAGGGAATGAGCTGTGGTCTAGGGCTGAGAGCCGAACTTGGAACAAGATGGTGGTATGGGACTATGAAGATAGTGAAAGGTGTATTATTCACAGGGACATATCTTTATAATGCTACTTCAAAATCATGAAGCTGAGTGGCCGCAGAGTCAGAGATGCTAGCGTGTGGGCAGATGCGTACCGTGCTGTTGGTTTTAAGTGTTTGGAACCCTAAATTTTTGATTGTAACAAACCTAGCACTTAGATTTGAATTCTAGATACTTGTAGTAGCTTATAATATCGTGGAGACCACTTAGAGGTTAACACTTTGTGTTCAGAACTGAAAAACGTGTTCGCACTACACATGATTGGCAATGGAACCCAGGGCCCTTCCCTTTGGACTGCTGAGTACCATGATAAGTAAAGTAAATGACTGCACATTGAAAGTGTGCTTTTAATTCAAAACACCTAACGTTTGAGCTTTGAGAAATTCAAAAATCAGCACCCCGCCTGGGAGTCTAACTCAGCATTCTTTCACTTGGACTGCTGCCTATCATAGTAACTAAATGATTGTGCATTAAATTAAAAAAACACCCAACTTTCGAGCTACATGAGAGAAAAATCGCCGACCCGACTAGGATTGGGACCTGTGGCTCTTTTTCACTAGGGGGCCGATGACCTCGATGTTAGGCAACTTTAAACAACAATCATCATCATCATCATCTTTTACTTGGGAAGCAAAGCAGCATGCTTGCACATTAACAGCTTATGTGTTTAATTGAAACACCTAGCTTTAGTGCTACAAGGATTGAAAGTCAAAAATCATCGACCGAACTAGTATTTGAACCTGGAGCTCGCTGGGGCCCAAAGCTGAAGTGCTATTCGAATAACTAACTCTAAAATTTCAAACTTATAATTCTGAGCAAAGGAAAATATCGCTAATTCTGGAGCTCACTTGGACTCAGAACTCAAGAGCTAAAATGCACAACAAGAAGAAATTTGTTAAAAATCCTCAACCCGACCTTAATCGATGACAAGCTTTGCTTTCCCTGAAGACTAAGTGTGAGCTATTAGCACAAAGTATGTTAACTGAATGTGCAGACAGAATGCAATAAATTTCGTATAAAATGAGGTCGTGACATATGTGCATCACAGGAAAAGAAACTGACTGTACGAACATTTGCTGTGACACCACGTCTCGCCAAAAGAACATCGTCAGTACGGGTAAGTAGACAAGATTTGCTCACATAGGGAGTACATAGTTTATTGTTTCTGCATTGAGCTCTGAGCTGGAGACTTGTAATTGCCTGCATCTAACATCAGAGCTACGAGCAATTAAGAAATCCCCAGGCCGTCTGGGAATCGAACTCGGCACACTTTACCCTGAACTACTAACTATCATAATAACTAAAGGAATGTGCGTTAAGTTCAAAACACAACATTCGAGCTGTAAGAAATTTAAAAATCACCGACCAGACTAGGAATCACACCTGTGGTTCCATAACTCCGGCAAGAAACAAGCATACTTCTAAATGACGGTACATTTAATTGAAACACTTCAAGTACGACTTCCTTTCGAGGTGAGGACAATAATAATATTATTCGCTTTACGCCTTACTTATTACATTCCACCGTTTGAAAAGTTCGCAATAATAATGGTAATTTTGAGAATCCAAGCTGGTAAGAAAGTTAAGGCCAGCACTTTACCGTCTGAGCTCGGCAATTATTTCCTCAGTTGCTAAGTGCTGAAATAGCAATCCGCATTTCAAACAAGTTTCGAAGATGCCAGAATTTAGTCCTGCAAGTTTTCCTTTATGTGCCAGTAAATCTAACGACACAAGGCTGACGAATATGAACACCTTCAAATACTATTGGGCTGAGCCAGAATATAACCTGCGAAGTAGGTGTTAAAAGGCTAGCGCTGAGCTACTAAGCCCGACAATTCAACTGTTACAGCAAGAAACGAAAACACACACACGCCATTAATAATAATATAATTCGGAGGATCCTAACCACCTTCGTACTGAATATTCAACATGTATACCCAATAAGAAAAAAATATCTGGTGCTGGAATTTAGTCCCGCAGGAGTTTGCGTCCTATCAGAATCACCTACCTGGTAATGAACAACAAAATCCCTGACCCTGCCAGGAATTGCAAAATCTAGAATATTTAAATCAGCATGGATTACACACAAAAAACAATAATAATAATTTGTTGGATCTAACCCACCTCCGCACTGAATACTCTACATGAATACCTAGTGAGAAAAAGAAATCTGGTGGCGGAATTTAGTTCCACAGGAGTTCGCGTCTTATCAGAATTACCCAACAAAGAATAAAATTCCCAACCCAGATGGGAATTACAGTCTAGAATATTCAAATCAGCTTGTAATACACCTAGATGCGCATTATATCTGTCATATAAAATCGTTTACAAGCAAAGTGCAAGTCCTGAACAATAGACGTGTTCCTCATTCGGCTGCCAGAGATCAAGGGGGTTAATCTATTGGAGTGTCTAACAACTAGACTCGCGATAATAATGCTGACAAGTTTCGTGTCACTGCATTCTTTGGACCTCGCTCGCTAGATGAGCGAAAGAATCATCAGAACTGTTAGGAGGATGAGGCCACGAGTTTAATTATTAGTGTGTGTTTTCGCCACCTTATAGTTGAATTTTTGGGCTGAGTATCTTAGAAGTTTAAGGCGCCAGCCTTCTAACTCCAACATGGCAGGTCTGATTTTGGCTCAGCCCGACTTTCCTCCTTAGTGCTGTAACTGTTCACTCTCCTCGCTTCACACTTGAGACGAAAGTTATTTGCTGGGGAAACATGAATATAAATATAAACTATATGTGGCTTGCCCGCAAATTGCCACGCAAATAAAATATCAATTATCTTTCCACGGTTTCCCATTTCTCTGTTTTGATTGGGCGCCAACTTTACAATTTTTAACAAAAAAATTACAGCTAAATTTATATTGATTAGCATAGAGACTTATACAAATCACAGGGGTAGGACTTTAAATAATTAACCATTAAGTATCCCTTTGAGAAACAAAATTAACACAATATCCAGTCAAATTAATTTATTAAACAAAAAATATGATGAGTCGGAAAAGTTCCTTTCAGCTTGGAGGGAATTAAGAATTTAACGTTACCCGCTTGAATGATCTAAACTTCATCTGTACTCCGTGGTTACTCGTTCCCCTTTTCTCTTGTAGACTGGTTCCATGGACATCCTTCCTTCCTTCTGCGATTTGGTTTGGGCTATCTGGCCTAACACTCCCTAACTGCATCGTCCTTAAATTAGACATCGGCCCTATGCTTAGGAAAGTTGATCACAGGTGGAGAAAATTCAGTGTTATGAATTTTTCCATATTATCAAAATCTTGAACCAACTAAGCTGTTCTCCTGATACAGTACAGATTTGTACCAAGTACCGTAGACTTGAACTAACATAGTTCTTCGTCTAGAATAATATAGAATATATCACACGCAGGTTACAACTCCGTCTACAGCATCACGGCACTTACGTACTGTATATCGATGGTAACTCACTATACTGCTCCGTTCACTATAATATACACGAGACATCCCCACCCTTGGGAACTGCTCCATATCAAGTCTCTTTTCCATCGAAGCATCGGATTTCTTGATCTCATATCATATCTTTCCCTACCTTCTTTCTTCACGGATAACCAATGAGCGTGTCTACGATCTACACAGGCAGCTCTAGCCTTGTGCGCGGGTTGCTGTATAACCAAGTACTCTTGAGTTAAACCCAGTGATTCGTCCCAAATTCTCAGCTTCAAAAATAACTTTTCCGTCTACACAAACATGACATGGAATAACACAAACTCTGTCTCAACATAGTGACCACATTACAATACATAATATACCGAGCTCGATAGTTGCAGTCGCTTAAGTGCGGCCAGTATCCAATAATCGGGAGATAGTGGGTACGAACCCCACTGTCGGCAGCACTGAATATGGTTTTCCGTGGTTCCCATTTTCACACCAGGCCTTAATTAAAGCCACGGCCGATTCCTTCCCATTCCTAGGCGTTTCCTATCCCATCATCGCCATAAGACATATCTGTGTCGGTGCGCCGTAAACAAATAGCAACAACATATAATAAATTCCTATCCTGATAACTAAAATAATAAATGATGTTCTAATATAACTAATATGATTCCAATGTCATTCTAATTTATAAATGATTGTAGTTTAATTAACAGTACTCAACGAATAATTGCCGATGCCGTATAATTTTATATCAGATGATATCACGTAATTGGACTGTACAATTACAATCAACATGGCTGGAAAAGCCTGGACGGCTACAGTGTGCATGTATGTTGATTGTGCAGCATGAAAGCAGCTTGGACCTTCAAAAATGATATTTATTACTTTTGCAAACTATGCAAACGTTGTAGTGTAGTTAGTAAGACGTAAAGCGATTATTGTAATTTTCCCACCGCAAACGGTAGTCGAACACACAAGCTTTTAATGTAAACCCATTTAGTTAGCATGCTTGTTTTATGCCCAAATAAAGGAGCCACCGGTTCGATTCCTAGTCTCGTCGGTGATTTTTAATTTATTTCAGCTCGAATGATGTATGTTTCGAATTTAACGCACATTCCTTTAGTCATTATAATAGTTGTTCACGTTAAAGTGTGCCGAGTTAGATACCCAGGTGGCCTGGGGATTTTTAATTGCTGACAGCTCTACTGTTAGGTGCAAAGTGATGTAAACTTCACAGCAGGTAATTATAAGTCCTTTAGCCATTTAGCCGTTTTGTCCTTTAGCCATTTAACACCTTTTCTGTTTAGTCCTTCGGCCCTTTCGCAGATTGTCAGCTCCATGACCTAAGGTCGCCTTCGAACATTTTGACTAAAATGAATTAAGCATATGTATTTAGCCTTACACAATTTCCCCAGTAATATTAAAATAATTTGTGTAGCCATTATCTTGTTCCAACTTCAAATCCAAAAGAATCTGGACCATGTCTCAATTGTCTCGTTATGTTAAGCCTGGGATCGAATCTCAAACAGTAGTTGGCAGCTAGCACACCTGGGCGTCAAACATGAGCATGTAAAGCTAACGCCATTGTAAGGTTAAGCGTAGGGTTGAATCCAGGGCCTGTGAGGTTAGGCGTCGAGTCACATCTGTGCTTGTTAGGATAAGCTTGCAGTCTTGGCCAAGACCTATTTTTTAAATCCCCCGCCAACTAAGGTCATGTGAGGTTAAGCATGCACTCTTAGTGAGCACATTACGTGAGCTGGATGCCTCTACCAGGGGCATGTGGTGGCGGTGGCTGGCGAACCTGCGAATAGTATCTACTAATATCTTCTTCCTTCAGTGTTACATAAACCACGTTCCATACCTTCCAAGGACAGTGAAGAACATCTCAAAAGTAGTATATACTTACACAGTAGAAATTTGTGAGTGTTGATTTAAAATTAAAAAAAGATTTTATTACTGAACAACATCAAGAAGACCTAACTATTGTAATTCTCTTGACTTTTGAGCACTGATGTTATAAAGTAAACAGAGTCCCCTGTTGTACTTTGTGTCATTTGCCAGACGTGGTCCAAGTCCCGTCACATCTAAATATGCCACAAATATTTAAGGGTTGCCAAAAGAAACTGTGCAGCTCTGGATTCCCTGTGTTCACCAATTGGGTGCAGATTATTTTGGGGGCAATATATAAACATGAAAGCTATTAAGATAACATTTTATTAGTACAAACAACACGAAGAGTGTTCAAAATCTTTCATTTTGTCACGCTGTGGACTAATGTGTAACAATTACAGGAGTTAGGTGATGCCTAGATGTCTCCACTGAGCACCTTACTGAGCTTTAATATACTTTTTTAGAATTTGTTTTACATCGCACCGACACAGATAGGTCTTATGTCGACGATGGGTTAGGAAAGGCCTAGAAGTGGGGAGGAAGCGGCTGTGGCCTTAGATAAGGTAGAGAAGCAGCATTTTCCTGGTGTGAAATTGGGAAACCATGAAAAACCATCTTCAGGGCTGCCAACATTGGGGCTCCAACCCACTATCTCCCGGATGCAAGCCCACAGCTGCACGCCTCTAATTGGTCGGCCAATTCGACCGGTAGTTTTAATACAATCGATATCTCTGATACTCCAGTTTACATTACTTTTGCAGGATTACTCTCTTCAGTGATATTGCTACTAGTTTCCATTGCATTCGATCTAGTCCCACCAAAGCTTTTCCTTGTCTGATGACAGCATGGAAGGGGACGTCCTCGTATGTACCCATTAGCACAGGAATTTCATATAGTATAGATAACTCCCTCAATTCGTAACAGCAAAGCCTGAAAGAACTTGTACATAATTCCCCCTACTGTCCTAACAACAAGCTAATATGCCACTGCTTGAAATGGGCAATTCCTGCAATATACCGCAAGTAGCAATGATACCAACGTCCACACATTATGTATATGGCAAAGAATCTTACAACAGTATCAGCTGTTGTATGGCCAGGTAACAAAGTCAGATGTCACACAACACCTAGCAGTGCATTACAGTACTCTGTGGAAGACATAGGAACTGCTTGAAGGTAATGAGAATATTCATATAAAAACTACAACATTTCTAAGGAACTTCAGAATTAATGGTTTAAAATAAGGGATGTGGTAGTAGAGGTGAATGATTTTTTTTAAATTTGGTACAACTACACAACCATCCTCTCAAAGAGTGGGTGTCTCACTTACATGAACATGACATATCAAAAAGGCTTCTTTAAGACATACCGGAGGCAAAAAAGATAACTTCCATAAATCCAGTACCTGATAATAATGGAACTGAAGCAAAGTATTACAGTGAAACCTCGTTAGAGCGTTCGTCATTGACACCTTTTCTCACTTAGCACGTCGTAAATTCGAAGTCACAATGCTCATCGTATTAAATCTATATAAAAATACGTCACTTACCACGTCACGAATTTTCGCTGTTACTGCTTAGTACGATCACATTTTCCTAGTCCTGAAAATGTTATTTGTCATCCCTTGGGGAAGGAACGTGATTTCGAACTCCGGTAAAAGCGCTGGCCGCAGCTGCGTGATAAATGGAAAAGGCCTTGAATTCTTTAAGTTCACAGAATACATTTCACCTTCAGGGAGCCTCAGAAACGCTCAGTTTTTGTTGCCGGTCAGCAGTGTTGAGCCTGTTTGTGCTTGTATTTCACATTCGATTCAAAAGTTAGAAATGCATTTCGTGTTTAGTTGCACAATGACGGGTAGCAAATGTCTGTCGCGCAGTAGCCTACATCTGCAACATAATCGTGGGAAGTTGACCACCCACTGGTCCAAAATAAAATGCTTTCTCTAACATTTGTTTTAGAAAGAGTGTGATGTGCATAATACTACGATATTTTTATTGACCATATTCAAATATTTTCATATTTGTGCACTTTTCAGTGCACAATTTTTATGTTATAAGCCCCAGCGGAAAAGGTCTCATATTTGTTCCCTCGTGTCTTTTCACCTCTCAATAGTCTCTCCTTGTAGAGTTTCACTGTACCCGTGGATATACGACGAGAAATCCGAATATGTCGGAAAATCGTATGTACTGTTTCGATATCCCCGTTGGATAGTTTTTATACGTTTATTCAGTAGTACGTTTTCTTGTTTAACACATTCATTTTCCTTGTCCCTTGCAGAAACGTCTTAACGATGTTCCAGTGTGTTTAAATCAACAGAATTGGTAAATATGGCAAAGGTCTGGCTTCAAAAAATAAAATTACCAAGTTTTGACGAGACTATATTTCGAGGGCATTTTTGAAAATATGATCACTAAAAATTAAGGCCTCATTGGAATAATAAAATGTCAGTATATCACCTCATCCCTCAAAGTTTAGACAAAGATGACCATAAAAACACATTGCCATGATCGAATCCAATGTCACCATATTGTACAACTTAAGCTGATTGCATCAGAGTATGTGTAGCACATCCTTGAATCCACAAATAAGCATGTTGATTAAGGCTCGCTTTATGCTGTTTAACCCTTCTCCTCTGAGTGGAATCGAACCAGATTTAATATTCCATTGCATGTAACTGAGAAAATATGGACGCTACATGCCCAAAACCTTGTGTATTTGTTCATCTCGTTTAGTAGTTGTGACATGATTTAAAAATATTTTTCAGTTGCTGACTTCTCTACTTGTTCAATAAATTAATATATGATGGACCCATCCATTCATTTCAAAGCTTCCCTGGTCACCATAGAAACAATGTTTGACTACTTCCATGACTAGAGAGTACTTCAGTAAGGAAAGTAATATTATGTTCATTGTTTCAGTGTTCAAGTATGGCTGGTCATCAGCGGATATGTGAGCAATCTGTACGAAATATATTGTATGAAATTAGTAAGAGTGAATATGAAGAGGAAGCTGATGATGCATTGGCTGATCCTGATATTATGTTTTCCAAAAAACTCATGATGAAGATCACGTTTCCCTCGAGGGAGAAGAAAATGATCTGATAATAAAATACAACATGTGGTTGACTGTACATCATGATATGTACATATCTCGAAATAGGACAGAATGGAGAAAATAACCCTATTGACAATCACGTGTAAGGTAAATTCAACATATACAGTAGAACCACTATGTAATGTTTGTACAGGTACCCAATTCTTTTAACCTTAAATGGGGATTACACTAAATCGAGTTTTCAGTAGGAAGCACGCCATTTCCAGAGATCTTTGCGTGTTTAACGTAAATTATACCATCGTACAATATTTACACAATGAGAGCATTATAAGAAGGAGATAATTATATATTCTACACAATGTATTGAAGTTACAGTATGTGCTTCATTTTGACAAATTTTTGTCAGGGAGTGCAAATCGGTTCAGTTTAACTATTCCTTATAGCGTTATACATGATTTTCCATTAAAGAAGAGGAATACACCAAACTCACAAAAAACACAATAACATTGGTATGAAACAGCAATGGGTTTGTTTAGACATATTCGCGGATGTCTTCCTAGTAGCAGCTTACTCATTAGCACGTATTTTCTAATTCCAATAGTCTGAACACACATATTCTGTCTCATTCTTAAGAATTGTAATAGCACCAGTAGAGAGGATTGTGGTAAATACTTCCATTCTCTTATTCCAAACAGCGTCACCTAACCTAGGTTTACTGCGCACATATTATGAAAACATATTTCAAGCTCCCTGTAGAATAATGATAACATTTTTACTACAAATTTACAGGGAAACAGCCTTTCTGAAATTTAATAAGACGCATAAGTACATAACCTAACCTCTGAAATTAGTAACTTAAGAAGGAGAAGTATCACATTCTTATTTTTTTTCAGTACATAGTATTACAATTAAGAAATCATTTAATTATTGCAAGAAAATGTTATACCGATGTATAGACACCAGTCGGAGTTGTGAGAAGACCTCAGACTCCCTCAAGATTGATTCACTCACACGTAACGAGGAATCAATACGGGAGATGATTGATCGCATTCAATATAAATGCTGGAGTAGAGTGTATGAATACAGATAACAGATAAAAAATAACATGCCCAAATTTGCCCGTGATAATGGATGAATCAGTAAAAGGGTTCTCATTGTAACTGATGGATACTGCAAGAATAATACAGGAATTTTTGAAGGTTAAAATAACATTTCCCTTTAGAGAAAAAAAGTCCCTTTAAACGGTATTTACCTTCCAAACCTAGACGAAAACATGAAATAAAAGTATGGCTCCTCTCAGATTTCGACAAGGCTTATGTGTGCGCCACCGAAGTTTACAATGGTGAACCAGTAAACGGACAGAGAGAAGTGAATAGGGGAAGGAATGTGGTATTGAGAATTGTCAAGGATATTGAGGGAACAGGGAGAAATGTCACTAAAGATAATTTCTTCACCGACTTCACCCTGAATAGCGAGGTTCTGAAAAGAACATAAACACAATTTCAACAATGACTGCATTGATCTTCACCTATCCTACTGGAACATACCTAGAGACCTAACACTTGCTCATCCTCAAACAGACACATTCCCAGGAACTCAAGTTTTCATGCAGCATTTAATAATGGATCAGGAAATTCACAAACCCTAACCTGTTCACCAAAACACAAAATTGAGATGAATCTGGTGATGGAGAGGTTAGTATAATTACTTACAAAAGTTAAAAGCTGATCGTCAAAGATACATATGTAAGTGCTGGCAAATGAGGGGTAATACCATGGATGATACACAGGGGGAAGATATAGGTGATGTACCAGCAGTCAGGAAAATACAAGGATACTAGTGGATGAACAAGATTAGGCCACTTCGGATGAACTTAAACACAAGCCGCAACAAGTTATAAATAGTACAGCACAAAAATATAGAAAGATATTTCACAACAAATCACAAAGGAAATATTACAAAGTTCAGTGAGAGTGACACTAACAATTACAATTGGATTCATTAAACAGAACAGATGTTTCCTCACACCAACTGTACAATGAGAAATAAGAAACATTTGGGATGATATGATAGGAAAAAAGAACAGGAGAATGAATTCAAAATGAGCATTTTCAATTACAAAGTCCAGGCATGCCATAAGATCTGACCAGACCGGAAAGTATAAACATAAACAAGTTTAAGATAAGACTATTACGCAGTTGAGGAATGTAAACAAATATTGAAATCCTAATGTTCTTGAGAGAATTGACACACAGAAAGTTCATTTTCACATAAGTTCAAAAAGTGATCCAAATAAAGGAATAGACATACATCTGCTTCGTAATGGATACAAAATAGTATACAAGCACTCCAGAATCAAGCGCAGTTTACAATACCCTATGGTCTAAGAATAAGTTCCATACCAGTGTGAAAATTTACACCAGTATGACACAAAAATGTTGCCCGCTCTCCAACAACCAAAGAATGACTAAAGGTAGTAGAAGACAAAGAGAACTACTTACACAGACCAGTTGAAGAGGTTAGGTACAGGAAAAGTGATGATACATGGTACTAGAAACGCTGAGAAAAACCATGAAGAGTGTAGAGTGTAAAATCTAAAACCAATGATGTCATCCATGTTTAACGACTGTAGTCCTGTAACTGTGATAGTGTGCGCATGTCAAATGCCAGGAAGAAGGCAGCAGTAAACGATGAATGGGGCGGAGTGAATTGACGATGTTAAAAAGTAGTCAGTTGTAGCTATCTACTAACAAGAAGGGAAGATAAAAACTATACCTCATCAATCTCTATTCCTATGCAACCTACAACAAATTCAACTATTTTGGATAATACAAGAACTACACCAACAGAAAAAGGGTTTGAATCAGAATTCCAGCAACATATGATGACAGACATGTCAAGCAGATACACTGTAGATTTCCCTATTAAGAAATACTTTAAAACTTGGTAGATCAAAACAAATGGCAATTCAGCATGTCCTGTCCTTGGAAAAAAATTGAAACAAAATGGGAAGTTCTGCCCGGAATATATTGAATTCATGTGAGAATTCGAGTCACTGGTTCACATGAAAGAAAGAAATGTGAAATGCTCGTAGGAAGAAAAATCACTATTAAATTCCACATCAAGATGTCATAATTCTGTCAAGTTAAAAAACAAAAACACTTGTTTTCTGTCAATACTGACAATGGCATAAGTCTGAACTACATCCAACATATAGGGCCATCTATTCAAGAACATCTCTTCTCTATAATCATCTGATTGCAGGCTCAACAAATAGCATTTACAGCAGACATAGGAAAATGTATCTTCAGGTGAATATCAAGATTAACATTTACAATTCATGATGTGTACTCTGGCAAGATAGGCCACATCAGGCAATTAAAACATACGGAGTCACAGTGATAACCTACACAATAGCATACCTTGAAACAAGATGCACGAATAAATTCAAAGAATGTACAAGCTCCCCTCATGCAGGAAACATCATAAATCAAGACTTCTGTGTAGATGCATGCCTCAAGTGTTCTAAGTTGAATGCAGACACTTCTGAACAATTAATGCAAAATACACAAAGGGTGCATGCAACCCCAACATACCCATTCCTTAACACTAGAACAGATTATCTTGGCCCAATTCTGGGTCTGAAACTTTGATCGTTTACATACCTACATGGCATCATTCCATATCTTAAAAATCAACACAAACGACCAATGCCTTCATGGTGTTGCAATTTCTATTTTCTTAAGTGTATCATATTAATATGTCTAGATTTTATCAAAATCAAATCGAGAGCTAATTTGTGCCTGTGAGTGTTAATGTCCTTCTAATGGCTTGATTATTATTATTATTATTATTATTATTATTATTATTATTATTAAATTTTGGTCAGTGTATTTCATTCTATTTTTCCTTGTTCTTGTTATGTGATCTCTAACTGTGCTGTAATTTTGTGTTTTATCCTGTGTTGGTTTATTTATAATTATGGGATCATTCTTCTCGCTGTTTTGGGGTCTAATTTCAATTATGCCTTATACACACATTATGCTGTTCCCAAAGCCCCTCACTTTAAATGTTATAACAATTTCGGTCACCTGTTAAATACTCTGTAAAGTGAAATCTTAATTCAATCCAACTACCATTCAATGTATTAATAATTGTACCTCACCTCCGCTCATTCAAATAAGCGCCTTAATGAACTCCTCTACGGAACAAAAGTTGAAACTGATACTACACGAATTTGGAACTTTAATCACAAGATGTCACTACTGAAATATTAAGTTTCCTAAACAGATTGAATTTCTCCTTGTTTTGTTTGGCTATACATCAAGATGTTTGAACATTTTTCCACAGATGTCACTACCACAAACTCTGATCATGCACTCTGGTGCAAGGTGAAAGAACTTATAACTTAAAGAAGTTTCATATTTTGAAGTTTTCATAACTGAATCTATGTTCATTTATTTTTGGACTGGCAGCACTTCTTTTCCTTCCACCACTTTGAATCTAGCCAATCAGGAATTTTTGTAATTAATTTCCAAACAATCCTGCATTTCTTGTTCACTTTGTGCTAACAAATAATAATTGAGAGGGTGTGGCCAGATCAGTCCTGAATTCTCTCGAACCTTCCCCGAGGGTATATAAGTTGCGGCTTTTCGAGTTTCCTGTCAATTGATCGCCGTCTTTCTAAGTGTGTGTGTTAAGGCAAGAGGCCGGGCACCTCTTTCTTCAGCCGGCAGAACATCTTCCAGGTAATGGCCCGTTAATCCTATCTTTCTTTCTGTCTCCGCAACTTTATCTGAGGGGAAGGTCCGAATCTTAACTATGTAACATTCTTTTCTAAAATGTAAATTTTCGTTTGGCTAATGTAAAACTTTATAAAATCTGAAACTGTAAATCGGGCATTGAGAGTGAGTTACCCTCTCGAGATCCCCTTCATCTTGGATTCAAGTGACTATGATTTTGTAACCTTTAGTTCCTCTAATGTATTACAGTTTTTCCCATGCACACCACCTCAGTAGTTTGGGACTCGCCCCAGTTTCACCAGCCAAGATCCCTGTAGGTTTTAATATTTCATTATCTCAGAGCGCAGTGTATGCCTCCATTCTGGTTGTGTTTGGGCCGTTTATTTGACATGTTCTTTTTCGCAAAGGCCCTGTAGATTGAGTACTAGATACCACTGTGCTTTGTGAGGCCAGAGAGTGTAACATTGCCTTGAGCGTTCTGTAAGCAACTGAGAGCCTGTTAGCTGTTATAATAGTAAAGAGTGGCTCTGGAAGGGTAGATATTTTATTTAGGGAGCAAGTGATCTTGAATTAGGGGATATCTGCCCTTGACTAAATTGTTCCTTATTTTGACTTGAAGTTTTGTAAACTGGATCTGGTATCTCTGAAATTTTAAAACTAGGGGCTTGAAGCCCAAAATGGTTAAAGTTCTGAATCATGGATTTTTCCAAATCTGGTTTCAAGATTGGCATTGTACCTGATTGTTACTTCACTTAGTGGAAATTTGTTTGTTTTTATATGCTGAAAGGTATATAAGATATATAACCTTTGTTAAAATTTTAATTCAATTCTTGATATTGCAGTTAGACCCATTCAAGACCGCACCTTCTTTCACCATCTCTGCGTTCCACACATACCCCAGAACAACAATAATTATTATTTATCTTCTGTAACTAGGCCATTCTAGGGAATTGAAATTTGTTTCTCCTGTTCTTAATTTTCCTTTGGTTCACGCTCACATGTCTTATTCACATCCGTGTTTTGTTTTTTTCTCCCATTATTTATTTGTTCTGGCGCTAAGTTCTTATCTCTTATTTTGTGGATGCTTTCAGTTTAGCAGGCCTTGCCTGTTATTGATTAATGATAACTTCTGCTTGGGTAGCTGTATGCTTCAGTTCGTGTATCATAGTTCTCTTAATGTCAAAAAACCTGTTTCTGAGCTATTAGCATTCGAAGTTTTGCTTATAGTTTTCCAATTATTTTTTTCAACAACTAACTTTAAATAAACTTTACACTTTCTGCATGGAAGTCACCTTATTACACGCTAATTTTCTTCTATCCTATTCTTTAAAAATTGCCAGGTATCTAATCTTTATTGGTAACCTAACATTATTGGCAAGGGCTTATTTAAATAAACATCAACTGTTTGTTTAGTACTTAACAGAGACATTGGCCCTTTTAACACGTTGCAGGCCAGGATAAAACGCGTTTGTATCAGTTAATATCCCAAACTTGATGAAAAATGGCATTGGCTCTGTTAGAACCAAGCCACAGAATTGTGGACCATTAATATTGTTTTTCCATTGTAATATTGTAATTGGTATGGGGAGTTTTCTACCATGTATTATTGTCATTGAAATTCATTTATTTATCCGTGTGATTTTATTTGCTGTTCAAGTCACATTTTGAGTTTGTGTGCGTCCGTGTTTCCATAATTGTTCAAACATTCATGTAAGAATGAATTGAAACAAAGTTCAATTAAATCAGATTAATATTTAGTTACTGGCCAGTATTCTATTTCTTAGAGAGGTATACCTTAACATTAAATATTAATTTTGTAAAAGGGTCTCAGGTTCATAGTAATAATCTAGAAAGGTGTCGAACTTTCAGTATACTTATTGCTTTAGTAATTTATTCAGAGTTATTAGTGATCATATTTCTTGTAATTTTATTCATTTGAAATGGTAATTCAATTGTGAATAATATGAAATTTAACTCTTTATTCATTAAGTAAATATTTAACTCCAATTCTAATTGCATCTCTTCATTTGGTAGTGTTGGTTACTTTGACCTGTCGACTAATTAAGAGCTAATTTAAGATCGTGCCCTCTTACCTGTCTATTATCCTGGGCCCCTTCCACGTTTTATGTTCATATGCTGCTGCCCGAAGTAGGTAATTTTGTGCTTTGATGTTGTTTTCTGTTGTTTTACTGTATTCATTTTTGTGTTCTTGGCCCATTGCAAAATGGGCATTGAAATACCCCATAACAACATATTCATACCGAAAGAAGATGACAGAAATGCTATGCAGTGGACGATTGCAGTGATCAAATGGGTATCATGGTAGTGACGGATTCATTCATATAACAAATGTTCACGTGAGTAACGGTCAACATACAAGGACTATTCACAAACAGTGTCTGTTATGAAGTATGAAACAGAAACAGAAGTGTTTAAGTAATGCTATACGTTACAATACACTAGTAACATCATAGTTGGAAGAATAAGAATACTTTTGCTTGCCACAAGAGGGCTACAATGTGTGTAGTATAAAAGTGATAGCTCACAGTAAGCAAGCATATCCCTTGCAACTTATACCTACAAATAATTGTATTATCTAGAAATCAATAATTAATATAATCAATAAGAATACAAATGTGTTTCATTTGGATGCAACTAGTAAAGTATCCAGTAACAGTAAGAAAGAATGTATCTTATAGCAAATCTGTGTTCAAAAATACTTACGAACCCAAAAGTATTGGTATGAATAATACCAGGTCACAAATGATAACACGG
Organism: Anabrus simplex; assembly: GCF_040414725.1. Lineage (NCBI taxonomy): Eukaryota > Metazoa > Arthropoda > Insecta > Orthoptera > Tettigoniidae > Anabrus > Anabrus simplex. The sequence goes on along the minus strand of NC_090274.1, from coordinate 97,013,740 downwards.
TACTGGTCTTTCGGGTAATCCTAACTGCTACACAATACATAATACCAGATCGTGGAACAACTTGAAGGAAAGGTGAAAATTAGGTAAGTAAACAGTCAATCTCATACAAAAGTATATTTTCCATAGGACTATCAATCGTATGCATTGAAATGAATGGTCAACCACTGATATCTGTTGATCCATTTTTAAACTATTTTGATTACCTGCAGATGGATTATCAAATCATGTACATTACCTCAAAAGTGTTTTCCTGTGTTGACCCTGGCTCTGTTAACTCTGATTTAACTTCTTTTTTCAGAACTACCATATCTGATAGATGTTCAATACTTTCCTGTGGAAAATAAGACATATTAGGTATGCATAAAACATATATCTACAAATACAGTCACAAACAAATGAACATGATAATTCATTATCTGCCAGTATTACAGTTACTTTCAAAATTTCACTTATGTTCAAGAAAGATTTCTACCATCAGAGGATTGTTAATACCAAAGGATGTACTGAGAATGGGCTTCCTCACTCCTTATGTCAGAGTAAGAATGGGACTGAAAACCAAATATAAAATGTGATACACATTCTAGCAATATCAGAAGATATCCTAGAAGAGACGGAATTGGGGCCATCTCGCACAGAATTTGGAAGGAAGCTGCCATAGGCATAGACACTAAATTGTATGTACTGTACCCGGAAAATATATGGAATAAGGTATAAGGGCATGAGATTCAACAAAGGGGTGAACGGACCTTATGGAGCAGGTACTGAGAGGTATACGCTGATCGAAATAATAGCTGATTTTTTAAGACAAAATTTATTCATTTCTTTGAGTAGGACTTGAATTTTCCTTATTATTTGCTTGATCAAAAAATACTTTGATAAACAGACTCAATATCGTCTTGAAGTTTTAATATCAAATTAATTGTGACGAATGCCTGTCTTTCCAAAATGAATTTCATTTCAAACTACAACCTCTTCCTTCAAAGGTTCTTAAAATTCTTTCTTGAACTCGTTTGAATTATGGGAAAAGAGAAAATTATTAAATTTAAATTAAGTTTCCTTCACTTGAAAATATAGAAGTTTTCCCTAGAGTCTTTTCTAAATGTTTAACACTTGAAATTGTGAAACTCTCCTCTACAGTCTCTTTACACTTTTAACACTTCACAAAGTATCGCAAAATGATTCGTCTTACAAAGTTCAATCTTATAATTTCTTTACGAATAGAAGTTTAAATATTCTGATAGTACTGTTGGAATATTGATTCCCAGTAAGAGTGAATAAACTGTTTGTTGAACTGCTATCTAGAACCACTGATTCCAATATTCCACCAATGAAAAGATAGTCTTGTGGAATTCAAAGAATCCAAAAACACTCATCACCAGTAATCTGGAATTCAGGAATGGATTGTGAAGATATGCGGTTCAGTGAATAGCATGTTTGACAGCCGGTGTCGTGATGTCATCACCCATGGTACAACGCTAAACTCCCTCATTGAGACAACGACCCCTGTCCGTCGCTGAAACCATGTCTCCAATCCCGTGTTGATACCACGTCTTCAATGCCACGTTGACAGGTAGACATGAATATAATAGGCACTTGTCAGGTTTTAACGCATTTTTGGCTGGATATAAAAACACAAAACTGTTCAACTGACTAGTAATAATTACCGAGTGTCCTATCTGACCTGTTTCAGATTTATGAATCAGACTACGAACACAGTATCGTCTTAAGTGCACACTGGCTGTAAATTGTTGATAACTATTGTTCTGGAAATCGTCGTGTAAAATAGCAGTCGGAGGATATGTACAAGTGTTTTCACAAGCAGATCACAGTCTATTCAAATGACGGAATCTTACTATCTCGAGAATACTTACAAGTATTGTCACACTGAGATCACAGTCCATTCAAAATGACGAAATGTTATCTCTCGCGAATGTTTACAAGTCCTGATTGCGGTAGAGTAGAAAGCGGTACAATATTATGCACTCGCGATGAAGGATTAAATACGTTGATAGTTCAAAATTGTCATTAGACGTGTGTTTTAAAGCACAATTATGAGATAGTCTGCTTTAGTAAACAAGATATTATTTTTACAAGAAAATGTCCTTAACATGCACATGTTTATCAGTTGTAAATATTTTAAGTTATTCCGTTCAGAAGAAAATTATAAGTTTTAAATAGTCGAGTTCACTCGAGTTAAAGTCCAAAATGTAAAGTAAGTTACTATCACCAACACTGTTAAACACTTTAAAAATGGTGAGACTACCAAGTCATCGTAGTAATAATTGAAACATTTCTAAGTGCGATATTTTTCACTGGACTACAAGTCCGAAGACAGTTCAAGCGGAGTACCGCTACGCGATAACTAAGTTTGACTTTCGACGTGTATATCTGTGTCAACAGCATGCTTACGTGATTGCTGTGAGTTGAGAACTGTCTCACCAGGACAAATGCCTGCTCTTTTATATCGTGCAGCTGTGTTAGCTTTCCTCCCCTCTGATAAAATTGCATTTCTTTATTGCGGAATGACTTTTAACTCTGTGGGCCCATTTTTATAAAATTTAAATATGTTGCCATTTAAATCATGGGCTACAAAATGGTTTAAGTCATTATTTGATATTGCCACGGGATAACAGTTAGTAAAAATACTTCTCGTATGTTCTAAAGGTATTACGCGTTGTTCACATGATCATGACGTCAGTTCTGACGTAGACAGCTTACTGTTTGCCTGCCTGAGCGTGCCGTTGCAGTTCCTCACACGTTGGGCCGTATCGTTGCAGCACACTGACATTACAAAATAATGTCCCAGGCCGTTAATTGCTCCTGGTACAGTACTGTTTTCGTATGTCCAATCATATCAATCATATCTTGGAGAATGTTTGAACCAATTTCATGTGTTACAACTGTTCTAAAGATTTCTTTGTTCACAGCACAGACTTTGGTTTAGAGACAGATTAAAACATTTTGAAATATCTGAATCACATTCTCTACTGTGGTTTTGTTGAGACCACAGGGGCTGCATGCTGCATTGATACAATTCTGTTTCAAACAGCATATTTCAATGCTTGCAAGTGTGAAAATAAAAAACAAACATGGAAGAAGAAGGCTTATCACAATCATATAGCAGGGAAAGTTGTGACGTAGCCCAAACTCAAAGCAACTACAAATGAAACATTTTACTACTACAACTAAGTTATGCAGTGTTCTGTAAAGAACTGTGGGGAAGAGAACACCATCAGCAGTGTTGTAGTGTACATCAGCAGTTTCAGATCTTCCATGAACTCTCACGAGACCTTTTAATTTCACATGGATTCTTAAAACCTCATCTGTACGAAAGTATGTGGGGGAGGGAGTGTGATCAAAAGCTTACATTCTAATATAAGTTAATTTTTAATAAAAGTGTATTCAAGTATAAAATTCTAGAATATTATTCTAGAATTCTATTCAATATAGAAGAAAGACAACAGTACCTGATGTAAGCAAAGGATGAAAAAGATGCAGAAAGTGGAGAGGAAAATAACTACAAAGAGGAAAGAAAACTTAATTTCTAATGTGCATGAAATCCTCAGTGTCGGAGCCCACTGAGAAGGGGCACATTAAAGAAAATTTTTCCCGAAATCATATATTCTAGAGTCCTTAGACATGGTTCTCTACGTAACACAGACACAGACATGTATTTGAGAAATAAAACGGGCTAATCACTATTCTGCGTTTCTAAATGAATTCAATGTCTGAGCAAAATAATTATTTTGAGAGAAATCAAATTCAGATTTTAACTCTCATAAGCCATAAGCAAATCTGCTTTTTCCTTAACACAAATATCTTCCAGCAGTTTGTGAATGTGAGGTAACCCAGAGTAATCATACCTGTGTTGACATTCTGTTTAGCAGAATGGTGTATCCAGTCTCAAAAACACTGACAAAAGATATGTGATTCAACTACACTAATGAAGTCAGGAGTAATAATTTTTAACATGTGGTGCTAATGCTGGTGCAGTAGTGTTGGAGGATATTACTGTTTTAAAAAAGTACAATGGGTCAACCACCCTCTAGTTTAATCAGAGGGGAAAAATAGAAGAGGCATGACCCCTAAACCAAAGTAAATTTGATACAGACAGAAAAAAAGTACAGACTAATCCAACCCAAACATTAACACACTCACCAACAGTTTCCGATAATAGCACACATTTCTTTAATATCATTTTGAGATCTGTACAACTTAGAAGCAGTATCATTTAAAAAAATATCAAACCTAGAGTTCTTGTTTAGGAGTGCGCTCATATGCCAGGTTTAGGCCAGACACAGAACATAACAAGAAATATCAAAGGTAAAGATCTTGAACAGCTAAACGCTGACATCATTGATACGTTCACACACCTTTACCTTCTGTAGTGCCTGTAATTAGAACTCAACAAACACACATTTATTCTGAGAATAGTGTGCATTAACTGCAGAAATTTAACTTTAATTACTACTGCCAAGTCACAGTTATTCACTGAACATCTCTCTTCCAACTTTCAAGATTTTCAAAGACTCTGAGGTGCCAGAATGTTGCGCAGGAATTCACTCTCATGCTAGTACAACTACAGGCATGTGCTACGTCACATACCTCTAGACCGAACCCAAATCACACTCGCCAACACGAAATTAGCATGTCATCAGTTTACCATCTGAGCTATCAGATTAAGAGCCACTGAACTGAAATTCACACTCGGAGGATAGTAATGGACTGTGATTAGATTAGCAACAGACAAAGCAACGAAAGATGATGAAAATATCTTGCTTCTTCTCAAAAATATTCCAATGCATCTCCGCCTCCATCAGGGTGTTTGCTTTAGACGAGCTATATTCACAGCAAACTGCAAAGGCAGAATTCACCACATGCTCACCCAACATTAGCGACATTGTACAAAAGGTTGAATGATGCAAATCTTACTTGGAATTTCTTTTGGAGGAAAATTATGTTCACCATGAGAGCCAGGGACCTATTGGCCATAACCTCATTCAATCTAGCACCCACCATTTTCCACCATTTCAGCAACTACTAGCACTGCAATTGGCTGACATATGATAGGAAATGATTCAATCCCACAAAGATTTCAGTACTAAACCATGAAGAATAAATTCATAACCACACACCCTCCAGAAATCAATTTCAATAACCAACAGAGGTAAACAATTAAACAACTCACAGTCAGTCAATGGGTACTTAACACATGAAATGCCCTGAAAACTCAATCTTGAACAATGCCTATCACAAATTTGTCACTAGCTGGCCTTAACCAAGGTTCCTTCACTATCAAGCCCACAACAATAATTCAGCTTTTTGCCACTATCAAACACTAGTAAATGCTAGAGGCCAATTGTCCACTCAACGGCCCTAATCTGGGGGCTTATGCCACAACTACTGTTGTTTGTAGTTCCTAAGAGTTGGCAGCTCTTTGTAGCACGCTATAACATACTGCTAAGCTAAGAAACAAAACAGAGAAATATCATGCCTAGACACCCATGCAGTAAATGAAGACTGCTGGCATTAACGTTGGGTAAGCACACAGTAAATTTTGCCCCAGCCAAACTTATTCAGCTACTAAGGGTTAAATTATGATTTCTATACAGTTATCTGGAATGGGACTTACAACTGATGCATTTCTTGTTCCTTCAAGCCAGGCTGGTTCCTCTTTGATGTTTACTTCCAGGTCCATTTCACACTGCACCTGAAGTAGTTAGAAGGTTGCTACTTACATTATTTGTCAACAGATTAAGCAACAAACATGTAATTCTATATGACTGTCAATAATATGATCATACCAAAAAGGGTCAAAATTTTAAATGATTGTTGACACCGTGATCGTACTTATAGGATTTCAAGTTTTCTATTACGGATGTTATGAACACAGCTAAAGACTTCCAGTTTTACATGACCTCTAACACAATGATCACATCCATTGGATATCTACTTGAACATATCTGTCGATATCGAGATCATAGTCCCCTAGTTTTACATTAAAGCTTTTCTTATTAATAGCTATATAACATACTGTTTCATATAGAACTGAAACCACAGCAAGATGACTTTTCTTTCTAAAAATCCAACATACATTGATTGTGATTGAAATTCACGAAATTTCTTGAAAATTCAGTGACTAATTCATTTGCATATCACTCTGATCTCCTGCGTCCATACTTTGGAATCTTCCTACCATTTTTATCCTCTGCACTGTGCTCCAGTGCCTTTAGATTTGTTCTATCAAAATTTTCCTTCTTAGGATTAAATTCTCTCAAACCATTCTCCTCTCATCAAGCTGATTCACTAACTCTTTATTTGAGACGTGTTCTATTCATCCGATAACATGGCATTTCATAGGCTTTCACTCTGTTTTTCTAGGCACCAGTTATTATCTATGTTTCACCTTCACATCAGTGCAAACATCATTATTAAGGTTTTCAGTCTGTTGAATCTAAAGAACATGATGGAGAAAAGATGCGAGTTTAGGCAGGATTTAGTGATGAGATTTACAGATATTGAGGAGACATCCGGCTGTGTACCACAGCAAGTTGTCTTCGATGCTCTATTAAAAAAAAAAGGCAGGGAGAGGAGAACTAATTAGAAAATCCAAAAATGAAAAATGAGAAATTAATATGAAGACTACTATAGGACAAACAAAACAGTTCAAAGTAGAAACAGGACTTCAACAAGGATGTGTATTATCCCCTCTACACTTCATTACAATCATGGATGATATCCACAAGTGGGAACCAAGGAGGCAAAGGCCTCACTCTTTACAGATGACATTGTAATATGGGGAGAAGATGAAATGGAAGTACAAAAACAGGAGACAGAGAAATATGGTATTAAAATAAGTGGGGAGAAGTTCACAGTAATAGTGGTAACGTGAGGTAATAGAGAGGAAACTGGGAATATTGAAGTAAATGGAAGACCATTAGATGTTGTGGAAAGTTTCAAGTATTTGTGGAGAAAAATAGCAAAAGATGGAGGGATAAATTACGAAATTGGAAATAGAACTGAACAAGCCAATGTGTTTTACCAATGTGCGAGATGTATAGTCAGGAACTGAGGCATCCCACAGGAATGCAAGAAAATTTTGCACCCTACATATTACACACCAATTTTGATATATACTGCAGGCACATGGACAAGAAAAAATCATGATGAAGGCAGAATCCAACAGGCCAAGATGAAATTCCTTAGATGCATCATAGGGAAGACATGAAGGGATAAAATCAGAAACATAGAAATCAGGGAGAGAATTGGAATCCCTAAACTGCAAGACAAGATAGAGACTAGTAAGCTGAAATGGTATGGACACATTATGAGAATAGAAGAGGCTAGTGTTCCAAGGTGAGTATATACACAGAAAATAATAGGAGAAAGGCACCAGAAGGAGGTGGATGGACATGGTGAAGGAGAGATACACACTGAGGATTTCCTTCATTCACAATTCTACCCAGGAGACTGGAAATGGAAAATGAAGAAAAAGAATCTGTTGAACTGAAGACAGAAATTTATACAAAAGTGCTATTAGCTTATTTCATTGAACAATGCCAGCAACCTTTACTTAAGTGGTCTTTCATTATTTGTCTGTGCATGTCATGTCTTACGACACAACCGAGGGGAACTTAAAAGAGCACCCCTTGAAAGGAGTTCCGTGCTAAACAATTGGTTTAAATATTTAGCAGGTTTTTGTTCCCCAGGTGGTACAAAACTTGTCTGAATTAAATACCTCGAGTGATATCTCCCAAAATTAATTTCACCCAATAGCAATGTTTGTTAGTCAATGATATTTTACTGTAAAAGTAAACACACCGCCCTAACAATGAATACTACAATGTTTCACACATGTAATACGACCTTCATTCCTGTGGCCAACTGTGTCAATTTTTACTCATTACCAGGAAACAGACTTCACATCTATTGAGGAAACTATGATCAATTGTACTTTGTATATTGCAATGTAGGGGCCACAACTAAAGTGTGCCACGTTTACTTGTTCTCGCCATCACTGTTTATTCTATTAATATATTACTGGTTTTACTTGCAATTAACTGCCTTGTACAGTTTCCGGAGCCTGAACTTAGTGCTGAAGATTTTTCTCTCATTCTTGGAAGTGGTTTAATGTTGCACTAACATAGCGAAGGGAAAGGGCTAAGGTTAGGAAGACAGGAGAGTTGATTAAGGTTAATTAATGAGAAAATGGGGAAACCACGGAAACAATTTCTGGGCTGACCATCGCGGAATTCGAACCCATGCAATCTCACCGCCACTCACCCCTGAAGAAGAAATTTTACACACCAATAAGTTAATTATCAGGAAATATGTTTTGAAGGAGAGGCATCCTACTGATAAATAAAACATGAGGACTAATTACTGGATATAGCTGTGTTGTGGGGTGATGATATGATAGAGACGAATCTCCATAACAACACTTATATACCAAGAATTCTACATATTCAGATAATATTCCAGATAACCTAAACGGAACAACTCTCAAGATTGCGAACCCTACTACCATCTTTCGCAGCCGACAGTGTAAAGAAAAACTCAACATTCACAGCTTCACTTTTAAATCGCACACAGAGGTAAATAACACATTAACACAATAATTAAAATTATACACTACATCTTGTAATTTCTTTCTGAAACTACGATCCGCATTTCTTCACCTGCGTAGCTCTTCAGAAAAATTCCTCATTCCTCCAAATGTAATTGCACGGTACATTGTTACAACACATGACTTGCCGACACTTGTAAGGCAAAGGCCAGGAGTTTTCAAGAGGAAAGCTAGTTATAGAAGTATACACTTTTAATGCTTAAGTAAGCGTAAAATTTAAGAAAAATTAAAAGTATTAAATATAAAAATATGTACGCTAGAATGCTGAAACAGAAAGATTAGTATTAACTTATTACGGTTCTCAACTGAGTAAAAGTAAATTATTGAAACTTCAACATTACCACCAATATGTTAGATGCTGTGAACACAGTGTAAAATGATAGAAATCACGATTCCCCAATAAAGAAAATCTGTAACACAATTAACGGAATAAGCTGGAGAACTGGCTAATACGCGTGTTATATAACAACATACCTCACACTTCGAAACAAAACCGAACATTTTAATGTAGTTTAATCACTTAATACAAAGCAGGAGGAACAAATGTAATTTCTATCATTCAGTACAATAGGCTGAATTTACAAAAGGATGTATTACCGCTAGAAACTCCCAAGTATACAACACTTCTTCTTCTTCTCTTTGATATCTGGTTGGGCTCAGTATTTAACTGACACCCAGTTCCAATAATTTTGAATGAAACACTTCACAACACACGTAACCACTTATTTATGGTGAATAATAAACACTTTATCTCACAGTTTTTAAAGCTCGTAAAACTGTATCCTTCTTTGTTATTACTATGTAGGGATCGCACCTTAGTATGTGGAATTATACGACACTTACTGAAAAAGAGCACTGGGTATAATCCACCGCCGTCTCGATCCTCCTATACTGCCTGCTCTATGCGAGCGTTTTTGCGACTACGCTGCGACAAAATTTCTCCGCTAGATGGCAGGCATAGACGCACAATGTTCTAAACTTATTCTTATGACGACAGCCTACAAAACACTATGTAGTATGGTCATATGTTCACTGAAACTCGTAAATTACATCAGTAATATTAAATATCGGCAAAATTACCTGTATGAAGTTGCAGTTGGCCTCTTCATGCACAATTTAAAGATTTTCCTGGACGAAGGCTTGGAGTGGTACTATACTTTTTGTGTTCTTGCCTACGCAATATAAACAAATAGAGGTCTTACGAACTTGGTTAGGATAATATCACTAACAGTTTGCTGATATTCTTTGACCTCACACTGTAAAAAGCACATTCTGAAAGGTTTTCTTTGCTGGTTGTTTTACGTCGCACCGACACAGATAGGTATTATGGCGGCGATGGGATAGGAAAGGCCTAGGAATGGGAAGGAAGTGGCCTTGTCCTTAATTAAGGTACAGCCCCAGAATTTGCCTGGTGTGAAAATGAGAAACCACGGAAAACCATCTTCAGGGCTGCCAACAGTGGGATTCGAACCCACTATCTTCCGGACGAAGGCTCACGGCTGCGTGCTCTTAACCGCACGGCCAACTCGCCCGGTATTCTGAAAGGGAAAACGTCGCAAGTTCTCGTATTAAGCTCGAACGTTTGAAGGACGTCGACAATAGGGCACAGCAGCTTCAGCGAACTCCTGCATATGCTTCACCAGAGCAACAAAACAAGGTTTTGAATATCGAGCTCCTACTCTGTCCTGATGCATAATCAGTTCCATTTAGCGGTTTCGAAGCTCTAGTCAATGAGATGTTGCTGACACAAATGCACACTCCATCCTCTCTTCAACAACATGAACCTAGTACCCACAAATTAAGATTTGATTTCCTGTTTTTAGTTTGATTGGAATATTGTCGACTGGATATCTGAGGTTGTCCAAAATGTCTAAACATGAAGACGTTTGCTTTGTGATTGTCCGTCACAATTCTTATCACAAGGAATCCACTATCCTCCACGGCTTGAATCACCTTCTGAAAAAATCTGCAGCCTGTTTCCAGTCATTCGACCGGGTCAAGAATGGAATGAATAAAGCCCCCATCTAGGATAGGAATTGTGCCGGCTGCCCAAGCCTGTCGCACTCCTCTGGGGTAATGATTAATGAATGACAGATGAAATGATATTCGAGAGTGGTGCTGGAATGAAATATGACAGGGAAAACCAGAGTATCCGGAGAGAAACCTGTCCCGCCTCCGCTTTGTCCAGCACAAATCTCACATGGATTGACCGGGGTTTGAACCACTGAACCCAGCGGTGAGATGCCGGCGCGCTGCCGCCTGAACCGCGGAGGCTCCATCACCTTCTGAAATAAGGTGTAAAGGCACAGTTGCGAGAGTAATCTGAGGATAACCAATTACTTCCTTTATTAGGTCCTTGCCTAGATAAAGCCGACAGCCGCTTTTCTCTTAATTCCCTTCTAAACGGTATTTCATGGAGTCGTATCTTTTTTGGCTGTGAACCACCTTGCCGAGATTGGCAAAATGGAACACAACAGTTGAATATTTCGGGGAAAGAATCTGAAGCTTCAGTTCTACGAAAAATAGGACACAAACGAAAAGAAACAAGTACCAACACCTTAAAATCACCTTTGAAATATCTATTAGCGTAACATGATTAATTCATTTCACGCTTCTATACAAAATATCTCTTGTACGAACGAAAGTGACCAGACACGTTTACTTATTGTACAAAATAACTCAGGTTTACACACACATTCATGCACCAATAACACAGTGCTACACCCACACTAACAGCGAAGATTGTGCGTCTACTGCTGCACTCTTACGGCGACTTGGAGAAATGTCGGTAGTCGCGCCTTCCTGTGTTAAAATAGTGGCATAGAGCAGGCAGTATAAGAGGATCGAGACGGCTGTGGTATAATCAAATACAGTAGAGACAATACGCGACTCTCAGCGAGATATCGAGGGACAGAGCTCTCTCTAGCGAGTAGACCTGAGAACTGCTGATTCTGTCATAAGAGCACGTGTATTTGTTTGTGAAATTTTTGGTGTTATTTATACGTTTTCAGTGAGTTGACATAATTCAATAGTAGCGTGTGTCATTCCTTGATATCTCCTTCCAACATGAGGGGAAATGTATGTGCTGTAACTATGAAGTAGAGAAGAATGCGCGGTCTTTCTTTCGCTACCCTCGTGACAAGAACAATAATATTGTATTTGCATATATATATTCTTCCAGTGACAAAGATATTTTTATAGTACTTCATAATCTTCTGGCCTGCTCGACCCATATTTTAACTGGCTTAAAATATAATACGCATACTTTATTGTATAGTGCAGCAGATAACCCTCAATATTCAATATTTAAATATTCCTCAAAGCATCACTAGTAGTATAATTGGACAGTTCTGCGGCACCTCCGCCGCCGCACGCCTCCGCCCGCCTCCTCCTCCGCCACCGCCGCCGCCTCCGCCTCCGCCTCCGCCGCCGCCGCCCGCGGGAAATTTGAATTTTGGCGGGAAATTTGAATTTTGGCGCGAGATTTGAATTTGTAAACAAAGCCACGTGCTTTTTGACAGCTGTCATCGACAACAACGCATCGCTAACCTCACTGCTGCCATCTTGACGGGCCTAAACCTCACTAGTGCCAACTTAACCTAACTAGCGCGAGGTAAACAAAGCCACGTGTTTTTTGACAGCCACGTGCTTTTTGACAGACAACAACGCATCGCTAACCTCAGTACTGCCATCTTGACGGACCTAAACCTCAGTAGTGCCAACTTAACCTCACTAGCATGAGGTAAACAAAGCCACGTGCTTTTTGACAGCCACGTGCTTTTCAACAGATTTGTAAACAAATCCACGTGCTTTTTGACAGACAACAACGCATCGCTAACCTCAGTACTGCCATCTTGACGGGCCTAAACCTTAGTGATACCAACTTAACCTCACTAGCATGAGGTAAACAAAGCCACGTGTTTTTTGACAGCCACGTGCCTTTTTGACAGCTGTCATCCGCCATCTTTGAGCACCGTGCTGCCCTCTTTATCGTAGTAGATGTAAATTCATCACCTGTCATCGGCAGTGCCGCCATCTTGACGGGTCTAAACCTTAGTGCTACCAACATAACCTCACTAGCGCGAGATAAACAAATCCACGTGCAGCTGTCATCCACCATCTTTGAGCATCGCGCTGCCCTCTTTAGCTACTTACCTTTGAAATGTGGTACGTCACAGCTGTCATCCGCCATCTTGCATCCGAAACCTCAGTGCTGCACTCTATGTGGTGACGGCAAATTCCACGTTCTCTTGTTTGGAAACAAAGCCACGTGCAGCTGTCATCCGCCATCTTTAATCACCGTGCTGCCCTCTTTAGCTACTTACCTTTGACAGTTGTCATCCGCCATCTTGCATCGCAAACCTCAGTGCTGCGCTCTATGTAGTGGCGGCAAATTCTACGTGCTCTTGTTTGGAAACAAATTCACGTGCTATTTTTCTGACAGCTGTCATCCGCCATCTTTAATCCATAGAGCACCGTGCTGCCCTCTTTAGCTACTTACCTTTGAAATATGGTACGTCACAGCTGTCATCCGCCATCTTTAATCCAGAGAGAACAGTGCTGCAATCTATGTGGTGGCGGCAAATTCCACGTGCTTTACAAATCAACATGCTTTTTTGACAGCTGTCAACCGCCATCTTTAATCACCGTGCTGCCATCTATGTGGTGGCGGTAAATTCCACATGCTTTACAAACTTATATGCTTTTCTGACAGCTGTCATCCGCCATCTTTAATCTAGAGAGAACAGTGCTGCCCTCTATGTGGTGGCGGCAAATTCCACGTGCTCTTGTTTGGAAACAAAGCCATGTGCTTTTTTGACAGCTGTCATCCGCCATCTTTAATCAACAGAGCACCGTGCTGCTATCATGCGGGCAATTTCATCACCTATCACCCGCCTTTTTGACAGCCGTCATCCGCCATCTTTAATCAACAGAGCACAGTGCTGCACTCTATGTGGTGGCGGCAATTTGAAAAATTCTATGTGCACTTCTTGGGAAACAAAGCCACGTGCTTTTTTGACAGCTGTCATCCGCCATCTTTAACCAACAGAGCACTATGCTGCGGGCAATTTCGTCAGCTGTCATCCGCCATCTTTAATCCAGAGAGAACAGTGCTGCACTCTATGTGGTGGCGGTAAATTCCACGTGCTTTACAAACCTATGCGCTTTTCTGACAGCTGTCATCCGCCATCTTTGAGAACAGTGCTGCCCTCTATGTAGCGGTGGCAAATTCCAAGTGCTTTACAAACCTATGTGCAGCTGTCATCCGCCATCTTTAATCACCGTGCTGCCGGGTGACGGCAAATTCCACGTGCTCTTGTTTGGAAACAAAGCTTTTAATCCAGAGAGAACAGTGCTGCCCCGGTGGCGGCAAATTCCACGTGCTTTACAAAGCTATGTGCTTTTTTGACAAAAAAAAAATTCTGCTCTCGAGATACTTACCGAACAAGACGATACTATACTTACGAAACTGCTCATCACCTTCTTTCTTCTTCTATGAGTAATAAACAAAAACTCTATCTTGCAAATAAGGAGTGGGAGGAAGGTAATACCTAACCTAAAATAAAAGAATATGCCAATTCTACATTATTTATTTACATCTTGTATGTACAAGTTTTATCTCGAATCATTTTACCCTAGTGATGTTTTGCGTACTTCTCGATGCAATTCTTGAATGTACAAGTTTAGACTTGCCGTACTACACTCTCAGCGTACCTCTTTGTGATGTAAGACAGCGTAACGTAAGTACACACACCTCTAGCATAATGTTTATGTAAAGTAGTACTTATCAATACTACTATGCCCCCAGGCTAGCGTGTTGGTAGAATTTGGAATGACAAACCGTTTACAATCATCGCTATTAAGGGCTACCTTACTAATTAAATGTGTGTACAACTGGTGCTTCTTGCTTCTAATGACAGACATTTGCTTATGCAAAACAGGTGGATTACTTTTAATGCAATTGTTATAGTTTTCAAAACTTAGCTGATTCTGAACGACATTCTTTTTAACCCCCTTCAATCTCTTTATTTGTAATTCATTTAAGAGTTTTATGCAATATGACTTGGATTTAGTACCTACAAATGAATCGATAATATTCCCAGCACATTCATCTTTCATTTTACCTAGAACCTTTTTGTTCACTAGCGGTAGATGATATTGATTATCTGCAGGATAGTTACTTGTATCAAACCTACCCAAGTCAGGCTTTATATCATTGTAATAGTCATCAGTTTTGATTTGATAAATAAACGAATCGGTATCTGTGTAGAGCAATTGCGCATTATGCGCGTACTTCTTCATCATATAATCGTAATGGAATTCATACATGAGTGTTTTAGCCAATTCAAGTACTGCAAAGCCGACGTAGGTAGGTTTGTCATACTTAACCTTGACACGATTCATCTGTATAATAACTAAATTCTCATGTATGATGGTGCAGCTGTGTAAATTTGGTTTACTTATTAAATAGTTAGCACCATACCTCTCCTTAATATTATCCCAGTTTGTAATCAATTTTACATCAACGCGTTTGTCAACATTCTCCATAGTCTTACCAAACACACTGTTATTCATGAGCTTGTAGAAATCTTTTTCAAACTCGTTAACCGCATTCGTTCTTAAATTATTGTTCAGATCGATATATGGCTTTAGCCACGGTGACTGATTAAATTCTAGTACACGATGAATTTTGGATAACTTCAAACCATGCTGCAAACACTGTTTTAAATTTCGGTAATGAATGATATACTTAGATTTATCGCATAAATTAGCAATGAGCATTTTCGTCGTTGATGCAATGTACGGGGACTTCATATTTTCAGGGCAGAACGGTAGGTCATTATGAGAAGTGTGTAACTCTTTAGGATACTGTAAGTCAACTTCGAGGAAATAACCTTTATCAGCTTCATCGCCTAGGGCGTGTAGCTGTAAAGCATCAATTTCGCACTGCGTCAGCCAGCGGAAACCACTCACCGGTAGATGCTGACTCATCGCCCACCCATACTGATTATTAGCATCCAGATAAACGATATACTGAGATTCCTGACTAGAATCGAAACTCGGCATGTACTTATTATTAGCCCTCGAATATCGTCCGCTGCACTGACTCAGACCGCCTCGAATGGATGCTTTTAAAAAGTGCACCATATCGATATCGGTTAGCAGTTCCAAATTCACACGCGTGTATTTTAACATCGCGTCCCAACTTAACCCAGGTGCAGTAAAATACTGACATGGGTCAAGGCTGTAGGTGTTCATGCAAACACAGCGAAAATTTTCAAAAACATCAGCTAACAAAAGTACATCTGTCTTTAAATATAAATCGGAGTATTCACCCAGCGTTTGAATGTGGAACTGCTCCCAGATATGTTGTGCATGTAAATAGTCATCATCACTAATATCTGCTGAATTCAGCGAGCTGTAAAAGGATTGTTTCGATGGTAAGGCACGTTCTTCGAGGCGGTCTAAGCAGTCGAGATATTCGTAACAAAAAACACCCTTACGCCGAAGTAAATTAAACTGCGCTTCTTCGGGGAAAACGCGTCGAATTTCTGTAAATTGTTCAGGCTGTAAATGACTAGAAAGTTTATCGAGGCTACTCGCCATAAAGCGAAACGAGTCAAGGAATCTCAGTTTTATAAAATGCTCAGCATCTACTTTTACAGACTTTGCAAACGCAATGTACCGCTCTTTATTCTGAGGGATTATATCTACTTTTTCATCTGAAGCTCCAAATTGTGAAATGATGAAATGAGAGTCGTAACCAGATAAGTTATGAAAAATTACAGGGATAAATTTAGGAACTCTATACTTAAGATTACAGCTATAATGAGCGGCACATCTGTAGAAACCAGTTAAATGATCATGATCAAAAACTTTAGGGTCATTTTCGGAAAATTCCCCATCACAAATGCTACAATTTGTAGCACGTTCATGATCATTTAACTGAATTTCGGTGAGTGGCTTCATAGGAATATTACTATTCAGAATACGACCGAGACGAACTGCATCACTTTCAAGTCTTTCTAAAAATACTTTAGCAGCATCATGTCCTCGATACAGCTCTAACTTGTTAAGCGTACTATCGTAACTACACTTGATGTAATACGCGAAGCTATACGGGACATGCATGTGCGTAGTATTAGTGAAAGAGTTGTCAGGATTAGGTGAGCATGTGTTGCATGGCGTGAGGATGGCTTCAAAGTCTGCATAAATCGCGAACGGTACCCACATGTGCTTATGAAAATTTGTAAATTTTAAAACATTATCGCCTGTAGTAGGTATCTCTGTACGTACATGATTGCAGTCATTCTTGGAATGCTTCGTTAACTGATCTTCAGTTCTAAAATACTGCAAGCATCCATCACATAGCCACTTTTTACCATCATGTTTTGACAATTGACTACCAACAAGTCTACTCAGATTTTTAATCCAGCAAAAGTGGCTATTTTCACTGTTTTCAATATAGAATAAATTAACATGAGTACTCTTCTTATGACATGTATAATACAGAGGACCTACTACAGACTTTTTCTCTACACCATACACATTAATACTAATGTTATTTAGTTCCTCAAAGCGCTTAATATCTTTTAACTGTACGGGAAATTCTATACTATCGAAATTTAGCTGCGTTGAATAGTGTAGATAGGATGATGTTCTCTTAGCTACGTCTGATTTCGCAGGATTTAAAGCCGACATCACCGCCCATGCAAAACATGCTTCGTCATTGTTTCGGATGTTTACAACAGCTTTTCTTTGCTGAATCCATGTCGGCAGCTCAATGTGCGAAGATCCACGCATAGGATTGTACTTATTGATGTTAACTTCTAGATACATTATCTCAACTAAAGCCCACCCTGATTCCTTTTCCTGAAATTCCTCGCTCTTAGTTGAAATAATGTTAGAGACATCCCTAAGTACATCACCAAAATTAGTCGACTGACTTATGACAAAATTCTTCGTATTAAATGATTTAATGTCCGTTATTTCGGATTCATCCGTGCTTTTAATGTACAAGGCGAAAAGTTCAAAATTAACTTTAAATAAACTATGATTGGACAAAGATTTAGCAAGAAGCTGTTGTACATCCGGTTGAACGCAATTTAAAAAGTTTGAAGTGCTCTGAAACTTTTGACTGGTGCGAATTCGGTAACTAGCAAACCTACTTTTAAATGCTGTATTAATTTCCTCGATGTTTGCGTTACTACCACTTCTACACGCATTATTTTTATGCGCATTACTCCGTAAGTGCCCCTGAAAATGCGAAGATGGTACATCAGTGTTACAGTGCTCGCAGTGAATAGTTTGAAGTTCATGATTTTTTCTAGGTTTTTTACTACTAGTACTTTCTACAGCTACATCAGTAGCTGCACGCTTTTCCCCTACTACTACCTGAGGGCAAGTAGATATTTGATGTACCTCTGCTAAGTGATCCTCATATCGCTCTACGTTAGCGAAATACACACTACAAACTTTACATAAAGCTGATGTTATGCTAGGGTGTTTTGATTTCATATGGCGCGTGAAGTTATCACGCCTTGCAAACGTTACATTACATTCCTCGCAGCAGGGGGACATCTGTTCATGATTTTTTCTAGGTTTTTTACTACTAGTACTTTCTACGGTTACATCAGTAGCTGCACGCTTTTTCCCTACTACTACCTAAGGGCGAGTAGATATTTGATGTACCTCTGCTAAGTGATCCTCATATCGCTCTACGTTAGCGAAATACACACTACAAACTTTACATAAAGCAGATGTTATGCTAGGGTGTTTTGATTTCATATGGCGCATGAAGTTATCACGCCTTGCAAACGTTACATTACATTCCTCGCAGCAGGGGAACATCTGAAAAGAGAACGACCGATAGAGATTAGGTGAAAGTTACGGAAGAAACCAAGTTTCAGCGTATAGAGGTTGGACATGGCTGTGAGTTAGGCCTATAGCATGAGGATTGAAGAGAACGACTAAAGTTACGATGTTCGGAAGAAACCAAGTTTCAACCCGTTGAGGTCAGACATAGCTATGTGTGCGTGTTTGAAATTATACCACGTCTATAGCGTGAGGATTAAAGAGAACAACTATTTATCAATACCCTAAAGTTACGGAAGAAACCAAGTTTCAGCCCGTTGAGGGCAGACATAGCTATACCTCGTCTATAGTATGCAAGAACAACTATTTATCAATAGACTAAAGTTACGATGTTCGGAAGAAACCAAGTTTCAGCCCGTTGAGGGTAGACATAGCTATGTACACGTGTTTGAAATTATACCACGTCTATAGCACGAGGATTAAAGAGAACAACTATTTATCAATAGACTAAAGTTATGATGTTTTAGAGGAAACCAAGTATCAACCCGTTGAGGTCAGACATAGCTATGTGTACGTGTTTGAAATTATACCACGTCTATAGCATGATGATTTAAGAGAACAACTATTTATCAATAGACTAAAGTTACGATGTTCGGAAGAAACCAGCTTTCAACCCGTTGAGGTCAGACATAGCTATACCTCGTCTATAGTATGCAAGAACAACTATTTATCAATAGACTAAAGTTACAATGTTTTAGAAGAAACCAATTTTCAGCCTGTTGAGGGCAGACATAGCTATGTGCGCGTGTTTGAAATTATACCACGTCTACAGTATGCGGGTTGAAGAGAACAACTATTTATCAATACTCTAAAGTTATGATGTTTTAGAAGAAACCAAGTTTCAACCTGTTGAGGGCAGACATAGCTATGTGCGCGTGTTTGAAATTATTCCTCGTCTACAGTATGCGGGTTGAAGAGAACAACTGTTTATGAATAGCTTAAAGTTATGATGTTTTAGAAGAAACCAAGTTTCAGCCTGTTGAGGGCAGACATAGCTATGTGCGCGTGTTTGAAATTATTCCTCGTCTATAGTATGCGGGTTGAAGAGAACAACTGTTTATGAATAGCTTAAAGTTACGATGTTTTAGAAGAAACCAAGTTTCAGCCTGTTGAGGGCTGACATAGCTATGTGCATGTGTTTGAAATTATACCACGTCTATAGCGCGAGGATTAAAGAGAACAACTATTTATCAATAGACTAAATTTATGATGTTTTAGAAGAAACCAAGTTTCAACCCGTTGAGGTCAGACATAGCTATGTGTACGTGTTTGAAATTATACCACGTCTATAGTATGCGGGTTGAAGAGAACAACTATTTATCAATTGCTTAAAGTTATGATGTTTTAGAAGAAACCAAGTTTCAACCTGTTGAGGGCAGACATAGCTATGTACGTACCCCGCGTGAGGATTAAAGAGAACAACTATTTATCAATAGACTAAAGTTACGATGTTTTAAAAGAAACCAAGTTTCAACGAATAGAGGTCAGACATACCTTAAAATCTTCGCGCTGCAAACTGTTACTCGGATGTATAAAATGCGTGCGTTCAAGCCTGAAACTCGAATGATAATATTCTGGTCGTACCTAAAAAAAAAGAAGAAACATATATGAATGTAGTGTAGGGTGCATCATCTAACCTAATTATCTTTACAACTCAAAGTTCGAAAACATACCTTTAAAAAAAATGCACGTGCTGCAGGCTGTTACTGGGATGAATAAAATTGCGTACTTTCGAACGGTACCTAAAAAAGAATAAACATATATGAATGTAAATGTCCAGCGTAGAAGTTGCTTTGCAAATAAAAAAGTAACTAACAGTTCTACCTTACCTTAAGATAAAGGCTGAAGAATAATATTCACAGCAGACGGGAGATGTGTGTGTGTACGTAATAAACGCATACAGAGAACTGTGAGCACTTCGCGCAGACTGCAGCGGCTAAATATTCTGCTTGTTACCAAGCGGATGTGGAAAAATCGCTGAGCTGGCAACTGCGGTACAGTCGGAACGAATGCAACAAGAGCTCCTACCTGTAGGCTGACGTATTCGAACCTCCTGTTGATGCCGAGGTGTCAGAATTTAAGAGTTCGATCCTTGGAAAGTTAGCGTGTGATCCTCGACTTCTCGAGGGTACATACGCGGTATTCCTTACCTGTAGGTATCGAGCTAAAGCTAGATCATGTAATGACGATCGCGCAGGCCCCTCGCCTAGCATTTACGGCTTCTAGTTCGAACCCGCTATCTACCGAAGTAGCGAGAATGATTGAAGAATGTTGAGGGTGATTCATTTGTCGGATGGAGGCGTTAAGCTATGTGCAGGCTTCTTCTAGTCGGGGTACGCGATTCAAATCCTGGTAACTTATGCCGTCGGGAAGGGCATCTAGCTAGATCATGTTATGACGATCGCACAGGTCCCTCGCCTAACATTTACGGCTTCCAGTTCGAACCCGCTATCTTCCGAAGTAGCGAGAATGATTGAAGAGTGTTTGAGGGTGATTCATTTGTTGGATGGAGGTGTTAAGCTGGCTTCTTCGGTAGGAGTAGGCTATGTCGGGATATCGATTTAAAATCCTAGTCAGGAGGGGCAACCGGTCGTATAAAACTATGGTGTGAGGACGTTAAACCTTGTGCAGACTCCCTCGAAAATGATTTTTTGAGTACAAGACTTGACGGTGATTCATTTGTCGGATGGAGGCAATAAGCCTTGTGCAGGCTTCTTTGGTAGGAGTAGGCTATGTGTCGGTACCGGGATATCTAGTTATAAAACCCGCTACAACAAATTTATCGCGTATACTGCGATTTAAAATCCTAGTCAGGAAGGGCAGCCGGTCGTAAAACTATGGTGTGAGGCGGGGTGTGCAAAAAAGCCAGCATTAAGTAAGGGCTGTTGATAGGAGGCGTTAAACCATGTGCAGGCTCCTTCACCAGGAGAAGCCTACATGCCGGTACCGTGCAGGTTCTTTCGATAGGAGTAGGCACTGTGTGTGTTTTAACCTCTCCGTACAATCACGATATTTTACGTTAGGAACTTACATAGGCTAAATGCTACACATTCCGTGGCAGAGCCAGGAATCGAACTCGGACCTCCGAGGGTAGCAGCTAATTACACTAACTACTGCACTACAGAGGAGGACTATTTCAGAATATTTTACAACCTTAATTAGTAGTGTTTTAAGAGCTTACATGCTACTCAGCTAAGAAGACGTTCGCGAGTTACAAGCACGCCGTGTCCTCGTTCAAGGTTGAGCCGGAAGATACGTGTACAATTTCAGCTAACACATGCATTCCACACAACTCGCTCAGAATGACTGTGCCGATACTTCGAGGACTGTAGAACAAATCTATAGCCTACAGTATGCATGCCTCTCACCCGGTAGTCTCGGGTTCGATTCTCTTGGGAATAAAAATGTGTTTAAATCACATGAATTTGTTGAGTTGTCCTTCCTGATGCATAACTAGCAGTATCTAACCTCATACACTATAGTTTTCAACCGGTTGCCCTTCCCGACAACTCGGATTAAGAATCTGTTTTACAACGTCTAACACGGGAATCGGGGATTTACAGCTAGATGCACTTCTTAGATTTTAAATCACGAACTATTGTTTTACGGCCGGATGCCCTTCCTGACTAAGATTTTAAATCGCAAGAATTTGTTTTAAAACTAGTCGTCCTTCCTGATGCAAAACTGACAGTATCTAGCCTCATACACTATGGTTTTCGACCGGTTGCCCTTCCTGACGTCAAAGAACTCGGATTAAGAATCTGTTTTACAACTTCTAACACGTGAATCATAGATTTACAGCTTAAAGATGGCGGATGACAGCTGTCAGAAAAGCACATGGGTTTGTAAAGCATTTAGAATTTGCCGCCACCACATAGAGTGTAGCGCCGAGGTTTGTGATGCAAGATGGCGGATGACAGCTGTCAAAAATGCACATGGCTTTGTTTCCAAACAAGAGCACGTGGAATTTGCCGTCACCACATAGAGGGCAGCACGGTGATTAAAGATGGCGGATGACAGCTGCACATGGCTTTGTAGAGCACGTGGAATTTGCCGTCACCACATAGAGGGCGGCACTGTTCTCTCTGGATTAAAGATGGCGGATGACAGCTGTCAGAAAAGCATATAGGTTTGTAAAGCGCATAGAATTTACCGCCACCACATAGAGTGCAGCACTGTTCTCTCTGGATTAAAGATGGCGGCTGACAGCTGACGAAATTGCCCGCAGCATAGTGCTCTGTTGGTTAAAGATGGCGGATGACAGCTGTCAAAAAAGCACGTGGCTTTGTTTCCCAACAAGAGCACATAGAATTTTTCAAATTGCCGCCACCACATAGAGTGCAGCACTGTGCTCTGTTGATTAAAGATGGCGGATGACGGCTGTCAAAAAGGCGGGTGATAGGTGATGAAATTGCCCGCATGATAGCAGCACGGTGCTCTGTTGATTAAAGATGGCGGATGACAGCTGTCAAAAAAGCACATGGCTTTGTTTCCAAACAAGAGCACGTGGAATTTGCCGCCACCACATAGAGGGCAGCACTGTTCTCTCTAGATTAAAGATGGC
This sequence comes from Anabrus simplex, assembly GCF_040414725.1. NCBI lineage: Eukaryota > Metazoa > Arthropoda > Insecta > Orthoptera > Tettigoniidae > Anabrus > Anabrus simplex. The sequence continues at coordinate 96,990,674 of NC_090274.1, read as the reverse complement.
GGATGACAGCTGTCAGAAAAGCATATAAGTTTGTAAAGCATGTGGAATTTACCGCCACCACATAGATGGCAGCACGGTGATTAAAGATGGCGGTTGACAGCTGTCAAAAAAGCATGTTGATTTGTAAAGCACGTGGAATTTGCCGCCACCACATAGATTGCAGCACTGTTCTCTCTGGATTAAAGATGGCGGATGACAGCTGTGACGTACCATATTTCAAAGGTAAGTAGCTAAAGAGGGCAGCACGGTGCTCTATGGATTAAAGATGGCGGATGACAGCTGTCAGAAAAATAGCACGTGAATTTGTTTCCAAACAAGAGCACGTAGAATTTGCCGCCACTACATAGAGCGCAGCACTGAGGTTTGCGATGCAAGATGGCGGATGACAACTGTCAAAGGTAAGTAGCTAAAGAGGGCAGCACGGTGATTAAAGATGGCGGATGACAGCTGCACGTGGCTTTGTTTCCAAACAAGAGAACGTGGAATTTGCCGTCACCACATAGAGTGCAGCACTGAGGTTTCGGATGCAAGATGGCGGATGACAGCTGTGACGTACCACATTTCAAAGGTAAGTAGCTAAAGAGGGCAGCACGATGCTCAAAGATGGTGGATGACAGCTGCACGTGGATTTGTTTATCTCGCGCTAGTGAGGTTATGTTGGTAGCACTAAGGTTTAGACCCGTCAAGATGGCGGCACTGCCGATGACAGGTGATGAATTTACATCTACTACGATAAAGAGGGCAGCACGGTGCTCAAAGATGGCGGATGACAGCTGTCAAAAAGGCACGTGGCTGTCAAAAAACACGTGGCTTTGTTTACCTCATGCTAGTGAGGTTAAGTTGGTATCACTAAGGTTTAGGCCCGTCAAGATGGCAGTACTGAGGTTAGCGATGCGTTGTTGTCTGTCAAAAAGCACGTGGATTTGTTTACAAATCTGTTGAAAAGCACGTGGCTGTCAAAAAGCACGTGGCTTTGTTTACCTCATGCTAGTGAGGTTAAGTTGGCACTACTGAGGTTTAGGTCCGTCAAGATGGCAGTACTGAGGTTAGCGATGCGTTGTTGTCTGTCAAAAAGCACGTGGCTGTCAAAAAACACGTGGCTTTGTTTACCTCGCGCTAGTTAGGTTAAGTTGGCACTAGTGAGGTTTAGGCCCGTCAAGATGGCAGCAGTGAGGTTAGCGATGCGTTGTTGTCGATGACAGCTGTCAAAAAGCACGTGGCTTTGTTTACAAATTCAAATCTCGCGCCAAAATTCAAATTTCCCGCCAAAATTCAAATTTCCCGCGGGCGGCGGCGGCGGCGGAGGCGGCGGCGGAGGAGGAGGCGGGCGGAGGCGTGCGGCGGCGGAGGTGCCGCAGAACTGTCCAATTATACTACTATCACTATCGACAACATTTTCATACCTTTATACTTTTCTTTCTCTTATCCCTCTTCTCAGATTAAAGCCGGCCTTTTACAGATTTTTCTTTCTGTTGGTAGGCTTCATGTTAAGAGGAAAATTGTCCTGCTTTTAAATGTTAATTCATTGCATCATGTGGGTAAGGAATGTGCCGATATTTTTACTGACAAGTGTCTTAATGTGATGATCCAATGTTTTTAAATGAGAAAAAAGACGAATCTAACTGTAAAAGTTCAGACAGGAATGCCAAAGCAAAAAGAGTAATGCATAAATGAAAGATCAATCCCTTTCACAGCAGTCCATTTCACATCTTGTTTATATGACTAATTTCAGTCTTTAAATAATAACCTTTTAAATAATTCTTCATTCATTTATCCAGAATTGCTTTAGCAACTTCGAAGTTAATATCTCAATAATACTTTCTTTCTAGACGTAATTTATTTATCCACTAGCTGTAGTAACCGGCGTTGCCCGGATAGTTTTTGAATGTTTACATTTAATATTTGTATTACCAGTTAGTTGAGTGTGAAGTGAATGCTTATAGAATTATTTTTGAGATGTTGATTTTACGACTTATCATGTAGTTTTATAGTTATTTAGATGTATCTGACTTCAAGTTTTAGATTATTTAATTATCGAGTAAACACTAATCTCGGTCATTTTATACTATTTACTTTTAAGCCCTTCTCAGCTCCTGCCTCGATGGAGGCTGAACGTAGACTTAAACGCTATCCACAGCGTCACAGTTCGTATCAGCGACACATAAACAATGGATTTCGACATTAATATTGGTTATTTTCCTTATTTTTGCACGTCAGCCCCTCTCATTCCCCAACACCAGCGGGGGCTAGGTGTATCTGACCTCCACAGTAATGTTTTCTATATAGTAAGTCATGTGTATACCAAGTTTAATTGAGAGATATGCTAAAACATACACACATCCTTAAACTCTGTCCCTTTGGACGTTTTCAATTTTTTGCCAGTTCTCATCCGCCTGCCGAGTAGGACTGAGCTTTATCTTAAACGGCATCCAGAGTGTTACAGTTCATCTCAGCGACCCCGAAAACTATGGATTAGACACAAATTTCGGTCATTTTCGGTTAATATTTACATTTCGCCCCTACTTTAGAGGCTAGGAGTCTGTTACCCCTAAGGTATATTTTTCCAGACAGTAGGTCCAGTATGCACACATGCGTCCATTCTCTCGCTCATTTTCGAAATTTTGTTTTTCACTTTTTCTCACCGCTATGCGAAAGGAGGCAGAAATTTGACTTCTAAAAAAATTGGAGCGTTACTATTCATCCCAGCGACCCCGAAAAGAATGGATTCGACACTATTTTCGATTATTTCTACATCTCATCCCGTCGTAGGTGTGCTAGGGTTGTCATACCTCCGCGCACTTTGTCTCCTGATAATAAGTCATTAGTGACCAAGTTTGTTTGAAATTGTTCCCGTAGTCCCGAAACGTACGGATTCAACACTAATATCGGTCATTTTCAGTCTTAATTACATTTCGTACCCTTATCTAAGGCTTCAAGGGGTGTCTTTCCCTCTTAGTATTTTTCTCAGGTAGTAGGTAATATTTGTATTAAGTTCTGCTGACAGTTATACTGGAACGTACAAAAAACATCCTTAATCTCTGTCATTTGGATATTTTCTGTTCTTGACTCCTTCTCACCCGCCTGGCAATTGGGGATCAACTTGGACTTAAACGACAACCGGATTGTCACTCCTCATTTAAGCGACACCTAAAACCATGGATGTGACATTATTTTCGATTATGTTATATCTAACTCCCTTCCTAACCACTCACCACAAAAGGGGCCTTAATTTGGACTTTAAAAGTCCAGAGTGCCACTATTCACCTCAGCGACCCTAAAAACTGTGGATTCGACACCAATTACGATTATTTTTATATATCACTCCCCCTTGCCCCCCACCCTAAAGGGGGCTGAACTTGAAATTAAGAATTTCCCGGGATGTCACTGTTCATCTGAGCGACCCCGAAAAATATGGATTCGACACTATTTTTGTTTACTTTTATATATGACCCCCCCTTGCCCCCCGCCCCTAATGGTTCCTGGGGTGTCTTATCCCCACGTGGTTTGTCTCCTGATACTAAAAATCCGGAGTGTCGCTATTCACTTTGGCGACCCCGAAAACTACGTATTCGACACAATTTTCGATTACATGTATATATCACTTCCCCCTCGCCCCCACGCCAAAGGGTCTGAACTTGGACTTAAAAAAATTGGAGTGTCACTATTCATCTCAGCAACCCCAAAATGTATGTATTCGACACTACTTTGATGATTTTCATATCTCAAGCCTCCCGCCCCCCCTAATAGTTCCTGGGGTGCCTTATTCCCACGTGGTTTGTCTCCCGATATTAAAATTCCGGAGTGTTACTATTCATCTAACCGACCCCAAAAGTATGCATTCGACACTAAATACTATTATTTTTACATCTCACCCCCTTGCTCCCCGCCCCAAAGGGGGATGAACTTGGACTTAAAAAAATCCCGGGGTGTCACTATTCATCTAACCGACCCCAAAAGTATGCATTCGACACTACTTTTGATGATTTTTATATCTCACCCCTTCGCCCCCCGCCCCTATGGGTTCCTGGGGTGCCCTACCCCCACGTGGTTTGTCTCCTGATAGTAAAAATCCGGAGTGTCAGTATTCATCTCAGCGACCCCGAAGAGTACTCGACATTCTTTTCGATTATTTTTATACATCACTCGCCCCTTGTCCCCCACCCTAAAGGGGGCTGAACTTGGAATTTAAAAATTCCCGGGATGTCACTATTCACCTAAGCGACCACGAAAAGTATGGACTCGACACTATTTTCGATTATGTGTATATATCACTTCCCCCTCGCCCCCACCCCAAAGGGGGCTGAACTTGTACTTTTAAAAAATTCGGAGTGTAACTATTCATCTCAGCGACCCCGAAAAGTATGGATTCGACACTATTTTCGTTTATTTTTATATATGACCCCCTCGCCCCCCGCCCCTAAGGGTTCCTGGGGTGTCTTACCCCCACGTGGTTTGTCTCCTGATACCAAAATTCCGGAATGTCGCTATTCACTTTGGTGACGCCGAAAACTACGTATTTGACACTATTTTCGATTATTTGTATATATCACTCCCCTCTCGCCCCCACCCTAAAAGGGGGCTGAACTTGGACTTTAAAAATAATCGGAGTTCCACTATTCATCTCAGCGACCTCGAAAAGTGTGGATTCGACACTATTTTCGTTTATTTTTATTTATGACCCCCTCGCCCCCCCCCCCGCCCCTAAGGGTTCCTGACGTGTCTTACCCCCACGTGGTTTGTCTCCTGATACTGAAAATCCGGATTGTCGCTATTCACTTTGGCGACCCCGAAAACTATATATTCGACATTATTTTCGATTATTTGTATATATCACTCCCCCCCTCGCCCTCACCCCAAAGGGGCTGAACTTGGACTTAAATAAAATTGGAGTGTCACTATTCATCTCAGCGACCCCGAAAAGTATGGATTCGACACTATTTTCATTTATGTTTTATATGACCCCCCTCGCCCCCAGCCGCTAAGGGTTCCTGGGGTGTCTTACCCCCACGTGGTTTGTCTCCAGATACCAATAATCCGGAGTGTCACTATTCACTTTGGCGACCCCGAAAACTATGTATTTGACACTATTTTCGATTATTTATATATATCACTCCCCCCTCGCCCCCACCCAAAAGGGGGCTGAACTTGGACTTTTAAAAATATCGGAGTGTCACTATTCATCTCAGTGACCCCGAAAAGTGTGGATTCGACACTATTTTCGTTTATTTTTATTTATGACCCCCCTCGCCCCCCGCCCCTAAGGGTTCCTGGCGTGTCTTACCCCCACGTGGTTTGTCTCCTAATACTGAAAATCCGGAGTGTCGCTATTCACTTTGGCGACCGCGAAAACTATGTATTCGACATTATTTTCGATTATTTGTATATATCACTCCCCCCTCGCCACCACCCCAAAGGGGGGCTGAACTTGGACTTTAAAAAAGATTGGAGTGTCACTATTCATCTTAGCGGCCCCGAAAAGTATGGATTCGACACTATTTTCATTTATTTTTATATATGACTCCCCTCGCCCCCCCCCGCCCCCAGGGGTGTTTGGGATGTCTTACCCCCACGCGGTTTGTTTCCTGATACCAAGTCATAAGTATATCAAATTTGGTTGAAATCGCTCCAATGGTTTGGGAGGAGATGTGGTACAAACCCACCCACCCACCCACATACAAACAGTGACTTTTATATATATATATAGATTTTCGTATATGCATTTCCATTGATATTTGCATTTAGCGCGACTTTTCAGGTCAAGTCACTAGGAGCACCACCATCGAATTGTCTCACATTTTAACATGGCTAAATCCGTAAGTTGCGTATTGTCTCTACTGTATTTGGTATAATGTCCGGCTAAGTCTGGCCCAAAGAGGATCTATAATAGAAAATGAACATCTCCGGGTATCACCAGACGGGAATACACAAATTCGATGTTAGTTGCTTCAGAGGAGAAAAATAATACGACAACGGGTCCATAAGTCGTAACGTATGTGGACAGCCATGGAAGGAAGGAACATCTGGCTGAATTTCAAGATCCAATTCGTCGTATAACAGAAATTAAATCGTAGAGTTTTTATTATTATTATTATTATTATTATTATTATTATTATTATTATTATTATCATTATTATTATTATTATTATTATTATTATTATTATTATTATTATTATTATTATTATTATTATTATTATTATTACAGAAAACTGCAAGGGAATTTGTATGACTACCAATTATGCTTGCCTTCATGTTATCCTTAGCTGGCTTTGCTAGATTCAGTTTCCAAGTAAGTTCCTTCAATTCCTCCTTATTTCCACAGCCATTTCTAACTCTATTTCTTTCCAGTCTGCACCTTCTTCTTAGCCTCTTTACTTTTCTATTTAATAATGTGGGTATTTACCACTCATTACCACCTTTAAAGGTACTGACCTATTTTCGCATTCCTCAACAATTGCTTTAAACCCACCCCAGAGTCTGTTTACATTTTCATGTACCGCTTTCCACCAATCATACTCACTTTATAAAACCTCCCTAATACCTGCTTTATCAGCAATATGGTACTGCCTAATACTTTTCGACCTTCCTTTCCATAATTTATTTTAACTACGTCAATAACAGCTTCATGATCACCAATACCGGTACCATCTATTACTTCGGTTTCTCTATAGAGCTCATCTGGTATTATCAGCACCACGTCCAGGATATTTTTGCCTCTAGTTAGCTTCATCACATTCTGAATCAGCTGTCCGTCCCATATTAGCATGCTTGTCATTTGTTGGTCATCCTTCCTGCCGTTCGCATTACATTCCCAATTGACATTTGGTAAATACAGATCTCCCGCTACAATCACATTCCTTTCCATGTCGTTTCCCACGTTTCTGATTAGCTTATCAAATATTCTGATTTAGCGTCAGTGCGACCCTTTCCCAATATGTACACTCCAAAGACATAAAGTTGCCATATTATCTTTAGAAATGAGCTATACACCTAGAATTTCACATTTGTCATCTTTAACTTCTTCGTAGCGTACTAATAATTTGTACTCTTAAACTAATAGGCCTAACTAATAATATTACCCAATACCTCTATGAAACGTCATTTGACCGGTTCAGGAATAGAATGAATGAAGTCCCCATCTAGCCTGTCGCACTCCTCTGGGGCAAAGATTAATGAATGACAGATGAAATGAAATATTACTGGAGAGTCTTGCTGGAAAGAAATATGAAGGGAAAGCGGGAGTTAACTGAGAAAAACCTGTCCCGCCTCCGCTTTGTCCAGCACAAATCTCACATGGAGCGACCGGGATTTGAACCTCTGAACCCAGTGGTGAGAGACCGGTGCGCTGCCGCATGAGCCACGGAGCCTCTGTACTACTCATAATATTAATAAATATTATAAGTGAAAAATGTCTTATAAAACAAGGCCCTGCTCTCGATGGGATCAGTCAAGCAACACTCTGTTCCGAAAAAACAGTGTTCCGTATCGCCTGCACTCGTCGGGACTGGTATAGCAACACCCTGTTCCGAAAGAACAGTGTTCCGTATCGCCTGCACTCGGCGGGATTGGTCCAAGATCGAATCCAACTCTCCTTATTGGTCTAGGTGTGTGAGAACCGCGCATGTTCCGCTCCGCTGGCTGTCTGATTGTTCAGACTCCGGGCGAATGTGAGTGCTATTTCTCTGCACTGGTTTTGAAGTTCTTTGAAAATTGTCTGCACTGGACCATCCAGGGAAGGGGAAGGGAACCCTCGAAATATGAAACTGTAACACGTAGGGGCGCGCATCTTAGTAAGCATTTTGACAGACAGCGAAGGTATGCATGACACTGATTTTTAATCGTTACTCGTATGAATTCTTGCTGCTTGAAACCACGTGCATCGTCAAAGTATTCTGTTACCGCGATTTACGGCTATTTGTTCTGTGCTATCCACTGCAATTTGTTCATAAGAATTGTTAGCAATAGACTATTATGCATACAGCTATATAAAACACAGCAATATCCATATACCAAATGTTATTGAACAAGGCCTACATGTTTCATATTTTACTAGCATCTGTGTTCATTTGTCATATAAGCATCTTAGCTAATATATGACTGTTCCACTGTCTGTAGAAACTAATTTTTATTATGAAATACCTGAAAATTGAACATATAACAACAGATCAAACCTAAAAATTAATTTCATTTAATTACTTGTTCCTTTCTCATGTTTTATTAATACACATTTTCTGTGATAAAAGCCATGTTTCAGCGTCTTCTACAGACATTAAAAGTCAAGCATGAAACTAACATTGAGAGGCGGAACTGTTATTGGAACAGTTATTCGGAACAAAGTATTTTTTCGTAACCGGAACAAACAGAACTCTTCCAGAAAAAGAAAAACTTCGCCCATCCCTACAGGTTTGGTTCTTTTGATCCCCAGAGAGCAAGTGGGTTGCCCTGCCATTCCGTACGGTACCAGTGCGCATTATTTCAGATTTTCTCCTACAGATCGTTACTCGCACCACATATCTGACAACTCTGTTTTACATTATCCCTACAATGCCCGAAATCAACAGAGGGTTTTATTGGACTCTTTGTTGGCGGCGACAACTGCTTGCAATTTGAGATCTATCGAGAGGAATAAAGATGAGTGCCCGTCTAAGGTAAGTTGCTTTATATTGTTTATAAATGCTGACAATACAATTATGTATCCCGGGGTTTATTGACTTGAAATAGCAAGCAATTGGTCAGAATTTCTGTATTCGCTGTTATGACACTAAATATGTCGTTGGTACAGTATGGTACGGCACGGCGCTTACCATACCTTCTTGTTTCTTTCCTCCTCCTTACTTCTAGAAAACAATTCATACTGTAGTCACAAATAATGGGCCATTGAATTATATAATTGTGGATTTTACTCAAATGTCCACGTCGTAATGCACGTGGAGAGCGTGATGTATCGCGCCTAATAACGTGTAAAATTATTTTCAGTGGCTTTACGCTTGATGAAGTTCTGTGCATTCTTGAAGAGGGGGATACTGAAGTTGAAGCGATATACATTGAACCACTGGAATTCAATGTATTATCCGATGAAGTTTCGGCTGGGGAAGGTGAAGGCGGTCTCGCAGATAACCTAACGGGACGCCAACACCGAGCACAAGCTGAAGTAGTGCTGAAGCGGCAAATTCCGCACAGCAGTAGAGAATCCATGTCTGATTATGATCCACGGCCCGCGAAGAGAGCGAAATCAGCACCTCGTCCGCCAGCTATGGATAGCGGATGAGCTAGTTCCCACAACAGTTACTTCCCCAGTGAGAATTTTTCCACTTTCCTAATATGACACTGACCGACATATTTGAGTTGTTTCTGACGATGAAATCGTGAATTTCTTGTGCTCTGAGGCTAGGAATTATGCCCTTTTTAAAAATGAAGAAGATCCCAAAGTAACCCCTGAAGAAATGGAGTATTCGTTACCATTTTACTTCTAAGTGGAGGTGTGCGAGTGCCTGGGAAAAGACGAGGCCGACGTTCACCATGAGTTGGTCAGCAGTGGCATGCACCGAGATCGCTTTCTTCATTCATTGTGCCTGGTTACAGATGACAAAGTGTGGAAATTAAGACCTTTCATAAATATCGTAGAGAAAAAAAATGCCGTCAGTATTTTACAGCGGAACAGGACTTTGATTACCACGAGTGCATGATACCATTCTACGGAAAACACGGGTGTTAGCCGTTCATAATTGGGAAGCCGATCAGGTTTGGCTTCAAAGTGTGGTGTTTGAACACAGTTTCTAGATATTTAATGCCTTTTCAAGTTTATCAAGGGAAAATCCCTTTGCCAATACACAGTACCGTATGAAACTGAATTCGGTAAAGCTGCAGCTCCCTTAGTATCTATGATGGACCAGCTACTTGATGCCGTTCAACATTTCCCTATACAATTTATTGTGATAATTTGTTCACCGGTTTCAAATTAGTGAATCACCTTCGCTCTCGAGAAAATCGAGTCCCAAAAGACTGTCCACTGACTTCTTCTACTGAAATGAAGAAAAAGAAACGAGGCATATTCGAATACGGTACAAGGAGAGAAGAAGGGATAATTGTCATGCGCTGGATTGACAACGCAGTAGATACTGTGCTATCATCCTGCCATGGAGTGCAACCTACGTCAAAAGTTAGTCGGTACAGTCGAGCTGAAAAGTAAAAATTCTCAGTCCCATGTCCAAAGCTATTCGGAAAGTACAAGAACTGTATGGGTGGCACCGATCGTATGGGCGAAAATGTAGCCCTCTATGGGATTGGTATCCGTGCGAAAAAGTGGTGGTGACCAATATTTGCATGGCTTTTATACAACATGTTGAACAATTCGTGGATGCTGTTGAGGAAATCGGGTAATAAAATTAATCAGTTGGAATTTAGGAGAGATATTGTAATGACATACCTGAGGCGTCATCTGCAACTTCCTAAGGCCGGTGGATGTTCGTCGACGTCAGTGGAAGCACCATCGGAATAAGCTACATGGAAAATATTGATTGCGATATATATAATTGGGCGGTATTCTGAATAGAAATAAGTACATTTGTCGTAACTTCTTTTGATTTTAGAGTATCTGACACCTTGAGGTTCGATGGCCTACATCACTATATTGCTCCAACAAATCAACGACGGCGTAATCCCGCGTCCGCACATAATGTGTCAATTGTAGTGTGGGCGTATGTGTAAACTGCTTTTTGTCACTTCACAACAGTGAAAAGTGGAAACAGGTGACTATGTATCATGTCTGGGCTAATGTTATTCTTCAGAAGTCCTAAAGATGTGGCAAATGGACCCATAAACACCATTTGTTCCTTTATTGCAAAGATATTTGTATTAGTAAGTGATATTCCGTAACAATATTAAGCATCAAATTGCACGGTATTCTAAAGAGGAAACAACTTTTAAGTTTTACCCGAAAGCTATGTCAAGCGCCTGACGGTACCGCACGGTACCAGGCCGTCATTTAGAAACCAAGCATCCAATTTTTAGAAAAATTACTTTAAAATATTTTCTAGTATGTAAATGCAGGGAATATTAATTAAAAATAACAACATTGAAAATTCAAAACTCCGGCAATGAGGGCTTAGGGTTATCCTAAAGGGGTTGACCCAGGTGAGGTTCGTTTGAGTCACTGCAGGAAGATTAGCAGAGGGAAGAGTTACAGAGGAGCGGTGGGGCAAGAGTAGAGGGGAAGTAGAGTGGTGGATAGGAGGAAGTGACCGGGGGAGGAGGGGATCTAAAGAGGGTGGGTTTGAGGCTCGGGTCAGGCACGTTGAGGAAATGAAACCAGAGTGGAGTATTAAAAGAAATGTAGAGGAAAATAGAAATAATGAAGGGGGATAAGGAGACGGTGGTAATTTTCAACGTAAGGCAACCAGCAGATTTGTGGGGTCTGGTTACTGCAGAATGGAAGAAGATTAAGGAGGCAGGGATAGCTATAAGTGGGATACCGTGTAGGAGGGGTAATGAATGGAGAATGATTGGGGATATAAATGAGACCATGGAATGGGTACGCGGAGAATTGGAAGTGAGATCGTAATGGGTGGGCAGGAGATAGGGATTTGCGCTTAGGTGGCCTTCACTTGAACCTCAACGGTAGACCTACTTAGTGACGGGACTATCGAATGATAACATCCGAATTATTCGATCGTCAACTACCGTTACAATCGACTGTTTCCGTTTGCATTCGGTTTTTCATTCGCATCGCAAATTCCAATCTATTCCTCGTGTCGGCGCTGAAATCGGTCTCCTCTTTCGCCATGGTGTAAGGTCAGAGTTGATAGTATTCTCTATGCTCTTTGGTATGAACCACTAGACTGGCGCTAATTATGATGTAAACATAAGCGAATAAAGCTAATAATACCTTCGGGTTTTTCCCCACCCCCACCCCTCGCAGAAGCGAACAAAACTTGCAAGCTAAACAAATTTTGCGAAATGAAGTGAATAAAAGTATGTGTAAGAAGTGATTTTAACGTTTGGCAATTATTATTAACTAGACGGCGTGCAGTAAATATTGTCTTAATTTCAAAATATTGTCAACCATGTTAAATAAATATTTAGTCCGGCGGTTTTTTTTCTCTCGCTGTCACCATCTGGACTTGTGTGTTGAGTATTGCTTGCGTCATAGACGTTCTATTGTGCGTGCATTTTTTAATTCCAAAATGAGCAGAAGGAATAGATTTCAGTTTGGGAGCAGTTGGAAAATCTTCCGAATTTTCAACTAAATGTTTAATGTGTTTTTTATTCGCAAGTGCAAAATCAACACCTCCAATTTAAGCGATCATTTGAAACGGAAGCATTTTACAGTGTTTCCAGGAGGAGCCAATACTAGAGTGACGCAAGATAATGATGTTCCTTCTGACAATCAACAGATATCGACATCTGAAACCATTCTTCCAGCTGCATTCCGTTACGGCTACCTCAAGAAAAAGGAAGGAATCTTGATACTCTGGTAGCTGAAATGGTGGCAGAAGACCTGCGGCCTCTGTCGCTCGTCGAGAATAGAGGATTTGCAAACCCCATAAAGGAGCTAGAACCAAGGTATAGAATGCCTGACCGTCGCCTACTCACCGACACTATTTACCAGGACTTTACCAGGCAACGAAAGCGGCACTACAAAGGAACCTACATCCGACACCTCATGTAGGTATTACAACAGATATTTGGTCTCATTCTAGCACAATCTCATTTATCACGGTAACTGCACACTTTTTCAACAGTGAATTTGCCCTAAAATCTAATGTCTTTAATACCCTTAAGTTGCATTCAAACCACACAGCAGCTTACCCTTCCGATGTCCTAAGAAGAACCCTAGAATAATGGTACATCAATGTTGTAGCAGTTATAACTGATGGTGGATCCAACATAAGAGCGGGCCCTTTCTATCAGCCAGCTACCTTGCCTGGCCCACACGCTGAACTTAGTTGTGCAGAGTGGGTTAAGTAATACCAAGAATATTGATGAAATCCTCCTTATCTGCAGAACTCAGGTAACATACTTCAAGTCCTGCGTTGTTTCAGCTGACAAGTTGCGCAGTATCCAGGCACAGCTAAATACCGTTCAATATAAATGGAAGAAGGATGTGGTGACGCGGTGGAATTGGAAAGGTTACTACAGCAACATCAGTACCGAACAGTCCGTCACCACTCACTGCCGATTAGTGGACAGTGCGGCAGTGTTGAAACCACTAAGCTTCTGCCGAGTTGTTTCCAACAATCTTCTCTAATTAGGGGAGTTAAGATCACAGTCCGGAACAAGGTTCCAAAGACTGTGCTGTCTAAGATATAACCTTACCCAAGAAATAGACAAAATATTTGAACAGGTGGAGAAAATAGTCTTTCCTGTATCAGCCGAAATTCTGAACCCACGATTCAAAAAAGCAGGGTTTGAGAGAACTGAAAATGCAGATAATGCTCAGAAACTCGTTACTCTTAATCTTCCAGAACTGTACCAAAACAGATCGCTGAACAGGACGTTCCTCTCCCTTCTAGCAGTATCAGATCACCTACATCCAATATTTGGTTTTTAGAGGAGAAGGTGGCTCATTACAAGCGCGCAAATGAATAACTTGACTAGCCGTTCCTAAAATTGAAAGAGAACCCAGCCGACATTTGGAGGAAGCACAAATCTAGTATGGAGCTGTTGTAAAGTCTTTCTGAAAAATATCTTTGTGTTCCTGCAACGCCAGTTCCTGCGGAGAGAATATTTTCTAACCCTTTCACTCCCGACACATATACTATGAGAATATGGGTGCGTAATTGCCATTTCCTAAGTGATTATGGTCTAAATATTACCAAAAATTAAATTTTCCCCATTTACAAACGCCACTAGGGGTATTTTTTGACCCCTCACAATTGTGAGGGTCAGTAGTAAACCATGACCCTCACAATTGTGAGTATCAGATTTACTAAGGCAATGAGGATGGTTGGGATCTTGCATTTGTCATCCTAAAATGTGTTTCGTGAATGAAAAATCAATTTTTGCCATCATATCCTTAATTAAAGTAAATTTTTAATAGTTTGTAACCAGAAATATAACAAATTATAACAACAAAAGTATTGATTACAGCAGGGTAAATGTCACTTTAGGATTTGTCTTCATAATGGAATTTCTACTTCACTGTACGTAACAAATGGAAACAATTATTGTATTTATTTAAAAAGAGGTAAACATTGCATTTCATTCATCGTGTGTGAGATCTCCGTTGGCAGCCATGAAGTGTGCAATATAGTTGCGTCTTCAAATTATCTACAACCGGATAATTTTCAAAACCATCAATTCATTTGTCTTTTCCGGACACACCTGCAGGTATTTCTTGTGGGGGAGAAAGTTTCCCATTCTGCTCATTGAAATCGTCATACCTTTTTCTCTTGGGTCCACCTAGAATGTACTCTCCAATGGCCAACCGGAACACTAGTAGGTCCATCATCTCTTCTGGTACCTTCCCAATAAACTTGCAATCCCTAAATTTTACTCACCCAAACTGGATTTCCTCCGTGTATAGAAATAAATTCAGGACCAGGTTTACATTTAAATGTTTTCATAGACCATGAGACACTTGGCGAAGGAACCGGGTTCACTGGCACTTCTATTCAGATTCTGAACTAGAACCATCTGCACAAGGTTCTGGTTGCCATGCTGACTGGTCATCACTGCCATCAAATCCCTCAATATCTGACGTGTCTAATTAAACTTGAATAGCCCCTGGGTAATCTAGGAGGTTTTCTAGTGCCCGTAGTTTATCTGAAAAGCTACAAGAGACCTTGAAGTACATTTTTCTTAAAATTAGGGATAGATAGTACAGACTGTAATGTAAATTAAAACAGTTACAACTACGTGAAAATATACTGTGAGCAAGTAAAAATATGATTCGACTCTGTAATTAGTAATAGGAACAATAGACAGGTAGCTAAAGCTACTTTAATAGCAATAAATGCATGTCTGACGAACTTAACCTCAAAGCTGAGGGGTACACGTACACTCCCAACACTCACAAACGTGAGTGCATAATTCATAGATGAATTGAATACCCCAAACACTTTTAGATTGGAAACAAATGTATATAATTTAATTCTAGATAGTATTAAGTTAATAATTTATAACGATATAATAATTAAAAGTACAAATTGACTAAAATAGAAACATAATTACCTCGTTGTGCCATCTTGTCACAGAGTTAGCAACGAGACTCCTTGTTTTCAACTTTGAATCTGAGGTTTACCGCCAGACTGCAGTGGTTTCGCATAAACCACAACCCTCACTTTCATGTGAGAGCGGAGTGAACGAAGTCAACAAAATAAATTCGTATCTAGGCAGTGTTAAATCTACACTCACAATTGTGAGTGCAGGGAGCGAAAGGGCTAAAGCGCGACTCATTATGAGTGAAAGTAGGAACCGACGCAAACCAGAAAATGTTAAATTTTCTTGAATACAAATATTATCGGAGTGTAAAATTGCTCTTAATTGGGCCTATGTACCACAATACCATTTATCAAAATTGTTTAATGTACAGTAAGAAAAATGTGCTAATATAATTTTCCCACTGTTTGTGACAAGGTATTGAGTGCGTGTATATATGTCTAAGTTTTAATATAGGCCTACACACTTCTTGTACGTTTTTGTTTATGGTATGGCGATTCACTTATGCTGATATTAACAAGATGTAAAATACCTCAGCAGGCCTATGTGGCACCACAATGCCATTTGCAGAAATTGTTTAAGGTATGAAAACTGTGCTGGTATAGTTTTGCAATTGTTTGTATATTTCTGATGTAAACATCTTGTAATAAGGAATGATTTCAGCTTGATACATTCTGTATTGGATAGGTTTACATTGCTATATTTTTGAAATATTAGGCCATTTTATTTTTATGCGTATATAACACGTTACTGGAACACTTAGCTCTTCTGGATCCACTGATGAATGTTGTGAGACATACAATAGGCCATAGTATGGTAAATAGGGATAAAAGTCAGGTTGTGGGTTTCATTAATTTGTGACATCTGAAGCCATCTCGACTCAGATAATTTATAACTCTTAGGCTCTTTTGCGGGTGTAATACTGTTACCATATGTTTCAGATAATTTAAACATTATTTTCAGCAAAATGAAGAGTCTTAACAGTTACAAAATTTCACTAGTACTAAAATTCCTTTCAGGATTAATTACTCTGGTGATGGGGTAAAAGCTCCTTATGGAAATCACTGTGAGTACCTAGTGTTAATATAAGTAAAGATCTTCATTGGAGTATTCACATGAACAGGATTGTAAATAAAAGGTACATATCTCTACACATGGTTATGAGGGTATTTAGGGGTTATAGTAACTGTTAGCGTGTTTTGGTGGTAGGTAGAGGTGAAAGAAGGTGCGGGCGTGAACGGGTCTCAAACTACGGAATCAAAGTTAATGTAAAATTTAACAAGGTTATATTTTCTTTTCAAAAACAAAGAAATAACAAGTATGGCGGGTACAAAGTAGCAAATCAAAGGGGAGTCACAATATTTACAGGATTTGGGCTTCGAGCCCCGAAAACACAATGCTTGGGCAATCAGCCCAGTTTTACCTCCAAAACACAAGTTTCAACAGAGGGCAGAAAACCCCATTCATACCTCGGAGCCCTTGCTCCAAATTACACTAAAAAGCCTCCACGAGGCATACCACAATCGATTTTTAAAAGAGCCACTCGCTCTCAGATTTAAGCCTTCTCCCAGGCCACACCAAACTCCACCTTCAAGTTGTCCTCAACGGACCAAAACACAGGGGTAAAATACCCAATCTACTGAGGTCTAGTAAATGAAAGGAAGGTTAATTAAATGACCTCTAAGGTAACAATTTGAGAGGAGGCGAACTTGCACTCCTAATACACTTTGTTTTTAAGACCTATTTTGGCTCTTAGGCCACTGATGCAAGGGCTAATCCCATACTACAGAGGTGACTTAAGAAAAGAACAATAGTTTTACGTTATCGAAGAATAGGTTGTGAAAAATAAGTTCACCTCAAAACAATATGAGTGGGAGCTCGAGAGGGTTAGCACTCTCCATCCCAGTATGTAGCTTTACAAGAGAATAGAAGAAAAGAGTAGTTACATTTTAGGAAAAGGTTACATAGTGGAACGCTTCGAACCCGCCCCGAAAGTTAAACTGCTGAGCTAGCAAAGAAAGAATTTATTAATCGGCCATTACCTTATTGTTGACCGCTGCCGAAGAAAGAGGCGCCTCCCGCCTCCTGCTATGTACTTAATACACTGAAAGATGGAACAGAAGTGGCCCGGAGACCCAAAAATCAGCAGTTTATATCCTCTCGCGGAAGGTTCTAGGCGTTAGGGGAATGAAAACACCCTCCCACAACGTTTTTATTGGCTAGGGTACAGAAACATATTCAAGTTGGGAGAAGATACCCATGATTGGTCAGAAATTAATAACAGAAATTCGGGATTGGTCAAATACAAAACAAGGGGAAAGAGAGGGGAATACAGCCAACTTAAACAATAACAGAAAGAAATTTAACAAAGAACAAACATTTGAAATAAAAATTTCTCCAACAAAATAGTTCTTTGACTCCGCACTAGGTTGCACTATTGTTGATCTTCAGTAGTGTCCTCTAGAAGAGAAAGTTCACACTTCTTACTTCAAGCTAAACAAGAACACATCAAAAATAACACAGTTCAAAAACTCAAAGTTTTCCACGTGGTGACATCTTCTGAGAAAGTAGAGAATTAATAGCGTAGATAAAGTTCAGACTTCCTCCAGCAGAGGAGTTTCAACTGGCGCACATTTTAAATTAGCGGCGTGGAGGTGTACCGCCCGGTACAGATCTCCCCCCCCCCCCAAAAGTTCCACCAGGGGTGATATATGAAATTTGTTTGAAAACCAGGTCCAAGTTTTGATGTAGATATGGAGATTGATTGCCCAAAAAAAATTTATAAGATTTTCTTGATTTGGTTTGTTTCAGTTTCAAACTTTTGTTGTTGCAAGTGAAGTATAGTCTTTAAGTTTGTAGACGTAGAATTCTGAAGATAAATTTTTAATACTTGAAAGTGATGAAGAATTTTGCAATGTCCACCAAATATTGCTGTAGAATCCCCAAGTGTAGTCATTACTTATAGTAACTGTTCATGTAGTTGAGGTTAATGAAGTTGGATGGCCAGACCGGCCGTTGCAGCTTGCGTCCAAAGGAGGCCGCTCGGACCCCTCAAGTACCCTGAGATACCTCTCGCCCGCACTATGAGGGGAGCAGAGGTGTTGAAGAACGCCGCGCCCGCGGTGAACATATACAGGCTGCGGGCAAGTAGCAGGTCGTGCGCCGCACATCAGCCTTGGCCGGGAGGAGAGCTCCGGCTCGCCGTGCACATGTCGTCCTCGCTGGGGCCGAGGGGGCCCGTCCTCGAACCCAGCCGCGGCACAGCGCCGCGCGGCTGCGGGGGCACTGAAACATAAAGCTAGGCGGCAGAATGGTGTTGGACCATCATCTTTTTTGAGGGCACAGGCATTATGGAGAGGTTGAGGGGCCAGCGGCGTGTAGATATCCATGGCATTTAATATTATGAAGCCACAGTGTGTATTGGAGCAGGAGACGGGAGCGTGGTAATGGCCGTGGCAAGGACAGGATGGCAGTTTAACAATCGGGGGAGGTTTACAAGAAATGCTTACATATAAAACAAAATATTATAGAAGGAGCAGAATGCCTTAAGCGTGGAACTCAAAAAAAAATATAACCATCATATTCCTATAAAATTATATGAAGCAAGTTGACACAAAATTTACACCGGTTTCACCTGGGACAGGTGAACCCTAAATATCCTCTCGGTGGCTGGATTACTTACTAACAATGTAACCGGTGTGAGAAAATCGAGAATGATGCATGGCCCATGAAATCTGGGGGCAAGCTTGCCCGCGGGAACAAAATTTTTGACCATAACCTGGTCACCTACCTTCAAAGGGGTGGGTCTCCGTCCACGATCATACCTTTCCCTAACCTTTTCATGAGACACTTTAAGATTGGCTTTAGCCTTCTTCCAAAGATCTTTAATGTTATCCGGATCTATTGTCTCGGGTAGAATGTCATTCAGAGACCAGAGGTTAGAGAGCGGCGAGTTGGGAACAAACTTGAACATCAAAGAAGCTGGAGTAAACTTGTGAGATTCATGAACCGCCGAATTCAAAGCAAAAGCTATCCAATGCAGGGACGTGTCCCACCTGGAATGATCTTCATGATGATAGGCAATAAGTGCGGACCTGAGATTACGGTTAACCCGTTCAGCCAGAGATGGTTGAGGGTAATAAGCAGAAGTAGTTACATGAGAGATGGACAAGTCAAAACAGAATTTACGAAATAAATTTGATGTGAACGCCTTAGCATTATCAGATACAATATATTGACACGGACCAAAAGAAGCAAAAATAGAATTTAAGCAGGTAATGGTAGACTGAGCGGTAGCCAGCTTAGTCGGAAATAACCAAGAAAATCTGGTAAAACCATCTACGCACACAAAGATGAACTTGTTAGCATTACCCTTTGACTGGGGGAAGGGTCCTACATAATCGATATACAGGCGTTCCATGGGGCGCGACGCTTGATGCGAAGACAAAAGGCCTACCTTGGTGGACATGGTGGGTTTACTAAGCAAACAAGATTTACAAGCTTTTACAAGTTCACGGATTTCACCGTCCATACCTTTCCAGATGAACATTTCACGAATCATTTCACGAGTTTTAAAGATACCCAGATGCCCTCCTAATGGGGTCTCATGATAATACTTGAAGATCATAGGTACCAGAACAGCTAGAACGACAACTTTCATCATCTTGTCATGCCTCGAAGGGCAACATAAAACACCATTCCTCAGAACATAAGGGACAACATGTTCCCCAGAAGAAAGGGTTTCCATTATCGGAGCCAGCGTCGGATCTTCACGTTGGTATTTCTCGATATCCCTAAAAAGCATGGGAGCATCTGTTAGGATGGCATTAACCTCAGATAGCGTGGACTCGGGAGGTGATAAACTGTCGACCTGTTCATGGTTCTCAACGTTGTCTGAAAACATACGGCTGAG
Organism: Anabrus simplex; assembly: GCF_040414725.1. Taxonomy (NCBI): domain Eukaryota; kingdom Metazoa; phylum Arthropoda; class Insecta; order Orthoptera; family Tettigoniidae; genus Anabrus; species Anabrus simplex. The sequence continues at coordinate 96,970,606 of NC_090274.1, read as the reverse complement.
TCCATCAGCGCCAACATTTTCGGTACCTCGGATATGCCTGACATTGAATTGGAAGGCAGAAATACGGATGGCCCAACGGGCTATACGACCAGTACGACGCGGCCTACCTAAGACCCAGCTTAATGCTTGATTATCTGTCTCCAGGTCGAATTTGACGTGTTCCAGATAGAGACGGAACTTTTCTAAGGCGAATAAGACTGCCAAACCTTCGAGCTCATAGATGGAATACTTGGCTTCTTGAGCCGACAATGTCCTAGACGCATAGGCGATGGGTCGCCTCCCTAGTTCAGTCTCTTGAAGAAGGACTGCAGCTACCGCCGACGACGACGCGTCGGTTTGGACGATGAATTTCTTCGAGAAATCAGGCATAGCAAGTACAGGGGCATTACAGAGAGCTAATTTAAGGTCTTCAAAAGCGGCTTATTGAGAAGGTCCCCACTCAAATTTGATGCCTTTCCTACGTAGAAGGTTTAAGGGCGCCGCTCTATTAGCAAAGTTAGGAATGAACTTCCTGAAGAAATTCACCATACCAATGAACCTGGCGATACCTTTAATGTCCTTGGGAGGTTTAAAATCACGGATGGCCTGTGTTCTAGAATGATCGACAGCTACACCATCGGGTGACACAATATGCCCTAGGAATGACATAGAGGGCTTAGCAAAGGCAACCTTGGACAACTTAACAGTTAACCCAGCCTTACGAAGGCGATCGAGAACTTCTCGCAGATGATCTAGATGTTCTTCAAAAGTCTCTGAAAATACGATGACATCATCTAAGTAGTGATATAAGTACTCGAATTTGATGTCGGAGAAGACCCTATCTAGCAGCCTAGTGAGTACAGCTGCTCCCGTAGGGAGCCCGAAAGGCACGCGGTTGTATTCATATAAATTCCAGTCCGTGGCAAACGCTGTAAGGTGTTTAGACTCTTCGGCAAGGGGAATTTGATTATAGGCCTGATTTAAGTCCAAGATGGTGAAGAACTTGGCCTTACGAAACCATGAAAAACAAGAATGGAGGTCAGGAAGGGGCACAGATTGCAACACCACCTTCCGATTGAGAGCCCTGTAATCAATGACAGGCCTGAAGCCTCCTTGGGGTTTCGGGACTAGAAAAATAGGCGATGAATACGCCGACTTAGAGGGCCTAATAATACCATCCTTCAACATCTGATCGATAATTTCTTTCAGAGCCTTCATTTTAGGTGGAGATAGCCTATAAGGTGGAAAACGGACAGGAATCGAATCCGTGACCTCAATTTTGTATTCAATAAGGTCAGTAACACCAAGAGTATCAGAGAACACCTCGGGAAACGACTGACATAATTTACGAATACTATCAGCCTGCTCCTCAGGTAGATGTCTAAGGTCTAACAACATCTCATCCTGGGTAGGCGAAATAGATGAACATGGCACAGAATTACACTTTAACAAGGGAATTTTACAATTGGACGCAAATTTGAATGTGCACGACTTACTCTGAAGATCGAGCACAAGACCAGTGTGAGAAATAAAGTCCGCTCCCAGTATGATGGGGCAAGACAAGTGCTTAGCCACCAACAGTTTAATTTTCCATGTAAATTTAAAAATACGAATTTTGACCAGTACGGAACCTAGAATTTCTAATGGAGATGAATTAGCCGAAACATACTGAATAGGAGATGAGACATAGTCAGGTAGTTTACAAACAGATTTCAATTTAGAATACCATTCAGCCGAAATAATCGAACAAACACTGCCTGAATCTAAGAGAGCTGTTATAGGCTCGTTATTTAACTCAATCTTAAGAAAAGGAACAGGTGCGGGGGTATCCGCCGCAATCCTAAGACATTCTTTGGGGCATTCAAAAGATGAATTTGAAGGCTGATTGTTCTCTGCATTTACAACCTGTTTACTAGGGGCTGAGTCTCGGGAATATGGATTAGTCGACTCAGCCGAAGCCACTAGTCACCTTTTATTATTGGCATAGCTGGAATTTGCACCAGAAGTTGAGCAGGAGGGGGTGCTATTTGAGTTTGGGCAATTCTTGGCGATATGTGAGAAGGCCCCACACTTAAAACAGCCTTGTGATGACCCGGCTCCATTCTTTGTCCCACTTGACTTGATCAGTGGACACTTGTCGCGCAGATGGTCAGGCGACCCGCAAGCATAACATTTACGGGGATTGACTGGTCGGCGAGGTGGAGGCCGAGTGTTACTAAAGGAAGGCGGGGGTTCTTTCGCGACACGCAAAGAATCGGCGTATCTAACTCCTTCCGCTGAGACGGCCAATGCTTCAAGTTCCGAGAAAGTTTGCGGGCACGCCGCGAAACACAAATATGACCTATAGGATGGTGAAATACCTTCCACAATAGCTTGTACAATTTGATCCTCAGGGAAGTGAAGAGCAAACACCCTAGTATAAAACTTAATGTCCTGTATGAAATCAGCCAAGTTTTCATCCAAACGCTGTACACGATAATAGTACTTCTGAATAAGGGAGGACCTGGCCCTAGCCGGGATGAAGTTAGCTAGCAAATGGGCATGAAAATCCTCAATAGATGATTGCTCGGCAATGGCTCTTACGATTTTATCAGAGAGAATACCAAGAGCATACGGATAGATAATTTGCAAGATTTGACATGGAGAAAGAGAAAAAACAAGGGCATGATCCTGAAATTCCACTAGAAATCTTAAAAATGAAATTACATCACTGGTGGTAGTAACGGAAAACTTAGAAATACCTCTGAGCAACATTGCCAATGGATGAGGCAAGCTGCTGAACCCGGGTGACATAGTAGGCAAAGGTTTCAATGGCAAGGAAGTCAATTCCGAACGGATGTTACTCAACGATGCACGGCGTTCAGATTCGTTGTCCAATGGGGCAGGGATAGTTTGAGCAGCAACGGTTATCCTATTGACTTCTCCCTTGGGAGGCGCTTCCTCACTACCTGCATTCACAATGGTGGGTTGATCAGATTTGGGAGGAACTTCCCCAGTTAACAATTGAGTGACCTTACTAGATAATTCGGAAATATTTTCCAGGAGCGTACTAGCTTCCTTCCTCTGAACGTCATTCAGTTTTAGAGACAACAGATCGTTAACCCTATTCGAAAAATGATATAGCCTGCCTTGCACACGCTTAATTTGATTCGGAGACGGATCATTTTCATCAAAAAAAACTAACTACAGAAGCTAGCCCAGTAATATTCTCCGTGATCGTGGAAAGAGAGTCGTCAATTTCTTTCTCTCCCAAATTGGGGATGGAAATGGGCAAATCAAGGGACTCTCTAAGCTTGTTAGTGTCTACTGCAACCGTGCCTCCAGATTGCACATTTCTGATAGTTAATTCATAGATCAACTCCTCCTTGCGCAAATAGTTAAGAAGGAGAACATCGCGAGGGCCAGGCATGATGACAGAACAATTTGGAAAAAATAAAAAAATTCCAGCAACTGAGAAAATGGTTAGAGTTCGGATCAAAACAAAGTCTAGCCGTCAAAAGGGGCTAAATTGAGACCCATTCAACCACGCTCTGCTACCACTTGTTACCGTGTTTTGGTGGTAGGTAGAGGTGAAAGAAGGTGCGGGCGTGAACGGGTCTCAAACTACGGAATCAAAGTTAATGTAAAATTTAACAAGGTTATATTTTCTTTTCAAAAACAAAGAAATAACAAGTATGGCAGGTACAAAGTAGCAAATCAAAGGGGAGTCACAATATTTACAGGATTTGGGCTTCGAGCCCCGAAAACACAATGCTTGGGTAATCAGCCCAGTTTTACCTCCAAAACACAAGTTTCAACAGAGGGGCAGAAAACCCCATTCATACCTCGGAGCCCTTGCTCCAAATTACACTAAAAAGCCTCCACGAGGCATACCACAATCGATTTTTAAAAGAGCCACTCGCTCTCAGATTTAAGCCTTCTCCCAGGCCACACCAAACTCCACCTTCAAGTTGTCCTCAACGGACCAAAACACAGGGGTAAAATACCCAATCTACTGAGGTCTAGTAAATGAAAGGAAGGTTAATTAAATGACCTCTAAGGTAACAATTTGAGAGGAGGCGAACTTGCACTCCTAATACACTTTGTTTTTAAGACCTATTTTGGCTCTTAGGCCACTGATGCAAGGGCTAATCCCATACTACAGAGGTGACTTAAGAAAAGAACAATAGTTTTACGTTATCGAAGAATAGGTTGTGAAAAATAAGTTCACCTCAAAACAATATGAGTGGGAGCTCGAGAGGGTTAGCACTCTCTATCCCAGTATGTAGCTTTACAAGAGAATAGAAGAAAAGAGTAGTTACATTTTAGGAAAAGGTTACATAGTGGAACGCTTCGAACCCGCCCCGAAAGTTAAACTGCTGAGCTAGCAAAGAAAGAATTTATTAATCGGCCATTACCTTATTGTTGACCGCTGCCGAAGAAAGAGGCGCCTCCCGCCTCCTGCTATGTACTTAATACACTGAAAGATGGAACAGAAGTGGCCCGGAGACCCAAAAATCAGCAGTTTATATCCTTTCGCGGAAGGTTCTAGGCGTTAGGGGAATGAAAACACCCTCCCACAACGTTTTTATTGGCTAGGGTACAGAAACATATTCAAGTTGGGAGAAGATACCCATGATTGGTCAGAAATTAATAACAGAAATTCGGGATTGGTCAAATACAAAACAAGGGGAAAGAGAGGGGTATACAGCCAACTTAAACAATAACAGAAAGAAATTTAACAAAGAACAAACATTTGAAATAAAAATTTCTCCAACAAAATAGTTCTTTGACTCCGCACTAGGTTGCACTATTGTTGATCTTCAGTAGTGTCCTCTAGAAGAGAAAGTTCACACTTCTTACTTCAAGCTAAACAAGAACACATCAAAAATGACACAGTTCAAAAACTCAAAGTTTTCCACGTGGTGACATCTTCTGAGAAAGTAGAGAATTAATAGCGTAGATAAAGTTCAGACTTCCTCCAGCAGAGGAGTTTCAACTGGCGCACATTTTAAATTAGCGGCGTGGAGGTGTACCGCCCGGTACAGTAACCATGAAAATGAGAGGGCATATAAGTCTCCGGTATGACGCCAAATAGAGTACGATTCCACTGTATGGAACGAACACCAGGAATACTTGATTCGGGGACTGAAAAACATCCAAAGAAAAGCAGCTCAGCTCGTTCAGTGTGACTCCCGACAAAAGAGTAGTGTTACAAAAATGTTGCAACGTTTGCGCTTGGAAGACTTAGGAGAAAGCAGACGAGCTGTTCGACTAAGCGGTATGTTCCGAGCTATCAGAGGAAAGATGGCGTAGTCTAATAAAATTAAGTGGTGTTTTTAAAAGTAGGAAAGTTCACAAAGTTAGAATTCGAAAAATTGGAGAAATCCTTAGCTTATAGAAGGGGAGTTAGGGATTAGGATAATTTACCACGGGATGTATTCAATAAATGATCATTCCTTTCTATTTTCTTTACGTCACACCGACACAAATAGGTCTTATGGCGACGATGGGATAGGAAAGGCCTAGAATGGGAAGGAAGTTGCCTTGGCCTTAATTAAGCTACTGCCCCAGCATTCGCCTGGTGTGAAAATGGGAAATCACGGAAAACTATCTTCAGGGCTGCCGGCAGTGGGGTTCGAATCCACTATCTCCCGGATTCAAGCCCACAGCTGCGCGCTCCTTACTGCACAGCCAACTTGACCGGTCGAATAAATTACCAAATCCTTTGGAATGATTTATAAAAAAAGGTAAATTGCAGATAGGGAATCTTCCACCTTGGTGTCTCTCCTAAATGGATATTGATTGATTGATTGATTGGATTGATTGATTGATTGATTGTGCCGAGTGGGTGTACACATGTCTGTTTTAATATAGTCCTATATATTTCTTGCCTTTTTCTGTTTATGGGATGATATTTATTCACTTATGCTAACAAAATAACTTAGCCCAGCTTAATCTGATAACTGTACTTCATTACTTCAAGTTGTGAGTTAATTTGGCTCACTTCAGCTAGCAGACTGAGAGAAGCACGATGCCCAATGAATATACAAAACAGTAGATTGTTTTGGGTGCTGATTTCATAGTCAAAGATTACTAATGTTCATTTGTTTAGGAGGTATTGTTATTTATTATCTAGATATCAATTTTTTCATTACTTTACTTGTTTGTTTCTAATGTGAATGTCTTGTAATGAGGAGTGATTTCGGCTAGTTATATCCTGTGTAGAAGAGGTTTAAATTGCTGTAATTTTGAAATATTATTCCGTTTTGGTATTGTGCATCATTAACATTTAACTGGAACACTTCGGTCTTCAGGACCACTGATCAATTTATTTGGTATTTACTCTACAGCAGTTGACCACTCTATTATGTACTTCCTACTACTCTCTTAACGAACCACGACTTGTGGTGGGTCGGATGCAACCACTGATGGCTCGCTATAATTCTTTGTTTAGCTGCAATTGTGTAATTAAACACCGGTATATGAATTCTCGACTGCATGAACTCTTGCAGAAATTAATGTCTAAATATGAAATCATAACTGTTATAAGGAAAGGTTAAATCATGTCTCGGTAATTGGGAGATACTTGCTTAATGAACACGGTAGAAATATACGGACATTTATTTTTAAATTATTATTTAAATAGGATTTCCGCATTTTCTTTCTTTCACAGTGCAAACAGTTAACCTCTTATGACTGAAATTCATCACAAGGTAAGATAAGGCTGTACAATGTTCTGTATAGAACGGTATGGGTTACATGTTAAATTATCAATACAGAAGATTAGAAGTTTTATGTGTGTGACAAAGAATGTGTGTTCCAGTTATGGATTAAAATAAATGCATCAGATAAAATTAACTTGCTTGAAAGTAAAACCTGCTATTAGTAGGCACCTTATTCCCATCGATACATTGTTGTTTTGTTGGCTCATTTATTATAAATGAATATATATCTGACTCAAATTTGTATAACGATCAATGAAATGTTATTACTGTGCACTTTATGAATATATATTCATGTTATAGTTTGTATAAACACCTTCTGTGTACCTGTAATGATTGAAAATTAACCTCAGCTAAATGGAATAATTTTTAAAAATAATATGTGCTGTATTATTTGGTCCTTGGAAATATGTTGTCTTTTCATTTATTTAATTTCTTGTATTCACATTACTTTAATACGGGATGTCATTAAAATAGGGTGTAATCCTAACCTTCGTCTGAAATTACGTAACATTTGTTAGTTTGTTAACAGACGATCTTACATTCATTAACTTGTGGTTAGGGACAAAAAATGATTTTATGTAGAATGAAACATAATCACCACAACAATGACATTAATCGGGACTTTTTATCTGATTGTGTAGACCAACGTATTACGAACACTGAAATTTGTGTCTCGAGGTTTCTTGCCAATCAACTTCTTCTCTGTTTATTATTTAATGCGGTCTACTTTTCCACATTCATGTTCTCTACGTGTGTATATGGGTACCGTGTCTTGTCCGTGATGCGCTCTACGACCTAGCACTGTAATTGCTGGTGGCTCTCCCTCTACTGTCTCAACCAATCAGCGCTCGGCCTGTTAGAGGCCCGGCTAACGCACTCTGGTAAGCGTGGGAAAGCGACTGACTTCGAGTTGAGCAGCCATGGAGTCCGGATGTACCGGGATATGAAGCCAGGCTAGATTTACTATTCTCTACGGGCATTTCGTGACGACGTCCTCGTTCCTATTTTGTTACTATTGGTGAATATTTGGAGTCTCGACTCTTTCCTGCTAGTGGAAGTGTAGCGTGCCTTCTGAACATGTGCTTCGCTGGTAAACCTACAAAACTGTAAGTCTGTTAACTCCTTTATTTTTACTGAAAATTATTCCAACCTATGGAATCACCTTCGAGAAACGTGTCTTAGAAGGTCAAAAAAGGAGCATTTGTTTCGCAAGGGCCAGACGTGAACTTTCAAATGACGCCAAGACATAAAATTGTGCTTTACGTTGCCCCGTTTTGGTATAAGTAACTGGTCTCCTACGCAGTGGCGAAGCGTGAGCTAAATAAGGGGGTAGACAGATATTTTTAAAGCTATTTAATCATATTATCAATATTATATTAATGACTCTGAAAATAAGATAAGTCCTATAACAACCTACTGTATAACCCTACGTGCACTCCTTTTATTTCTGTGTCAGTTATTCATAGCGTTCTACGAAGCAAAATACCGGTTTACTTGAGAGATGACCTTCAGTACCTATATTTCAGAAATAATCTCCAAACAAGGTCATTAACTAACTCCTTGATAAGTTTCCCTACCCAAAACACTACGGCACTAGTTACAGTGATTCATTCATCCCCGTTACAATCAGCCTGTGGAATTCCCTGCCGGCTGAAGTTAGAAACATTCCTAGTACTCAGCTGTTCAAAATGTGTTGCAAAAGTTACTTAGATATCGGAATATAATCTATAGAACATATTTAAGGTAATGTACTTTCTTTATGTAAATATTAACCGTAGGATCTATGCCATGCGCTTTACCAGTTAGTATATAAGTTGCACAGTTGTAGTATGTTGTATAATTGAACATAAATTAAATCGTGTATAAATAAATAAATAAATAAATAAATAAATAAATAAATAAATAAATAAATAAATAAATAAATAAATAAATAAATAAATAAATAAATAAATAAATAAATAAATAAATAAATAAATAAATAAATAAATAAATAAATAAATAAACAAGTAAATAAATAAATAAATAAATAAATAAATAGGCAGCGGGGAGCTGTCAAATAACAACGTACTTTTAGAATAGCAATATATAGTAATAGAATTCATTGTTATGTAAATTTAATGGGAGGTTAATCATACATTTTCGTACAACTCACAGTAAATAATATTCTTGTAAATGAGTTCAATCCGCCTGCCCTTCATTTCAGCAAATATGCCTATTACTCTCGTCTTGAAGTCAGGCATCTTGCTAAGATGCCACAACAGTTCCTTCTCTATAAGCTAGAGTTCCCAATTTGGACAGTCTCTGGTTGGTCATCGAATTCCTTAAATAGGTTTTAATTCGTTTCAAGGCACTCATAGCGCGTTCGCTAGAAACTGACGTTAACGGAATAGATAGCATCAAGTTAAGGAATTTTGTTGTTTCCGTATACACACTCTGGTGTTCATTATTACGAATGTACGCCAATAGTTGCTGGGGTCGAGTATATTTATCGGGATCAGAGTAAATATTGATAAGTTCGTTCTTAAGTTGATCTACAAGGAAAACCTTAGGGTACATGGCCATGAGTTCGTGTAAATGCTGTTGGGGAAATTGTGAATGATAAATCTAAATTTAGTTTCATCAAGTAGTTCTACGAAACACAGGCTTTCGTAATTACCGAAACGTGTTTCTAACTGAAGCAACACTGAATCAAGAACGTCGTAGGCAACTCTTCTTTGACCCTGGCTAGTATGCACGACATTTGAACACAAAGCAGAACATTCTTCTTCAATTTCTTTAATTACTTTATCACTTTCGAGAGATCTGATGTTAGTAGTAGCAACCTTCACCTCTTTAATACACAAATTTACGTCAGAAGATGTTTTCGACTGCAGAATGCTAAACAAGACGTCGGTGTATAAAAAATGCCAGAAAAGAGACAGAGGAGGAACAAAAGTTTGTGATTGTTCAATATAATGTCTATTCCTAATGCTGTCTGTATTGATTCTGGATCCCAGTTGTCAGATTTATGATATGATCCACTGCTGTTTTCAACTCGGAATAATATTTTGTCACGGTCATAACAGCCCGAGAATGATAATTCTATCGGGTAGGAGAAGGATGAGGAAGCTGAAAACCTTGCTCTCTCAGCAATTCTGCACGACTTGAAGAACGAGAGAAGAATGTGTGGAAGACAGATAAATTGCATATGAACAATTTCACCTCTTTTATAATTTTCGCAGCACGAAGAAGAACCAATTTGAGTTGATGGGCGTAACAATGTACGAAGATGGCATGAGGATAAGACTGTCTGACAATTGCCTGTACATCTCCTTTATGACCACACATTATTGTAGCTCCGTCATACGTCTGACATACGAGTCTGATATCATCAATGTTCTATTCTTTCAGAACTGAGATTATGACATCAGCTAAACCCCTAGCAGTCTTATCAGCAGACACGTCATAAAAGCCTAGAAACCAATCTTCGACTTTACCATTAATATAATGCCTCACAATAATACTTAATTGTGATTTAACGGAAACATATATAGTTTCGTCGGCTTGGACAGAAACGAATTCAGCTAATTTTAGGTCCCATCTCTTTTCGAATACAGTACGTTCCTGAACGGCAACAGTGACAGCTTTAATCAAATCATTTTGTATGTCACTAGAAGTACCACTGAAGACATTTTCTGATACTAAATGGTCTTTCATGAAAGATTCCTCCGAAGCCAGTAAGTCAAGAGTAGCCAAGTAATTCCCTTTATTAAATGGACACAAAGAAGAACATTGATTTTCTCGATGACCCCTGAACGACAATTCCTGAATACTTAAGTGGCAAACAACGTCTACTAATCTGCTGATAATTTTCCTATTTTTTGAAACAATTCCATTGTGTTTAATGGCCTGTAGTCTTTGCCCCTATGAAACGGCATAATCGATACGGCACCACCCCAACATGTGAAATTTCTCGGCGCACTTTATATGATTCTCAGATGCCGCGTGCTTTTTAGTTTTTTCTCGAAACTTTTTATGGTGCTTACACTCGTTCTTCGCCAGGAATCTTCCCCGTAAACGCCAAACATCAAGCAATAAAAACACAATAAATTTTGTTCGAGACCTTTACCAGTTCCACACAACCATTGATATTTATCATACCAGCTTTTCTGGAATTCTCGAACAAATTTTCCGTCCTGTTGTGATGCTGTTAGGTTAGGCGGTTTCTGTAAAGTTGTATCGTAATATTTTGTTCTAACGACAAGGAGGAAATACCATTGTTAAGTAAGTACACAACTGAATCGAAGTCAGGTCTGTTAAATTCAGAAGCCACGATAGGCTTATCATCAAAAAACACAAAATGTCACACGAGAAAACAAGAATTGCACTTTATATTTTATCACCTGTAACTATTCACCATTCCTTGGTAATGAAACATTAACACTTAGGCCTATCACTGTATTATAAGACACTAGCACACGCATACCATATTAGCCACTTGCTCTCACGTCTCACACCACATTCGTAACTTTGAAACTGTAACTGTTCGTTTCCGTTATATTGCCGTACCGTAACTGATATTGGCGGGCAAGAAAATGCATGCAATTGAAGGGCTTTGGTGCTATCATTTATTTATTAGGTGCATGTTCGCTATATTTCGTATTTGAACATTATATTAGTTTATTTTAGACGTGTCTTATAATAAAGTAAATTCAAATTAATTACATTTAAAGCATGCCTGAGATGGTAGCCAATAAGAGCATCTTTATAACTGAGGTCCAAATACTAGCCAATGATAGCAAGAAGAGACGCTGGTAAGTCTGTCTACTGGGCGGAGCAATATCGCTATAGGAAAGTAATAGTTCCACAGTCAGCATCTAGAGATAGCGTTAGTGTTGCTCCATCTGTAAGCTTTGAAAATCAAAGGGAAAATACACAGAATGGGCAGCGTCTACTTTTGTCTACGTGCTTCGTGTAACTGACGCGAGCCCGAGCATTGCCGCAGTGAGTCGAAAATAAGTAAAGCGGGGAATACAATAATGGCTTGTATTTGGAAATAATTAATGTTCTTTAAAAATAATTGAATTTACTAGACAATTTCTCGTTCACAAAATTTTCAGGGTACACGCTGTCTACCCTGTCTCCCCTGACGCTTCGTCCCTGCCCATACGTTGTTTCCAATGTAAAGTGTCGGTTGCAGAGTTGTGATGATAACGGCAAGCTCACTTGCCTACTGCCATTCACAATCGAGATGGCAAGTTTACATTATAATTGCAGGCCCAATTGACTACGGCGCGGTCACAATCGATTTGGGGAGTTTAAGTTACAATGGCAGGCCCTTTTCCTACTTTCAGACAGATTACAGTTGAGGAACTTTTATTATAATAGCAAGCAACTTCCCTACAACCAGTCAAAATTGAGTTGCGCAGTTATCATTATAATGACAGGCCATTTTTCCTGCTGCCATCCAGCTTACTGCCAGTCACACAGAATTACTGAGTTTCCATGAAAATAGCAGGCTACTATGCCTAATGCTAGTCACACTTTAGATTGGAGCATTTGTTTATAATGGCGGGTACTCCGGCCTAGAGCCAAACACAATAGGGTAGGGGAATTTTTAACAAAACTGCATGCTCCCTTGTCTTCTGCAAGACAAATCGAGAAGTGAATTATTCATTACAATGGTAGGCCCACTTACTAATGCTAGTTACACAGGAGTTGGGGAAGAACCCCATTCCTACTGCCAGTCACAGTCGGTGTAGGGAGTACTGATTACAATAGCAGATACACCCTTTCTCGATCGCTAAAAATCGACATCAATGAATATATATACATGGACATACGAAAGTATATGCATGTTTACAATATTGCAGACCTTCATTTACAGATTAATTGCTGCTAAACGGTACGTCATATCGACAAAGAATTGTACCGTAAGGCGCAGTATTTAGCGATCTAAATGGCTGGTCTTATGATATTTTCTCGCATCTCATCTATTCATGGGTCAGATTGAGTCAGAAACGTTGAATAGGTTGAAATTTGTGTAAGATTATCGTACATTGCATTACTTTTCCGATAATCATGTGACAGCATTTGGCTCACGTATGGGTATTTGGTGGGCCAATGTTCGTGTAGAGTTTGATGATACTACCTTTCCTGTAAGTGACTGAAAGTATGGATTATGCAGGTAAAAAAGTCCAAATTTACTTAAAATCGAGAAATAGAGACGAATCTAACTTATAAGCGATACAGATACGACAAAAAGTCATAACATCAAGGTTGAAGATCACTCTTAATTCAACGAAGATTGTGCCATCCGTTATGTGATAGGACTTCCCGTTTATCCCACGAAATACCTCGAAACGAAGGTCTGCACCATCATTAAAATTTTCTCCATATTTCGATATTCTTCGGGGATAAAAATGAATAATTTAAAGATCTTGGAAGTTTTTCGTCCGTTACAGGCCGAAACGTATAATTTTGCCTAATTTAAATTTTCTTGCTCGTCTGGCAGATTATGCTGCAATCTGGATTTTGGGTGAGGGGGTAAAAATTAGGTCTTTTAGGAAATTAAATAAAAAATATGCAGATGATCATTATTACCCCTCAAACGGGTAGCTGTACGAAAATTTCACCAAAATAGTCAATGTACAGGCACACACAGTCGTTACGATTTTATTTATATAGATAGATAAGGAATCTGCTGCACATACAACACCTTTTGGCTGCGTCCGCTGGACTTAACCTGCAAAACCAACCGTTCATGATATCTCACTTATTCATCTTCCTGTCGAAAAATTCACATGAGAAAAACGTTTTAGAAATGGATTTCCATTAAGGATTGTACATTTCGATTAATTTCGGATGTGCATATTTTGAGGAAGTGCAAAATCATGGTTCCGGTTTCGGATGAACCCCCAGTAAATTGAGGTGTTCTGAAATAATATTGGCCCTTAAACCTACACAAGGACAAGTGGATTCTTAATATCAAGTTTGGTAGAAATATATTCAGTAGTTTTCAAGTTTAAAAAACTCATACAATCAAACCGACAAACAGACACCAAAGCTAAGAAATATACAGATGGTCATTATTACAACTGAAACGGATAACTGTACGGAAATTCCGCCAAAATATTCAATGTAGAGACAGACGGTCGTTACAATTATATTTATATAGATGGCAGATAAGCATGGGCACGTTTGTAAGTGCAAACCTTCATTTCGAGATTTACTGCTCCCAAACGGTGCATCATACCAACAAACGGTTTGTACCCTCAGACGTCGTTTTAATCGCTCTACATGTTTGGTGTTAAAACATTTTCTCGTATCTCACATATTTATGGGTTCAATTGAGTTACGTTATTTGAATGGGGTGAAATTTGGGTACATTTTTATAATTTTACATTATTTTTCACATACTTATGTGGAAGCTAGAATCATGAAATTTTGTTCGCACATAGCCATTGGCCGTGTCAATGTGCGTGCCAAATTCGATTACTCTATCATTCTTATATGTGTGTCAATCTAAGTAACAAACGTGTCAAAAGCACAAAATTTACGAACAATCGAAATATGCAGCCAAATCTACGCTATAAGGGTGGGGGAGAGAGAGAGAGAGAGGACAAAATATCACAGGACCAAAGTTGTAGATCACTCGAAACTGAACGGAGATTGTGCCATCCGTTTTATGATAGGACTTACCGTTTAACCGCGAAATACCTCGAAAAGAGGGTTTGCACCGTCATTAAATTGCCTATATTTCGATATTCTTCGACATAAAAAGTGAAATATTTAAAGATCTTGGAAGTTTACCGTAGGTTACCGGCTAAAACGTGTAATTTTCCTTAATTTCAATTTTTCAGCCCGTGTGGCAGATTGTGAGGCAATCTTGATTTTGGGCGAGGGGGTCAAATTTAGGATTTCCAGGAAACTACAGCTAAAAATATGTAGATGATCATCATTACCCCTTAAACGGAAAGCTGTAAAAAAATTCGCCAATATAGTTAAAGCACAGACACACGGTCGTTATGATATGACTTATGTAGATAGATAAGGAATCTGCTCCACGTATGACACCTTTTGGGCTATGTCTGCTAGACTTAGCCTGAGATACCGACCTTTCATGTTATCTCCCTTAGTAATCCTCCTGTTGAAAAATGCACATGAGAAAAAGAAATTAGAATTGGATTCCCAAAATGTTTGATCGATTTCCATTCAGGTTGGTCTTGTACTTTACATATTGTGGGAGAGTAAAATCACCATTCCGGTACCCTATAAAACCCCAGTCCATTCCAGGAATTTGAAATGCTATTGACCTTAAACACTACCCTTGGACAGGTGGATGCTAAATATAAAGTTTGGTTCAAATATCTTCAGTGGTTTTCAAGTTGTAAGAAACACACTTTACGCGCACCCGCTCTTGCGTTAAGTCCGGTGGGACTTGTACCGAAAACGGTCCATTAATGATAACTCCGTTATTAACCCTGGTATCGATATGATGCACATGAGAAAAAAAGGTTTAGGAATTAATTTCTATTAAGGCAGGTAGATTTCCATTAAGTTGGGTTGTGCTTATTTTGAGGGAGTGCAAAATCATGGTTTCGGTTTCGTATAAACCCCCAAATAGTTCAGGGATTTAGAAACATTATTTGCCCGAAGACCTACCCAAAGAAATTGGATTCTAAATATGAAGTTTGGTGGAAATATATCCAGTAGTTTTCAAGTTATAGAAAGAGAGATTAACAGACAAACAGACAAACAAACAAAGAAACAAGCGAACAAAAACTAACAGACACCAATGAAACCTGCCCTTGGACAGATGGATGCTATATATATAAAGTTTGGTTCAAATATCTTGAGTAGTTTTCAAGTTGTAAGAAATACGCTTTACACGCACCAGCTCTTGCGTTAAGTCCGCTGGGACATGTACCGAAAAACGGTCCGTTAATGATATCTCCCTAATTAATCCTGTTACGAAATGACACACATGAGAAAAAAAGGTTTAGAAATTAATTTTCATCAAGGCAGGTAGATTTCCATTAAGTTCGGTTGTGTATACTTTGAGGGAGTGCAAAATCACGGTTTCGGTTTCATAAAAATCCCCACTCAGTTCAGGGATTTAGAAACAATATTTGCACTAAAACCTACCCAAGGACAGGTGGATTCTAAATACGACGTTTGGTGGAAATATATCCAGTAGTTTTCAATTTATAGAAGGACAGACAGACAAACAGACAAACAGACAAACAGACAGACACCAGGGCTAAAAATTACGCAGATGGTCATTATTACACCTGAAACTGATAACTGTACGGAAATTTCGCCAAAATAGTCAATATTGCCAAGCTAAGCCCAGCCAGTGAGCGAGAGATTCCATGGCTTCGTTCATGGCTTTCTGTTTTCTAGAGGCATTTAAGGAAATAATGATGACGACCAAGCAAAAAAAAATTGAAAACAAATTCTGACATTTATTGACACAGGCATCATTGATCAACAAAATATGCTTGCTGAGATTATGTCTGATCTTCCAGTATCAATTTACAATGGATCAAAATTAATCTTCATCCTCCTTCTCTATTGTTAAATTCTGGAACTACATTTTAAAAAATTTGGTCTTTACTGCCTATTAAAAGGAAAATATTTTAAATGAAAATATGTCCTGAGCCCCCTAATTATTCACAAAAGAAATTAGCAGGCAGCTATCTCGCTTATTATTTCCATAACAAAGTTAAACTGAATTTTCCATTAATTTATTACAATTTCAACATGTAGTCACTGTTAGATACTGATAAATTTCGTTAACTAAGGTATGTAACGTCCGTTAATGACAATAGTAGAAATTCTGATGGAAATCTGAGTTGACTCTAAGATCATAATTAATTAATTATTATTATTAATTTCCAGTATTATCTGTGTAACATTTACTTTGATCATCACACGATCTTGTTTACAAATTGGTGTATTTCACTAAATAATTCTCACTGTAATTATGACACACATTTTGCGAATGAATTAATTAATCAATTAATTATTATCATTATTACTCGTTATCTCCTAAGTTCAAATTAATTATGCCGTTTGTGCACATTTATATTTTACTTGCACAGTATTTAAAGTTTCGAATCAGTTTGAAAATACTTGGAAATTTTAATACAAATGCACTGAAAAATTTCACATAACCTTGTGCGAATTAGTTAAGGATTAATTTATAAATCGCTTGCCTTTGCTGAAAATGAACTAGACGATCTTTCGTCTAAATCTGTGATAACTGAAAATTAAATCCTAGCCTAGTCTTACTTGACGTTATTCTCAGCAAATTGTTCCTTAAAGTACACTAAACAAATCATCATGGTGGCAAATCAACGTTGAAAATAATCCGTGCCGTCGCGATGTACGCACGACCAGATTAAAATACACTGAGTAATCGAAAACGTGAAAATAATCCTAGTTACATCACACACACAAGGTGACAAGTATTTTATATACACAATATTTACAACGAATCCTGCCATTCTGAATTATTTAATTATTTTTAACATGGTCGCGTCAATAAGATCCGGAAGATGAACTCATGTCTGGTAACGTTCTCAATTCATTTAGTGGCCAGTGATCGAAATAGTGTTATCACTTGAAATGAAATACTCTTTAAATAACAACGGAGATCCATGTAAATTTCAGAGATTAACCTGAAGATCCTAACAGAGTTCAATAATCATCACCATCACACCATCACATGGGTTTCAAGTAGCAAGTGTAGCGTTTGTGGGCCTTAATCACATTATTATTACTCCCTATTCATGAAATGTATTCAACACGTGCTCCATTTTATTATAATTCACACTGTGCTCAAAAGGACCCAAGCAACAGATTATTCAATAATAAATAATTATTCAATTAATATCCCTCAGGATTGCCAATATTGCAGGCGCAATCATGAACTGAGCACATCGAATATCATATACGAGGAATTCTAAGACACCTTATAGCCCACGACCGTTTAATTACATTCTTAACCCGGTCTTCTACTTAAATTTATTATTATTTTTAGTGATTATTAGGTCTATCAGTCCTCCTGAAATGTCGTGAAATTAAATGACACGATCCTAAAGAATTGCAAGTGAACTTAGATGACACTCAATTCGACACTATTTCACAAAAATTACGTACAACTCCATATCACGATATTTTCAACATCACACGTAAGCAAATGAAGTTTATCGCGTGGTCAGTGATTTTTTATATATCTAAATCCTACACACGAGAATTCATTCAAGGACAGACTACAACAGCTAGACTAATAGATTTCAAATTTCAGTCACACATATGTAACTCAACTACCTTGAGAAATATAAATGAAAGTAACTCAATCTACTGCAAAAACTAATAGAACTACGATCTGGGGAAGAACGATCATCTAGTTTTACATAGATGAGAAAGATATCAGGCAGTTAAAATGGTAATCAAGTTTAGCTGAAGTTCGATTCCAGGTTGGTGTCCGTCATTCCGGCATTTTCCCGTCATTCACCTCCTCCAGCCAGAAATGCCTTACATGCTTAGCAGGTCATGGAGAGACAGCAGTAGATGTTCCACGATGAAATTACGCTGAACTTTGTAGAGGAAGAATCCATCTTGAAGTTCACGTCGATTCGTTGGGATGAGTTTCGCCACGTGCCAGTAATGTAAGCTTATCTAATGCAACAGATATTAGAATTTGCCACGTCGGAATACTTAATGTTCTCGTGGAGAAATGGACTTAACTTGGATCGCTAATTTCGAAGTACATTCCATAAGACGTTATTGTAAATAACTGCACTAAATTAGCAGAGTAGATGTCCACCTGCACGGCTGAATTTATTTTCCACGTGGTCCCGATGAATATCGTCAGCAGCAGAGTCGCAGAGTAGAGTTCAGCTGAGTATAGTAGAGTAAAAATTGATTTAATGTGAACATGATTTTTACAGTTTTCGCCAAGGAGGGGGTGCCTTCTTAGAGACGATCATTGGTTCACGGGGTCTCTTATAATTGGTCGTGACTGTTTCTGGAAGCTTGTCGTTTGCTCGCAACGCTGTCGGCATGCGCGTGCCTCGCTTGGGGACACTATTCTGTCACATGATTAAACCTGCACTCAATCGAAGACGGATCAATACTTTGTCCCTCTGAAATGACAGAAAAAACTAGTTTGGTGCGCTCACACAGCTTTCCTAATGATAAATCCGACTCTTGGCGAACAATAAATCTTTCAATGTCGACCTGTCGTAAATAATCCTATGATGATCAAATTTGACGGGGACAATACAGACACACGGTCATTACGATTTTATTTATATAGAAGATTATTATTATCAAAAAGATAATTACGTCATTAAAGAACAACAAAGCACCTGGAGAAGATGCGATAATTGCTGAACTCTGGAAGTCTGCAGGTGAAAAGGCGATCGATTAACTAACTGAGATCATTCGCGAGATCTGGAAAACAGAGAGAATCCCAAATGATTGGACAGCAGCCCTGATTCATCCCCTATATAAGAAAGGTGACAAAACAGATGTAAACAACTATCGCGGCATCTCCCTTCTCTCAGTAACATACAAAATTCTCTCCAAAGCCCTTCAAACTCGGGCAGAAGAGCAACTTGATTCACAGTTGGGTGAATACCAAGGAGGCTTTAGAAAAGGACGATCTTTTGCAGAGCAGGTCATGAACCTTAAGTCTGTCCTGTCGTACCTAAAATCCAGGAATAAAAATTTTGTAGTTACTTTTGTTGACTTCCAGAAAGCCTACGACTCCATAGATAGACACACACTCCTCCGCATTCTGAAGGAAATGGCCTTAGACAACAAAACGAGAGCTATCATTCAACAGAACTTAACTAGCACTACGTCCAGGGTGAAATTCAGGGGAGAAATTTCGAACGTCTTCGAAATAAAGACTGGTGTTAGGCAAGGCTATGGACTATCACCGTTTCTCTTCAACTGCGTTCTGCAGAAAATCATTCGTGAATGGCGCAAGGAGATGTGCAAGGAAGAGGTTGAGAATGCCCTTAGATTAGGATATAAGAAAGGTGATTTTATCATAGATTGCCTAGCTTTTGCAGATGACCTAGCGATCTTTCCTGATTCCCTAGATACTGCTGAAAAACAAATTAACCAACTGAGAATCCAAGCAGCAAAAGCTGGCCTCCAAATCTCTTTCCAACAAACAGAGTTTATAACCAAGAGAGCTCATTGTGGAACAGGGAAAAGTCAAGCAGGTGGAAAAGTTTGAGTAATTATGCGAGTAGATAGTACCTAACAACTCTGAGAAAGAAGCAATCACGTGCAGAATCAACAAGATGGAGGTGGCATATCAGCTGACTAGGAATGTTTACAACAAAAGATCAGTGTCCATCAACGCCAAGCTTAGGCATTATTGTTCGGTTGTACGCCCGGAAGCACTGTACGCAGCAGAATGCCTTGCAATGAACAGAAAAGGTCTGATGGAGAAGCTAGAATCTAAAGAAAGAAAAATCCTGAGAAATATTCTTGGACCAATCAAAGAAAATGGTGAGTACAGGAGACGACACAACAGCGACCTGTACCAGCATATGGAGATGATAACGGACACGATTCGGAAAAGGAGGATTAATTTGTATGGCCATATAGCACGCATGAGCACACAGAAACAGACAAATAGGATATTTTCCTACTTTCTTAACAAGAAAACCAAGGGACCCTGGTTTATCGAAGTTGAAAAAGACCTTCAAGAAATAGGAATCACACTCGAAGACATCCAGAAACGTGCTCCTGTCCAGAAAAAGCTCCAGGGACACAAAAGGTTCCAAGAAAGGCCAAAGTTGAAAACAGGCAAGAAGTGGACTGATGAAAGAAAAGAGGCTCACAGAACGATAATTCGTGAGTACTGGGGAAGAATTAAAGCTCAAGGATGCAAACGGTTGAAACAACGTAGTCCACAGCAGGCCGAAACGAAGAAATAATAATAATAATAATAATAATTATTATTATTATTATTATTACTATTATTATTATTATTATTATTATTATTATTATTATTATTATTATTATTATTTCATCATCATCATCATTATCTAAAGGCTTCGCCTTGTCGCTGCAACCATTGATCTCTTCTCTCTGCGATCATTTTCATCTCTCCATAACCTTGGCATCCCATCATCTCAACTACCTCTTCAATGATCTTCTTCCTTGGTTTCCCTCTGCCTTTCTTTCCTATCACCTTGCCTTCGAACAAGTTCTTTATGAAGTTATTATGCCGGAGAATGTGACTGAAAACTGACGCTTTTCTCCTTTTTATCGTTGTTATTAAATGTCTCTGGGTGTTTATTTCTCTAAGCACTGCTTCATTAGTTTCCTTCTCAATCCAGCTAGTTCTTGTCATCTTCCTCCATAGCCACATTTCCACTGCCTCTAGTCGTTTCACGTCCTCCTTCAAGAGAGTCCATCCTTCACAGCCGTATAGCAGCACACTCCAAATGAACGTTTTGATAAACAATTTCTTTTGTTCAGTATTTAATGATTTATTAGTTAAGAGCTGCTTCTTCTCCTCAAAGGCTTTCTTACACAGGGAAATCCTTCTTTTTATTTCCACAGTGCATCTATTGTCATCGGTAATAACTGATCCTAAGTAGCAGAACTTGTGCACCTGTTTTATTAAAATATTTCCAATTCTGAGCTGTGCCTATGGCTTCATTTTATATTTGCTTACAACCATAACATTAGTTTTATTTACATTAATGTTAAGTTGGAAATCTTTTAAGATGGATGTTAATTTGTTGAGCATGATCTGCATGTTGTTCTCATTGTCAGCCAGAAGTGCAATATCGTCGGCAAATCTAATACAGTGTACAGTTGTTCCATTTATTTTAATGCCAGGTGTTTTGGATTTAAAAATTTTCATGGCCTCTTCCATGTACAGATTAAATAGAAATGGTGATAAGGAACACCCCTGTCTTATTCCTTTCCTAATTCTCACCTTGCATACTTTATCATTACTTTCGATGTTTATTCTTTGATTGATGTAGAGGTTAAGTTTTGCTTTTCTGTCTTTCCAGTCCAAATGAATGTCCTTCATAATTTTGAACAGTCTTTTCCACTGAACATTGTCAAAAGCTTTTTCCAGGTCTACAAAAGCTGTATATGTATTTCTGTTAAGCTCCAGTCTTCTCTCCAAGATGTTTTAAGTGCTATAATAGCTTCTCTCGTTCCTACTCCTTTTCTGAACCCAATCTGATCATCATCTAGATTCTGCTCAATTTTCATTTTGATTCTGTTTTTTAAAATGCATGTGAATATTTTTGCTGCATGTGAAACAAGACTTAGTATTCTGTAATTGAAGCATTCTGTTGAATCTCCTTTTTTGTGCAGAAGTACTGCTTTGTTTTGAATTGTTTAGTACTTTTATTCCTTTCTTTTCTGGTTGTGTATCATGGCTATTCTTGGATCAGTAATTTAATTGTTGTTGAACAAGTCTGTATTCTATCACGATTATGTGTTGTTATTGAGTTTAAACAGTAAGTATATTGAATGTATGGAGTTACATCGAGAGTATTACTATATTTTGGTGACCACCAACGTGATAGATTCTGTGAGTTTATTCCTTTCCTAGAAGGAAAGGAATCTGAAGTACGGTACAATAGCGCGTAGTTCCGAGTCACAACTTTTTCCAAGTCGAGAAGGAATAAAATTAGAGAAACTGAAGAAAGGTAGGATACCTCTTAGAAAATGCTTCACAAAGAAGATAAATGTCATAAAGGGAATTCTCGCAACAGGTGCGTCCCCTCATTTTAATGATGAACCTACTTAGAGGCATTAATGTCGGACCTTTGTGAATTAGACAGCACTTTTAGACAGTAGTAATGATATGTCTGTAATTTTATCAGAAGAAGAAACTTCCGAGAAGTATAACGACGAATTTGAGGTTATACGGGTACAGGCGAATTATGTTTTGACGTCCCGTAGATCAGGCTGTTCCTTAAGTGACGCACATTAAGAGGCATTATGCCATAATCAGGATAGGAGGAGAACTTAAAAACTTCCCAAGATTGAAATTAATTACGTGATTGGTTAACTTTTGGTGGAATTTTCGGAAGATTCACGAAGATGTTAGTTTGCAATGGTAGTGACAAATTTCAGTATTTATTGCAAGTTATGGAAATAGGAACTGAACCTCATGAAACTGTGCTTAGTTATACACAGACGTCAGAAAATTACCTGAAGGTAATTCAAACTCTACAAGAACGATTTCGAAGAGCGAATCTTCTATTACAAGTGTATGTAAGGGAATTACTAACGTTAGTGATTTCAAATACGACACAGGGGGACAAGCTTCCAATACCCACCTTGTTAATCAAGCTAGAGTCTCACCTTCGATCCCTCAGTAGTTTGAATCTAGCATCTGCAGACCCAAGTACATGGCTTTTTCCATCAGTCGAATCTAGCCTCCCAGAAGAGACATTACGAGCCTGGCAAAGAAGTCGGTTCTCGAAACAAGAAGGAAGTACAAATGGAGAAATTGGGTCTCGACTTCAGTGCCTCATGGAATTTCTACGTACTGAAGTCCAAAACAAGCAACAGATTATATTAGCTCAAGCAGGATTTAGTAATTTGGCTGTGAAAAGTAAGAATGAGGAAAGGTTAGGTTCTACCAGGACAGAGACGAAAAATAATAAAGATCTTGTAGATAAACCCGTTCCTACTGTTGCTGCACTTTTCAACAACAGTCCTTCAGTGTCACGGATTTTCTGTAATACATCTCATGAAAGTGATAAGTGTTATTTTACTAGGAAAATGAGTATAGAAGACCGGAGACCAGAAATGAAAGATAAAGGTCATTGCTATTTGTGTACAAAACCTAACCACTTAGCTAAGAACTGCTTACTTTGTGGATATAAACACATTACTGTTATGTGTCCTGATTTATCACAAGCTGAGAAGAGTGAATCTAAGATTGAGAAGGAAACGCAGCAATCTCAAGTTACATCCGACCTAGCTAACCATACTTGTATCAATCAAGTTGTTCTACAAACACTGACTGTCAAATTACAAGGGAATGGTAAACAGAAAACGGTACTAGCATTCATAGACTGTGGTTCACAACGAAATTACCTACATCATAGTACAGTTAAAGAGTTGAGGCTAGAACCTTGTGAAGAAGAAATAGTAACCCTTGTTTTGCTTGGCGGATATCAAACTTCTAGCATTAAACACAAATGATATAAAATCAACATAGGATGAAATGATGGACAAATAATGGTTTTACCGAGATTGAGCTCCTCATAGTAATGGATATATACGCCAAGATTCTCATAGGAATGGCAGTTCAGTTGAAGAACTCCTAGCCGTGAAAACGAAACTCGGGTGCACTTTGGCTGGTGAGAGGCAAGACCAATCTGTTGAAGTTAGTATGAGTAGCCTCGCCATCTCTGAGCTTTGGAACCTTGAGACTATAGGTATCTCTGATCAGGTAGAAGACAAAACGACTGAAGAGGTCAAACAGAATCTCCCTATATAATAAACCTTCCGTGGAGAAAAGGTCAATGCGAGATCGGTTGCAAAAACGATATTGCAGAGAAGAGACTTGAATCTACGACTGACATGCTGATGAAGGCAAACCTATTCACCGGTTACGTTCAGATTTTCACCGATTGGAAGAAAGAAGGATTCATAGAAGAGATACCGAAGGAAGAATTAAAAGAATTAAAAAGATGCTGCCATTATCTACCTCATCGGCCAATAATTAATTTAACGAGCTTGACAACTCCTGTTCGTCCAGTCTTCGACGCATCTTGCAGAAGAAAGTGTTTCAGTGAATGACTGTCTAGATAAAGCCTATTCTACACCAGGGCGACCAAATGATAAACATTAAATACGAAAAGAGTGTTAATAATATTAGAGGATAATAAACTTTAGTCACCCCATACCTAGTTGAATGTGAGTCAACAAAGGTTAATCACCCTTGTCCTCTTATCGTCGTGGATTATCGTCGTGATCTAGAATTAGACAAACGTTCAGCTTTAAGTACGGGGCACGCTGGAAGCACATGATACTACGTCACCTTAAGGTTGTAAACAATATGTTGCTTGCGACTCTTTCATTTAAATTCTTTTCCCCTTCCTATGGTATGGCACATATATTTTTCACATCAAAATTCAGTTTCATATGTGTTTTATGCATAGTCTTACACTTTTCTATTTCTTATTTTACAGTTGATCCAAAGAGGGCTCTATTTTAACTGCCTTGAAACTATAAGTGACACACATTCATCTAAAATCAAATGCTTTAAAATATTTCAACACTGATGATGGACCTTAGAGTCCGAAAAACGTTTCCGAAATAAAATTTAGTGTGCTGATACGACTGTATATGATTAATTATAATAATAAGGAGTACCTAGTACTCATTCTACCGGGCCTTTGAGAGAAGAAAGGAAAAACACGGGTTAAGGTTACTGGCCCAAGATCACTTGCACTCCTTGAATCTTATAAATAAAGTTGTTCGTGTCTGTTTGTCTGTTTGTTTGTTCCACCATCACGTCCAAACGGCTGGATAGATCTCAACCAAACTTCATATTTAGAGTATACTCACCCCGGGGAAGGTTTCGATATGCATATCATTTTAAAATCTTTGAAAAGACGGGGGTTTTATAGGAAAACCACAACGGTTTTATTTTCTCTTATACTATTATAGGCAAAATATCGAATTTGTCGTATAAGGACGAGACAAAGCTCAACTTAATCCTCTTGACGCAAAGAACAAAACTCGGTAAGCCTTACGGGCCCGAAAACCATGTTTAAGGCCCTAAAACCAAGCGCTACGGAGATATTGGCACCACACTACCCCTGCTCTAGGAATCGGATAAAGAAATGAACTGCCGTAACCATGGCGACGTCAGCTCCAGGATTCTAGAGCAGTGAGATTATGTATGTACGTTTGGGCATAGCTGCCAACCAAAATTGGTACAAATAATACTTAATATGTGGAAAAAATATACTGTTGTGGAAGGCACTCATAGGACTCCTTTGGGAGGGGATGGAAAGGAGATGAAGTACGGGTATAAAAATCTTACTATATATAGAAATGGAAGTGTGTGTGTAAATGACACATCTCCTCCTAAACCACTGGAGCAATTTCAACCAAACTAGGTACACGTATTACTTACTATCGGAAGACGAGCACTGTGGGGGGTAAGCCATCCCTAGCGCCCTTAAGGGGGGGTGGTTACAATAATAATCGAGAATAGTGTCGAATTCATAGTTTTCGGGGTCGCTGTGTTGAAAAGTTATACTCTAGAATTTTTTAAAGTCCAGCCCCCTTTTAGGTGGGGAGCAAGGGGGGTGAGATATAGAAATAATTAAAAACAGTTTCGAATCCATAGATCTCAGGGTCTCTGAGATGAGTAGTATTACCCCGGATTTTTTGCAAGTCCAAGTGGGGAGCGGAGGGGGTGAGATATAAAATTAATCGAAAAACTACATATAAAAATATTATCTTCTTCTTACTATATATAAAAATTGATGTATGTGTGTGCGTGGGTGTGTGGGTGTGCGGGTGTGTAAATGACACATCTCCTCCTAAACCACTGGAGCAATTTCACCAAACTTGGTACACTTATGAATTAGTATCAGGAGACAAACCGCGTGAGGGTAAGACACCCCTAGCACCCTTATGGGCAGGGGGCGAGGGGCGTGGTATAAAAATAATCTAGAATATTAACGAATCCATAGTTTCCGTGGTAGCTGAAATAATTAGTGACACTCCGATTTTTAAAAATTCATGTTCAGCCCCCTTTTGGGTGTGGGTGAGGGGGAATGAGATATAAAAATAATCGAAAACAGTGTCGAATGTACATTTTCCTGGGTCACTGAGATGAATGGTGACAATCCAGATTTTATATCTCTTAGTGGTGGAGGGCGGGAGGGGGACAGTCTCATTGACAGTTGAAATCCTGTACATCGTATCTATAGTACGACGGCTAAATACATATAGTTATCACTTATTAATTTTTGACAGGATCAAATACTTCCCAGTTTATTCGAGCTTCCATAAGGACGAAGTTTTACTCGAAAACTAAATAATCTAAAACTTGAAATCAAACACATCTAAATAATTTTAAAACTACATAATAGATCATAACATATCAATCTGCAAGTCAAAAAGGAATTCTATAAAAATTCACTACACACGTAACTAACTGGTAATGCAAATCTTAGAGGTAAATATTCAGAAACTATCCGGGCAACGCCGGGTACTACAACTAGTTTGCAATAAAATCATTAAGACCCTATTTGGGGTACTTGCCCTAAGTTACAGAGGCTGATTAGATGGAGAAAATTTACGTTACAAGTTACAAAGAACGGTTACGAAATCATAGTCACCTCCACAACAAGTTGAAAGGGAATTCGAGAGTGTAGCTCACTCTCTATCCCCAGATAAAGTTTAAGTTCTTTACAGCTGTTAGAATTTTACATTAGAAGTTTACATTTTAAGTCACATGTTTAGGTCCGGAAATATTCCCCTCGAGGTAGCTGAGAGAGACTATCACAAGATCATTACCTTAATATGCTGGAAAGCTCGATGAACCTCCAAACACATTAGACCAGAGCGATGATCAACACAAAGTGACTCGAGAGAGGCCCGGCACGCCCCGCAAATTTACACAGGTACAAGAAAGCGCCTATTGGTTGACAATTAAATATATAATTTTGCTATTGGTTAATATTTAAAGTTTGCGGCAGGGACGGAAGTGTTGAAAACCTTTGAACATACCAAAACAAAGAATAATCAACACAGTGTAGTAAACCTAGAAATAATAAATTTCCTGAGTATTTTACTGTTTCCTCTTCACACCAGAGGGCATGGACATAGTATTTAAGTAAAGACATCTGTTGACTAAGTTCACATTTCTTGCAATAGTTGTACCTCCGGGTACAGACCTCCCCCCCACCCAAAGTCTCTCCTCACAGTGACAGATAGAGGAATTTCATGTTAGAAAAAATTAAGTTTGATTCAACAGACAAAATATTTCTTGATGACAGTTCATTTTTGAATAAATTATGTTGGAAACCAATCTTGATGTCTTCCTGCAGCCGCCCAAGTACAGGATGTATAGTTCAGTTTTGACAGCGAGTGCGGCCGCCGCAGCCGATAACCGGATGGGTCCCCCGGACCTCCCAAGTACCCTAAGATACGCCTCTCCCGCTACTATGAAAGGAGTATCCATGGTGATGGTCGCCGCAGACCAGATGTAGAGATAAAGCCCCAAGATGGGTAGGCGGTTGAATTGCCGCACCTCATTCCTTGCCGGGAAGGATGGTGCTCCAGCACGCCGTTATGAAAGAGACTGGGCCAGAGCAGCATCGCTCGCAAGATATTGTGACACGGCTGCAGGAGAGAGAGGGGGTACAGGAACAGTCAATTATTTGGCGACAGAGATTGGTGTTTTTTTGGAGAGCGAGAGTTGTTTATTGGGATGATGCGGGCGGCATTGAGGAGGCGAGGCGAGGGTGCATGAGGGGAATGTTGTACATGTTTGCTTAGATGGATATGGGCGGGGCAGAAAGCCTCCAAATATGCCTTCAAGTAAAAATGTTTAATTACTGAGCAACAGAGGAAGGAAATGTAGCCGATTTTTTACTGCCATAACTTAATGGCCTATCTTGCAAAATAAGAAATTTATACAGGCTTAATTTGAGAGATTTGTACCCTAAAGATTATCTCAGTAGCGGGGTTGCTCACCAAAAGTGTGACTGGCGTTAAGAAATCCAAAATGATGCACGGTCCATGAAATCTGGCAGCAAGCTTGCCTGCAGGAACAAAATTCTTAACCATAACTTGTTCTCCAAACTTTAAATTGGATGGCCTCCGTCCACAATCATATCTCAAATGTAATGTTACTAAGTAAAGAAAGAGAACCAAGGCTGAGATGAGATGGACACATCGAAACAGAAAATCGAAAAGGTACAACACTTCCGGAACACGCTATGAGGGAAGGCTGTCACGTTTAACTCATGACAGAATAAAAAGGATAATAGCATATACTTCCGAGGAGGAATTCTTGAGAGATAGAAAAAATCGAGAACCTCATACAGATAAACCTCATATCAACAACGAAGGTGGTTTACTACCGCATAAATACTTCCCAGAATTAAAGCAGGATAACTCCCATGAAGTGAATAATTCACACTGAGGACTTCATCGGTAAATCCAAAGGCCAAAACACGCCTGATACCGATATAAATGTACTACCAGGGATAATCACTCCGATATGACCTCAATACACCCATGTCAAAAGGACAAAGCACCAAACACTAATTATACAAGAAAATAGGTTGCACTACAACTTCACAATATACACCAAAAAATCTCGAGAAGATGTATCAATACCCTAAAAGGAGCAACATACTCCAGAAACATCCTCTCATCCTCTCACTTCATAAATACCCTTATTCAGAAAAGAGAAAATGCGTATCGAAAAGTAGCCTAGAACTCCATACAAAATCTCATATTATATAAAATATAATCCTACAACTAATCAAGATACAAGGACATCATGGGTGAACCGGTCAAGAAGACCAAATAGCGGGTCGATAATTAGGGTAGAAACACATCTGGAATGAAAAGAAAGAATTCCGGTGTTAAGCTGGTCCTATCAAAAGGAGGGGACAGAAAGGAAGACAGAGAAATGTAGTAAGCTTAACTAAGAACAGTTTAAGTATGCTAGAGGAACTACCCCATATGAGCAATCTCCAACTGCAGTGGGTTCAGCAGGAGGACGAGTAGCAGAACTTAACCACAAGAAGCACATACTTCATTCTGTGCACCTTGAAATCATTACCAGACCTACAATGCGCCATGTGACGCGAAATTCGAGAAAACTGCGATACAGCACAGAGAATAGAATCGGAACATGGCCTGCATAGGACAGGGTACGGGACAAGGAATAATCAATATCCATTCAAAAGAGAAAGCAATTACGGATTGTATATATATACATGGCATCAAAGGCAAGAAATGAGAAGAGAAAACGCCCGATTCTAAAAGCAAATCGTACCAGGAAATCCACCACCCCCATACCCTGCTACCATTACACATCAACACAGTACACGACATATACGCGCAGATACTTACCTCGCTTACCTCTCTTCGTAAATTGCCGTGGATGGACTGGAACGAGCTAAAACAGCTCGGAGCTGGATCCGTGCATAGACAAAGGGAAGCGAAAGGACAGAAAGGCATGAACCCGTAACCCCCATGAATAAAAGAATGGATCAAAGAAACTGGGGTTTATTATAAACACACATAATATTAGAATGAGAACAGAAATGTGAGGCTGCATTAAAAGTTACTTACATAACTGTAGAATATTGAAACATCAAGTAGTATCCCGTTCAGTGACATAGTAAGTTTCGTGTAACAGTACACACGATCGCACTACACACCTACGTATGACTACATATAATTTACAAATTGGTTTGAGAAAATAATGTGACGTGAAACACATCATCGAGGGAATCAGAAAATGGAACCACTAAAGGAATAATACAGTCGCGGTAATACGGGCCGCGCACATATTACAGTTTGCATCCGCGCTCCAAGCGAGCGTCCATTCGATGCCAGCGCGTCCTAACAAAAGCAAAGCACAGCCTCCAAAAAGGAGCAGAAGCGAAGGAGAAAAAGATGTTGCCACAGTTACAAAAACAAAAACTAATCGCTGACAATGGACTAAATAACGGCCTAGAAATATAAAATAGCACACTACACATGGCCCTAATCGGCCAACAAAAACGAAAAGTAAAATAAAGAAAAATTAAAATTGAAATTACGAGATACGGAGAGTACTATAGACCGTACACAAGCAGACACCACAGGCTCGCGCGCTCGCGCGCACACACACACACACGCACACACACGTATGAACAAGAAGAGAGACCCAATATAAAATCGACCCAGATCCGGCCGGAGTGTAAAGGCACGCGACGTATATTATCGCACAGGATAGCGAAGGATATCATGGGCTCACGAGCATGGTTCGAACACCGCAGATGCAATGCTGGACCGCCGCAAAATATAGGCAAGGCTGATCCAAATATAATCGTAGCAATCACAACACTCGTCGACCCGCTACACGGGACATCCAAATTGCCTCACGCGGACAAACATGGATTAAACCCCGTAGCATCAAATCACACAATACACCAATGCTCAGCCATGATTTCAAATGATGAGTAAACAAAAATGCATGGTCTCAAAACCCACAAACACACACAGGCCCAAATAAACAGATATGTAAATACCACTCTCCGTTCCCACGCGTGTGCACACAAAGAAAGAAAAAATTAAAGCACACACATAAAATGAAGTAATTAAGAGCCTGCAAAGACAGGTGATAAAAGACTACCGAAATACAATCACACAGAACAGTTTTTTGTAACTGGCATGAAAATGAAATAAAATGAATGAATACCTGGGAGCAGCAATCAGGAGTCTCGAAATATATACCTTAATCAAAATAAAAACTTCAAGCAGAGAACCGAGCCTTGAAACAAGTAAATCCACGATAATAACAATTCGCAGATCAAGAAGCATATATTAAATTCCAGTCTGCTTATCACGTTTGATGCGACCATTGTTGGCATCGCGAGCAGACCAACTTAACACTCGGAGAGCGAGAGACAGACCGTGTCAAAGAGACTGTGTATAAACACAGATGGCAAGAGCGCCATCTTCAATGAGAAACTATAAGTTTCACGTCGCATTCGGGTAATGTTATCGCTAATGGCGACAACGACAGTCAAGGAGAAGTAGGAATAAAGGAAGTGCACCACCAAGGCAGGCTTGGTTCGGCACAGAAATGAGTACGTATTAGAAACGAAGACCGATTAAGCTTAGCAAAATATTCAAGGAGCGGTCGGTCTAAATGTACCGCGCCTGAACCAGAAGAGTAGATCTACACCAGATAATTTAGCCCACGGGCATACGCAACGACCTTGCCACAGAAACAAACCACACATTAAAGTGGCGACCGATAGGTAAAGCAAGAACAAGTACACAAGTTAAGGAGCACTCAGGACCGAACGACAGGATCCAGATCACACAACCAAAATAATAATCATCACTCAGAAAGAAAACGCTTGAAATGGGGCAGCTCAAAACGACTTTAAGTTTCACAATATGTTTAGCAACCGTGCCGCCAGACTGGACCTTCCTAATTAGAAGCTCGTAAATCAGTTCCTCCTTGTGCAGTTACCCGGGTGAAAGGACTTCGCGAGGGCCAGATATCGTGATATGAAAATTTAAACATTTACAAAATTTCCAGCCACCAAGAAAATTTTCAGATTTCGATGTAGATTTCAATTAGTAGCCGACGAAAGAGGCTAAATTCAGACCCATTCAACCACGCTCTGGTACCACTTGTTACGGAGTTTGTGGGTCACAGAGAGGTGCGGGCTTGAATGGGTCTAACGACGGCAATTCAAAGATTGATTTAAAACTTTAAAATCAAAGTTTTCCTTCCTTTTATGCTCCTTTTTATTAATTTCAATTTTTTTACAAACAAGTCGTTCTTAGACAGAACAAAATTTGAAGGTACAGATTTAGCTTGTTAACTTAGTTACAAGGTTGGAGAAAATAAGAAAATCAACAAATTTGTCACTTAATCGTCTGAGATTACAGCTCCCAATTTTACAAATGTCCTTTGAGCGCTGTGACTCCATCCACTCAATAATCAAGAAGACAGACCTCCCAATTTCTTTTACAGAGAATTTGCAAGGAAAATCTTTCTCAGAGCACTTTGCTCCACCACAACTTTACCGCCTTCCAAAAGGCACCATTTAACCATCACAAAGAAAACTCAAAAGAACGTGTCAGAGAAATTAAGAATACCTGGTGGCAACAGAAAGCTCAGAAACTTCAGAAATGATCTAATACTTGGGACCTGAGGGACTTTTACGCAGGAAAAAAAAGAGCTGTGTGGTCCACCTCGCTCTTCAGCAGGTATGCTGTAAACTGCTGATAACTCTACCACTCTTACTGACATCCATGAAATCTTGGAGCGTTAGAAGGAGCATTTCTCCACCCTTCTAAATCAACCTTCTACCGCTGATGAATACTTTCATCGTGATGTGCCTCAACAGTCCAAACGTCATGAATGGCAGTTTGGCAGTTCCGCCAAGTTACCAAGAATTCAGTGCAGCTCTCAATCATCTGAAACCCAGAAAGGCATCTGGCCCAGAAAACTTCCCTCAGGAGATAATTCAGTGTGGGCACAACTGATCTGATGTTATGTGCAAGGCAACGCAGAGAGCAACAGTATCCTGCCGGCTTAGTCTTCGATGACCTGGAAAATCCATTTGACTCTCTTCCAGGACCTGTTATATGGGCGGTAATGGTACACTTTGGATGTCCTCAGCGTTTTGTTGATCTGATTCAGCCTCTCCATGATGGCATCAGAGTAGGATCTCGGACGAATTTTCTATATGTAATGGACTGAAACAGGGGTGTGTTCTTGATACAACACTATTTGCATTATATTCGGCTGACAAGCTACGAACAACACAGGTGTGGAGGCTAGGTATTGTTTCGCTGGAGGGTTTTTCAACCTAGTTCACTCCCGGAGGCTCACCGAGGTTATAAATGTAACCAAAATGCTGTATGCAGATAAATAAGCTGCCCGTCCCTAGAGACAGGGCTGTCGCGAGGGAAGCATTATGTATAATTTCGTGCGGCGTTTTCTAGGCGTGTGCAGCCCTTGTAAGGCAGACCCTAAAACAACGGGAGCTACGTCAGCATTTTCCCACGAGGTCACTGACCCCGTCATGGTCATTGACATCATCACGTTACGGTCACGTGCTAATGATGTCATGGCCGCGTGCTACTGTTTACAAACAAGGCCACGTGCTCGTGTTGTGACAGCTGTCGTCTTCACAGCTGTCATCTTGGCGGGTCCTGACAAGATTTTGAACACGTGCTCGTGTTATGGGCGCTGAATTTGAATAAGTGGGCGAGGCTAACCTCACAGCTGTCATCTTGAGGGCTCCTAATGTCACTTTTTGACAACGTACACTTGTTTGTACAGGTGAAAAGCGCTAAATTTGAATATGTGGGCGACCCTAACCTCACAGCTGTCATCTTGACGGAACTAAGGCGCGCAACAGTGCAAGGCTAACCTCACAGACGCTGGGGCATAACTACACAGGACCTAGTTTTACGGTCAGATGACCTACCCGAAGCCATTTTGCTAGATGCCCTTCCCGAAACCATCTTGGAGGGGCCTAACCTTCTTTTACGGTAAGATCCCTTCCCGACGCCATCTTGCTAGATGACCTTCCCGACACCACCTTCGAGGGTCTTAATCTTACAAGGCCCCTTATTTTACAGGCAGTTGCAATTTCCGTCGTCATCTTGACAGATCCCCTTCCCGACACCATCTTGTGGCTTTACGTCTCCATCCGACGGGCAAATAACTATGATCACACGTCCTCTTCCTTTACCAAAACCGCATCATTACTTGGTTGTGCAACTGCGTTATCGTGAGGTCTGCTTACGGCTTTTCTTCTCCATCCGACAGAGATATATCGTCCTATTCTTTATCGTCTGGCCTCTTACCTCCTCCTCTTTATCGTCAGTCCCTAGATGCCTTCCCTCATCCTCCCTCCTCCTTCTCATCATCTGTCCTAGTTTTACAGATAGGCTACCGGATGCTCTTTATAACGCAAGGAAGATAATAAGATAAAATTAATTATGTAATGAACAATAATGTACATCTACTTTTACGGTTTTCGAACAAAATGAAAATCATAATTTTGTTACTAATACAATTGAAGAGCTATCTGAAAAATATACCCGATCCCAAATAATTTAATAAAATATCATTACATGTTAACTACACATTAATAACACCTATTACCCCATTTGGCTGCAGATATACTTACAATATTATTATATTAAACGCGTAAGCATGGTGTAAAGTGCCGTCGCCATCTTGCTCAAGGCTTTACGTCTCCATCCGCCGACGTCATGGCGTGACCTCCCTCTCCTAAACATGTCGGCAGAGCGCAAGCAATCTGTACAGGTACAACCCCGTTACAGAGGAGAGGAAATGCGTTGTGCTGTGCCCTCTACTGAGAACATGATGGCAACAATTTCGTGTTTAGAACATACGTAGTCTGTTGTTATCTTACCTTAATTATAAATTACAAATATACATGTACACTGACTGACAGTGACAATGCAACACCAAGGAGGAGTGGTTCGAAAGGGATGAAAGTTGGGGGAAAAAACAGAGACGGCACGGATGAATAATTGATGTTTATTTCAAACCGATATGCAGGTTACACAATGCGCACGGCATCGACTAAGTAGGATGTAGGACCACCGCGAGCGGCGATGCACGCAGAAACACGTCGAGGTACAGAGTCAATAAGAGTGCGGATGGTGTCCTGAGGGATGGTTCTCCATTCTCTGTCAACCATTTGCCACAGTTGGTCGTCCGTACGAGGCTGGGGCAGAGTTTGCTAACGGCGTCCAATGAGATCCCACACGTGTTCGATTGGTGAGAGATCCGGAGAGTACGCTGGCCACGGAAGCATCTGTACACCTCGTAGAGCCTGTTGGGAGATGCGAGCAGTGTGTGGGCGGGCATTATCCTGCTGAAACAGAGCATTGGGCAGCCCCTGAAGGTACGGGAGTGCCACCGGCAGCAGCACATGCTGCACGTAGCGGTGGGCATTTAACGTGCCTTGAATACGCACTAGAGGTGACGTGGAATCATACGCAATAGCGCCCCAAACCATGATGCCGCGTTGTCTAGCGGTAGGGCGCTCCACAGTTACTACCGGATTTGACCTTTCTCCACGCCGACGCCACACTCGTCTGCGGTGACTATCACTGACAGAACAGAAGCGTGACTCATCGGAGAACACGACGTTCCGCCATTCCCTCATCCAAGTCGCTCTAGCCCGGCACCATGCCAGGCGTGCACGTCTATGCTGTGGAGTCAATGGTAGTCTTCTGAGCGGACGCCGGGAGTGCAGGCCTCCTTCAACCAATCGACGGGAAATTGTTCTGGTCGATATTGGAACCGCCAGGTTGTCTTGCACATGCTGAAGAATGGCGGTTGACGTGGCGTGCGGGGCTGCCACCGCTTGGCGGCGGATGCGGCGATCCTCGCGTGCTGACGTCACTCGGGCTGCGCCTGGACCCCTCGCACGTGCCACATGTCCCTGCGCCAACCATCTTCGCCACAGGCGCTGCACCGTGGACACATCCCTATGGGTATCGGCTGCGATTTGACGAAGCGACCAACTTGCCCTTCTCAGCCCAATCACCATACCCCTCGTAAAGTCGTCTGTCTGCTGGAAATGCCTCCGTTGACGGCTGCCTGGCATTCTTAGCTATACACGTGTCCTGTGGCACACGACAACACGTTCTACAATGACTGTCGGCTGAGAAATCACGGTACGAAGTGGGCCATTCGCCAACGCCGTGTCCCATTTATCGTTCGCTACGTGCGCAGCACAGCGGCGCATTTCACATCATGAGCATACCTCAGTGACGTCAGTCTACCCTGCAATTGGCATAAAGTTCTGACCACTCCTTCTTGGTGTTGCATTTGCTCTGTCAGTCAGTGTATTTTGCAATAAACAATTACATGCATAGATTCGAACACTGAAACTGAGCGGCAAACTACCTCTCTCCTTATTTCGCGACCTCAGAAACACATAGTCACTGTAACTGAATAAAAAATAATCTCTATTATAATTATGGATTCGATCCCTTTCCTCTTTGTTAAGTGGCAAAATAAAAATCTCTATTCCATGCAAAACATTGTCACTGTAACACAGAAAATATCTCTATTACAGACACGGGATTCGAACGCTGATCTCTCCGTTTAATGCTAGAGAAACTACCTGTCTAAACAAGATTCATGGCACAAAAACATAGTCAACGTGACTGAAGAAAAAATTACTATTACATGCATGGAATAGAAACTCTCTGTTGTGTAGTGAAAAACGATGTGAAATATAACAACAGACTACACACTGCATTAGGTGAGATAACCACACAACCTCTGATTTTCGTTAGTACACTTCTTTAGTGTTATACGCACAGGCAGACATTTAATTTGCTTGCACTCTCTAACGTAAAAACACAACACACAAAATACGGAATTGATTGTTATATAGAAGAGAATGTGCGACAAGCAAATGCTGTGAGCTGGCCCTTACACAAGTACACACTTTATTACTGCGCGCAGTAAAAATCTTAGATACAGCAAACACAAGAGATTAATTCTTCATTCATATGTTTTGTTTACCTGAGATTACCAATATATACTTACATATGGAAAAAATAAGGGAAATTTTAAATCATACATTAATATTTTGATATTTAATAATTTAATACTTTTGTATGCGGGTGTGTGCTTTGTGTGAAGCCATCAAATCAATCAATTAATCAATCAATCAATACTGATCTGCATTTAGGGCAGTCGCCCAGGTGGCAGATTCCCTATCTGTTGCTTTCCTAGGCTTTTCCTAAATGATTTCAAAGAAATTGGAAATTTATTGAATATCTCCCTTGGTAAGTTATTCCAATCCCTAACTCCCCTTCCTATAAATGAATATTTGCCCCAGTTTGTCCTCTTGAATTCCAACTTTATCTTCATATTGTGATCTTTCCTACTTTTATAAACGCCATTCAAACTTATTCGTCTACTAATGTCATTCCACGCCATCTCTCCGCTGACAGCTCGGAACATACCACTTAGTCGAGCAGCTCTTCTTCTTTCTCTCAATTCTTCCCAACCCAAACATTGCAACATTTTTGTAACACTACTCTTTTGTCGGAAATCACCCAGAACAAATCGAGCTGCTTTTCTTTGGATTTTTTCCAGTTCTTGAATCAGGTAATCCTGGTGAGGGTCCCATACACTGGAACCATACTCTAGTTGGGGTCTTACCAGAGACTTATATGCACTCTCCTTTACATCCTTACTACAACCCCTAAACACCCTCATAACCATGTGCAGAGATCTGTACCCTTTATTTACAATCTCATTTATGTGATTACCCCAATGAAGATCTTTCCTTATATTAACACCTAGATACTTACAATGATCCCCAAAAGGAACTTTCACCCCATCAACGCAGTAATTAAAACTGAGAGGACTTTTCCTATTTGTGAAACTCACAACCTGACTTTTAACCCCGTTTATCATCATACCATTGCCTGCTGTCCATCTCACAACATTTTCGAGGTCACGTTGCAGTTGCTCACAATCTTGTAACTTATTTATCACTCTACAGAGAATAACATCATCCGCAAAAAGCCTTACCTCCGATTCCACTCCTTTACTCATATCATTTATATATATAAGAAACCATAAAGGTCCAATAATACTGCCTTGAGGAATTCCCCTCTTAATTATTACAAGGTCAGATAAAGCTTTGCCTACTCTAATTCTCTGAGATCTATTTTCTAGAAATATAGCAATCCATTCAGTCACTCTTTTGTCTAGTCCAATTGCACTCATTTTTGCCAGTAGTCTCCCATGATCCACCCTATGAAATGCTTTAGACAGGTCAATCGCGATACAGTCCATTTGACCTCCAGAATCCAAGATATCTGCTATATCTTGCTGGAATCCTACAAGTTGAGCTTCAGTGGAATAACCCTTCCTAAAACCGAATTGCCTTCTATCGAACCAGTTATTAATTTCACAAACATGTCTAATATAATCAGAAAGAATGCCTTCCCAAAGCTTACATACAATGCATGTCAAACTTACTGGCCTGTAATTTTCAGCTTTATGTCTATCACCCTTTCCTTTATACACCGGGGCTACAATAGCAACTCTCCATTCATCTGGTATAGCTCCTCCGACCAAACAATAATCAAATAAGTACTTCAGATATGGTACTATATCCCAACCCATTGTCTTTAGTATAACCCCAGAAATCTGATCAATTCCAGCCGCTTTTCTAGTTTTCAACTTTTGTATCTTATTGTAAATGTCATTGTTATCATACGTAAATTTTATTACTTCTTTGGCCTTAGTCTCCTCCTCTATCTCGACATCATCCTTGTTACCAACAATCTTTACATACTGCTGACTGAATACTTCTGCCTTTTGAAGATCATCACATACACACTCCCCTTGTTCATTAATTATTCCTGGAATGTCCTTCTTGGAACCTGTTTCTGCCTTAAAATACCTATACATACCCTTCCATTTTTCACTAAAATTCGTATGACTGCAAATTATGCTTGCCATCATGTTATCCTTAGCTGCCTTCTTTGCTAGATTCAATTTTCTAGTAAGTTCCTTCAATTTCTCCTTACTTCCACAGCCATTTCTAACTCTATTTCTTTCCAGTCTGCACCTCCTTCTTAGTCTCTTTATTTCTCTATTATAATAAGGTGGGTCTTTACCATTCCTTACCAGCCTTAATGGTACAAACCTGTTTTCGCATTCCTCAACAATTTCTTTAAACCCATCCCAGAGTCTGTTTACATTTTTATTTACCGTTTTCCACCGATCATAGCTACTTTTTAGAAACTGCCTCATGCCTGCTTTATCAGCCATATGGTACTGCCTAACAGTCCTACTTTTAAGACCTTCCTTTCTATCACATTTATTTTTAACTACCACAAAAACAGCTTCATGATCACTAATACCATCTATTACTTCAGTTTTCCTATAGAGCTCATCTGGTTTTATCAGCACCACATCCAGGATATTTTTCCCTCTGGTTGGTTCCATCACTTTCTGAATCAGCTGTCCTTCCCACATTAACTTATTTGCCATTTGTTGGTCATGGTTTCTGTCGTTCGCATTTCCTTCCCAATTGACATCTGGCAAATTCTGATCTCCAGCTACAATCACAATTCTTT
The DNA here is from genome assembly GCF_040414725.1 of Anabrus simplex. Classification (NCBI taxonomy): domain Eukaryota; kingdom Metazoa; phylum Arthropoda; class Insecta; order Orthoptera; family Tettigoniidae; genus Anabrus; species Anabrus simplex. The sequence continues at coordinate 96,931,040 of NC_090274.1, read as the reverse complement.
CCATGTCGTTTCCCACATAGCTGACTATCCTATCAAATAATTCCGAATCCGCGTCAGTACTACCCTTTCCCGATCTGTACACTCCAAATATATCAAGTTGCCTATTATCTTTAGAAATGAGCCTAACACCTAGAATTTCATGTGTCTCATCTTTAACTTTTTCGTAGCTTACAAATTCTTCTTTCACCAGAATGAACACTCCCCCTCCCACCCTTCCTATCCTATCTCTACGATACACACTCCAGTGCCGTGAGAAAATTTCTGCATCCATTATATCATTTCTCAGCCATGATTCAACTCCTATTACAATATCTGGTAAATATATATCTATTAAATTACTTAATTCTATTCCTTTCCTTACAATACTTCTACAGTTCAACACTAACAATTTTATGTCATCCCTACTTGATTTCCAGTTCCCTGTTCCCTTATCACCGCTCCCTAGGCCATCCCGTTTCCCTGAATGTACCTCCCTATTACCCTTCCAAACAAATTTCCTAACTTATACGTACCACTGCGGTTTAAATGAAGGCCATCTGAGCGCAGATCCCTATCTCCTACCCACCCATTAGGATCTAGAAATTTCACTCCCAGTTTCCCACATACCCACTCCATAGTCTCATTTAAATCCCCAATCACCCTCCAGTCAGTATCCTTTCTACACAGTATTCCACTAATAACAATTTCCGCTTTCTTAAACTTCACCTGTGCTGCATTTACCAGATCCCACACATCTCCAACTATGTTGGTACTTATATCAGCTTGCCTTACATTGTTGGTACCAACGTGAAACACTACCACCTTCTCCTTCCCCTCCTCCCTCTCTTCTACTTTCCTCAACATCTGCCTCAACCTAATTCCTGGATAACACTCTACCCTGGTACCCTTTCCTCCACACACTTTCCCCACGTGTCTAACGATGGAATCCCCCATGACCAGAGCCTCAACCCTACCCACCTCATTTGATCCCCTCCCCTCCTGGTCAGACCTATCTTTCCTGATAGCTGCAGAAGCTACTTCCTCCTCCCTTTTCTCCTTCCCATGACCCTGTTCCACCTGTCTTTTCCTATCCTCTACTCTACATTTTCCTTTCCTACCTTTTCCCTTCCTCCTACTTTCACACATCTCAGCAACAGTTCCCTGTCCCTCATCTTCCCTCTGTTGTTCTACCTGGAGTGACTCGTACCGATTTCGCACAGACACCTGTCCTGAATTCTGATCCTGAATAGAGCCCTTAGCCTGCAATCTCCTTCCCCTTAGAACATTAGACCACCTGTCTTCTACAACTCCTCCCTTTCCTTCCCCTCCCTCTTGTACACCTACTGCAACCTGTACATTGTTTGAGGGAGTTCTATCTTCCTTCCTGTCTTCTGTGAGAATCCTAATTATCTCCCTCAAACTTTCCAACTCCTCCCTCATACCCCTCAATGCCTCGCCACATCCACAGAAAGTACACTCGCGCTCCTTAGCCATTCTTTACGGGGAAAAAAATGAAATTAAAAATAAAATAACTTATTTGCAAAAATAAATGAACGGAGGGATATATTGCCTGGGATAGTACACAACAATAAGGTAATTAATATACGACTACACTACAATACTACTTAGTCGTGCTCTATTTTTTTTATCCTACAACCCCTGACAGGATAAAAACTGCTAATTACTGAATATCGAAAGTAATAGCCTACACAAGAACTACACAATTCCAAACTGCAATTAAGCCTATTCTAATTACAACAACAGTATTTTAGTAAGAGTTTCTACGGATACCTCTACTACACCAGTACTACACAAATATTTTACAATAATAAAATAATCACACACAAAAAAAAGAAATGAACAAGATACTGCGTTTACCCGTGTCTGCCTGCATGTCACTAGAGGCTAGACTCAGTATACACATGCAAGTACATTACCTGTAACTTACCTACATGACCAATACCATACAGTTCTGACAATTATATTAAAATAATTATCACATTTGCGTCCTGGTGTTATAGAAAAATGTGGAAACCATAAAAATTAACAATATGACTACCTGTTGTATGGTTAATCGATTCTGACACTGTTCAATTTCGATTAATTCCCTGTCGGATATCCTGACCTGCCCAGGGAATTAAACCCCGGCGTCGCTATCTCACTATCGATGGATAAATCTCTAGCCGAGTAGTTTCTGTTATGTACGGTCTCTCCGAGCCACATTCTATTATTATTATTATTATTATTATTATTATTATTATTATTATTATTATTATTTAGAAATTGAACTTATAGTTATAAAAATAATTGTTAACTCTCTAATTCGATGCTAGGATGCACAACAACTTACGAGCCGTTTTTAAACTTACACTACGGAAAACCAACTTCAGGGCTGCCGACAGTGGGATTCGAGCCCACATTCTCCCGAATGCAAGCTTACAGCCGTGCGCCCATAACCGCATGGACAACTCGCCCATGTAATCCTTCAATTCAATTCAAAAGACCTGGGCCTAACTATACTCAATTACCATTTTTAGCGCAATTTTCATATGGCTGCAGTGAAAACAGTAAACCACGGAAATTTATAGGGTGAACCTACCTACAAGCAAAATTCACGATCTTGGGAGGGGCATAATTTTGTGGGTAGATAACCAGCCTAACCTTATTACGACACGCAGGACGCCAGCGGGAGTCAATTCAAAAGACCTGGGCCTAACTGCACTCAATTATCATTTTAGGCGCACTATTTTAGAAAAGTATCTGTTGGGGTTATCTTTATTTACAACATGCAATTGCTCCTTAATTATCATTACATTCTGTCCGTAGTGAAAACAGAAAATAACGGAAATCTATTTTGATGGCTGCTAACAGTACGGTTTAAAACCTGAATGCAAGCTTACAGATCTACACTATTCGCACAGCCAACTCAATAGGGGTCTAACAACGCGCACTATCAAATATTTTGTGGGCACAGTTTTACGGATAGGTATCCAGCGTTCCGAGTTATCCTTATTACGCACGACAACTACGAGACGTTAAATAAAAAGATCTGCACTGATATAGTAGTCCAACTACGGTACCTTGTGCGCAGGTTTTACGGTTAGATGTCCCTCCTGTTTATTTCATCTTATTACAACATGCATAACGTCTACAGGCAAGGAGACTATCTATATAATTTATATATTCCGCTTAAGGGTCTGCACACACTCGAAAAATAACTAACTAAATTTATTGTTTTTTTTTCTGGCTTTACAGACACGCGTGCAGTCGTCAGTCCAATGCAGTTTTGTGCGCCCCTAAGAGAGTCACATCCGGTCGGCCATACCAAAGTTATTTGCAAAGCCAGCATGCCCTCTTCCTGCTTGCTGCTACTGTGCGCTCAGCACGCTGTACAAAACTACCAGAATACCTGTGTATTAAATTCGGGTCTATAAATTAATAATATTAAATACACACCTGCTGTACAAAGGGAACGCGTCTCCGCTCGAAGGCCTGCAGATTACGAGGTGTCGTGTAACTGCAGATCGGGGCCGCTATCTGACACTCAGATAGTTCCTTAATTCTAATCACGTAGGCTGAGTAGACCTGGAACCAGCCCTCAGGTCCAGACAAAAATTCCTGACCTCGCCAGGCATCAAACCTGGGGCCTCCGGGTAAGAGGCAGACAATATTAATAACGGTAATAATGATAATTATAATATTTGTCAAGCCTAGAATGTCCTTTAATTTCTTACAGTTCATAAGCCTTGCCATTCTTTTGCACTCTTCTTACGTTTTATCTTCCCTGTGGCTGGAGTCAAAGGATGCATAATCTGTGCCCCGGCTGCTCGCCCTCTCGTCTTGTAACATGTCTACGATTCGATAATTTTCTACGTAGCGGGAAAATGTACAATACGAATTATTTTTTAAAACTGGTTATGCGATAACTCTGCCTTTGTAGGTAAATAATTGAATGGTGTGTGGCCTCGAAGGAGACCTGGCGCAGGTCTTTCGAGTTGACGCCATATATGCGAAATGCGCGTCTGTGATGATGGGCCTACCTGTAATGTATTCTAATGATGAAGACAGCACACACACCTAGTCCTAGAGCCATTAGAATTGACCAAGAAAGGTCTGGCTGGGAGAATCGAAGCCGGGACCCGATGAACTAAAGATCAGCACGCTAACCATTCAGTTATGGAGCAATAGGCCTTTGTATTAAAACCTAATATTTGCAGCGTACTACGTTTTTTAAACCAGACTGCGTGGCTCAGGCGGCAGCGCGCCAGCCTCTTACCGCTGGGTTCCGTGGCTCTAATCCTGGTTACGGAATGTGCTGGACAAAAGGGGAGCCACGACGGTTTTTCTCCAGTTTTCTCTATCATCTTTCATTCCAGCAACACTCTCCAATAACATGCCAGTCATTAATCACTGCCCAGCAACATCCGGGGTGTTAGCTCAAAAGAAGGATTCCCGTTGTTTCCTGTGTTCACTACAGTCGTATCGTGATGCAATTTCTAAATAATAATAGCATGTAGCCTCCTCTCGGAGAAGGCCTGGTCTGTTTTCTTTAACGCCCGAGTAGGTAGCTAGCATGCCATGTTGAGGTTGATTCAACAACCACGCTAACGATTACGCCATAAAACCCCATGTTAGCAACCGTTTTCGACCGGGGTCAGCACTTAACTGTGGTCAGCACGACGATTGTTATTCTTTGCTTTCTAGACCGGAGCCACTATCTCACAATCAGAGAATAAGCAGCCCTATAGTTACAGGTGAAAATTCCTGACCTTGTCGGGATCGAACATAAATCGAAGATGGAAGATTACAGGGAGTATCTATCCTCGCCTCCACACAAATCTCTCGTAGAGTAACTAGGAATTCGAACGATGGAATCCAGCGGTGTCAGAGTCGATTGCAGCGACCAAGTGCTATGAGGGCGAGAGGATTCGTCGTGCAGACCATAGCACACCTCGTAATTTTGCAGGCCTTCAGGGGGCTCTGCAGCGGCTAAGTGCTACGTGGCGAGAGGATATATCATCCTGACCACACGACACCTAGTAATCTGCAGGCCTTCGGAGGCTGTGCGGCGTCCGCTTGGTAGGCCAAAGGCCATTCAAGGGTAAAGTGCTATGGAGTATGGTAATGGGCATTACAACGCGCAGGTCGCCTACAGATGGAGAACATGCCCGCTGATTTATAAAGATTCCGTTGCAAGTGAGTTTGAAAACGGCTCGTAATTAGAGGGTTTACAATTATTCTTATAACGAAAAGAGTTTTTCTAAATAATAATAGCATGCGGTCTCGTGGAATCAGAGATAAGGCTGTTTGCAGATGATGTTATTCTGTACAGAGTAATAAATAAGTTACAAGATTGTGAGCGGCTGCAGGGTGACCTCGATAGTGTTGTGAGATGGACGGTGGGCAATGGTATGATGATAAACGGGGTTAAAAGTCAGGTTGTGAGTTTCACAAATAGGAAGAGTCCTCTCACTTTTAATTACTGCGTTGACGGGGTGAAAGTTCCTTTTGGGGATCATTGTAAGTACCTAGGTTTTAATATAAGAAAGGACCTTCTTTGGGGTAATCACATAAATATGATTGTTAATAAAGGGTACAGATCTCTGCACATGGTTATGAGGGTATTTAGGGGTTGTAGTAAGGATGTAAAGGAGAGGGCATATAAGTCTCTGGTAAGACCCCAACTAGAGTATGGTTCCAGTGTATGGGACCCTCACCAGGATTACTTGATTCAAGAACTGGAAAAAATCAAAAGTAAAGCAGCTCGATTTGTTCTGGGTGATTTCCGACAAAAGAGTAGTGTTACAAAATTGTTGCAAAGTTTGGGCTGGGAAAATTTGGGAGAAAGGGGACGAGCTGCTCGATTAAGTGGTATGTTCCGAGCTGTCAGTGGAGAGATGGCGTGGGAGGACATAAGTAAACGAGTAAGTTTGAGTGGTGTCTTTAAAAGTAGGAAAGATCACAATATGAAGACAAATTTGGAATTCAAGAGGAAAAATTGGGGCAAATATTCGTTTATAGGAAGGGGAGTTACGGATTGGAATAACTTACCAAGGGAAATGTTCAATAATTTTCCAATTTCTTTGCGATCATTTAAGAAAAAGCTAGGAAAACAACAGGTAGGGAATCTGCCACCTGGGCGACTGCCCTAAATGCAGATCAGTAGTCATTGATTGATTGCTTGAAGGGACTAGAGACTGTACATAACAGAAACTATTCAGCTATAGATTTATCCACCGATAGTAAAATAGCGACTCCGGTCAGGTCTCGGGGTTTAATTCCCTGGGCAGGTCAGGATATCCGATAGAGAGGTAATCGAAATTGAACAGTGTCAGAGTCGATTAACAACACAACAGGTAGTCATATTGTTAATTTTTATGTTTTTCACATTTTTTCGATAACACCGCGACGCGAATGTGATAATCATTTTAATATAATTCTCAGTACTGTATGTAATCGGTACTGTAGGTCAGTGAAAGGTGCTGTACTTGCATGTGTATGCCGAGTCATACAACCGGTCTAGCCTCGAACGACATGCAGGCAGACACGGGTAAGCGCAGTATCTCGTTCATATCTTTTGATGGCTTCACATAAAGCGCACACACACATAAAATATTTTAAAAATTTATTTGACATTCCCCTTTCCTTCACATGTAAGTAGATATTGGTAATCTCAGGTAGACAAAAAATGTGAATGAAGAATTAATCTCGTGTGTATGCTATATCTAAGTTATTTTTACTGCGTGCAGTATTAAAATATGTCCGTGTGTAAGGGCTACCTCACAGCATTTGCTTGTCGCACAATCCGTATTTTGTGCCTCGTGTTTTTTACGTTAGAGAATGCAAGCAAAATTAAATATCTGCGTGCGCGTATTACACTAAAGAAGTGTACTAACGAAAATAAGAAGTGGTGTAGTTTTCTCACCTAATGCAGTGCGTTTGTCATCATGTATAGTCTGTTGTTATCTCACACATTAATTACACATTGTTTTCAAGTATACGACAGAGAGCTTCAGTCTTCGATTCTATGTATGTGTTAGTAACTTTTTTTATTCTGTCACATTGACTACGCGTTTGTGCCATGAATCATGTGCAGACAGTTCATGAAATAAGGAGTGAGGTAGTTTTAGTAATTTCTTTACTCAAGCATTAAGCAGAGGGATCAGGGTTCGAATCCATATCTATAGTAGAGATTTTTTCTCTGTTACGGTAACCATATAATGCATGTAATAGTGATTTTTGATTTTGGCGTTAAACAGAGATGTCAGGCATCGAATCCATGCCTGTCATAGAGATATTTTGCCCTGTTACGGACACTATGTGTTTGTGAGCTAGAAGAATAAGGCCAGAGGTAGTTTGACGTTCACCTTCTGAGTTCGAGTCCATGCATTTAATTGTTTGTTACAAACATACATGTATATTTGTAATTTATGAGTAAGGTAATATAGCAACAGCATGTTCTAAACACAAAGTTGTTGCCATCTTGCTCTTAGTAGAGGGCACATTTCCACTCTACTGTAACAGGATTGAACCTGTAGAGATTGCTTGTCGACAGGTTTAGTTTGATAAGGAGAGGGAGGTCACGCTATGACGTCGTTGGATGGAGACGTAAAGCCTTAAGCAAGATGGCGACGGTACTCTACACCGTGCTTCCGCGTTAATTTCATAACAGTAACGTAAGTATACCTGCAGAAAAACGGGATAATAGGTGCTATTAATGTATAGTTAACATGTAATGATAATTTACTAAATTTTTCAGTCTAATCATCTCATCCGTTATTCTTTGCAAACTAGACCGGGCATCGACATCAGATTGCTCCTGAATTGTTATTAATAAAAAATTATGATGTTCGTTTTTTCAAAAACCGTAAAATTAGATGTAAATTATTGTTCATTACATTTGTTACGGTGTAACGCAATTTACCCTACCCTGAGAACCTATTTTGAACTGGCAACATCGCCGTAAAAAATCCTTAATTATTCTATACGACTAAGCGTATGGTTTCCCTCGTACACTAAGTGTTTTAGTGATACTTATTGAACATTATTTATATGCCTTATTGTGGACTAATGACAACGTCAATACATTCTCGCATTTCTGTATGGTGTGGACTGTTTCATTCCTCGTCTAATATGTGCTGCTATCTTCCGTCAATCACCCACAATAGAGTTCCCCTCCCCGCGCGCTCTTCTACCTATCGGAGCGCGGCTACTGCCCGAGGGAGCAAAACCTCGCCATTTTGTACTATAAACAGTTCGTTGCTGCGAGTCATGGCGTGCAGTTGCGTTAATGGGATTCTCAAGATGTTGGCGTCATGTTGGAGAATAGACCCCGGCTGAGGGACTTGAGATATGGGTTTGAAACCCGTTTTACTTCATCTTCTGCATCGTCCTATTAGTAAATGGTTTTAACTAATTCTGACCTGGGAAACCAAACTCTTCAGTAAGCGTCTGTAAGTATGTGAGGATATAACTCATCTTCGCTGAGCGTCTGCTTCACCCAAGTAAGTGGTTCATCATTTGGCAAGTTATATCCTGTGATTATGAAACTGCGAGGAAATTCATGTGATCCGTGTTTTGAAATTAACTATTTCATGGTGGAAGTTTATGAAATTAATTTTTTTTTTGGAAACTACAAACCGGACGGTCGTGTGGTTATTTCTACTAAAATATCAAGCTTATAAGCATGTAAAGACTATGAAAATAAGGAGATTTTACTTATTAACCATCATTTTCACCCGTTAATTAATCATGTAAATTCAAATTGTGTCGCGGCACTCTGTTGCCTTTATTCTGTGCGAGGTTTTGCAGTAGCATATAATTCTAGTTTCCTTGTTCTTTTTAAGGAAATCTTGCTTCTTCTGTTTTTTCCGGTATTTTATGTTTACTGAATTTCTAGTGTTTTTTTTAGGGTTTCTCGCCTTCGTTGTGCCTTGTACCTTATTGTGGGACGCGGCGTGTTTTTTTGGTTGCAATGGCAACGCTTTTCTTTTTGGGGCGTGATTGTTGATTGTTGCCGGTGGGTTTTGCGTGTTGGTTGTGTGACCTAAGATTACTGATGTATTTTCGACTGATGTGAAAGATTTCCCTATCCTCGCTTGGTCGTTTCTTGTTTTTCTCCTGTTTTCCTGTGTGATTATCGCTCGTGGATTGGATTTTTGTCCTCGCAGTTTATTAATTGGGCTAGAGTTTTATGTTTCTGCGAACCCTCATATTTCAATTAAACTGATCAAATGAGTGGGTTTTCCCAAGGTTTAAGCTTTAGTTTTAATTTCATTTTAGTTACGTTAACAAACGGGCCCGGGTACACTTCCTGTAGTCAATTTAAGTTTTTATTCGTATAATTGTCTGTAATAGTAATGTTATCAATCCGAACCTTTTCTTGTAATGAATTTGGTGTTATAAATTAGAGCCATTTATTTTTAGTTAATGATTTCCATCAGTGTTATTACCTGATAGGCCTGCGTTTTCAGTCTGTGTTATTCTCTATTTTTCACTGTTTATTTTCGAACGAAACAATTTTTATTCTCTCAGATGGGACGATGTTAGTTTTGGTTAAATGATAAGTTTTCATTCCTTGATTAAAGTTTTTGAAAAGTTAATCAAGAGTTTTCTTTCATTATCTAAGTGGTTCAACGCCAAAACAAGGGATCTAGCCTTTTTTTTCCTCTGGGTGATTTTATGGGCCGCATGGTAAGTACTTGATTGGTGTAATTTTCCTATCTTGTTTCTGACTTTCATTTTGCTTTTGGTAACTGTCTATTTCATACCGACCGGTGTTTGTTTGCTAACCGCTAGTGTGGTGACTTAACTGCGCTGGTGGCTTAGTAAAGTGGTAGCAGAAAGCTCTGGTTGCCTTCTTTTTCTTGAGGGCGCTGCTAACCATTGTCCTCTTTTCCCCTTTTTTCCCTGGGTAATTGTACTTGTGACGGCGTTGAATGGCTGGATTATGAAGGAGGACTATGTATGATAACTATATGCATAATTGTGAAAAGAAGTGCAAGTATCTTTCCTAATTTTTTTGAACTCTGTTTCATGTTCATTCATCATGTCCCGAGCGGTGTTGTTTCCATATCATTTGCGGAAAGCCAAACTCCTGTATGAGCTTCAGGTTCGTGGTTTGGAGAATGACGGCACTGCTACTGAATGTGCAGCTCGTTTGTCATCCCATCTCCAGGTTCCGGTTGATCTATCTAAGGTAGAAGTTAACAACTCCGGTGAGTCCATTCTTGAGATTAAAAGTAACGTAGAGGAGATTCAATCCTTCAGAAATGAATTTATTGAGGTGACGGCTACCAAGGCCCAAGTAGATCGGCTCAAGGCTAGATCATTCCACTATTGTGGGCGGATTCAAGACATTTTAACCATTAAACCTGCTGCAGAAAATGTTAGTGAGTTAACACGTTTGTTATGTCTCGCCTCTAGTATCTCAACTGAGTTAGACCTGATGTTAGCGTGTAGAGAGGTAGAAAAGTTATCTGTGGTTGACAGACAAGGTCCTTTGTGTCCTAACCCTAATAACCATCCTAACCGAGTTGCTTCCAATACTAATGAACAAGAGTCTACCTGTGTTCCTACTTCTGTGTTAGAAAGCCTCATCTCTAGGTTAAACGTTACCCCTTCTCATAATTCCCTTAAGGAACTGTTTAACGGAGTTATGAATTTTTCTGTGAATTCAATCGAAGAAACTTTAAGATTCCTAAGATTCCTTGTAGAAATCAAGGAATCCGCTTGTGTATACTCTATTGACGATCTGGACATGTATAGGGCCTTATTTTCCCATTGCGAGGGTATTTTAAAGAGAGAAATTTCTGAGGCTATTTCTCAGAAGTGTAAAATTGATGATTTTCATGAACTAATTTTTGATAAATTTATTCCCTCCTTAGCCCTTCAGAGTCTCATTCCACAGCATTGCTTCAGGACTCAGTACCTTCATGAGAATTTGCTAACATACATTGTTGATGTGAAATTCTTTTGTAAGGTGTTCCGAATTACGGTCCCTGAAGAAGAAATGGTAACTCGTATACTAAAAGGGATATCTCCTGCCTATCGGTCTTACCTTTCCCTTATGAGGTGTCCTACTAATTTCAGTGAACTTGAGGCCGCGTGTTCCTTCGCAGAAGATGTAAAGCACGGAGATGCGTCCAGATCGGTACACCTACCTCCCCCTATTAATCCCAGTTATCCAATGGGTTCTAAAACTGGTAATGGTTCTAATCTTAAAACATGTTTTGTATGTGGTTCTGTCGAGCATCTTAGGAATTCTTGCCTTTCCAAGAACAGAAAACTGGATATTTGTTGCTATTTGTGTGGTTCTCGTCAACATTCCAAAAATTCCTGCCCTAACTCCTTCCATAGACGTAGCAAATGACAAAAGGGTAATGGTAAACTATCTGCATTTCAAAATTCCGTGAATTCAAACGATGTGAATGAAGTTCTCTGTCCTCTTGAATGTAATAAAATATATGGGCTCGTTTCTTCCCATGGTACTTTCACTAAGGTGGAAGTAAATAATGAACCTGTCTTTGCAGTGGTGGATTATGGTAGTATGGTGAATTTGATTGATTTTGATTGGTATAATTGTCTTAAGAGTGCCTGTAAATTTTCTGAATTGCAACCCGTTGGCATTAAATGTGTTGCAGCTAATGGTAACAAATTGGATATTTTGGTAACTGTGAGAGTAAAACTAAGAATAGGAAATTTCACTTGGAAAATTACCTTCCTAGTGGCATCCCAACTATCCTGCATTGTAATTTTAGGATCTGGATTCTTGTCAAAAACGGGATTAGTTCTTGATCTTCAGGACAAAATGTTCTTTTTTAAATTTTCTCCCACCTGTAAATTTAAATTGATTGAGAGTTCTAGGGGTACCCTTAAAGTCTCTTGTGTATCTGGGTCTGTACCAGATGAAAATAGTGGTATTGGAAACTTAAAATTTGATCATTTAAGTAAAGAAAAGGCTGAGGTAATCCGTGCTCTCTGTAGTGAATTTCCTGAAGTATTCACCAGTAAATTAGGGCTAACTGATGTTCTTGAATATGATATCGAACTAACTGATACCAAACCTGTGAGGTCTCCCCCGTATAGACTCTCTCCTCCGCGTATGTTGGAATTAAAAAGGATTATTGAGAAAATGCTTGCGGAAGGGGTTATCTGACCTTCTACCTCTCCATATGCCTCTCCAGTTTTCCTTGTACCCAAGCCCTCTGGTGGCTTCCGTGCTGTTCTGGACTATAGGAAATTAAACCAGAAAGTGGTTCTTCAGTCTTATCCGTTACCGGACCTGCACACCTGCTTTGGGTGGTTTTCTGGGGCAAAGTTTTTCACAGTACTGGACTTTAACCAGGCCTACTATCAAATTCCTTTATCTAAGCGGTCGATACCTCTTACTGCCTTCATTACTGACTGGAATTTGTATGAATTTCTCCGGCTCCCGTTCGGTTTGAATTCTGGTGCTGGTGTTCTCACTCGTTTGCTTGATTTTATCTTCTCTGATATCAAATTTAAATGCGTTCTTAACTATCTTGATGATGTCGTTATATATTCGAAAACCTTTGAAGAACAAGTGACCCATGTTCGGGAAGTTCTTGAGCGCTTGAGGAAAGCTGGTCTCACCGTTAAGCTATCTACGGTAGCCTTTGCCCAACCGAGTATGTCCTTTCTTGGACACGTTGTCTCTTCCAATGGAGTTTTCATTGACCTATCCAGGACACAGGCCATTCGTGAGTTCCAGCCTCCTAAAGATGTCAAAGGCATTGCCCGTTTTGTGGGAATGGTTAACTTTTTCAGGAAATTTATTCCCAATTTCGCTGAGGTAGCTGCTCCTCTCAATCATTTAAGGCGGAAAGATGTGTTTCTGGGGTCCTCTTCAACAAGAAGCTTTTGAGAAATTGAAACTTGCTCTGTCGAACGCCCCTGTTTTGGCCATACCTGATTTTTATAAACGCTTTATTGTTCAGACCGACGCATCTGGAAAGGCTATTGCTGGTGTACTCATGCAAGAGTACGAGGATGGACGCAGACCTGTTGCATATGCCTCCCGTGTCCTAACTGATCTTGAGAGTAAATACTCTGTTTAAGAGTTGGAGTGCCTTGCAGTCCTGCTTGCCCTCGAAAAGTTTCGGCCATTTGTTGAACATGTAAATTTTGACCTGGAGACAGATAATCAGGCTTTGTCGTGGGTTTTGAACCGGCCCAAAAGAACTGGGAGGATCACTCGACGGGCACTTAGGATTTCTGCCTTTAATTTTCAAGTTAATCATATCAGAGGTACTGATAATGTCATCGCCGATAGTCTAAGCAGAATGTTTGATGGGGAACCTTGTCCTAAGGAAAAATCTGATGTTGTAAATTTTGATGAAAGTAATGTCGTTGGAGTTAGTGCCATCCTTACTAATCTACCTTTACTTTACCATGAATTTGAAGATCATCAGAAATCTGACCCTGAATTAAGTGAGATCATCGACAAAATTAATAATGGAACTCTAGTGAAGCCTTACTCTCTTGTCAAGGGTGTTCTGTGTTGTAAGGGTCGAGGAGACCATAGTTTCAAAATTGTTGTGCCCAAGGTGCTAATACCGATTATCTTCAAGTATTATCACTACTGTCCAATTGGAGGTCATTTAGGTATGTTGAAGACAAGGCACAAAATTAGGCAGTTTTTCATTTGGAAAAGGATGGACTGTGACATCAGAAACATGATTAAGTCATGTAAAATTTGTGCCATCAGTAAACCTAGTTTGAACAACCGTGTAGGTTTGTTATCATCCTCACAAGCCTCTCGCCCGATGGAGCGACTATTCATCGACTACGTGGGACCAATGGTTCGATCTTCTCAGGGGAACACTCATATCTTTGTGTGTGTCGATGCGTTCTCACGGTTCACTTGGATCTTTCCTACTAGGTCTACCACTTCTCGGACTACTATTAACTGTCTAAATTATATATTTGCTCCTTTCGGCCCTCCCAAGTTCCTTGTTTCTGATAATGCCAGTGCTTTCACTAGTCATCAGTTTAAAGGGTACCTTTTCGAGTTGTGTATCTCACATGTCACAACCACTCCTTATTATCCAAACCCATCTTATGCTGAAAGAGTAAATAGAAATTTGAAGTTTGCGTTGATAGCCTATCATCACAATAATCAATCTAAGTGCGACTCCTGTTTGCATTGGTTAGCCCATGCTTTCAACTCTGCGATCCATGAGTCTCATGGAAAAACGCCCATGTCCCTTATGTTTTCTTACATTCCATATTCCCCAATGTCAAATGTGTTTGCTATTGATGATCTTTTGCCTGATCTCTCTAAGCCACATGGTGTTCGGAAGGTTTGGGACGAAGCAAAGAAAAACCTGTCCGTGTATTATGAGAAAGCCAAGATAAGGTACAATTTGGGTAGGAAATCAACTAGAGTGAAGGTTGGCGATACAGTCTTCATTAAATGTTATCCCATCAGTAAAGCTGTTAATAAATTTTCTGCCAAGCTGGCGCCTAGGTATCAAGGTCCTTGCACCGTATTGTTTCTGTCCCCGGTATCTATGTTAGTGAGTGACCCGGTTGCTAAAAGAATTAGGCGTGTCCATCTGTCTCAAATTAAACCTGGTTGATGTACAGTACTGTTCTACTGTTTCCCTTCCTTTGGGTTTCTGTTTTGTCAAGCACCTGGGGTGCTGGAATCAACATACAACAGAGAACCTGCATTTCAGTGAGCTAATTAAACCGTTAACACGTTACTGTTTATTGTAAGTGTACTTGTCAGGTTCATTTAGGTACATGTTTCTGTGACTTTTGAACCTAAGTTTGTTATGTTTCTATTTGTTTTGGGACTGCCGATGTTTCAGAGGTGAACGTGGTGGTTTGGTGGTCACATGTCTGTTTCTTGGGGTTTGTTACCAATAAGTTTCCTGAGCTGTACACCTAATGTCTTACCTTTTCTGGGTTTAAATTTTTATTTATCATGTCAAATCTGCCTTGGCTGTGAGTAGGATTTGATAATGAATTCTTCGAGTCTGCCTTTCGTCATCCTTGCTGCTCATACTGTGGTATAGCAAAAATGTTATGACCGTGTCCTGTTGATATGTATTTATCCTCCTGTGCAGGGTATGTATTTGGTAGCCTTCTGAACTATTGGTTGCTCGTTTTAATTTGGTCACCTTAGGTGATTGTTCTAAAATATATTTTAAAAAAATTGGTTGAGTTTTAACTATCTGGTGGTTGATTTAATCATGGAATATTTTGTTCATATCCTAGACTTGTTTCTGGTGTTGGTGATGTTATCATTATTTATCTCTTTGAAATTAGGTTTAATATCTTATTCTGTATCTTATTTGTGGGCTACTATCGATTGTCAATAATAACTGTCCCTGAGTGCCATTTGTTTAAGCTTCGAAGATTAACACAGTTACTTACCGCTGATCAGTTTCTGCAATCCTTTTGTTTTGGTGAAATCCTTTGGGGTGGTCTGTTAACCTGTGTCGGAGTTGGTAGACTGTTTGCTTCGTGCATGGATCTTGGATCTTTATGGTTTTTCCATCTGTAGCTATTGGTTTCAGTCCCTCTTCATTTCTAGTGCTGCAATGCCCTTTGATAATTATTCTGAGAACTGACAGTAGTACCTCTATTCTTAGTAATCTCAATTTATTCCTTACTTGGCTTATGGTTTTCCTTTGGTTGAATATATTATCCCATTGTTTTGAAATTTTGTCCTGTTTTAAAACTACTCTTCCTCTATGGGTGATATTAGGTTGTCCTTTATGATGTTCATGGATCTTGTGGTATTTTATTCCACGCATTACTATTATCGCCACACTACTGAAATATTTTCTTGAATTTACTATCTTCTTGTTGATCTTATCGTTCTGTGCGAGTTGTGGAGTGTATGTTGGGGTGTTGACAGTACCATCTTCCATCTATTGATATTATGTTGAGTAGAGAAGTCAATACATGGACTTGAAGCCTGAGAAGTTATCTTCTTTTACCTTTGTGCTTGGTTTCCTAGTCCTGAATTTGGTGGTGGTGTGGTTTTGCACCATGAATTGGTTAAGATGCTGTGTGGCATGTGGTGGTAGAGGGACCCTGTTATATTGTCTCTTAGTGCTGGTTACCATTGCTCCTGTAAGGATTCTGTGAGTCAATATTAGTTGTGTTATTGCACTCTGGTGGGTGTTTAAGCACCTTTGATTGAACCATTGTGTCTTTGTGAAGATGGAAATTAATTAGGCAGTTTGTGCCTGCAACTCGTATGGTATGTTATGGACTTGGTGAGTGAAAATTGTAATTACCCGCAAAACCTATTGCCCTGATGTCATCCTTATTTCCACTTATAATATTGTAAAGTTCAATTTTGTTAATCCTACCTTCTATGGTTATTTTTCCTTTGGTTAATTTGCTAACATTAGTAGTTATTGTTGATTTGTCTGCTTACCGTTCTGCATTCTGGATTGTTGAGCGTGTTATTGCTTACCTATGTGCTATCACCTTTTGGAGTCATCCTGCCTATTAATTTGATGATCCCTTAGTGGAATTTATCCTTTCTTCTGCATGTTGTCTAGTAAATTATTATCACCAACATCGTTGCCTACTATGTACACTGACTGACAGTGACAATGCAACACCAAGGAGGAGTGGTTCGAAAGGGATGAAAGTTGGGGAAAAAACAGAGACGGCACGGATGAATAATTGATGTTTATTTCAAACCGATATGCAGGTTACACAATGCGCACGGCATCGACTCAGTAGGATGTAGGACCACCGCGAGCGGCGATGCACGCAGAAACACGTCGAGGTACAGAGTCAATAAGAGTGCGGATGGTGTCCTGAGGGATGGTTCTCCATTCTCTGTCAACCATTTGCCACAGTTGGTCGTCCGTACGAGGCTGGGGCAGAGTTTGCAAACGGCGTCCAATGAGATCCCACACGTGTTCGATTGGTGAGAGATCCAGGGAGTACGCTGGCCACGGAAGCATCTGTACACCTCGTAGAGCCTGTTGGGAGATGCGAGCAGTGTGTGGGCGGGCATTATCCTGCTGAAACAGAGCATTGGGCAGCCCCTGAAGGTACGGGAGTGCCACCGGCCGCAGCACATGCTGCACGTAGCGGTGGGCATTTAACGTGCCTTGAATACGCACTAGAGGTGATGTGGAATCATAGGCAATAGCGCCCCAAACCATGATGCCGCGTTGTCTAGCGGTAGGGCGCTCCATAGTTACTGCCGTATTTGACCTTTCTCCACGCCGACGCCACACTCGTCTGCGGTGACTATCACTGACAGAACAGAAGCGTGACTCATCGGAGAACACGACGTTCCGCCATTCCCTCATCCAAGTCGCTCTAGCCCGGCACCATGCCAGGCGTGCACATCTATGCTGTGGAGTCAATGGTAGTCTTCTGAGCGGACGGCGGGAGTGCAGGCCTCCTTCAACCAATCGACGCGAAATTGTTCTGGTCGATATTGGAACAGCCAGGGTGTCTTGCACATGCTGAAGAATGGCGGTTGACGTGGCGTGCGGGGCTGCCACCGCTTGGCGGCGGATGCGCCGATCCTCGCGTGCTGACGTCACTCGGGCTGCGGCTGGACCCCTCGCACGTGCCACATGTCCCTGCGCCAACCATCTTCGCCACAGGCGCTGCACCGTGGACACATCCCTATGGGTATCGGCTGCGATTTGACGAAGCGACCAACCTGCCCTTCTCAGCCCGATCACCATACCCCTCGTAAAGTCGTCTGTCTGCTGGAAATGCCTCCGTTGACGGCGGCCTGGCATTCTTAGCTATACACGTGTCCTGTGGCACACGACAACACGTTCTACAATGACTGTCGGCTGAGAAATCACGGTACGAAGTGGGCCATTCGCCAACGCCGTGTCCCATTTATCGTTCGCTACGTGCGCAGCACAGCGGCGCATTTCACATCATGAGCATACCTCAATGACGTCAGTCTACCCTGCAATTGGCATAAAGTTCTGACCACTCCTTCTTGGTGTTGCATTTGCTCTGTCAGTCAGTGTATATATAATATTTCCACTCTCCTGTTGGTGGGGAAGTGGTCCTGTTTGCTCATGGGCAGCAGTGTGTATCTACGGATATAACCTATTTTTAAATAACCGTGTAGTGGCGAGGTTCTTTGGGCTATCAGTTATGTGCGATGTTGGGTTATTGCCCATCACGTCCCCAGTAGTCATCTAATTGAGGTATCTCATTACCTTTTCTGTTTTAATTGAGTGTACTATTGTGGAAGGTGTTCCAGTTTTTCCTCTTCCAATGTGGGTTGGTTATGTGACTCCGTGTTATGTCCTCCTGAAGCCTTATCCATCAATTCTTGAATGGTACTTACCTCTGTGCTAGTTTGTTCCTTGCTTAGTGTACCCCCGCGGAATGACTGTTGCGCTCCCTACACAGAGGTCTCCAACTCATTCTACCCAGGGTTTCCTTTGCTTGGAAAGGCAGTTATGGCTTCACAATGTTTGTGCTCTGGTCGGTAGTTGCTCTGCTTGATGTGTCCTTCTGGGTTATGCGGGGTCAATTACTTATGATTTAAAATCTGCCATTCTTTATGGTCTAATTAGTTATTTGGGTTGAATTATGGTGGGTTCTTAAAAATTAATGAACCAGTGGCTCACTGTTCTGTAGATCTCAGTCTGTTTTTTTAAAAGGGGGTTCTTACTCATCTTATCCGTCTGTGGGTGTTTAAGTAAAGCTGTGTTTTGGAGATTGTATCTTGGTATATTGCTGGTTTTGGGGATTTTTCTTATAGTGGTAAGGGTTCTCCGGTGGAGCACGTGAATTGATTATTCTCGCTGTGGCTCCCTGTATAGGTAGGGAACCTTAGTGGACGTTACATCCATTATTCTCATTCACCTCCAACGTTTAAGTTTAGTGTATTGAACCATTTGGTACATTGCGGTAAGTACTGTAAGCTTGACATTTATGTTCCACCTTTGGAGTAGGGTGGGTTAAAATTACCTTTGCCTGTGTCTATCTATTATGTGTAGTAATCTTGTGATTTTTGGGTGCTGGTAGATTATTTGGTTCGTACCTACTTTAGTTAAACCTAATTTGTTTCCTTGTGTAATATAGTTTGGTGGGTCAATTGGTACGATTTAGTCTTGAGTCCGCCTTCTACTAAGTTAAGCTATGTGTGATTTATTATTGATTTTTTTAATTTTCTTTACTGTATGTATCACCGGACTTGTTTCTCTCCTTGTGATTTTTCCTTTTCTTTTGCTTACATGTTTGACTATTATGTCAAAAGGAAATGGGCGAGATAGTGCATTTCTTGGTAACCTAGAGAATATTTATTCTCTAAACTGTAATTATGAACTTAATCTTAATTTTCTTTAAACGGGTGAATAGTAATATGTAACTGGCTTAACTAGAGGCGCACCGCCTAGAGTGCGAAAATTCAATTAAATCTAATGGGTATGAACGTTAGGTAAATGGAACCCTGTTTGAGGGAAGCGTGATTTGTTTACTAAACTCTTGCCACCACAAACTTGAACTGAAGTGAGGATTGTGACATTAAAATGACTCAAGGTCGGCGTGTTATTGTTATGCATACATGAAGTCGTCATTTGTGGTCTCTATCTAATGTGGACATGATTTGAAATTTAGCTTACTTCTTGACCACTAAACTGAACTGGAAGCTATTTCAGTGAATACACTAGGCTTCGTGGGGGGGGGGGGGAGGGCTGTTACGGTGTAACGCAATTTACCCTACCCTGAGAACCTATTTTGAACTGGCAACATCGCCGTAAAAAAACTTAATTATTCTATACGACTAAGCGTATGGTTTCCCTCGTATACTAAGTGTTTTAGTGATACTTATTGAACATTATTTATATGCCTTATTGTGGACTAATGACAACGTCAATACATTCTCGCATTTCTGTATGGTGCGGACTGTTTCATTCCTCGTCTAATATGTGCTGCTATCTTCCGTCAATCACCCACAATAGAGTTCCCCTCCCCGCGCGCTCTTCTACCTATCGGAGCGCGGCTACTGCCCGAGGGAGCAAACCTCGCCATTTTGTACTATAACAATTCGTTGCTGCGAGTCATGGCGTGCAGTTGCGTTAATGGGATTCTCAAGATGTTGGCGTCATGTTGGAGAATAGACCCCGGCTGAGGGACTTGAGATATGGGTTTGAAACCCGTTTTACTTCATCTTCTGCATCGCCCTATTAGTAAATGGTTTTAACTAATTCTGACCTGGGAAACCAAACTCTTCAGTAAGCGTCTGTAAGTATGTGAGGATATAACTCATCTTCGCTGAGCGTCTGCTTCACCCAAGTAAGTGGTTCATCATTTGGCCAGTTATATCCTGTGATTATGAAACTGCGAGGAAATTCATGTGATCCGTGTTTTGAAATTAACTATTTCATGGTGGAAGTTCGTGAAATTAATTTTTTTGGAAACTACATACCGGACGGTCGTTTGGTTATTTCTACTAAAATATCAAGCTTATAGGCATGTAAAGACTATGAAAATAAGGAGATTTTACTTATTAACCATCATTTTCACCCGTTAATTAATCATGTAAATTCAAATTGTGTCGCGGCACTCTGTTGCCTTTATTCTGTGCGAGGTTTTGCAGTAGCATATAATTCTAGTTTCCTTGTTCTTTTTAAGGAAATCATGCTTCTATTTTTCCGGTATTTTATGTTTAGTGAATTTCTAGTTTTTTTTGGGTTTCTCGCCTTCGTTGTGCCTTGTACCTTATTGTGGGACGCGGCGTGTTTTTTGGGTTGTCATGGCAACGCTTTTCTTTTTGGGCGTGATTGTTGATTGTTGCCGGTAGGTTTTGCGTGTTGGTTGTGTGACTTAAGATTACTGATGTATTTTCGACTGAAGTGAAAGATTTCCCTATCCTCGCTTGGTCTCTTCTTGTTTTCCTCCTGTTTTCCTGTGTGATTATCGCTCGTGGATTGGATTTTTGTCCTCGCAGTTTATTAATTGGGCTAGAGTTTTATGTTTCTGCGAACCCTCATATTCTTAACTATTTCAATTAAACTGATCAAATGAGTGGGTTTTCCCAAGGTTTAAGCTTTAGTTTTAATTTCATTTTATTTACGTTAACAAACGGGCCCGTGTACACTTTCTGTAGTCAATTTAAGTTTTTATTCGTATAATTGTCTGTAATAGTAAGGTTATCAATCCGAACCTTTTCTTGTAATGAATTTGGTGTTATAAATTAGAGCCATTTCTTTTTAGTTAATGATTTCCATCAGTGTTATTACCTGATAGGCCTGCGTTTTCAGTCTGTGTTATTCTCTATTTTTCACTGTTTATTTTCAAACGAAACCATTTTTATTCTCTCAGATGAGACGATGTTAGTTTTGGTTAAATGATAAGTTTTCATTCCTTGATTAAAGTTTTTGAAAAGTTAATCAAGAGTTTTCTTTCATTATCTAAGTGGTTCAACGCCAAAACAAGGGATCTAGCCTTTTTTTCCTCTGGGTGATTTTATGGGTCGCATGGTAAGTACTTGATTGGTGTAATTTTCCTATCTTGTTTCTGACTTTCATTTTGCTTTTGGTAACTGTCTATTTCACACCGATTCATAGGCTGTACCGACCGGTGTTTGTTTGCTAACCGCTAGTGTGGTGACTTAACTGCGCTGGTGGCTTACATTATTCATTTTATATTATTTTCATCCCTGCGTTATAAAAGGCATCGGAGGAGGGAAGGCACCTAGGGAGAGACGATAGGGAGAAGAAGGGAGTGGGTCAGACGATGAGGAGGCCGTCTATGTGTCGGATGGAGACGTAAAGCCTCAATCAGACCTTACGATAACGCAGGTGTGCAACTAAGTAGAGATGCGTTTTAGGTAAAGGAAGAGGAGGTGTGATCATAGTTATTTGTCCATCGGATGGAGACGTAAATCTACCAAGATAGGGTCGGAATGGGGAACTGGCGGGATGATGTCGGGAAGGGCATATTGCCGTAAAACTAGGGCCTTGTAAGAATAGAACCCTCCAAGATGACATAAGGGAGGTGGCGTCTATTATTTAAAATTTCGCACCTCACCCTTGTCAAAAGCACGTGGTGTGTCCGCGCCCAACACCTTCCAAAAGCACGTGGTGTGAGGCTAAGTCCCATCAAGGTGACAGTTGTGAGGTTAGGGTCCTTCACTTCTTGAAAATTCTGCGCCTCATACTTGCCAAAAGCAAGTGGTGTGTGGCTAAGTCCTAGCAGGATGGCGAAGGGAAGGGCATCTAGCCTTAAAACTAAGGCACTGTAATGTTAGACCCCTCCAAGATGTTGTCGGGAAGGGGAATCTGGCAAGATGGCGTCTGAAGTGCATCTGGCCTTAAAAATCGGGCCCTGTAAGTTTAGGCCCCTCGAAGATGGTGTCGGGGAAGGTAGATCTAGCAAGAGGACCTGTGTAGCGTCTGTGTGGTTAGCCTTGCACTCATGCCACAGCACGCGGTCGTGTTAACAGCTGTCAATCAAAAAAGCACGTGGTGTGTGGCTATGTCCCGTCAAGGTGACAGCTGTGAGGTTAGAGTCCTTCTCTTTTTCAAAATTCCGCGCCACATACCTGCTAAAAGCAGGTGGTGTGTGGCTAAGTCCCGTCAGGATAACAGCTGTGAGGTTAGGATCGTTCTACTTTTCAAAATATCCCACATCTCCCTTGCCAAAAGCACGTGGTGTTTGGCTAAGTCCCGTCTAGATGAGAGCTGTGAGGTGGGAGTGCTTCTCTTTTTTAAAATTCCGCACCTCACCCTTGTCGATAGCACGTGGTGTGCTTCTAAGTCCCGTCAAGACGACAGCAGTGAGGTTAGGGTCACACACTTATTCAAATTCCGCTCCTCACACCTGTCAAAAGAACATTGGGTGAGGTTAGAAGCTCTCAAGATGACGTTTGTAAGGTTAGGGTCACTAACTTAATCAAATCCCGCGCCAAAACACAAGCACGTGTTCAAAAGTGATTTTAGGACCCGTCAAGATGACAGCTGTCGAAACACGAGCACGTGGCCTTGTTTGTAAACAATAATTCGTGGCTGTGTCGTCATGGGGGTCAATGACCTTGGGAGGGGACAATGACCTCGTGAGAAAATGCTGACGTAGCTCCCATTGTTTTAGAACCGTGTTGCTCTACTACTGTCAATCGCATTCATATGGAAAACTTCGAACCAAATGATAGGCCTAATAGCGTTGTGTGCATCAATAATTAGATACCAAATTTATGTTAGGAAGATTTTATAAGCATGGAAGGTGGTGATCAAATTCGAGTGCCACACAACTTCCGAAGTTAAAACTATTGATGCATATTCTGCCTTTATCCCTTTCAGCCAACGTAGCTTACTAGAACGATAAGTAACTCAGTCCCTAAGAGATCGAGGAAATCGTGACCAAGAGTTATGATTGAGAGACGAAAATGATTTTAAGTGATGGTGCAAGAATGATGTAAGATTTAAGTAATAGTTCTCAGTGTTTTAGAGCGGAGGTGCGTAAACCAAACATAACCCCATTTCTCGTGAGTGAGAATGTGGACTACGTTTTTTTATAAATTACAAGATGATATGCAATCAATTCCGTTAAGTTTTCGGTGACTAGTGGGCTTGCGTTCGGGGGATAGTGGGTTTGAGCCCCATTGTCGGCAGCCCTGAAGTCTGATTTCCGTGGTTTAACATTTGAAATTAGGCAAATGCTGTTGCTATACCCCAACAGAAACCACGTTCTTTTCCATCCTTTATCGCCATAAAAAGTATCCGCCCATAATTAATATATTTTTCTCAGTTACCTGCCTGCAGAAGTTAATTTCTTTTTCAGTAGCGTATCCTGGATGAGTCTGCACTCTGATGTGATTTTTTAAACTATATTCCCTCAATTCCAATGTATCATACAGAACGCAACTTACGTCTGGGCAAGAACGGCCTGAAGCCCAATACCCTCGCGCCGAAGCCTAATCGTCTCTTGGATGAAATTATATTGCCTTAGAAGGTATTTCTGGAGATCGTGATAATCAAGAGACCTCTCTGGTGATACTTTAGAACTGTGACTTTGAGTTCTTGGGTTGGGTTCATTTTTCACGATTGGAGTGTGCGTTTACTGCGAGTTGCACAACATTTATTATCGTACGCATGTGTTCTGTAATTCAATTCATTAATTTCCTCCCAACTGCTGAGACAAGGGTTCTATTCATTTCCTTTTCTTACATTTCTTCCGCTAAAATGTCTGAAAGAAATCATCAGTCCCCACCGTTAGAAGAAGATGATTTATGGATCATCATAAACGAAATGTTGATATTTAGTGTGGGCGATAGTGATCTTAGTGAAGGCAATTCTGCCGCAGGGGAATTCGTGACAGGAATGTACATGGAATAAGTACTGCAGCCTGGAATGTACAGAGTTCGGGCCCAGCTAATGCGAAAATTTTGCAGTAAAGAGATAACACGTGATCGATTCTTGTTCAAGTAGCGATCATGACAGTGACGGTGACGATAATACTGATAACAGTCCAATCAGTGTAACTTCTTCGTCAACCTGGACCTAAAAAGGACAAGGAAGGCCCCACTTTGACCCAAAATTCCATCATGATACAAAAAGGTCGAGAGTTTAGGGAAAGCAAAACCGAGCGAAATATTTGATTTTTTTCATCACGAATTATGCCAGAACATACAAAAGGTACCCAGAAGAAAATCGCATATAAAACTCAGTTTAGTAGGAAAAAACGAAGGGGTAGAAGTCAAGACCGTGTCCGTACAAATAGGGACGAAATAAAGATTCTTATGGGCATATTGTTGCCACGAGGGATTGTACAGAAAACTAAATAAGGTCATTACATTTCTTGCAATTGCTGGTTGACTACCAACTCCTATTTCCTATGAGCGGGTGAAACGGAAGTCATTTTATCTTGCCAGGCTGAGTGGCTCAGACGGTTGAGGCGCTGGCCGGCCTCAGACCCCAGCTTGGCATGTTCGAACCTGGCTCAGTCCGGTGGTATTTCAAGGTGCACGAATACATCAGCTCCGTATCAGTAGATTTACTGGCACGGAATATAAGTTCTTGACTAAATTCCAGCACCTCAGCGTCTACGAAAAGCACAAAATTAGTTAGTGAAACGTAAAGCCATTATTAATATTATTAGATATTCCTCCACATCTTTTCACATTTATCTGACAATGAGGCGTATAATGAACAAATTCCTCCCAAAGTATAAAAGATAGAGCCAGTACATGACCCCGTGGTATCAAAATTTTTGGAAGCTTTTACCACTGATGGCATCGTCTCAGTTGATGAGAACTCCTTGTTACGGAAAGGGTGCCTAGGGTGGAAAGTTTACATACCAAGAAAACGATCGCGTTCCAGAATCGAATCACACGAATTATGTGAAACCGAGGAGGGTATGTAACACGATCTGCTTCCGTGTGTATCATAATGAACAGCTGTAAAGGAAAAAACACAGTGAAGACTACAAATACTGTACATATTACCTATATTTTAGTGTAATGTAATCAGTTGGTGACAATTAAAAATTGTAGGTATATAAAACGGGTACCTCGGAAGCTCTAACCAACATAACAGTTCGTTTCGTATCATTTATTCCACTTAAATGTTTAAGTACATGGAAACCTTGTAAATCTAAAATTCACATGCAGAGAAATTTTTTCAGGAGATTTTCAGTAAACAGCATAAAATATGTACGTACACGTTACTGTATAAACGAAAACAAGAGCTTTGTCATTGGGAAGAAACGAACTCCGTATCACAGTATGAAAGCACTTAGTACGTTCGTCCACAAAGGATTCAAAAATTAAAACAGTACAGTTTCTCACCAATTACATTCAATATAATGAAGTAAACATTTCCTAGTGGTCCTTCTATTGTTCATTTTAGTCTAAGATTGCTTTTATACTGTAAGTACCGGTTCACTTCCAGGTGGGGAGAGCTTTCCCTGATTGAAGAAAATGTTTAACTACTAGCTCAAAAAAATGATTTTAGGACCCGTCAAGATGACAGCTGTCAAAACACGAGCACGTGGCCTTGTTTGTAAACAATAATTCGTGGCCGTGACGACGTGACCGTGACGTCATGGGGGTCAATGACCTTGCAAGGGGACAATGACCTCGTGAGACAATTCCGACGTAGCTCCCATTTTAGAACCCGTGTTGCTCTATTACTGTCAAATGCATTCATATGGAAAACTTCGAACCAAATGGTAGGCCTAATAGCGTCGTGGCTGCAGGATTTGCCACCGACACTGCAGCAGGCCACAGAGTCGGTCTAACAGATCTCATGTGGACTCATACCGTTGTGTGCATTAATAATTTGACACCAAATTTATGTTGGGAAGATTTTATACCCATGGAAGATGGTGATCCAATTCGAGTGCCACACAACTTCCGAAGTTAAAACTATTGATGCCTATTCTAGCTTTATCCCTTTCAGCCAACGTAGTTTTCTAGAACGATAAGTAACTCAGACCCTAAGAGATCCAGGAAATCGTGACCAACGTTGTGACTTCTCGCCCGTGTGAGTCCACATGTGAAATCTTAAATGGACTCCTAGCTGCACGACTTCCCAAGGACATTAGAGCGATGTGACTTCTCTCCTGTGTGAGTCCGCATGTGACGGGTCAGATGGACTTTGAAGCTGAAGGATTTACCATAGATATTGCAGCAATATGGCTTCTCGCCTGTGTGAGTGCGCATGTGATCTCTTAAATGGATTTTCTGGCTGAAGGATTTGCGACAGACATGGTAGCATTATGGCTTATCGCCCGTTTGAGTCTGCATTTGACAATTCAGGTCGACTTTGAGGCTGAAGGATTTACCTCACATATTGCAAAAATATGGCTTCCCGCCTATGTGAGTCCGCATGTGATCTCTGAAATAGATTTTCTGGCTGAAGGATTTGCCACAGACATTGCAGGATTGTGGCTTATCGCCCGTGGGATTCCGCATGTGACGATTCAGATTAACTTTGGGGCTGAACGATTTACTACAGAGATTACACCAGTGTGGCTTCTCGCCTGTGTGAGTCCGCATGTGGAGTCTTAAATGGACTTTTTAGATGAAGGATTTGACACGGACATTACAGCAATGCGGCTTCTCGTCCGTGTGAGTCCGCATGTGAATTATTAAACGGACTTTCGGGCTGGAGGATTCGCCATAGGCACAGCATCATTGTGGCTAACACCCGTGTGATTGCGCATGTGGCGATTCACATTGATTTTGAGGCTGAAGGATTTTCCACAGATATTGCAAGAAAATGGCTTCTCGCCTGTGTGAGTCCGCTTGTGATCGCTTAAATTGTTTTTCATGCTGAAAGATTTACCACAGAGATTGCAGGAAAATGACTTCTCGCCTGTGTGAGTCCGCATGTGATAACTTAAATGGTTTTTCTGTCTGAAGACTTTGCCACAGACATTGCAACAATGCGGCTTCTCACCTGTGTGAATGCGCATATGATCTCTCAAATAGATTTTCTGGCTGAAGGATTTGCCACAGACATTGCACCAATGCGGCTTCTCACCTGTGTGAATGCGCATATGATCTCTCAAATAGATTTTCTGGCTGAAGGATTTGCCACAGACATTGCAACAATGCGGCTTCTCACCTGTGTGAATGCGCATATGATCTCTCAAATAGATTTTCTGGCTGAAAGATTTACCACAGACATCGCAGCGATGCGGCTTTTGGCCCATGTGAGTCCGCATATGACATGTCAGGGTACCTTTGAGGCTAAACGATTTACTACAGACATTGCACAAGTGTGGCTTCTCGCCTGTGTGAGTTCGCATGTGATCTCCTAAATGGTTTTTCTGGATGAAGAATTTGCCACAGACATTGCACCAATGCGGCTTTTGGCCCGTGTGAATCCGCATGTGACGTGTCAGAGTACCTTTGAGGCTGTACGATTTACTACAGACATTGCACAAGTGTGGCTTCTCGCCTGTGTGAGTCCGCATGTGATCTCCTAAATGGTATTTTTGGCTGAAGGATTTACCACAGACATCGCAGCAATGCGGCTTTTGGCCCGTGTGATTCCGCATGTGACGCGTCAGAACACATTTGAGGCTGTACGATTTACTACAGACATTGCAAAAGTGTGGCTTCTCGCCTGTGTGAGTCCGCATGTGGAGTATTAAATGGACTTCCTCTCTGAAGGATTTGTCACAGACATTGCACCAATGTTTATTATCGCGCGTGTGTGTCCGCATGTGACGATTCAGATTGACTTTGTGGCTGAAGAATTCTCCACAGATATTGCACCTGAAATAAGTTCCTCCGTTATCCGGAGGTTGATGATCTGCGCAGCTCACCTCTTGTTTCGACCTACAGTGAAAAGATGAAAACGATGTTAAGAATTATATAACAGTCAACTCCGCTACAACTCTCACACTAAGGAAAAGCTACTGAACATTCCACTCACTGACATCACATGTTACTCATGAACATCACATTCCTGAGAGTAAACATCATGTGAGGTCAAATTCAGGGTGTAATAAATTTGAAAATCTGTCACTTGTTACGAGGACATATTGCGACCTTTCTCTCGAATGACATTATTATGCGCAAGAAACTCCTGACGATATAGGAATGCACGAGCTTGTAGCCCTCATCAGAAATGGTCCATTAAAAAAAGTACAAGGTCTTTAATCCGGTAAATATGTATGTATTTAAATCCGTATACGTCTGTCCTCCTAGATAAAGGACGGCATATGATTTGATCTTGTTCAACCACACTGCAGTTTGTGGCAGGCGAGTAATAATTTTGTAAAAGCCCTTTTTGCGATTGTTTCAAAGAATCTCAGTCTTGTAGATATTAATAAAGTCGAGAACATTGTTTGCCGACAGTCTGCAAGATCTGCTGAACCATGGCAAATCATTTATAAATATTATTTACTCTCCCGAAAATATACTTATTGTATTTGTACATTGTATTCATACCAGTGCAGCATTATAAAATATCAGTGTGGCAATTTCTAATTATATAGCTTTGATGTGCAATCAGATCCGACATACTGTAAATGAAGGACAGTAGGTTCATACAAGGAAGTTCGTACTACTACCATGTATTACATCAGTCTACGTTTTAAGTGGAGACTAAAAGCCCTATGCTTATAATGTTACTAGCTGATATACCCGTGCTTCGCTACGGGATTCTCAGAAATACTGACTTGGTGATTTTCTTAACTGAATTAAACATAGGTCATTACAAAAACGTAAGTAGGAATGTAGCGATTGAAAGCAATGTTATCATATAAAATACTCGATCAAATGAAAAACCGCACATTTTCTCACTTTCAACGAACAGTATTACGGTGCCGATCTAACAGTCCAAAGTTTCAGAGCTGGAATAACCAGGTCGCAGACTGCCGTGAACACTCCCCTCTCATTATTCCGTTAAATATGCACACTACTCATTCCAATCAGTGCCTCAGGAGAGATTGAATAGCTCGATTGCTATGATGAACCAGTGTGTTACGTACCAGTAATATCAGAAAATGTATGAACCAGAGGAATAGCATGCTAAAGAAGAAAGTTATTTAACTCCCCAGGTTCTTCCCGCCAATATACAGGCAGGCTGTTACACTCGGTACGACGAAGCGAGTTGGCCGTGCGGTAAGAGGCGCGCAAATGTGAGCCTGCATCCGGGAGATAGTGGATTCGAACCCCACTGCCAGCATCCCTGAATATGGTTTTCCGTGGTTTTCCATTTTCGCACCAGTCACACCAGACTGTACCTTAATTAAAGCCTAGGCCGCTTCCTTCACACCCTTATTCCTTTCCTATCCCATCATCGCTACAAGACCTACCTGTGTCGGTGCAACGTAAAGCAAATTAAAAAAACTTCGGTACGCTGCAGTAATCATATCTATCGGGGATGAGTGGAAACAGAAGACAAAAAGCACATCACAACAAACAATGGTCAATGTAATGTTATTGTTGATAATGTTTCTGTGCTTTCTATATTGCAGGCCTTCACGTTAGTTATCTTTCGACTCTATGATATTAGGGCGTCTTAAAAATTATTTATATCGTAGACTGTAGTTCCTTATTCTCAGATCGTACATACCTATATTCACTAAATTCTGTTTACCCATTTTCTCGTGACTCGGCGCTGATATGGGCTTAGTAACAATAAATCCAAATTCATGAATATCTCCGTGATTATATGCGGTACGGTAACAATGTGAGACATAAGTGATCGGAAATTTAATAACTTCTTACATAACTACTACTAACTTACGACATAACTAAAGTTATGTTAGTTATGTAGTATTCATCGATACGACCACTAATAACATAAATAACTTATTTTAGAATTACCTTTCATGCCTTCCCCGAAACTAACATTTCACTCAGTGCGAATACAATTATTGATGGCATAGATTATAGCGACTTATTCCCCGACTTTGTATACCAATTTTCGTTAAGATACGACCACAAATATAATAAATATGTCAGAATTAAATTTTAGGCCTTCCCCTAAACTACCATTTTCTCAGTGTGAATACAATTATGTATAACCTATATTGTAGCGACTTATTTCCCATCTCTGTCTACCGATTTCCATTAAGATACGACCACTAACAATATAAATATTTGAAAATTAAATTTTAGGCATTCCCTAAACTGCCATCACTCAGCGTGAATACAATTATTTATGGCCTAGATTATATCAACTTATTACCCCGACTTTGCATACCGATTTTCATTAAGATAGGAACACAAATACATAAATATTTGAGAATTAAATTTCAGGCCTTCCCCTAAACTACCATTTCACTCAGCGTGAATAAAATAAGTTATAGCCTAGATTAAAGCGGTTCATCACCCGATTTTACATTCCGATTTTCATTAAATTATCTTCAGCCGTTTTCTCGTGATGCGTGTACATACAGACAGACAGACAGACATTACGGAAAAGTAAAAAATGCATTTCCTTGTTACTGTAGACATGACCGATACAAAAATACCATCCTTCTCAAATTCTGAGCAATGTACAGACAAAACTCTTATTATATATATATATATATATATATAGATATTCACCATACTGATGACCCATTTTCTCATAAATTATTTCAAGTAGAGACTTGAAATTTTTACTGAAGGTTATTGAGTACCCATAATGTACACTGATCTACACTCAATACGACAGCTTAGTTCATCAGTTGTAATCGAGCTAGCGAAGCGAGAGGTTGTATTGTGCAGTGAGTGCTGAGTGAGAAGTATGAATATTGCTTTAGAGCAATATCGCGCGGCCATAGGTCGATGGCACGGGCGAGTGAAGTGTGTGTGTACGCCAAGTGATAAGGTGCATTTACGAAAATCTGGGCTTGAGGGAACTATGATGGTAGCAGCAGTGGTGGCAATTCTTCTGATAATAGGAGGCATAGAAATGAACCCTAGACCAACGGGTTCATTGAGCTGGGAGGACATAGATAAGATTAGGGAAATAGTCAGAGATGCTTGCCAGTGTGAGCAAACGAGGGAGTTAATTCGCGAGCTGAGAAATGACATGACAGAAATGAAAGACTGTATAAAAGAAGAGAGAATAATTATGACAGAAAAGGTGGTGGAAAACTCTAGGGAAATAGAATTATTGAAGTCGAATATGAAGGAGATTGAAGGAGAAACTGATAAATTAAAGTGGCAACTGAAAATGACTATCCAGGACGCAAAGAGGAAAAATATTTTCATATACGGCATTCCAGAGAAGGAAAAGGAGGATTCGAATGATCTAACGAATAAAGTGTTGGATATTATAAATAACCATATCAAGATAAATTGTAAAGAAGAAGATATTGATGAAATATATAGGCTGGGGAGAGTCAAAGGGAAAAGACCTATTAAGGTTAAGTTGATTTCTGCTTTGAAGGCGAACAAAATTATCCTCAATGGGAAGAACTTGAAAGGAGAAAGGATTTGGGTAAGAAGAGATATGGATAAAGAGACAATCATGGAACAGAGAGTCTTGCGATTTCACCTAGTAAAAGCTAGGGACTATGGACTAAAAGCATACATAAGAGGCAAACGTCTTATAGTAGGTGACAGTAACTGGCCGCGTATCTGGTCAATTGCACAGCTACGAGAAATGGATAGACAGTTGAGTTCATCACACCAGGAAGTGCAACGGCCTGTAGAGGAAGGAATGTGTCAGTCAGCTGCCTGCACAGTGGCTGATAACGTACAATCTGATGACAACAGCGATCTGCATACTCTACAGAGGAACAGAAGACGGCAGAGGGACGAACACCTAGTGGAGGAGGATGGACAAACAGCTGACAGTTGAGTCGACACGAATCCAGGAAGTAGCGGCACACCTGATGACAGAACCAAGACTCTGGCTGGGAAAGATCTTCCAGCGGAGTTAAATAACAGTGGGAGGAACGACGAGGCGACCCGGATGTCAACAGCGGCGCCGCGTGGAGGAGCTGAGGATACATTCAGGCGTAGGTCAGTGAGTCTAAAAGACTTTTTTCAGAAGAAGGGGATGGGTTCAGGTAGTAGATTAAAACTCACAGAAGAACTATCTGAGAAGGACGTTATTTGCTCTCCGGAGGAAAGTATAATGGAAGTGGAAAGATCTAGAATAACTAGAAGTAAGTCAGGGAGTTTAGAACATAGAAGTAAAAAATAACTAGAGTTAAAGGTATCATGTGTTAACATTGAAGGAGTATGGAGCAAAATAGGTAACGAAGACTTTAAAGAGCTACAAGAAGAAATGAACATCCTTGGGCTTGTAGAAACTTGGGCTGATTACAAGAAAGACTTAAAGATAGAAGGGTGTATCGTATGGAGTCAATATGGATCAAGGAGATCCAATAGAGGAAGGATATCGGGCGGAATTAAAGTGGTTATCAAAAACAACTTAAAAGATAGAATACAGCGGTTAGAATCTGAGTTTAAGGAATTAATCTGGATAAGAATATTAGATAGGGTTAATTGGAGGAATGAAATATGTATAGCTTTTATATATAATCCATCTTTGAGCTCTCCATTTGCGCAGAATGATTTTTTTGAGAATTTAGCGACAGAAATCAGACGAATGAGAAGTACGTATGATCAGGCAAGCATTATTATTATTATGGGCGATCTTAACGCGAGGATAGGGGACAAGAAACCAGTTTATAGTCAACTTGTGGACGGGGTATTACTAGTTAATAGAAATAGCCAGGATAAAGAATGTAACAGAAATGGAGAAAAACTACTAGAGTTATGCGCGGTAGAGGAGCTTGGAGATGAGAGTGGAAAACTAACCTATATAGTAGAAAATGGGGGTAGTACTATTGACCTAGTTGTATGCTGTAGGGATAGTTTGCAAATTATCAAAGAGATAAGCATTAAGGATTGGGCAGAGGCAAATCATATGCCAG
Organism: Anabrus simplex; assembly: GCF_040414725.1. Classification (NCBI taxonomy): domain Eukaryota; kingdom Metazoa; phylum Arthropoda; class Insecta; order Orthoptera; family Tettigoniidae; genus Anabrus; species Anabrus simplex. The sequence goes on along the minus strand of NC_090274.1, from coordinate 96,897,734 downwards.
TATCTATAAAATTAATTATTCAAGAGATAGGAGCGCAAGAGATCGTTTACGATAGCGTACAGGAGAGGAAAATAGCTAGGTATCGTTGGAGAGAAGAATTAGGAAATGAGAATGGAAAACTAACCTATATAGTAGAAAATGGGGGTAGTACTATTGACCTAGTTGTATGCTGTAGGGATAGTTTGCAAATTATCAAAGAGATAAGCATTAAGGATTGGGCAGAGGCAAATCATATGCCAGTATCTATAAAATTAATTATTCAAGAGATAGGAGAGCAAGAGATCGTTTACGATAGCGTACAGGAGAGGAAAATAGCTAGGTATCGTTGGAGAGAAGAATTAGGAAATGAATTCAGAGAGTACTTCAATGGAGAAAATTTTGAGATTTGGAAAATAGGTATTGTAAAATTGATAGAAGAGAATAGAGTGGAGGAAGCCCTAACCAGGATAGAAAATTTAATAGGAATGGCAGGAAAAGGTATGAGGCAAAATCTAAGTAAAACGCAAATAAGAGGTGGATGGTATAATACAGAATGTGTAAAGAAAAAGTCACAAGTTATGAAGGCACTTAGGTTATACAGGGTGGATGGTGGTCAAGTAGCTAAAAACGAATTTTGTAAAAAAAGGAAAGAATACAGAGAATTGTTAAGAAAGACGAAGTTGGAATGGCAACAAAAGTTGGCTGCAGATATAAATAAAAAGTGCAAGGACAATGGCAGTAGGAAAGTATGGGATAAAATAAATCAAATAACCAAGAAGAAGTCGGGCTCTGGGGGGACCAATATAAGTTATAGTACATGGGTCCAGTATTTCGAGAAATTATTGAATAAAAAAAAGAAGACAGCTTAGTTGGGAAATATGTTTCAATTTTTTTACAAATGACCTTTTTTTCAAAATTTTGGAACGTTTATTAACAAAACTCTCAAGATATAAATGCAATTGCACTAACAAATGTTACTTACCTATATCTGAAGACTCCAAGTGTCTATCTGTTATCGTTTCTGAGATAATAGGTTATTTGTACAAGAAAAACATATGATTATTATAATAAATGTTTATGCAATTACTAGAAGCACCCTGGTCCACAGTCTGGATCCTGTTCCTTATCTTCCACACCAAGTTTCTTCTTTCTCTCCAATCTTTCTTGATCATGTTTTGAGCTGCAGTTCCTGCCTTTTTTATCCGTGATCGAAACATCTGAGAGTATCCTGACACCAAGTTCCTGTAGGACCCTCAGCCTTCCAACATTGCCACCATTAAATTTTACTACTGCATCCCATACACCCAAATGTAATGTTTTCTTCCCAACAAAAACATTTTTAGGAAAACGAAACCACACAAAATTGTTAAATGACATGTAGGGATTCTGAGTCTTCCCATGTAAGCACTTCCTTAACAGTTCCGTTGCTGCCAGATCACGGTATATTGGCTTTATTGCTTCCATAACAGCTTCTGGCAATGCATTCTGGTCGTGGTAAGTGTCAGCAGTTCCAGCTGCCTCAGCTCTCCTATATTTGCACCAGGTTTCTGGAGGAGAAGGGCACAGATGGTGAACTAATTTCTCATTAGAAGAACCCTTATGAAAATACGTGGCCCAAACTGCTCTTCTCATAGCCTGTAAAAACATTGCTATTCTCTCTGACTACTTTGCCGTAGTAGTTTTGTAGTTCATATTCTCAGTGAGCCTTCCAGAATGTTTTTTGGTTGTACCATCTGACACCTTTTTGTCCACATATTGTGCTTTCAGTTTGCGAAGATGTGTCCCCATTCTCTTTTGGAAGTAGCCTACACATTCCAACATAGTAATAACAGTATCACCACAGCACTTTGTCTTAGAGTCTCCATGTCCCAGGTATTGGACACAGCGAGCCCCTCGAGCTTGTTCAGAGCAATTGAAAATAGCTTTTACTGCAGCTGTCAACAGGCCCCTGCTTGTACCTTCATAGTTTTGTTTACTAGCTGATTGATGGACAGCTTTTTTGTCACCACTGCAATAGAATATACGAATCTAAGTAACTTATGAATATTTCACACCACAACTAAGTAATACTGAAAGTAAAAATACTGGGATAATGCACACTCTTTACGATAAATATAAACAAATGTCCTGCATTATTATTTTGGCAATCCTGCCAACCTAAAATAAATGAATATACCATGTCATCTGTTTTGGCAATCGTGCCAAACTAAAACAAATGAATATGCCACGTCCTTACACATAAAATAATTTCTGAGACAAGCTTTAGAAGAAAGTGTTGCGGTATGTAAGCCATATTTCTTATATTACTTTAAACATATTTAGGACCATCATAATTTAACAAATGATGCACCAAAATGAGCAGAAAAGACCCCGCTACAACTTGAGGCAAATAAAAGTCATATTTTCATCAAAAGGGATTTCAATTTCCCCTTAATTGCTGTCTTTAACAGAGGCCATTGGCAATCTAGAAACAACTATTCCTGATGAATTCCTGATGAAATGCTCAAAAAGCTGAAAGATAACGTGCAGATGATGGCTCTTTCCCCAACCCCGGTGCTTTCATTTCACCTACAGATACTGCTGTCATAGATATTATGATGGCGACAAAGAATATGGCTCAGGTTGTAGCGTTTTATTACAATGTTCTGATATCCTGGAATATTTGAACGCAAATGCAAGCAATCATGTCCTTAAATATTCTTACGAGTGTTCCTTTAACACTACACCTAAAAGGAACATGAAAATCAAAACTTGAGCCAGAATTCGAGATGACACGACATTGAATTGCACGTAGGGGATACTGCTGCTATATATCAGACGTAAGGCTTTTCAGGTGTTTGCTCTGACGAGTCTAGTGTCAGACCTAAGACGAAACGCTGGTTAATAGAGCAAACGCCAGAAAAGCCTTACATCTGATATGTTTTTGACAAGCTCTATTGGTGAAAAATATCTAATTCCCTCCATGGGAATTTAGAATTTTCCATACTGCTGTTATGTAACGGAAAGAATGAATTTCATTTTATTTCAATAACTTCATGGACCAAGTGTTATTTTTAGTAGAATGATAACATCGCTGAATAGCATCCAAATCTATACCTGTGTCCTCCCCGCAGGGTGGTTCTATATATCCTAGGAAAGAAGAGAGAGAAATACAAATATCTTGGCTAAATGTGACATCTGCCTGCAACAGGCACATGGGAAAAGTCGATCACACAGGACAAAATGCATCGTAACGTGAAGTGGGACTTCCCAATTCATGCTGTATGCACTGAATTCACATCTACCAGAGGAATGCATGACTTCCTCACAAGCAAAGTACTGGGAGGCTCGACTATTTGTTGTTATTGCACTCTTAGGAGAAAATAAGTGGACAAACAAAAAAGAGGGCAATGATTCCAGACGAGACAGGCTAGACCACTTGATCATCACACAATATATTGATATGGCCACCACAAGACAACACGTGGCAGAAAATACGACACTGGTTTGTATGTCACACGTTTTGTGTCATATCACAGCAAGGAAAAGGTGCATTACTGTGCGGCAATTCTTCTTTACGTGATTACGTTACAAGTGTTTTATCAGGTTCTCAATTAGTTTTTTCAGTAAAATGGTATTTCATTTTGTATTGATGAATATCCTCCACGAACCTTGTGCATTAATAATAATAATCGTATGGCCTCAGCTACCGTTTGCAGACATTTCGATTTGACGCCATCTGGCTGTCTGCTCGTCAATTTCGACGTTCCGGTTTACACTGTCTGCCATCTAGCGGACCTAGAGTAAACCGGATCTCTCTTGGACGTCTATGGCTGAGATTTAATTAATTTTGTCGGGTAAATACCAAATATATCACCAGAGATCTTTTACATGCCGACATCGTACGACATGGAGTGTCGAATGGACTTTTTTCCGCCCTTCAAAAATCCGACTACCTCTGCCGGGTTTGAACCCGCTATCTTGGGATCCGGAGGCCGACACTCTACCACGGACCCACAGAGGCAACTACCTTGTGCATTGCAATAACACATGGCTAGTCGCAGGTAACGGATACGGGTTCCCAATCGGCCTGTCGGCAGTCTTGAGCGAAATAAACTGTATTTGCTCTCGTAGACCGAACACACACAAAGTTCTTAATGACAACTTTGGCGGAGATGGAGACGTTCAGTACGGAGCGGTTCGCAGACGAGGTACTCTTCCTTCTTCGAAGTTAATACAGAAACGAGCGTAGCGTTCCTTCTCTAGAGGAGGGCTGCAAAAGGCGTCTGTTCATGTCCGGAGAGGCGTAACTACCTGCTGTCTTGAGCTCTAAAACTCTTCATAATAAGCCGGCCGTCATATAACGGAATAATGGAAATACGTGTCATGGAATCGGAACCAAGCCTAGGGCGTCCCCTGGAAGGGCTAAACAAGCGAGAACCCCCATTTGTATCGCATCACTGAACTACGTCTGGACGAAGTAGCGAATTAGCTACAGCACTTGACAGAATGCATATAGGCATCTGCAGGTGCAGGAAAAAAGATGGAGTGGAGAAAAGTCATGCGAAATGGGGTGCAGATACTAAATGATGTACAACGGAAACTGAAGAACAACTAATTTTGTTGGCATTGTTTTATCAGCAAAATTTAGACTGTTTAGTCTCTGAGGTGCAAATGTATGACAATCGCTTTATGTAACATGTCTACGTTCGGGATAGAAGGAAAATCCCATTTTTCAGTGCAACGCTCCACAAACTGGCCTGGGCACGGAAAGCAAAGGTGCCTTCTGGGCAGTGCTTGACAAGAATACCGTTGTTGCCTGCGATCTGAATGGACGTCAGACGGAGGAAACAAGAGCACAGAGCTCACTGCGGTCAGAAGAGCGATGACCACGACCAACGAATTCCCGATAATGCACAAACTAAAGAGCGTGATACTCATCTAGGCAATTGCTGCAGTGGCTAACATCCGACTCACAATGTATAATCTCAGAGATGTCGCAGACAAATTCACAGGAAATGGACCAAAATGGATAGAATTGTGGCACCTAAAGGAGGCTGACGTTGCAAAAATTACACTGCCACCAATCACCACAGTTGAAGTAGGCCGGGCTAAACTGTAAGACGCTGCACGCCCTATTCTTGGAACAACTAACTGAGGGCGACGACGACGGATTGGCAATGACACGTGGCTTCGGAATTACAATGTTCAGGATGCATTAACGTGGAAGGAACAGCTGTTCGACAAGTTTCTAGTTCATTGGAATGCCTACAAAGCAGCCAGTAGTATGCAGGTCTACATGTGAAACTAGACATGCGCGAATACGAGCGGGATATTTAACAGCTAGTCAAATCGAGGCATCATGAAACGGAACAAATCAAACATTTTTACAGCATCAATAAGGGAACAGACGATTTGCTATTCGACTGGCGGGAAGCGCGAGAACGCTGGCGGAACTACTTCGACAAAGTTTCAATCTTGGGATTTCCGTATCTACCAGTACCAATCACATCCGCTCAAAAATAAGGGAAACCCTGTCGATTTTTATAATTACCGCCATATCACACTTCTGAGCTACGCAATGACAGTTTTCGAACAAATCCTCAATAATAGGATTAGCGATTTAGCCAAAATTACAAAGAGCCAATCGGAGCAAATCACACCGCACGGCTGTTAGCTGAGAGACACTGTGAAAAGAATAAGAGGCTTCATCTCGACATTCTGGACCTTAAGAGAGCCTTCCATCGGGTACCTCGTGACCTTATCTGGTCAGCGCTACAAGAACGTGGCATTCCAGAGCACCTTGCAGAGAGGGTGCAATTGCTCTACGTAGAATGAAGCAGTTATGTCCAAGCTGCCGCAGGGGCATCTGATGACTTTCGCATAACTCTAGGAGTCCACCAAGGCCGTGTTGCATTACCACTGCTGTACATTCTTGTGATGGAAAACATTATATCAGACCTGCACAAGCAAATGCCACGGACACTTCTCTATGCTTATGTCATTTTGGCTGCAGAGAATAAGCTTGATCTGCAGCGCCAAACAGAAGGTTGGAACAATCGACTAGCGCAATATGTCCCGCGCCTCAACAAAAAGAAGGCAGAATGCATGACAATACATCGTCGAGAAGTTGGAACCATGCATGTTCACGGTGAAGATATAGCACGAGTGGTGAAATTTAAGTATCTTGGCTCCACAATCTCTGATGAATTCAACTTAAGATATACAAAGCCTGGCTGATGTGGAGAATGACAAAGGGCACCCTTGCGACAGTCGGATGAAGAACAATCTTAAATCGACCGAAGTGTTATCTGTCCTCTCGTGTTCCAGCTACCAAGGAGGTAGAACGACAATTAAGCGTCATGGATACGAAGATGTTTAAGTGGAAGGCTAGAATAACTAGAATGGATCGCATTTCAAATAATGTTATTAGCAAATGTCTTGGCATTGCACAGATCCAGAAGAAAATTGAGGAAAGGCGTGTGCGCTGATTTGGGCAATTGTTGCGTGCATAGGGTAATATATTGTGAGAGTCAGTATATACACAGGAAGTAAGCGGAAAGAGGCGCAAGGGACGAACTAGACAGCAAAGCAGAGATACAGTGCACAGCGACCCGAAATCTGCGAAAGTACATACAGACATGGTCCGAGACCGATCTAACTGGAAAAAACGTATCACAACACGACGCAGGACTAACACTAAAGAAGTAGAATAACAAGAAGCAGATTGATGGATATTCTATTGTGAAAAATCGGATACAATGTATATGTTACACATTGTAGCATTCCACTTAATAAGTTCCAATTCTCACCCCTAAAGCCTTATGTCCAATCTCTATAAATGACTTAATTTCACAAAATACTGTTTGAATGATAGAACGCTTTTGGATTTCGTGTTTAAGTGACTGCACTAAATGTATTTTATACAAAAATATATAACTCAACCAAATAAAAAATTCAGTATTATCTGTATTAATCGGGAGTGACAGTTTGTATATCCAGTGAAATGGTATGGGTACCAACAAGAGTGTCTGAATGGAATTTCACAATTCATGTTTCTGCTTACATCCATTAAAGATAGCAGATGATCAGATCAGTCAATTTATTTTCACCCTGATCAAGTCTATAAATATGAAAACGATGGAGGAGTGGCACAAAGTGTTCAGCTCAAGGCCATTTGCTCCTACACAAACGGAAGTTAACCTCTTCACTAATTATTTATCTCATGGCGATGTGTCTCTTCACAAATGGAAGTTAACCTCATCACTAACTGGTAAGCTCAGGAATATGTGTCCTTCCACAAGTCAGCAATTAGGAAATTTCATGAATCTTAAAACCTGTTCTTATGTAATTCAGTTCCAAACTGACATGGTAAACCTCTTAGACATTTTGAAAGAAATCATTGCTGCATGATATTTGTAAACTGCTGAAATGACAGTCCGGATAACACAGCGCCAGAGGTGAGATATAAAATAATACACAAAAGGCGTGTCACTTTGCTGGTTCGAGAGTGCCCCTGCACAAGATACGTTTAAGAACAAAGCTAAATTAAACTCCATTCAAAAATAGTAATATTCATTTTGTGTGTGAAAAGTATTCATAAGCAATATTTTTATTGGTGGCCATATTACAAAATTGTTCTCTAACGTGACCCATTGTGTCCTGTAACACAAGAATTACAAAGAAACAGCAGAATTTCAACCTAGAAGAGATGACGTATTTTGCGTTCTTTAGTTGTATGCATGGTTCTACTCTGACTAATGAGAGAGTGTAAGCTGATACAGGGCATTTCTGAGGACTGAAATGAATATTTCTTGCCACTAGTTGTGAATGTACAGAAGGAACAATTCAAAGCATCACATAACACATGAGAGGACTCTAATCACTAACAAAATCAAATAAACCGTTCGTAGTTTCCATCAATCAGGTTTGAAGTCAAATATTAGGCTATGACTAGGCATTCCAGAACGTGCTCATACAAGAGTGAAGCTAAGAGCACAAACTCGACCTTATACAATGGTTCCCCAGGGATTATCAAAGATCATTCTACACAGTAACCAAGAAAGGTGTGACAGCCAAAAATGAATTAGCAAGTAGTCCAATGGCACAACTACAGTTCAAAAACACTACTGCATTAAAAATTTTAAAACAGGATACACACTAGCAATACTCTGTTATGTCACTGATAAAAATAACAATTCGGAAATAATATTCTATGATTACATCATTATTTAACTACTCCTGCCAGATAATAAATTCACCTACTTGAAGAATTCTGGAATGTTCTTTAGGCAACCTGCACAAATTTAAAACTTCTCTTCTAGTTATTAGTTTATAATAACTGTGTAAATACGTTTGCAAACAACAAAGTACAAGCACATGACTGACAATGAGTACTGAAGTGAAAAGTGGGAAATGGCGGCAATCAGCAAGAGTGACCACAACACTGGAACAAGTGGTGAAATTACTTAACACAAAATAGAACCGGAAAGATCATAAAAGAGGAATCTAACCAAATAAATAATTCGAAAACTGACAATATTTGAGTTATAACACTATTGAACTGATTAATGAAACTAAATTACATTAGTCCGAAATTATTACATTGTTTACAATGTACATAAAAACATTTCAATTTGTGGATTTAGTTTATAATCTACAAACATGCATTTTTCTGTGTGTCACTGTTGATACATACGTAAAAAATTACTGAGAATATCTGGAGGCAATAGTGGCAGATGGCATTTCAGATGATAAGCATGTGATGAACAAATGAAGCAGTGACAGTGAAAGAAAGAATACATTTTTCACAGTTGCTTAGAGGTATTGTTTTTCTGCTAGTTGCTTTACGTCATGCTGACACAAAAATATCTAGTTCTAGAGATTTTTTGTACATATATATTCAACAAAACTACATGAAGGAACAAAAAATTTGATCTCAAAATTTCTTAATATTTCAGATATTTTTTTTTGCTAGTTGCTTTACGTCGCACCAACACAGATAGGTCTTATGGCGACGATGGGACAGGAAAGGGCTAGGAGTGGGAAGGAAGCGGCCGTGGCCTTAATTAAGGTACAGCCCCAGCATTTGCCTGGTGTGAAAATGGGAAACCACGGAAAACCATTTTCAGAGCTGCCGACAGTGGGGTTCGAACCTACTATCTCCCGAATACTGGATACTGGCCGCACTTAAGCGACTGCAGCTATCGAGCTCGGTGTCAGATAATTTTAACAAATAGAATTTTAAGATATAAGTATTTTAAATGTAACTTTGTAAAGACAAGATTAAACTGATAAAAATGGTAAGTTTCAAAGATAAAACAACCACTGCTCAACACAACTGGGAATAGGTACAACATATTCCATATTGTATAGGGTTTGTGTGTACGTACCTTGTTTCTTCTTTGATGTATGCCAGCAGCTGATCATCAGTATATTGTTCTATGAATATTTCCTTCTTAATATCTTCGGACTGCTATAAATAAGAAGAGTAGAATAAAGAAGTAAAGGAATAAAAAAGAGTATATAGTCCTAAACAAGAATCGGGTGAGAATATAAATTTCATATTGGCAAAATAAGAGTATAATTAATTTATCTCCCAATTTAAAATATAAACATTTAAGAATGGAAAGTAACAATCAAATTAAAATCACATTATTTGGAAAAGAGGTGTCTACCTCGGTGGCAAATGGCACACTAAACTGCATTATTATCAAGCACTAAATTTTAAATTGACAAGAAAAGAAGATATTTTCCTAAAATACAGTGTTATACAATTTACACTAACAATTTTTTTATTAATTACAAAGCTCATATTTCATAAATTTATATCATTTAAAAAATTCTACTCATAACATCTTCTGCACATACAAATATAATCAACTCATATACAGTACGTGGAATGACTTAAAATAATACTATACAACTGCTACAAGATTAAAATTTACAATGGATTTATTTATTTATTTATTTATTTATTTATTTATTTATTTATTTATTTATTTATTTATTACCATTTTTGGAACCTAACTAGCATAACGACCTGCTACGTCATAACCAGAGCCACTGCTTTTCAGATAAGTGATAAGAGAGATAAGAACATGAAAAGTACGTAGAATAGTATAGCAGTAGACAAGGTAGCGATAGAAGGGAGGAACATGAAAGGATAAATATAATCTCCAAATCCTTACCCAACACCATGCTCCTTCTCTTTCTGCTGATCCCTATTTCCAAACTGACTACCTATTATCCTTATCCTCTTATATTCACGTTCCCCTGTTCCCATCATTCTATACATGAATTAACTTGTCATCTCTTTGTTACTTTCCATGCTCCTACATCTATATAATTAAAGTTCGTTTGTTTTGCCGATTTTTCAGATAATTATCCGTTTGTCTGTTCCACTATAACGGTGAGACGGCTTTATAGAATTTGACCAAACGTCATTTTTAGTGTATACTCATCCCGGGGTAGCTTTTTATATGCATATCATTTTAAAATCTTTGAATAGATGGAGGATTTATAGGAAAACCAAAACGGTTTTCCTCCATTTTCTCTTACATTATTGATTTCCTGTAAACTCCGTGGACTGTATGTGAAACGTCTCTTCATTATAAACAACTTTTGTTATGTTCATAATTTATCTTACTCTTCAAATGACGGGAAGATTTACTATTTTCTGCGGGTATCATGCTCTGTAATGAGTGACCGACAGACCGACAACGATTCTACAGGTTACCATGGCAACGTCTCTGACTGCTTGCCAGCAGGGAAGTGCCGTATTGCCATTTTCGTCATCATTCCTGTAAATTCGTGGTTGTTCCTTTGGTAGAAAACAAGAGAGACATCAATCGGCAATTCTGCGGGATATTGGCGGAATATCGTTTGAGTTTATAACCGTCCTCGAATAGCTTAAGTAATGACAGAAATATCGATCATCCTTCTCTGTACATCACATTAAGACAATCAATCAATCAATCAATCAATCAATCAATCAATCAATCAATCAATCAATCAATCAATCAATCAATCAATCAATCAATCAATCAATCAATCAATCAATCAATCAATCAATCAATCAATCAATCAATCAATCAATCAATCAATCAATCAATCAATCAATCAATCAATCAATCAATCAATCAATCAATCAATCAATCAATCAATCAATCAATCAATCAATCAATCAATCAATCAATCAATCAATCAATCAATCAATCAATCAATCAATCAATCAATCAATCAATCAATCAATCAATCAATCAATCAATCAATCAATCAATCAATCAATCAATCAATCAATCAATCAATCAATCAATCAATCAATCAATCAATCAATCAATCAATCAATCAATCAATCAATCAATCAATCAATCAATCAATCAATCAATCAATCAATCAATCAACCATAAAATTGATCAATCACCATTGATCAGCATTTAGGGCTGTCAATCAGGTGGAAGATTGATTCTCAGTTGTTTATGTAGAAGAAGGTTGTTGAAATTCATGATCCTTTAGTAAATTATTTCTATCATTAAATCATCTTTGTATAAGCAAACATTTGCCAATGTATGTCCTTTTGAATTCCAATGCATCTCTCCAATGACATCTCAGAATATACTGCTTAGTCGAACAGCTTGTCTCCTTTCCCCAAGTCTTCCCAGCCCAAACTTTGCAACATCTGTGTAACACAAATATTTTGTGTGAAATCACCCACAAGAAATTGAATTGTTTCTGTAGATTATTTCCTGTTCTCTAATGAAGTAATTCTGGTGACGGTCTCATACTCTAATTGTGGCATTGCTGGAGATTTATATGTCCTATCCTTTAAAACCCCTAAATGAACTCATAATCATATTAAGAGATCCGAAAATTTTATTTTGAATTCTGTTTATGTGATTATCACAATGGAGTTCTATCTTTATTATGAATACCTAGGGACTTACAGAGATCCCCATGAGGAACATTCACCCCTTCAACAAAATATTATAATTAAAATAATTAAAACAGAGAGGACTCTTTTCATTTGTGAAACACACAACCTGACCTTTCGCCCTGTTTACCATCATACCATTGTCAAGGTCTTTTGCAGTCACTCACAATGAAGCGCCTTGAAGAATGCCATCTTCAATATAGTGATTGCAACAACTAGAGATGTCTCTACCAAGAAAAACTTGCATTATGCCCTCTAGTGTGAAGACGAACTATTAAACTCCTAAAGACATTCTTTATTTTGAGTTTACTACACTGAGTTGATTGTTTCTTGTGTGTCAAGATTGTCAAAACTTAAAATACGCCCCACCAACCTCAAAACTGAGCAATAGGAAATTTTGAATATGTATTTTTTCACCAGTAACAATCATCTTCTACCTATTTAATTAGCCAACAGGAACCGTCTTGTATACATTTGATTATCAAATAAAATTTGCAGGTGTGACGGGCGTTAGCCCAGAGTTCACCAGAACCATCCCCTTGGGTATAAAAGCTGGCACTTTTTCAAGCTCTCTTGTCCTACTGATCGTCAAGTTTACTGAGTGTGTGCTAATTGAGGAGGCGGAGGCGTCTCGCCCTTCATCGAACTTTACAGCAGATTAAGATAATGGCAGCTATTTAATATCTATGTGATAGCCTCTGAAAGCTAGCTCAAGGGGAAGGTTTCCCATCTCTAATAATGTAACCATACATTTCCAATAATCAAAAATGTAGATTTCCACTATGAATTTCAAACCATCCGAAAATCACTTAGCTTAAATTCGGGAAGAGAGAGTATGAAACCCTCCCGAGTTCTCTATCAACTTGACTTCGAGGAGACTATGATTTTGTAACCGTTTTCTATCTGGAACTAAAAATTTCTCCCTCTAGTCACCTCAGTAGTATAGGATTAATGAGCCCTACTAGGGTTTTAAGCTTCTAAATGTAAGTTCCAAGGAGTTCAAGTGTCCGCCTGGGCATCATTTTCATTTTTGGGCCAGTAACTTTAACCTGTGGTTTTTCCCACACAAAGGCCGGGTAGAATGAGTTTTCGATACTCCTGTAAAATTCAACCATTTATGTTAAGTGGATGGAGCCACAGTGCTCCAAAACATTTGTAAAATTGGGAGCTTAAAGCTCAGATGATTGACACATTTTGTTGATTTTCTAACTTCCCCTCCTTGTATCTAAGCTAACGTGCTAGTTATGTACCTGAAATCTTGTTCTGTCGCTGATTCACGTTTTTGTTAAAATTGGACATTTGAAAAAATAAGAAAACAGCCAAAAGGAAATATAACCTTGATTTTAAAGCTTTTAATTAATCTTATGATTGACGGAGATAGACCCATTCATGCCTGCACCTTTTTCACCCCTCTGTTCCACGCAAACAAGTGCTAGCAGAGCGTGGTTGAATGGGTCTAGATAAAGCCAATTTTGACGGCTACTAATAGAAATGTACATAGAACTCTAAAAATGTTCTTGGTTACTGGAAATTTTCAAAATTCCTATCATTTTCTATCAACATGTCTGGTCCTCGAGTAGTCCTTGCAAGCGGGTATTTGCGCAAGGAGGTATTGATGTATGAACTTCTAATTGGGAAGGTCCAGTCTGGAGGCACGGTTGAGGTAGATATTGCCAAACTTAAGGAATCCTTAGTACTTCCTATTTGTTTCCCGGTATTTGGGGGGAAAAAAGAGATTGATGAGGCTCTATCCACTATCACGGATAATACCACCGAGCTAGTTTCTGTATTTAGTGTTTTTGAAGTAAGCGGTACTTCTGGTCATCAACTTAAAGGAGTTCAGGCTAGACTGTTTCACTTCTATAATAGGGTTAGAGATCTATTTTCTCTGAAATTGAAGGATGATCATGCTAAGGAGGCGAGTAATCTAGTGGAACACTTGTTTGAAATGTCGAATAGAGTTAGTCAATTGTTGTCCGGGGAAGCTACTCCTAAAAGCGACAAGGTTCCTATGGTAAATTTGTCGACGGAGGAAGAATCTAGTAGAGCGATTGAGAGTAGGAAATCTGTTGATGCTCAACAACCATCTACCCCATCGGAACAAGTGTCGGACCATCTAAGACAACTTCCACCCTTCTTTCTGAGAAACGCAGTGTTTGAACCTACCAACCTCCAATGCCGTCACCTGTTATGTCGCACGGCTTCAGCAGCTTGCCCCACCACTTAGCCATGTTGCTTAAAGGAATATCCAAGTTATCCATTAACTCAACTATTGAAGTCATTGCGTCTTTAAGATTTTTAGTCGAATTTCAAGACCATGCTTTATTGTTTGCCATCTCTCACTCCCAAATACTTCAAATAATTTACCCCTCTTCTGCAGGTGTCTTCTCGGACAAAACTGTAAGAGCAATAGCTGATAGATCTTCAGTAGAAGATTTCCATGTCCATCTTTTGGCTAACTTCATTCATGCTAGAGCTATGTCATCTTTAATCCAGAAGTACTATTTCAGAGTAGAGAGGTTGGACGAGAACCTTGTTGACTTTATCTAAGATATAAAGTTTCATACGAGGGTATTCGCTCTTCATTTCCCAGAAGATCAAATTGTCCAAACTACAGTAGAAGGAATCTCTCCGCCCTATAACACGTACATATGTTTCGCATTTCGGCCCCAAACCTTCTCGGAATTAGAAGCAATGGCAGTGTCAGCCGAAGGAGTAAGGTACGCTGACACCTTACGAGTCGCCAAGGAGCCCCATTCGCCATCTAACTCTTCTCGGCCACCACCTCACCGAACATTTCCTACACGCAAGTGTTGCGCATGTGTATCAAGGGAACATCTTAGAAACAAATGTCCCTTGATAAAATCTAGTTGAACCAGGAACGGAGCTGGTCCGTCTCAAGGTTGCTTCAAGTGCGGGTCATTTTCCCATCTTGCTAAGAATTGCACCTTAAGTAACAGCACACCATCTTTTCAAATTCTAGTGCTGCCTCTACGACTCCATGTGATAGGAAGTGACTAGTGTCACGGGCTGAGTCACAAAATTCTCCTTCCAGAAGCTCAGCCCCTATTAGATTAGGGAATGCCTTAAAATTACTTCCGAGAGCCCAGGATTTGTACTATATCTCAGGTGGCAGATTCCCTATCAGTTGTTTTCCTAGCCTTTCCCTAAATGATTTCTAAGAAATTTGAAATTTATTGAACATCTCCCTTGGTAAGTTATTCCAATCCGTAACTCCCCTTCCTATAAATGAATATTTGCCCCAGTTTGTCCTCTTGAATTCCAACTTTATCTTCATATTTTGATCTTTCCTACTTTTATAAACGCCACTCGAACTTATTCATCTACTAATATCATTCCACGCCATCTCTCCGCTGACAGCTCGGAACATACCACTTAGTCGAGCAGCTCTTCTTATTTCTCTCAATTCTCTCCAGCCCAAACTTTGCAACATTTTTGTAACGCTACTCTTTTGTCGGATATCACGCAGAACAAATCGGGCTGCTTTTCTTTGGATTCTTTCCAATTCTTGAATGAGGTAATCCTGGTGAGGGTCCCATACAGTGGAACCATACTGTAGTTGGGGTCTTACCAGAGACTTACATTGCCCTCTTCTTTACATCCTTACTACAACCACTAAAAACCCTCATAACCATGTGCAGAGATCTGTACCCTTTATTTACAATCCCATTTATGTGATTACCCCAATGAATATCTATCCTTATATTAACACTAATGAACCCCAAATGGAACTTTCACCCCATCAACGCAGTAATTAAAACTGAGAGGACTTTTCCTATTTGTGAAACTCACAACCTAACTTTTAACCCCGTTTATCATCATACCATTGCCTGCTGTCCATCTCACAACATTATCGAGGTCACGTTGCAGTTGCTCACAATCTTGTAACTTATTTATTACTCTATACAGAATAACATCATCCGCAAAAACCTTACCTCTAATTCCACTCCTTTAATCATATCATTTATATATATAAGAAAACGTAAAGGTCCAACAGTACTGTATAGTTGTATATAAATGTGTTTTTTATTCAACGAAAAACTGCATTGAATGGTCTACCAGACTTACAGTTTTGTTATAGCCCTTCTACTATGAACAGTTACAACCTAAGCTGCTTAACATTTGTATAATTCCTACTACAAGTGCACGGGAAACTGTTTTGTCCTAAAAACGAAAAGTTCACCGTGCTAATGGTCATGAGTTAAAACTTTGTGTTAAGAACCAGAACATTTCGTGCTACACACATGATAGTGAATGGAACCCAGGGCTCACTTTTAAACATAAGGGCTCCTCCTCATTTTCCTGGCAAAAGGGCTTCTCTTCCTTATCCGTATGGCAAAAGGGCAAACGGCTCCTCCCCACTGCCTGGCAAAAGGGCTCGTCCTCCTAATCCCAATGGCAAAAGGGCTCCTCCTTATTTGCCTGGAAAATGGACCCCTACTCACCCTTAAGGCAAAAGGGCTCCGCCTCATTTGGCTGGCAAAAGGGCTCCTCTTCCTCATCTGAATGGCAAAAGGGTTTAGAAATTGAACTCGGAGCGGGACTAGGAAGAATATGGTGGAAGATTTAATACTTATGCTTTATCCATAGGGACATAGCGGCTACACATTTTACTAATAGCTTAGGAAGAGTGGTGTAAGGCTTAATACATGTGCTTTATCGACTGGGACAGACTTTTGACCTTTTTCCCAGTCCTATTTTCTAGAAATATAGCCACCTAGTTAGTCACAATTTTACCTAGCCCAACTGCACTTAATTTTTTCAGTAGTCTCCAAATATCTATCCTATCAAAAGCCTTAGGTATGTACATCATGAAACATTTGACCTCTTGAATCTAAAATATCTGCTATATCTTGCTGGAATCTACAAGATGAGCTTCAGTGGAATAATGTTTCCTAATCCTGAACTACCATCTATCGAACCAGTTATTAATTTTGTAAATGTGTATAATATAATCAGAAAGAATGCATTCCAGGAGCTTGCATGCAACACCAGCCAAGATGACTAGTGTGTGATTATTGGCTTTATGTTTATCACATTTCTTTATACACAGGATGCTACTACTGCAATTCTTCATTCATTTGGTATAGCTGCTTCATACATACACTTATCAAATAAACACTACAGATACGGTTCTATATCTGAACCAACTGACTTTAGTATATCCCCAGAAAGTTTACCAATCCCAGCAGCATTTCTAGTGTTAAATTTTTGTAGATCATTTTCAATCTTTTTAAACATTGTAGATCCATGTGGACATTGCAAATTAATTTCAAAGGATTAAGTGAAATTCTCAACTGCGTCAGGTGCAGCAAAAGGACATGACCATACATTGGTGACATGTCCTATGCCTCGCGAGTGATGGGTACGATGCCCATTTGCTGGCGAATGGTGTCTTTTTTACGTGGTGCAGGACTGCGATACCCATCGACTAATGGAGTATACACATTCCCATGTTGCAAAATTGGTACTCCATACCTTTCTCAGTTCGTCGACATTCAGCACTGTACACACAGCAACAGGACATATTGTGGACTTCAGATTAGTGGAATCCTCCAGTCACACAGTATGCCTGTGACTTCTTCATGTGATCCATGGCGACTTTATCATAATTCGCACTTCAACAACTATCCTACGATCAGACTGTAGGCGAGATCCTAGATACCTGAATCAACTTGGATGGAGCCAAGAGTCCAGGTATTCACTCTTGTTTATGCTCATCCTTTTTCTTTATTCGTGTCAGAAGTATCAACTTTACTTACAGATGTTCCTGCCTGTGGTGCCCCTGCATGGATTAAAACTCCAGTACTGAACTGAACGTAGGCATTCCAGCAGTATCTACCAGTCAATAAGTTCATTCTAAGGTCATATTTTTATAAATAGATATTCCAAACTTCACCTTGAAGCCGCAGTCCCGTTGTGGGTCTATCAGCAAGTGCAACATCACGTGCATATAAGGGAGTCGTAGGAACACTCCTTTGCAGGTCCCATGTGAGTGTGTTCATGCTGAGGACAGAGCGGAACCTTGCTGTACACCAAGCTCCACTGAGAAGCTGAGAGCGCAACGTACACAATCTCTGTTGTCCATGTATAGCATCTTAAAGTCTTTCGAAGTTCGAGAAGCGAATGACAGAATTCCAAGCACGCTTGGAGGAAGCCATGGCTGCTGGTGCGACCAGTGCTGCCAACCCAGGCGAAACACTAAGCGGCCTCGCTTCAGAGTTGCAGGAGTTTCGGGAAATAATTTCAGAGGAATTAAGTGAAATGAAGAAGGAGGTAAGTCATCTACAGGAACGTATCGACAAGCAGGACGTCCTGATTGACGAGGCAGAGCCGAAGGAACTGCCTGCTCCTTCATGGTGTCGGTGAGACCGCCGACGAGGACACGTACGCTGTGGCGCTGGGTAAATTAAAAAACAGACGGAACATCGAATTTTCTACAGACAGTATTGATCTATGTCATAGACTGGGCCGTGTGAAGAGGACAGCAGCTGAGGTGGTGTCCGCAGATAATAGGCCGATCAGCATTAAATTCCTCAGGTAGAATGAAAGAGACCGCATCTGGCGCGGCAAGCAAGCTCTTAAAGGTACTAAATTATTAATCACCGAATCTCTGACTTCCACAAGGAAAGAAGTATTGCGTAAGGCTCGGGACTTCTGGGATTTGCGGCGGGTTTCGACGCAGGACGGCCGAATTATCGTTCATTTAGAAGACGGAATAAAGCTCTACATTAACTCACCTCATGAACTTACATATGAGGCGGTTAGGTAGATCATCAGTGTGATATGACCATTGTGATGTGCATACAAATTATTATTATTATCATTAGGTTTACGTGTGTGTGTGTGTGTGTGTGTGTGTGTGTGTGTGTGGGTGTATGTGGTGCCTTAAGCAGTCAGCAGTCCATTTCTTCAGGAAATACAGGTAAGAAATTTTAGGTCTCAGTTAGAGTATGCCCTTTAGTCAGGTAGCTACGACATTTCCTCATGACATTGACCACTCTAAGAATAGCACACCCCTCACTCCTTCCCAGAACATAGATGCCGGCAACCTTTTGAAACAAGAGCTTTCACTATATCCTCATACTCTCCAGTGTTGTCACTTGAACAGCCTAAGTTTGCCAGCATACATTGACGAAATTCAGCTATATTTAACAAAAATAGCGTCCATTTGATAGCTATTAGTGAAAGGTGGTTATCGCCATCCATTCCGAACAATATGGTTCGCCTTGACGGATATAACTTCTACCGCCATGATCGTACATGTTCTCTGCTGTAGAGATGACGTGAAGAGCCGTATCATTTGTACCTCATCGACCGGTGAACTGCCGAGGACGGAGTTTATGTTCGTCGAAGTAGTTGCTAGTGGAGAGAAAATACTTACTGTAGTGATTTACCGACCACCTAAAGTATCTCATTTGACCGAGTTTGAAACGCACCTACTTAACTTGCTACCAGCGTAGCAACATATCATTATATCAGGGGACTTCAGTACTAATCTACTTACGAACAAATACGATACTAAGAAATTGGAAGACTTGTTTTCCTCGTGTGAATTAACTATCCTTCCCTCTGACCCTAAAAAACATGTACATACTGCAAACAACATTTTCCGCACCTTAATAGACCTCAAAGTGACCAACAACCCTCACAAAGTGGTAACCCACAGACAAATTTCAGTACCGGCCGTGTCCACCCACGATCTTATATTTCTTGCCTACTCACTTCGCGTACCAAAATACAAACCTAGGTATATGACGTGCAGGAATATGAAAAATATTGACACATTGATGCAAAAATAAATACATATAATTCGTTAATACACAATATATACAACAAGCATGCACCGAAAAACAGATCAGAATATCCCGCAAACCTAATCCATGGCTAACCTATGCATTTAAAAATATGATGTCTCAACGTGATGCTCTTTACCGACATTACAAGGGTACTCTGGACCCAAATGACTATGAAAACTATAGAATAATTAGGAATAAAACTAAATAAATCATCCGTAAACTCAATTTTAAATATGTTCGCGAATCAGTAAATAAAAAGCCTAAATACGGCTAGTGTCTGGAGGCATCTCTAAGCCACGGGCATAGGAAAAACACATGAACAGCTTCAGGTAACTGACATTCCTCTCGAAGATTTAAATGAGTATTTCACGGAAGAGAGAGCTCAGTCTAATCCACTTAACAGACCACACGTAAATAACGTCTCAGCACGTGTCCCACAAAATCGCCCCTGCTTCGCCTTTCGTACCGTCAGCACTAATGAAGTTAAGAAAGTCTTGTATTCCATTATATCCAAAGCAAGTGGTGTCGATGAAACTCCTATTACTCTCATACATAACATTATTGGCGCTATTCTACCCATTCTCACCCATATTTTAATTACTGGCTCAAGAACGGCACATTACCGAAAATTTGGAAGTACGCCAATGTAATTCCACTTCCTAGAAACCCAGATTCGAAACTCCCATCCGATTACCGTCCCATTTCGATTCTTTCTGCTCTCTCCAAAGCTTTAGAACGGTTGGTACATGCGCAAATACTGGAATACCTTCAGGCTCAAACTCTTCTTGACTCGCTTCAATCTGGCTTCAAGAAGGGTCATAGCACAGCCACTGCCTTACTCAAAGTGACTGAGGACACCAGACAAGCGAGTGACAACACTCACACTCCTTGACTTCAGCAGTGCTTTTGACACGACAAACATCCAGACATTGCTCATGAAGCTCAAATCGTTTTTCGGTAATGTTGCTTTAAAAATATCTTACAGACCGTATGCAACGTGTTATAGTACAAGATATCGCTGCTCAGTGGCGACTCTGGAAGGCAGGAACCCCCGAGGTTCTGCTCTTGGTCCCGTTTTGATTGTCCTCTATATTAATGACATCTCCTCCAAAATTAAGTATAATAGATATTACCTCTCCGCCGACGACCTCCATATTTACAGCCACGTTAATATAAATGATATATCGAATGCAATAAGTGATATTAACTCCGACCTTCAACAACTCAGTGTGTACGCCAGTGAAAACTCTCTCCTCCTCAACCCCCCAAAAAACTCAATCATAATCTGTTCTCAGAAATTATTAAACATCATGTATAAAATTATGCTTTTACTCCGGTGACATTAAATGCCACCGTAATCCCGTTCAGTAAGGAAGTGAAGAACCTAGGTATGACCCTGACTGAAACTCTTGATTTGCCTGCACGCATAGGAAACACGTGTAGAAAGATGCACGCGACGTTACACCCTATGAAACGACATAAGGACATTTTGCCACAAGACGTTAAGATAAAACTACTCCATACTTTGATACTACCAATACTTGACTACTGTGACATTGTCCTCGTTGATGCGACCCGTGAACAAACTATGAAACATCAACGAGAATTGAACTCTGGTCTTCTATTTGTTTTTAACTTGAGTTACGATGCTCACATAACCCATAGTTACACATTTATTTTCTGGCTGAAACTCGAGAGGCGACGGAAAATCCACGTACGCACGTTGATATATCGAACTCAGAAGGAAAATCTACCCAAGTACATCTCTTCAAAATTCCATTTAATATCCTGATTCCATAATTGTAACACTAGACCTGGCACTTCCCTCGCTATTTCCGTCAACCACTCTTCAATATATAACAGATCATTCGTTGTGGCTGGGTCACGACTTTGGAATTCACTCCCAGCTGCTGTCAGGTACTCAAACTCAATATCAAAAGTTAGGACTGCATGTAGAGATTACCTGTTGAATACCGCTGATTATTTCATGTGTATGACGACGTTGTGTGATTGTGGTTATTATTATGACCATTATTATTATTATAGTGTAAAAATACATATTATTATAGTATAATATACATAATATTTCGCTTCTAACTCATGTACATAGATCACTTTTATGGCCATACTTATATTTCCATTTACTTTATTACTTATTGTGTTCTCTTTATGCAATGCTTATTCTTTGAGTTTGTATCTTACTTTTTCATTAAGACATTGTCTCTTTCTTATTGTCTTTACGCTCCGAATTTTTTTCTATTTTATTTGTTGAACTTTGCTTTCTTTCTTCATTATATCTGTAATTTTTAGCTTATCTTTGATTTTATACTAGAATAGTACATTTCCTATATATATGTATTATCTGTAAATTGATTATGTGGTTAAGTGTAAGAGAGGGCCACGAGCCCTAACTTCGCCACTGCTAAAGTCATTAAATAAATAAATAAATAAATAAATAAATAAATAAATAAATAAATAAATCGCACGCAGGGTACAACTCCGACAGCATCACGATATCGATGGTAACTCACTGTACTGTGTGTGTCAGGACTGCTCCGTTCACAATAATATACACGAGACATCCCCACCATTGGTAACTGCTCTCTTTTCCATCGAAGCACCGGATTCCTTGAACTCATATCAGATCTTTCCCTTTCTTGCTTCTTCACGGGTAACCAGTGGGCGTGTCTACGATGTAGGCACGCAGCTCTAGCCTTGCGCGGGTCGCTGTATAATCAAGTACTCCTGAGTTAAATCCAGTGACTCATCGCAAATTCCCAGCTTCAAGAATAACTTTTCCGTTTACACAAACATAACATGAAATAACACATGTCTCAACATATTGACCACATTACAATACATAATATATCGAGCTCGATAGCTGCAGTCGCCTAAGTGCGGCCAGTATCCAGTAATCGGGAGATAGTGGGTTCGAACCCCACTGTCGGCAGCCCTGAAGATAGGTTTCCGTGGTTTCCCCATTTTCACACCAGGCAAATGCTGGGACTGTACCTTAATTAAGGCCAAGGCATTTCCTATCCCATCGTAATGATAAGACATATCTGTGTCGGTGCGACGTAAAGCAGATAGCAACAACACATAATACATTCCTATCCTGATAACTAAAATAATAAATGATGTTCTAATATAACTAATGTGATTCCAATATAATTCTACTTTACAAATGACTGCAGTTTAATTAACAGTTGCCGATGACGGATAATTGGACCGTAGAATTCCAATCAACATGGCTGACGGCTACAGTGTGCATGTATGTTGATTGTGCGACATGAAAGCAGTCTGGACCTTCAAAAATTGTATTTATTATTTTTTGCAAACTGGAGTGTAGTTAGTAAGACGTAAAGCGATTATTGTAATTTTCCCACTCAAACGATAGTCGAGCTTGAAGTGTTTCAGTTAAACACACAAGCTTTTAATGTAAACCCATTTAGTTAGCATGCTTGTTTCTTGCCCAAGTAAAGGAGCCACCGTTTCGATTCCTTGTCTCATCGGTGATTTTTAATTTATTTTAGCTCGAATGATGTATGTTTCGAATTTAACGCACATTCCTTTAGTTATTATATTTGTTCAAGGGAAAGTGTGCCGAGTTTGATTCCCATACGGCCTGGGGATTTTATGGCTCTATTGTTAGGTGCCAAGTGATGTAAACTTGACAGCAGGCAATTATTCCTTTAGTAATTTAACACATTTTCTCTTTAGTCCTTCGACCCTTTCGCAGTTTCTCAGCTCCATGAACTAACGTCGCCTTCGAACATTTTGACCAAAATGAATAAAGCATATGTATTTAGCCTTACACTATTTCCCCAGTAATATTAAAACAATTTGAATAGCCATTATCTTGTTCCAAGATCAGATCCAAAAGCCCCATTACCATGTCTCCATTGTCTAGTTAGGTTAAGCCTGGGATCGAATCTCAAACAGTAGTTGGTAGTGCCTTTGTAAGGTTACGGTGGGCATCAAATCCATGCTTGTCCCTAATCACATTGGCAGTTGGGTTCAGCTAGCACTCCTGGGCGTCAAACTTGAGCCTGTAAAGCTAACGCCATTGCAAGGTTAAGCTTAGGGTTGAATCCAGGACCTGTGGGGTTAGGCGTCGAGTCGCATCTGTGTTTGTTAGGTTAAGCTTGCACTCTTAGCCAAGAACTAGTTTTTAAATAACCCGCCAAGTAAGGTCATGTGAGGTTAAGCATACACTCTTACTGAGCATATTCCGTGAGGCAGAGGAGCATGTGGTGGCGGTGGCTGGCGAACCTGTGAATAGTATCTACTAATATCTTGTTCCTTCAGTGTTACATAAACCGCGTTCCATACATTCCAAGGACAGTGAATAATATCTCAAATGTATTATATACTTATACAGTAGACATTTGTGAGTGTTGATTTAAAATTCAAAAAAGACTTTATTATTGAACATCAAGAGACCTAATTATTGTAATTCTTGTGATTTCTGAGCAGTGATGTAGTCTCCTCTTATACTTTGTGTCATTTGCCAGACGTGTTCCAAGTCCCGTCACATCTAAATATGCCACAAACATTTAAGTGTTGCCAACACAAACAGTCCACCTCTGGATTCCTTGTCTTCACTAATTAGGTTTGGGGGCAATATATAAACATGCAAGCTATTAAGATAACATTTTATTAGTACAAACAACACAAAGAGTGTTCAAAATCTTTCATTTTGTCACGCTGTGAACTAATGTGTAACAATTACAGGAGTTAGGTGATGTCTAGGTGTCTCCACCGAGCACCTTACTGAGTTTTAATATATTTCTTTACAATTCGTTTTACATCGCACCGACACAGATAGATCTTATGGCGACGATGGGTTAGGAAAGGACTAGGGGTGGGAAAGAAGCGGCTGTGCCCTTAAATAAGGTAGAGAACCAGCATTTTCCTGGCGTTAAATTCGGAAACCATGAAAAACCATCTTCAGGGCTGCCGGCATGGGGGCTCCAACCCACTAACTCCCGGATGCAAGCTCACAGCTGCGCACCTCTAATTGGACGGCCAACTCGACCAGTAGTTTCAATACAATCGATATCTTTGATACTCTAGTTTACATTACTTTCAAGTACTTGCAGGATTACTCTCTTCAGTCATAATCCTAACAGTTTCCATCGCATTCGGTCTAGTCCCACCAAAGCTGTTCCTTGTCAGATGACAACATGGATGGGGATGTCCTTGTATTACCCATTAGTACAGGAATTTCATATAGTAAAGATAACTCCCTCAATTCGTAACAGCAAAGCCTGAAAGAACTTGTACAAAATTCACCCTACTGTCCTAACAAGCAGCTAACATGCCACGGTTTGAAATGGGCAATTCCTGCAATATACCGCAAGTAGCAATGATACCAACGTCCACACATTATGTATATGGCAAAGAATCTTGGAACACTATCAGCTGTTGCGTGGCCTTGGAACAAAGCCAGATGTCACACAATACCTAGCAGTGCATTACAGTACTATGCGGAAGACAGAGGAACTACTTGAAGAAAATGAGAATATTCATATAAAAACTACAACATTTCTAAGGAACTTCAGGATTAATGGTTTAAAATAAGGAATGTGGTAGTAGTGGTGAATGATTTTTTACGAGTTAGTACAACTACACAACCATCCTCTCAAAGAGTGGCTGTCTCACGTACATGGACGTGACATATATAAAAGGCTTCTAAGATCTTTAAGACTTACTGGAGGCAAAAATGATAAGCTCCATAAATCCAGTACCAAATAATAATGGAACTGAAGCAAAGCATTACAGTGAAACCTCGTTAGAGCGTTCCTCATTTACACCTTTTCTCACTTAACACGACGTAAATTCGAAGTCCCAATGCTCATCGTATTAAATCCATATAAAATACGTCACTTAGCACGTCACTAATTTTTGCTATTACTGCTTAGTACGATTATATTTTCCTAGCCCTGAAAATGTTATTTGTCATCCCTTGTGGAAGGAACGTGATTTCGAACTCCGGTAAGAGCCCTGCCCGCAGTTGCGTGATAACTCGACAAGGTCTTGAATTCTTTAATTTCACAGAATAAATTTCACCTTCAAGGAGCCTCAGAAACGCTCAGTTTTGCTTGCCGGTCGGCAATGAAACTGCTGAATAACACTATTGTGCTTGTATTTCACATTGGATTCAAAAGTTAGAAATGTATTTCCTGTTTAGTTGCACAATGACGGGTAGCAAATATTTGTCGCGCGGTAGCCTACATCCGCAACATAATCGTGTGAAGTTGACCACCCACTGGTCCGAAATAAAATGCTTTCTCTAGCATTTGTTTTAGAAAGAGTGAGATATGCAATAATACTTCGATGTTTTATGGGCCAAATTCAAATATTTTCATATTTGTTGTTCTTAACACTTTCCGGTGTACAATTTTAATGTTATACGCCACAGCAGAAAAGGTCTCATATGTTTTCTCTCGTGCTTTTTCACATCACAATAGTCTCTCCTTACAGAGTTTCGCTGTACCCGTGGATATACCACGAGAAATCCGAATATGTCGGAAAATCGTATGTACTGTTTTGATATCCCTGTTGGATAATTTTTATACATTAATTCAGTAGTACGTTTTCTCGCTTACCACATTCATTTTCCTTGTCCCCTGCAGAAACGTCTTAACGAGGTTCCACTGTGTTCAAATCAAGAGAATTGGTAAATATGGCAAAGGTCTGGCTTCCAAAAACAAAATTAGCAAGTTTCGACGAGACTATATATCGAGGGCATTTTCGAAAATATGACCGCCATAAATTAAAGCCTCATTCAAATAAAAAAAAATCAATATATCACCTCATCCCTGAAAGTTTAGACAAAGAAAACCATAAAAACATATTACCATGATCGAATCCAAGGTCGCCATACTGTACAACTTAAGCTGATTGCATCGGAGTATGTGAAGCACATTCTTGAATCCACGACTAAGCTGTGCTTAGATAATATTATCATCATCTGGGCATGTTCAGTAAGGCTCGTCTTTACGCTGTTTAACCCTTCTACTCTGAGTGGATCGAATCGAACAAGATTTAATATGCAATTGCGTGTAGCTGATAAAATGTGGACACTATATGCAAAAAGCCTTGTGTATTTGTTCATCTCGTTAGTAGTTATGACATGACTTTAAAATATTTTTCAGTTGATGACTTCTCTACTTGTTCAATAAATTAAATATATGATGAATGGGTTGATGGACCCATCCATTCATTTCAATACTTCCCTGCATGCTGGTCACCATAGAAACTACCTCCATGACTATGGAGTACTTCAGTAAGGAAAGTAATAATCTGTTCATTGTTTCAGTGTTCAAATATGGCAGGTCAGCAGCGGATATGTGAGAAATTATGTATGAAATTAGTGAGAGTGAATATGAAGAGGAAGCTGATGATCATTCTCTGATCCTGATATTTCATTTCCCAAAAAACTCATGATGAAGATCATGTTTCCCTTGAGGGAGAAGAAAATGATGAGCTCAAAGTATTTGATAATGAAATACAAGATGAGGTTGACTGTACAACAAGATGGGTACATATCTCGAAATAGGACAGAATAGAGAAAATAACCCTATTGACAATCACGTGTAAGGTACATTCAACATATACAGTAGAACCCCTATGTAATGTTTCTACAGGTACCTGATTCTTTTAACCTTAAATGGGGTATACTTTAAATCGAGGTTTCAGTAGGAAGCATATCGTTTCCAGAGATATTTGAGTGTATTAACATCCATATTTTTTATTTTTCTCAATATTTATTTCAAATAACGAGCTACATTTATTTCTGAGAGCAGCCATGTTGCACTTCCAGAGCCTCGCTGTCGCGTGGGAACGAACTCACCCGCGGTAAGCTCGTGAAATACCGTGACACCTCGGTGGACTTCGAGTACCGAACAATTCTTCAAATTCATGGAATTCTGCGTAACGAGAGATTTTGGCAACACAGTAAATACAGCAATAAATAGTCTAAATTATTCATAAAACATACTTGGAGACAGAACCCCCAGGGTTAAATATAAATGCAGTTAAGCCTAAGTACAAATCAGCGTCAGATCAGTGGACTAGCTCCACGTGCCAAGGTCAATGGATGAAGAAAACCCGCTAAACGCCCGGGCAGAAATAATTTATTTCACCTGTTGCGAGTGTGGTAAAATTATGAGGTTAACATCTAAATAAATCACAAGTCTGTCCGGAATTCTGGAACAAGTTTCATGAAAATCGGTCTCTTGGGCGCGATATTAGCAGATTACGTAATCAAGCGTAGTGGTGTGAGTAGCGTCACTCCTACTGTAAGACTATAAAAGAAACCCCCCTCTGCATTTTTCTCAGTGTCGGTCTGGTTTCTGAAGCAGTGGAAGCTTACGCCCGTCGTCAGCAGAAAATTGTATAAGATTGATCTACAAATAGCTTAGTACATGTTCGTGGCTGTGGTCCACATCTTCTGTTAAAAAGGGAAGGTGATAGAAATTTTCTGAACTTTAGCCGACAAACTGTGAAAGCATAGGCGTCTGTTAAAGTACATAGCAGATTTTATTGTATCACCTCGTGTGTGTTGGAAAGTGTTAAGGGAGTTGGGAAGCTAGTCAGAGTAGTTCTGATTTCGTTATCTGTTGAACACCTGTTGTATTACGGTGACTGAAAGCCGACTCTGGGGAGAAGGGAGACAGTCGCAGTCGACTGCAGAACGAAGGAGGTGTGCTGTACAAATTATAACGAAGAAAGTGCGTGATTTGTGTTGTCACTTAATAACGTGTGAAAAGGCAGTATTTGTAAGATTGATATGTTTGAGAAGATGATGTTCTTTGTACCAATGTGCGCCTAAGCATGAGGTCAGCTGGCGAAAATGTAGCCAGAATGCTGGAGATGATGTCAATGTAGGTCTGTCTATATTTTGTATTATGTTGTGGTTAAACTTTTTTGTTTGTCCCAACCAATTTTTTAAGACGTGTGTCGGGTTGATATTTGTAATTATCAGGCGAGAAGTGTTATAATTTTGGTCAGCGTGTGAAAATCTTTAGTTTTGTAAAATTTCACGTCAAGAAACTGTAAAATGCGACGTTTAAATCTGGTGTTAATGTTCTATGAGATATTGTCCAAAGTGAGGAAAATTAGGAAAGCGATAATGGTAAAGTAGTCGAGGCGAATGTCTTAAATTTCAAGTATCATTTGAATTCAGAAATTTTTGTCGAAATTAATAATATTAATAATATTATTAATAATAATAATAATAATAATAATAATAATAATAATGTCTACCGCGGGATAAAAATTTTCCTATGTTAAAAGTGCATTTAACAAGTATGTTTTACAAGGATCGCAGGCATTTCGAAAATTCCAGTGAAATTCGATAGAGTTATGTTTTATTCATGGGAAGTAAAATTTTGTGAATCGTGTATGTCGATGATACGGAAAATCGCGGTGTGTTCTTGTATTCTCGAGGTCCGAAAGTTGTAGTAACAGTAAAATAAAGAGGTGTATTTTATAATGGTTATTGCTTTCTACAAGAGGATCGAAATATGAAAAGGTTCTTGGAAATATAAGAAAAATGGATTGAGAGCGAAGAATTTATACATGTGGAGATGAGAGTGATAGGAATACTGAAGGTGAAAGGGAGCCTGGATTTTAAGTAATACCGCTGGGATAAGGCGAGGGGAATGAGTTTTGAGACAGGCTATGTTTGCCGAGGAAGGATTTGTGAGACAGGCTGTATTGTGGCAGGCTGTAGTGTATTCCGCTAACAATCCGAAATTTGAGACGACTACTGTGTGAGGCACCGTAGATTTCTAGTAAGATCCCAAGTGAAAAACGATTCTAGTGAAGATTAAAAATCTTGGTAGTAAAAGTCAAGTGACTAGTTAAGTAAAGTCAGTATGAATAGTAGGATAATGTGACCTCAAGGATAAAAGAGCATTTAGAATACACGGTTGGTGTTGTGTGACCGTATAAATTTATTGAATTTCGTTTCACTGGATAGTCAGAGATATAAATATTTGAAATTGACGGTAGACGATTTGAGGGTTTCCAATGCGGTAGTGATGATTATTATTTTTGGACAACATCCACTAAATTGTAGACGGGTGTTGGGATATTATTTTTTCTTCCCTAAAAATTCATTGCGCATGCTGAGATCGTGTTTGATTTGGGGGATTGCTCGTCACGTATATTTATTTTCGAGTTCACGTTTTGTAACGAGATAGAGACTTACTGCATTTTCCGACTTGCGTTTCTTTAATAGTAAGAGACGTTGTTCCGTTGTGTGTTATTAGTCTGACCAGGTTATTACTGAAATGTCAGAGTTTGTTTGAAATTGCTGGTTCGCCTGATGTGCCAGGGGAAGCATAATACGACCCATTTTCCGCCCGACAATAGATTTAGGACGTCACATGTTATCCTTGGAGTATACTGATGATGAGACGTCCTAGTTCACGCTCGACGATATAATTAGGAAGGTATCGTGTACATAGAGATTAGTGTTAGGATGTACAGATTTTAAGTGAGCCCGACGATAGGTATGGGATGTCAGCTGTACATACTCAAGTCTCAGATTAGATGTTTTTTTGTTTTTGCTAAGTGACCTGGGCGAAGGTAGCATCTACAGTAAAATACGAAATATGAAGAGGGTTAGATCGGAAATAATGAGGCCAACTTGTGCGCAACTCCAACAGCTGGAAGGTGCTCCCTAAGATATGGGACCGTTATCGGCGAATGAGGGTTGCCCAACATTGGATATCGACCTGATGGTGATTAAATATTTTACTGTAATTCTCCATGCGTGTTGAGTTAAAATAACTTTGATATTTTATTTTATTTTACGGACTTAATTCTTTTGTCGTTCTAACGTATGTTTCGTTTTGATAGTGTGCATATTGACACTCAATGTATTAGTGTGAGACTTGAGTTGCGAATGTGGTTTTGATTCGTCAGCCAGTAATATTATTTTTATTTTCAATCTTTGTCGTTCTTTCATCTATATACGTAGTTGAGTTCGATTAAGTGCTAACTTTGTAGGTAGTGTGTTGGGACAAACAATAAGTAGATGGATCTGTAATGGTAGTCATTGTTGAAAAAGGAAAGATTTCCTTAAGTTTGTTGTATTTTTCAATGTGGACCGGTAATTTTATTAAGAGTACCATAATCATTTCTAACCTGAAAATTGGTTCGATAATAATACTTTCCAAGTGATTTACCACTTTTTAATTAACTTCAGTGTTTAGCATTTCTTCCAAATGCGTGATGAATAAGTGTTTCCTGCATTTCGCAGTTTTGTTCCTTCAGAATGACGTAACGTAAGATCCTCGCGGATCATGTTGTTGGTTCCTACCGAACAGCTGTTTGGGTGATGCATATTTAGCATCGGGATTATTTTATCACTTAAGGGTGTCATGAATGACAAATACATGGTGGAATTTTATTTCAATTGTGAATGATGCTGTTAACTCGTAGTGAACACCATGCTTTCCCATAATATTTCGCAACCTATCCAAAGCAACTGATAGTCAATTTGGTTCGATTAAGGGTCTATTCGGCGGGTGTTCCGTATCCGCAAGGGTATTCGACTGGTGGATAACCTTAATTGAGAGGAAATCAGGCGTTCTACTTGTTGAAAGTCAGATTTTCCACGGATCGTGTGGATTAATTCTCAGTTCTCGTTTGGAGTAATAGGTGCCCGGTTTTCAGGTCTTTCCTTTTTCAGTTTTTCAGTTTCGCTGTCCACTAATTTATTACTTTCTCCGAAGCAACTCCTCGATAATTGTGAGAAATAAATCAACGCTATGCAATGTGACTGCGTTTGAAACTTCAATAATAAATGATTTATATTTTTTTTATTTCATGGATTTATATTAAAATAACAATGTTGTCGTGCCATTTCGAATTTAATAAAAGTCAGTAAGCACATATTTGCTCCTCATTTCAAGTAGTTAGGCTCTCTTCTGAATCCCATCGTTTGGTTAAGATCGTGACCGAATTTCTTCCCGCAACGACCCATGATTTAAGAGTTATATATTGGTCTACTGTAGCAGCTGTGGCCGACCAACGATGGAATGGTAAGTTCAAGGGTTCAATACATTACTTGCACAATGAGAGCAATAAAAGAAGGAGATAATTATATATTCTACACACTGTATTGTAGTTACAGTCTGTGCTTCATTTCACAAATTTTTATCAGGAAATGCAAATCGGTTCAGTTTAACGTTTTCCTTATAGCGTTATACATGATTTTCCATAAAAGAAGGGAAATATACTGTACCGGGAACGCCGCTACGAGAGAAGTCCGAAGTATGTTTGTTGAACTTCGCGCGAGGTGGAAGGTAGGCAGCCCGCCGAACGCAGTGACGTACCCAGCGAGTGACGTGGCCGTCGTAAGCCAGCTATCCGCAACCATATATGGTTATGTTCCAGCTTACCCTCAAAAGTACATTTTTCGCTACTTTATCGCTATTTCGACACTGCCATCTTAAAAACCATTACAATGGACGTCATCTGTCAAGATTTCAAGAAAATCCACCGAGTATTATAGAAGTTATAAGGGCAGATAATACCCGGGTTCTAGACACTTCCATGCGAACGTGTGTAAAAGGAGGACCACCCGACCTACGAATTCAGTATCTGTCACTCCGCCGTCTCTGTGACACGGGTGACAGGAGGAGTATTGTGTGTGTCGAACTTCTAGTTGACAGTCTTCGAAATCCAAGTATTGGAACTTCGGTATTTTCTCTAAGTGTTGTGTCGGGACTTTATCATCTTCTTGAAGTGCCTGATTGGGACTTTGTTATTTTCTGCGAGCATCGTGTTGGAACTTAGTCATATTGACACATTGGAACTTTGTTATTTTTCGTGTGTCGTGATTGGACTTTGATATTTTCTTAAAGTGCCATATAGGAACTTTGTTATTTTTCTGAAGCGTCTCATTGGAACGTAGTTATTTCCGCCAAGTGTCACGGTAAGACTTTATTATTTTCTTAAGGTGACATACTGGAACATTGTTGTCGGAACTTTATTTTCTTCGAGTGTCGTGTTGGGACTTTTATATTTTGACACATCGGAACTTTATTTTCTTCGAGTGTCGTGTTGGGACTTTAGTATTTTGACACATTGGAACTTTGTTATTTCTACACATTGGAACTTTGTTATTTTTGGAAGTGCCACATAGGGACTTAGTTATTCGACGAGGATTGAAAGGACTTTGAATTTTCACGAGTGTTGTGTACCACACTGAACTTGCGTTTCGAACTTATTCGAACTTGTATTTTGTGAATCAATTTCTGGAACACTGACATTTTCCAAGCGTGTAGGATGAACGTGTGCCCTACCAACATAAACTTTCGTGTGAACGATATGACTTGTTTTCCCAAGTGCCTAATTGAATTTACGTCTTGTAAAGACCGTGAAACTGCTGGAAAATACATGAGTGGAAATATATTGTGAAATGGAGAGGTTTTTTGTAGATAAAGGAAAACCTATAGGCCCATTCCTTTGATAGAGCTTGAAGCATATTTAGGTACGTATGATTTACATTATTTAGTAACAATATCAGTTCCTGTCTTTATTGCTGACTATTAATAATCACAACCAGTTGCATAGAAAATCAATACTGGCGCGCGGAGCTTCCGGCTAGCCACTGAATTGTGCTTCAGCTGAGCTCCATGTCGTGTTTGTTGGAAGACATATTGGAGTATCTGGGGAATGGATTTAAATACTCCAGGTTAATGTGCTTGAAGATTAAGGTTAAGCCTTAATTTTTTATATTTCCAGTTATTACCTTTCAATTTTTATTTTATTTAAAGCCATGTGAGCACTAAATTGCTGTCTGTGTGTACCTTTGAATGAGACCAGAATACGTTAATTTTGGATAACATTATTTTGGATAGTCTACAGTAAAAATGTAAGCAATTTGACTTCCCAAACTCATGCTGAATATCTGCTGCTATGGATTAGTTGAAGTTATTACCATAAATTGAAGTAACAAGCCATCGATCATCATGTGACGTTACTAATATTAGGCCTACCGATCGTAGGAAATTTCGGCAACAACTTTTACGTCCACCTGATGAATAATATTCTCAACAAACAATTGTAATTAGGTTAAAAATATCATATTAACATGTCTAGATTTTTATCAAAACCAAACCAAGAGGTAATTTGTGCCTATGAGTGTTAATGTCATTCTAATTGTTTCATTGAGATTATTGTTTGTGTTAAATTTTCGCCTCCATATTTTTCCTTGGTTTTGATTATTATTATTATTATTATATTTATTAAATTTTGGCCGGTGTATTTCATTCTATTTTTCCTTGTTTTTGATATGTGATCTCTAATCGTGCTGTAAATTTGTGTTTTGCCCTGTGTTGGTTTATTTATCATTATGGGATCATTCTTTTCGCTGTTCTGGGGGCCTAATTTTGATTATCCCTCATATACACATCATGCTGTTTCCTAAGCCACTCACTTTAAATGTTATAACAATTTTGATCACCTGTTAAATACTCTGTAAATCCAACTATCAATCAATATATTAATAATTATTTTTATTTATCTTCTGTAACTAGGCCATTCTAGGGAACTGAAATTGGTTTCTCCTGTTCTTTATTCTCCTTTGGTTCATGCTCACATGTCTTATTCACATCCGTGTTTTGTTTTTTTACCTTCCATTATTTATTTGTTGTGTCACTAAGTTCTTATCCCTTATCTTGTGGATGCTTTAATTTTGGCAGGCCTTGCCTGTTAATGATTAATGATAGATTGGCTCGGGTAGCTGTATGCTTCAGTTCGTGTAACATTGTTCTGTTAATTGTGGACCATTAATATGTTTTTCCCTTGTAATATTGTAATTGGTTTGGGAAATTTTTCTACCATTTATTATTGTCATTTAAATTGATTTATTTATACATGTGATTTTATTTGCTGTTCGAGTCACATTTTGAGTTTGCTTGTGTCTGTGTTTCCGTAATTGCTTAAACATTCATGTAAGAATGAATTGAAACAAAGTTCAATTTAATCAGATTAATACTTAGTTACTGGCCAGTATTCTATATTTTAGAAAGGTATATCTTAAAATTAAATATTAATTTTTTTAAATGGTCTCAGGTTCATAGTAATAATCTAGAAAGGTATCGACCTTTCAGTATCCTTATTGTTTTATAGAATTGGTTAACTTTTATATTATTTAGTAACTTATTTAAAGTTATTAGTTATCAAATTTCTTGTAATTTTATTCATTTAAAATGGTAATTCAATTGTAGATATTCATGAAATTTAAATCTTTATTCATTAAGAAAATATTTAACTCCAATTCTAATTGTGTCACTTCATTTGGTAGTGCTGGTTACTTCGACTTGGCAACTAGTTAAGTGGTAATTTAAGATCTTGCCCTCTTAACTGTCTATTATCCTGGGCCCCTTCCATGCTTTATGTTCATATGCTGCTGCTCCAAATAAGTAATTTTGTGCTTTGATGTTGTTTCTTGTTGTTTTACTGTATTCATATTTGTGTCCTTGGCCCATTGAAAGACCCCATAACAACATAGTCATACTGAAAGACGATGACACAAATGCTATGCAGTGGATGATGGCAGTGATCCTGGTTGTGACGGATTCATTCAGGTGAGAAACGGTCAACATACAAGGACTATTCACAAACAGTATCCATTATGAAGTATGAAACAGAAAGGCTCTCATTCCTGAAGTGTTTATTTATTCATTGCAAGTTTAAGTAATACTATAAGTCACAATACACTAGTAACACCACAGACCATATTAGGAAGAATAAGAATATTTTTGCTTGCCACGAGATGGCTACAATATGTGTAGTATAAAAGTGATAGCTCATAGTAAGCAAACATATCCCATGCAACTTATACCTACAAATAATTGTATGATCTAGAAATCAATAATTAATATAATCAATAAGATTAAAAATGTGTTTCATTTGGATGCAACAAGTAAAGTGTCCAGTAAGAGTAAAAAAAATGTATCTTATAGCAACTCTGTGTTCGAAAATATTTACGAAGTCAAAAGTATTAGTAAGAATGATACCAGGTCACAAGTGATAACACGGTACTGGTCTTTCGGGTAATCCTAACTGCTACACAATACATAAAGCAAGATCGTGGAACATCTTGAAGGAAAATGAAAATTAGCGAAGTAAACAGTCAATCTCATAAAAAAGTATATTTTCCATAGGACTATCAATCGTATGCATTGAAATGAAGGGTTAACAACTGATATCTGTTGAGCCATTTTTAAACTATTTTCATTACCTGTAGATGGATTATCAAATTATGTACATTACCTCAAGAGTATTTTCCTGTGTTGACCCTGGCTCTGTTAACTCTGATTTAACTTCATTTTTCAGAACTACCATATCTGATACATGTTCAATATTTTCCTGTGGAAAATAAGGCATATTAGGTATGCATATAACACGTATCTACAAATACAGTCACCAACAAATGAACATGATAATTCATTACCTGCCAGTGTTACAGTTACTTTCAAAATTTCACTACTGTTTAAGAAAGATTTCTAGCGAGAGAAGATTGTTAATACCAAAGTCTGTACTGAGAATGGGCTTCTTCACTCCTTATGTTAGAGAAAGAATGGGACTGAAAACCAAATATAAAATTAGATATATTTTCTAGTCATATCAGAAGATATCCTAGAAGAGATGGAATTGGGGCCATCTCGCACAGAATTTGGAAGGATGCTGCCATAGTCATTAACACTAAATCGTATATATTGTATCGGGAAAATATACGGAATAAGGAATAAGGGCTTGAGATTCAACAAAGGGGTGAACGGATCTTATGGAGCAGGTACAGAGAGATGTATTCGCTGATCGAAATAATAGCTGATTTTGAAGACAAAATTTATTCATTTCATTGAGTAGGACTTGCATTTTCCCTGTTATTTGCTTCATCAAAAAATACTTTAATAAACGGACTCAATTTCGTCTTGAAGTTTTAATATCAAATTAATTGTGGCGAATGTCTGTCATTCCTAAATGAATTTCATTTCAAAGTACAACCTCTTCCTTTAAAAATTCATAAAATTCTTTCTTTAACTCGTTTGAATTATGGGAAAAGAGAAAATTATTGAATTTAAATTAAGTTTCCTTCACTTGACAATATGGAAAATTTCCCTACACTGTTTTCTAAATGATTAACACTTAAAATTGTGCAAGTCTCCACTAGACTCTCTTTAAACATTTAACACTTAAAAGGATATCGCAAAGAGATTCGTCTTACAAAGTTCGATCTTATAATTTCTTTACGAATAGAAGTTTAAATATTCTGATAATACTGTTGGAATATTATGATTTCCAGTAACAGTGAATAAACTGTTTGTTGAACTGCTATCTAAACCACTGATTCTAATATTCCACCAATGAAAAGATAGTCTTGTGGAATTCAAAAAGAGTCCGAAAAACACCCATATCAACAATAATCTGGAATTCAGGAATGGTTTGTGAAGATATGCGGTTCAGCGAATAGCATGTTTGACAGCCGGTGTCGTGATGTCATCACCCATGGTACCACGTTAAACTCCCTAGTTGAGACCACGTCCCATGTCCCATGTCATCAATCCCACATTGACAGGTAGACATGAATATAATTGACACTCAGGTTTTAACGCGTGTTTGGCTGGATATACAACACGAAACAGTTCAACTGACTAGTAAAACTTACCGAGTGTCTTATCTGACCTGCTTCAGACTACGAACACAGTATCGTCTTAAGTGCACACCAGCAGTAAATTGCTGATAATTATTGTTCTGAAAATCGTCGTTTAAAATAGCAGTGGGAGGATATGTACAAGTGTTTTCACACTGAGATCACAGTCTATTCAAATGACGGAATGTTGTATCTCGCGATTGTTTACAAGTCCTGATTGCGGTACTACATCACGCACTCGCGACGAAAGATTCAATACGTTGATAGTTCAAAATTGTCATTAGATGTGTATATTAAAGCACTATTATGAGATAGCCTGCTTTAGTAAACGAGGCATTATTTTACAAGAAAATGTCCTTAACTTGCACACGTTTATCAGTTGTAAATGTTTTAAGTTATTCTGTCTAGAAGAAAATTATAAGTTTTATATAGTCCAGTTCACTCGAGTTAAAGTCCAAAATGTAAGGTAAGTTACTATCACCAGCACTGTTGAACACTTTAAAAATGATGAGATTACCAAGTTGTAGTAATAATTAAAAAATTCTAAGACCGACACTGTTCACTGGACTACAAGTCCGAAGATAATTGAAGCAGAGTACGTGATTGCTGTTCTTTTATATCGTGCAGCTGTGTTAGCTTACCTCCCCTTCCGATAAAATTCCATTTTTTACTGTGGAATAACTTTTAAATCCGAGGGCCAATTTTAATAAAATTTCCACATGTTGATGTTTAAATCATGGACTACAAGATCGTGTATGTCATTATTTGATATCTCCACGGGATAAAATGTTAGTGAAAGTACTTCTCGTATGTTCTAAAGCAATCATGCGTTGTTCACGTGATCATGACGTCAATCTCCAACGTGGAAGTTCTGAAGTTAATAGCTCGCTGTTTGCCTGCCTGAGCCGTGCCGTTGCAGTTCTTCGCACGTCGGGCCGTATCGTTGCAGTTAATTGACATTACACAATAATGTTCCAGGCCGTTAATGCTTCCTAGTACATATTCCTCCCTCAGTGGCTAAAGAAAACTCGAAGGATTTCCTTTTGCTCGTTTTTGTTTCTGGACATATATCTTGAGGTTGGAGACCTTGTATATACCCCCTAGGGTAACATCCATCCTTGCTATCGTCTGATGATGTCTTTCAATAGAGGAGGACGATCATATTCGAGAACCCATCTCTCGTTGAAGACGCGAGCCTCAAGATATAACCTAATACGAACGTTAGACTTGCGAACAATTGCCAGTCGGTTGATATAAGGCGTAACGCAAGGCGAAATGTTGTCATCTTCCTTCATTTGCTGGATAAGGACTTTGGCTTCGTCTCTAAACTTGTTTGGAATCGGATACGGCTTTCTATTATAAGGGGAATGATCAGTTACAATAAGGTGATATACGAAACCCTTAATTTCAACGAGTTGGTCATCAAATACACTTCGATAGATATTGAATACCTCTTGTCCAGCTTTCCCTAATTCGGCTACGAGTTCTGGGTCTTCAGCCACACTGGATAAGGATATAAAATTCCAGGGACCGACTATGGACTTTTCGTCAAGTACGGACTCTTCTTTGTCCTATTCTGGTTCACCCTTCGTAACAACCATTGCTTCGGCTAGTGCATCCTCGCATTCAGCGGGTAATACATAGTCACGACTGACCTCTCCGGCAGGGGTTCCAATCTCTTCAGTCTCTATGTCCCCATGATCCACCAGCTGTAGCTCAAGAGAATCAGCATTGCTCAAACTTACAAGATTGGCGTCGTAATTTATGGTTCTTCTATATTTTATCATAAAGTCTGACCCTAAAGTAATATTACAGTTGATACGTGCTATTACAAGAAAAATATGCTCAAATGACTTTCCACTGATGTAAAATTCTACGAAAGCTTGCATCCTATATTTGATATTTTATCTGGAATTATTCCTTGGACCTTCAGTTATGCAACTGGAATAGCAAAATGTCGTTATTATTCTTCAAAGACTCAATCAGTTTGTCAGATATAAGTGAGGATTGCGCTCCAGAGTCAATTAAAGTGATTACATTTAATATCATGACTAGACTTCTCTTGTGCTCTGATATGCTGCTGGTATTCCAACGAAGTTGTCCAGGGTCATCGTTAGGTTTGATTCTTTCTCTGGCGTATTCTCTCGTTTCTTTCCACCTGCATTCTAGGTCTTCTCTTCTATAATACTTTCTTTCTTCTGGAGCTTCCTCCTGTTTTCTCCAAGAAGGTCTGTTCCTATAGGGAACTTCACCACGATTCTGGCGTCTTGGAAATCCACGATACCTACTGAGAGAGGTTGTGTTATTCCGCCTCTCTTCTCTCGGTTTTACGTTCTCTCAATCAGGCGTCCTAATCTCGGCAGAATTGGTAGAAATATCTTTAGTCCTGCCCCCTTTAGGAGTTAACTGGTTGTTAGCAGTATCAGGTCTCCTTATTGTGGCATACAAGTGTTCTATGGTCCGAATGTTAGCAGTTACAAGTATCTCCTGTACATGGGACGGGAATTGCAAAGTCATGATCTGGATAAGCTCTTTATCCGGCAGTGGAGCATCCAGAAATTGCATTTTCTTAAGTTGTATGAGAAGATAATCACAGTATCGGGACGTATTGACTGAAGAATTATACTTTCTGGAGTATAATTGCACTTTTACAAGATGTTGGGTTTCCGTATCCAAAAAACAGTTTAGAACAGCTTTCTTAAAATCCTCGTAGGTATCAAAACTACTCTTAAATGCGATGAACCACGAGAGAACTCTGCCTTCCGGTAACTTAGAGTCTGTAAATAATCTTCAAAAGTTTCGTAAAATTTCCCGGGCTGTGTACTCAACTCGTCCGGAAAATTTAGTTGGTTTGTCGTCTTGGATCTTAATAAGAGTTGTTGTATATGACATATCCTTTTAAGTAGCACGGCTTGATGAAAATGATAGGTTTTCCTTTTGCTTAATTTGTGTCATCTCTTTTTACTTTAGACTGAAATACAGATTTCAGCTTGTAGAGATCATTAACATTTCTGTTATTTGTGTTTTCTAACTGTCCAGTGAAACGCTTATCAAATTCTCCTTGGCTAGTTCTAATAAGCCGTATTTCGTTATTGATTTTACTAATATCATACTTAAATGATTCACTGAATTTTTCCTGAATTTGGGCCATTTTAATCTGACCTTGCAATATGTGGCTGTGCGATTCTTGAAATTCAGATATGAGTTCCTTTAATTCGGAAGCGAACGATTGAACTGATAGAAGAACTGTTCTAATGTCACAATCTACAGACTCTATTGATTTATTGACTTGTTTTATATGGCGTGGCTCAGGCTATGAAGCCTGCGGTTATGCCAGACCATCTTATATGCGCTACATCCTGTGCTCTAATTTCTTCCTTGAGAATTTCAAGATTCTCAAGAAATAGGGTTTTTATTCACCGAGTTTGGCTTCTACTTTACCACTGGAGTCAGAATATCTCTTCTCAATTCATGCACCTGCTTCCTTGAATCTTTGCTCTAAGTTGGTATTTGATTCATTGAGCATATTGTTAATGGTATTGTCTGCTTCAGCAAATCTCCTCTCTAGAGCGGATTGACCTTCCACAAACCTAGGCTCCATCTTTTCACTGGTGTTAATTTCTTGGATAGCTAATTCTTCCATCTCAGCATTGGTTGATCAATTTTAATATTTAACTGTGTGCTGGACACCACCATCTGAGTGTTAATTCTATCTTTGAATTTTGGTCAATAATACTCAGCCTAAGTGCTCCAATGGCTGCAAACAAAGCGAAGTGATTAACCACTTTAAAATATTTAAAATTTGATGAAGCTCCAATAGCACGAAGTACTAAAGGTGTAATCAATTTTGCGCTCGAGTGTTGGAACAAAATCTGTCCATGTTGATGTTACTTCGTGTTCATAGTTATTCATGTAACTCCACTTAATACCTGGATTACTTTGCATGTCGCAGCTCCAAATCAAGTTTGTGCGCCATCTATACATCAATACAAATCGAGGCCACTCACTGGGAGCCGACTATATCCTTCCCTCTCTGTACCAGGAAAAGATATGGAATAAGGAAGAAGGGCATGAGATTCCACAATGGGTTAACGGTCCTTATGGAGCAGGTACAGAGAGAGGTATACGGTGATCGAAATAATAGCCGATTTCTAAGACAAAATTTATTCATTTCATTGAGTAAAACTTGCATTTTCCCTATTAATTGCTGGATGAAAAATATGAATGGATGAAAACCATAACGGTATAAGTAGCATTTTGGTCATTCAGAGAAAAAGGCATTTAAACATCTTCAACACTCATATGAAGCATGCTATTTGTAGTTATACCAACCATCACTAGAGCGCAGAATATTACCGCTATCACTTGCATCTCTTTGCTGGTGAAAGGATACATCCTCCCAGAGTTACATCTTGCACTTAACTCATTTTTTTAAAAATGTCACTTATACCGTTATGGTTTTCATCCATTCATATGTTAACAAATGGACTCACTTTCGTCTTGAAGTTTTAATATCAAATTAATTGTGGCGAATGTCTGTGATTCCAAAATGAATTTCATTTGAAAGTACAATCTCTTCCTTCCTTCAAAAGTTCTTAAAATTCTTTTTGAACTCATTTGAATTACGGGAAAAGAGAAAATTATTCACTTTAAATTAAGTTCCCTTCACTTGACAATATGGAAACTTTCCCTACAGTGTTTTCTAAATATTGTGGTTTTCCTGAGATCACAGGGGCTACATGCTGCATTGATACAATTCTGTTTCAAACAGCATATTTCAATGCTTGCAAGTGTGAAAATAAAAAACGAACATGCAAGAAGAAGGCTCATCACAGTCATATAGCAGGGAAAGATGTGACATAGCCCAAACTCAAAGCAACTACAAATGAAACATTTTACTACTTCTAGTATGGTATGCAGTGTTCTGTGAAGAACTGTGGGGATGAGAACACCATCAGCAGTGTTGTAGTGTACATCTGCAATTTCAGATCTTCCATGAACTCTCACGAGACCTTTTAATCTCACATGGATTCATAAAACCTCGTCGGTATGAAAGGAAGTGGGGGAGGGAGTGTCATCAAAAGCTTACATTCTAATATAAGTTAATTTATTAATAAAAGTGTATTCAAGTATAAAATTCTAGAACATACTGACTTAACCTATTCAATATAGAAGAAAGAGAACAGTAGGTGATGTAAATAAAGGATGAAAAACATGCACAAAGTAGGGAGGAAAATAACTACAAAGAGGAAAGAAAAGTTATTTTAATGTGCCAGAAATCCTCAAAGAGTTGGAGCCCACTATGAAGGGTCACATTAAATTGAATTTTCCCAGATATCATATATTCTAGATCCCTTAGACATGGTTCTCTATGTAACATAGACACAGACATGTATTTGAGAAATAAAATGAGCTAATTACTATTCTGCCTTTCTAAATGAATTCAATGTCTAAGAAAAATACTTATTTTGAAAGAAATCACATTCAGATTTTAACTCTCATATGCCATAGGCAAATCTCCTTTTTCCTTAACACAAATATATTCCAGCAGTTTGTAGATGTGAGGGTAACCCAGAGTAATCATACCTGTGTTGACATTCTGTTTAGCAGATTGATGTATCCAGTCTCAAAAACACTGACGAAAGATATGTGATTCAACTACACTAATGAAGACAGGAGTAATAATTTTTACCATGTGGTGATAATGGTGGAGCAGTAGTATTGGAGGATATTATTTTAAAAAAGGAAACTGGGCCAACCATCCTCTATTTTAATCAGAGGGGAAAATAGAAGAGGTGTGACCCCTAAAACAAAGTACATTTGATACAGACAGAAAAAAATACAGACTAATCCAACCCAAACATTAACACACTCACCAACAGTTTCCGATAATAGCACACATTTCTTTAACATCATTTTGAGATCTGTACAACTTTGAAGCAGTATCATTATAAGAACTATCAAACCTAGAGTTCTTCATCTGGAGTGTGCTCATATGCCAGGTTCAAGTTTGACACAGAACATAACAAAGCAGAATGCTCACATCCTTGATATTTTCACACCTTTACCTTCTGTAG
Source organism: Anabrus simplex (assembly GCF_040414725.1). NCBI lineage: Eukaryota > Metazoa > Arthropoda > Insecta > Orthoptera > Tettigoniidae > Anabrus > Anabrus simplex. The sequence goes on along the minus strand of NC_090274.1, from coordinate 96,854,261 downwards.
GGCCTGTAAATTAGAACTCAACAAACACACATTTATTCTGACAATAGTGTGCATTAACTGAAGAATTTTGACTTTAATTATCACCGTCAAGTCACAGTTATTCACTGAACATCTCTCTTCCAACTTTCAAGGTTTTCGAAGACTCTGAGGTGCCAGAATGATGCGCAGGAATTCACTTTCATGCTAGTACAACTACAAGCATGTGCTGTGATAATACAGCTTCTTCACATACCTCTAGACAGAACCCAAATCACACTCGCCAACACAAAATTAGCAAGTCATCAGTTTACCATCTGAGCTATCAGATGAAGAGCCACTGAACTGAAATCCACACTCAGAGGATAGCAATGGACTGTGATTAGAGTAGCAACAGACAAAGCAAGGAAAGATGATGAAAATATCTTGCTTCTTCTCAAAACAATTCCACGGCATCTCCGCCTTTATCAGTGTGTTTCCTTTAGACGAGCTATACTCACAGCAAACTGCCACGACAGAATTTACTACATGCTCACCCAACATTAGTGACATTGTACAGAAGTTTAAATGATGCAAATCTTATCTGGAATTCTTTTGGGCGAAAATTGTGTTCACCATGCGAGCCAGGGATCTACTGATCATAACCTAATTCAATCTAGCACTCACCATTTTCCATCACTTCAGCAACTACTAGCACTGCAATTGGCTGACATATGACAAGAAATGATGTCAATCCCACAAAGATTTCATTACCATACCATGCAGAATAAATTCATAACCATACACCTCTCAGAAATCAATTTCAATAACCAACAGAGGTAAACAATTAAACAACACAGAGTCAGTCAATGGGTACTTAACACATGAAATGCACTGAAGACTCGATCTTGAGACAATGCCTATCACAAATTTGTCACTACCTGGACCTAACCTAGGCTCCTTCACTATCAAGCCCACAACAATAATTCAGCTTTTTGCCACTATCAAACAAAGAATGCACTGCCGTCCACTAGTAAATGCTAGAGGCCAAATGTCCACTCAACGGCTCTAATCTGGGGGCTTATGCCACGACTACTGTTGTTTGTAATTCCTAAGAGTTGACCAAATTTATTAATAAGAATTTATTGCAGCAAGATGGCCATATAATGGGATACAACAATAGGTTTCAACGTTACAAAGTAAGCATGAAACATTGTCACACAACATACTGCGATTTACAGATGCTTGAGGCAGTCTAGTCTTTGCTATAGTCAACTATGCTCTTTCCCCTTTTACTACACAGTATTATGTGGTACCAAATTTATTCAGCTACTAAGGGTTAAATTCTGATCTCTATAAATTTATCTGGAATGGGACTTACAAGTGATGCATTTCTTGTTCCTTCAAGCCAGGCTGGTTCCTCTTTGATGTTTACTTCCAGCTCCATTTTACACTGCCACTGAAGTAGTTAGAAGGTACTGGGGATCGTTGATTACTTTCAATGACCTTACACTGAAACACAGGCCAGAAAAATATATTTCCTAATTGCTGTCATTGCTACTTACATTATTTGTCAACAGACTAAGCAACAAACTTGTAATTCTATATGACTGTCAACAATATGATTATACCAAAAAGACTCAAAATTTTAAATGATTGTTGAGACCGTGATCGTACCTATGGACTTCAAGTTTTCTATGACGGATGTTATGATCATAGCTAAAGACGTCCAGTTTTAAATGGCTTCTAATACAATGATCACCTCCATAGGATATCTAATTTAACATATCTGTCGATATCGAGATCATAGTCCCCTGGTTTTACTTTAAAACTTTTCTTATTTATAGCTATATAATATACAGTTTCATATGGAACTGAAACCACAGCATGTTGACTTTTCTTTCTAAAAATCCAACATACGATGATTGTGATTGAAATTCACAAAATTTCTTGAAGAATTCAGTGACTAATTCGTTTGCATATCACTCTGATCTCCTTGGTCCATATCTTGGAAACTTTCTACCATTTTTATCCTCTGAACTGTGCTCCAGTGCCTTGAGATTTGTTCTATCAAAACTTTCCTTATTAGGATAAATTCTCTCAAACCATTCTCCTCTCATCAAGCTGATTCACTAACTCTTTATTTGAGACATGTTCTATTCATCTGATCTTCAACAACTTGTGATAACACGGCATTTCATAGGCTTCCACTCTGTTTTTCTCGGCACCATTTATTTTCCATGTTTCACCTTTACCTCAGTGCAAACATAATTATTAAGGTTTTCATTCCGTTTAATCTAAAGAACGTGATGTAGAAAAGATGCGAGTTTAGGCAGGATTTAGTGATGACATTTACAGATATTGAGGAGGCATATGGCTGTGTACCACAAGTTGTCTTCGATGCACTATTAAAAAAGAAGGCAGGGAGAGAAGAACTAATTATAAAAGCCAAAAATGAAAAATGAGAAATCAATATGAAGACAACTATAGGACAAACAAAATGGTTGAAAGTAGAAACATGACTTCAACAAGGATGTGTATTGTCCCCTCTACACTTCATTACAGTCATGGATGAAATCCACAAGTGGGAACCAATGAGGCAAAGGTAATATGGGGAGAAGATGAAATGGAAGTACAAAAACAAGTTACTGTATGGAATCAGGAGATAGAGGAATATGGTAATAAAATAAGTGGGGAGAAGTTCATGGTTATAGTGGTGACAAGAGGTAATAGAAAGGAAATTGGAAATATTGAAGTAAATGGAAGACCATTAGATGTTAAGGAAAGTTTCAAGTATATGTGAAGAAAAATAGCAGAAGATGGAGAGAAAAATTATGAAATTGGAAAAAGAACTGAACAAGCCAATGTGTTTTATCAATGTGTGAGATGTATAGTCTGAAACTGGGGCATACCAGAGGAATGCAAAAAAAAATTTGCACCCTACGTATTACACACCGATTTTGATATATGCTGCAGACACATGCACAAGAAAAAATCATGATGAAGGCAGAATCCAACAGGCCAAGATGAAATTCCTTGGATGAATAACAGGGAAGACGTGAAGGGATAAAATCAGAAACACAGAAATCAGGGAGAGAATTGGAATCCCTAAACCGCAAGACAAGATAGAGACCAGTAAGCTTAAATGGTATGGACACATGGTGAGAATAGAACAGGCTAGTGTTCCAAAGCGAGTATTTACACAGAAAATAATAAGAGAAAGGCATCAGGGAATGCCCAGAAGGAGGTGGATGGACATGGTAAAGGAGAGATACACACCTGAGGATGTCCTTCATTCACAAGTCTACCCAGAAGACTGGAAATGGAAAATGAAGAAAAGGAATCTGTTGAAATGAAGACACAAATTTATACAACACTGCTATTAGCTCATTTCATTGAATAATGCCACCAACCTTTACTTAAGTGTCCTTTCATTATTTGTCTGTGCATGTCATGTCTTAAGACCTAGGGGAGCTTACCAGTGCACCCCTTGAAAGGAGTTCTGTGCAAAACAATTGGTTTAAATATTTAGCAGGTTTTTGTTCCCCAGGTGGTACAAAACTTGTCTGCGTTGAATACCTTGAGGGATGCCTCACAAAATTCATTTCACCCAATAGTAATGTTTGTTAGTCAATGATATCTTACTGTAAAAGTAAACACACTGCCCTAACAATGAATACTACAATGTTTCACACATGTAATACAACCTTCGTTCCTGTGGCCAACTGCATAAATTTTTATTCATTACCAGGAAACAGACTTCACATCTATTGAGGAAACTATGATCAATTGTACTTTGTATATTGCAACGTAGGGGCCACAACTAAAGTGTGCCACGTTTACTTGTTCTGGCCATCACTGTTTATTCTATTAATATATTACTGGTTTTACTAGCAAGTAACTGCCTTGTACAGTTTCCAGAGCCTGAATTTAGTGCACTAACATATCGAAGGGAAATGAAATGGCGTATGGCTTTCAGTGCCGGGAGTGTCCGAGGACATGTTCGGCTCGCCAGATGCAGGTCTTTTGATTTGACACCCGTAGGTGACCTGCGCGTCGTGATGAGGATGAAATGATGATGAAGACGACACATACACCCAGCCCCCGTGCCAGCGAAATTAACCAATTAAGGTTAAAATTCCCGACCCTGCCGGGAATCGAACCCGGGACCCCTGTGACCAAAGGCCAGCACGCTAACCATTTAGCCATGGAGCCGGACATATCGAAGGGAAAGGGCTAAGGTTAGGAAGATTTTTTTTTTTTTGCTTTACGTCGCACTGACACAGATAATATGGCGACGATCGGATAGGAAAGGCCTAGGAATGGGAAGGAAGCGACCGTGGCCTTAATTGGCGTACAGCCCCAGCATTTGCCTGGTGTGAAAATGGGAAACCACGGAAAACCACCTTCAGGCCTGCCGACAGTGGGGTTCGAACCCACTATCTCCCGATTACTGGATACTGGCCGCACTTAAGCGACTGCAGCTATCGAGCTCGGTGTTAGGAAGATAGAAGAGTTAATTAAGGCTAATTAATGAGAAAATGGGGTAACCACGGAAGCAATTTCTGCGCTACCCATCGCGGAATTCGAACCCATGCAATCTCACCGCCACTCACCCCTGAAAAAGATATTTTACACACCAATAATTATCAGGAAATATGTTTAGAAGGAGAGACATTCTACTGATAAATAAAACATAAGGACTAATTACTGGATACAGCTGTGTTGTGGAGTAATGATGTGATACAGAAGAATCTCCATAACAACACTTACCGGTATATACCAAGAATTTTACATATTCAGATAATATTCCAGATATCCTAAACGGAACAAATCTCAAGATTTCAAACCCTACTACCATCTTTCGCAGCCGACAGTGTAAAGTAAAACTCAAATCGCACACAGAGGTAAATAACACATTAACACAAAAATTAAAATTATACACTACATCTTGTAATTTCTTTCTGAAACTATCATCCGCGTAGCTCCTCATTCCTCTAAATTTAATTGCACGGTACATTGTTACAACACATGACTTGCCGGCACTTGTAAGGCAAAGGCCAGGAGTTTTCAAGTAGAAAGCTAGTTACAGAAGTATACACTTTTAATGCTTAAGTAAGCGTAAAATTTAAGAAAAATTAAAAGTATTAAATATAAAAATATGTAGGCTGGAATGCTGAAACAGAAAGATTAGTATTAACTTATTGCGGTTCTCAGCTGAGATCTGTATGTTCGGTAAAAGTAAATTATTGAAACTTCAACATTACCGACAATACGTTAGAGGTTGTGAACACAGTGTAAAATGATAGAAATCACGATTGCTCAATAAAGAAAATATGTAACACAATGAACGGAATAAGCTGTACAACTGGCCAATACTCGTCACATATAACAACTTACCGCACACTTCGAAACAAAACCGATGATTTTAATGTAGTACAAATTTAATTTCTATCATTCAGGACAATAGGCTGAATTTACAAAAGGATGTATTACCGCTAACAACTCCCAAGTACTGGGTATAATGTCCGGCTATATCTAGCCCACAGAGGATCTATAATAGAAAATTAACCTCTCCGTGTATAAACAGACCACAATACACAAATTCGTCATTAGTTGCTGCAGGGGAGAAAAATAATACGACAGCCGGTCCATAACTCGTAACGTATGTGGACAGCCATCGAAGGAGGGATCAACTGGCTGAATTTAAAGATCCAATTCGTCGTATAATAGAAATTAAACCGTACAGTTATTATTATTATTATTATTATTATTATTATTATTATTATATATATATATATATAATTCGCTGGGGCCATCAAGGACCACGTTAAGTCTTGTTGCATTTGACACTGAACTTGGCCTTCTTTAGAGCCCAAATTTCCCCCATTCTTTGTGAGTGGGCCTGCTTACGCTCCTCTGTCCAAGGGGCACCGTGTCTTCTCTTCGGTTGCTCGTCTCGGTTTAGCCCGTTCGTCAATATTTCTTGCGGAAGAGATCTCTGTTAAAGGCGTCTTCAGCTGAGATATGTAGCATTTGCAGGTCTTCTTTGGTATTTCCAAACCAGGGAATTGTGGTTTTGGGGTTTGAATCAAAAAAGTGAAAGATTTCTTTAGTTAACTTTCTTCTGTCATTCTTTTCAGATGACCGTAAAATCGTGCCCCTCTTTTCCTGATTGTATCAGTAATTTTCTCTATTTTGCTGTAGACTTCCTTGTTGGATCTCTTTTGATGGATTCCATTTCTGTACTTTGATCCCAAGATTCCTCTCACAATTTTGCGTTCTCTTTTCTCCAGTTCTTCAAGTAGTCCTTTGTTGGCATTTAGAGACAGGGTTCCGGCTACATATAGAACTACTGGCTTCAGAACTGTTTCATAGTGACGTATCTTGGTGTTTTGCGAAAGGCATTCTTTGTTGTAGATTGTGCGGGATGTTTGGTAGGCTATTTCCAGTTTGCGTACTCTCTCCTGAAGTGCTTCTTTGTCCAGTCTATTTTTCATGATGATCTCACCCAGGTATTTGAATTTGTCTACTCGTGTGATGTCCCCGTATTTAGTATGGAGTTTTGGTGGAGCCTCTTAGATGTTAGTCATTACTTCTGTTTTCTCGAACGATATCTGCAAACCAGTTTGTTCGGCAATTTCCTTTAAAATTTCAACTTGAGCTCTAGCGGTTTCTATGTCGGTTGAGAGAACAGCAATATCATCGGCAAATGCTAAGCAGTCTGTTGCGATCCCCTTGGATTTGGTTCCTATTCTCAATGGTCTGTAGTTGGTTTCCTGTAATCTCACCCGCCAGGTTCTGATGATCTTTTCAAGAACACAGTTGAAGAGTATCGGGGATAGCCCATCACCTTGTCGGACTCCTGTTTTGATGTCAAAGGAATGCGAGAGACAACCGTGGAACTTCACCTTGGATTTTGTATCGGTCAGGGTAGCTCTAATTAATGCCAGCAGTTTCAAATCAACTCCAAATTAATTTAAGATGTTTAGCAGGACTTCCCGGTCAATGGAGTCGTACGATTTCTTAAAGTCCACAAAGACAGACACATACTGCTTGGATCTTAGTGTACAATATCTGATGATCGTTTTCAGATTTTGGATCTGTTCAGCTGTTGAGCGACCTTTTCTGAACCCTCCTTGGTATTCATCTTATTTGAGTCATCAGTCCATAAACTGATTTGATGCAGCGCTCCATGCCATCCTATCCTGTGCTAACCTTTTCATTTCTAAGTAACTACTGCATCCTACATCTGCTCAAATCTGCTTGTCATATTCATACCTTGGTCTACCCCTATCGTTCTTACCACCTACACTTCCTTCAAAAACCAACTGCACAAGTCTTGGGTGTCTTAAGATGTGTCCTATCATTCTATCTCTTCTTCTCGTCAAATTTAGCCAAATCCATCTCCTCTCACCAATTCGATTCAGTAACTCTTCATTCGTGATTCGATCTACCAGAATGTCTGTAGTGAAGTAAATATCAGCCTTAGCATCTACTACCAGAATGTCTGTAGTGAGGTAAATACCAGCCTTAGCATCTACTACCAGAATGTCTGTAGTGAGGTAAATACCAGCCTTAGCATCTACAACCAGAATGTCTGTCGTGAGGTAAATACCAGCCTTAGCATCTACTACCAGAATGTCTGTAGTGAGGTAAATACCAGCCTTAGCATCTACAACCAGACGGTCTGTAGTGAGGTAAATACCAGCCTTAGCATCTACTACCAGAATGTCTGTAGTGAGGTAAATACCAGCCTTAGCAAATACTACCAGAATGTCTGTAGTGAGGTAAATACCAGCCTTAGCATCTTCTACCAGAATGTCTGTAGTGAGGTAAATACCAGCCTTAGCATCTACTACCAGAATGACTGTAGTGAGGTAAATACCAGCCTTAGCATCTTCTACCAGAATGTCTGTATTTAGGTAAATACCAGCCTTAGCATCTACTACCAGAATGTCTGTAGTGAGGTAAATACCAGCCTTAGCATCTTCTACCAGAATGTCTGTAGTGAGGTAAATACCAGCCTTAGCATCTACTACCAGAATGTCTGTAGTGAGGTAAATACCAGCCTTAGTATCTACTACCAGAATGTCTGTAGTGAGGTAAATACCAGCCTTAGCATCTACTACCAGAATGTCTGTCGTGAGGTAAATACCAGCCTTAGCATCTACTACCAGAATGTCTGTAGTGAGGTAAATACCAGCCTTAGCATCTACGACCAGAATGTCTGTCGTGAGGTAAATACCAGCCTTAGCATCTACTACCAGAATATCTGTCGTGAGGTAAATACCAGCCTTAGCATCTACTACCAGAATGTCTGTAGTGAGGTAAATACCAGCCTTAGCATCTACTACCAGAATGTCTGTAGTGGGGTAAATACCAGCCTTAGCATCTTCTACCAGAATGTATGTGGTGAGGTAAATACCAGCCTTAGCATCTACTACCAGAATGTCTGTAGTGGGGTAAATACCAGCCTTAGCATCTACTACCAGAATGTCTGTAGTGGGGTAAATACCAGCCTTAGCATCTACTACCAGAATGTCTGTCGTGAGGTAGATACCAGCCTTAGCATCTACTACCAGAATGTCTGTAGTGGGGTAAATACCAGCCTTAGCATCTTCTACCAGAATGTCTGTAGTGAGATAAATACCAGCCTTAGCATCTACTGCCAGAATGTTTGTAGTGGGGTAAATACCAGCCTTAGCATCTACTACCAGAATGTCTGTAGTGGGGTAAATACCAGCCTTAGCATCTACTACCAGAATATCTGTAGTGAGGTAAATACCAGCCTTAGCATCTACTACCAGAATGTCTGTCGTGAGGTAAATACCAGCCTTAGCATCTACTACCAGAATGCAGTGGCGGCTCGTGGGTTGTAAGTTTGGTGCAGCCCAGCACTCGCATCTGCAGTAAATGTGTAGCCTACATTTTGAATAGGCGTGTTGGATAATCTAGCTGGGAGGAAATAAGGGATCGGGGAGATCTTTTGGTATGATAATGGTTTACAAATATCCGCTGTGTAATTTTCATGCAATTACTTTTAAAAGCACAATGTAACTATAACATTAACTAAAAAACAAATATTACATTCGGTAACGTCTATTGCTTGTACGTGAAATCTATTCTTCGGTGCTTTGAAGCAGCGAACGTATCAATGATATCATCGTAAAAGGGCATTGTATCCATCAAGTAGCTGAGCAGTGACTTCTCCAGGGATATGGTTGCCAGCGCAGTCAACCTCTCCTGCGATGTTGAATTCCTTAAGGAGGTTTTTATCCGCTTAAGGCACGAAAAGCTTCTTTCTACTGAGGAGCTGGTAGACGGTATGTTAAGTATTAATTAATAATTTATACGCTTCTTTGAAAACGTCCGTGAGTTCATTTTTATTGAGCGACAGAATTATTTCCTCCAAACTGGTATTTTTGTAGGTGGAATCAGAATAGATATACTGAAGTTCATTTTTTAACCTTTGTTTGTCTAAGGTCGTGGGATAAGACATTTTTAAGTTCTCTAGACCATCAAGAGGGAGGATTTTAGAAAATTCTTCAAACTTAGAGCTATCTCTTAATTGGAGCTCCTGCATATCTTGAAATCTTGTATCAGTCTCTACGGAGACTAATTCCAGTATCTGAAAATAAAGTACTCGATAGTTTAGAAAAATTTCACTTTCTGTTTTTAAACCACAATGTCTTTTTAGTTCAATTTTTGTTTCCTTCTCAGTCGTACGAAAACTGGTATTAAATGTTTCTTCATTCCTTTTACCTAGTATCAGTTACCGTGTGGGTCTTACTTTTGAGAGGCAGAACTAAACGTCCAGAGACTTCTTTTGGATCACGTTAAATAATATATTAGCAAGCTCAAAATGTCATTGAATACTATTGATAAAAATGTGAACTGGAAGCTATTAAAGTTATTAAACAACCCCTCTGATTGGCGAATGGTTTCTTCGTCTGACTGAGGATCGTACATGAGTCTTTCAAAGATGTATTTCAATCCCTCCCACTCCTCGACAACCACGCTCAAAAGTTTCCCATGTGAACACCAACGTGTATCCACACGAGATGGTACTCGCTTCGCAATTACTGAATCAGCGACGAAAGTTCTTTTGGCTGATAAATTAATAAATGAAAGAATACCACCAAGACTCGCAAAAAAATGTACGGCACTCTGATATGTTGGGAATACTCTGCTGTACCACTAGATTTAATCAGTGTGCCGAACAATGTACAAATAATGCTTGAGGGGCATCCTCCTTGACCTAAGTTTGAAGACCATTTAGATGACCTGCCATGACACTAGTTCCGTCATAACACTGAGCAATCAATTTAGTTTTGTAGGAAATTTCACTCAATACAGTCTGCAGCAAGCTGAATAAAGTAATCGCCGTACGGTTTGAACTAACTTCAAAAAACCAAGAAAGCGTTCAACTAGCGCACCTTTGTGGATAATATACCGAAGTATCACCGAACACTGCGATTTCTTTTTGATATCAGTTGTATCGTCGACCTGAACTGTGAAACGAAAGAGGTTTCTAAAATTTCTTCTTTCACAGCATCCCTAATGAAGGTATAGATGCAGTCTATCAACTCACATTGTATAGTTTTCGATTCTGCGCTAAAAACTTTCTTTATAGAAGCATAATGCTCCTGCATTTCAAATGAGCTGTTGGAAACTAGAAGTTTTAACAGTTCTTTGAAATTCCCTCTATTTAAGGAGTCACCGCTCTCATCATGGCCTCTAAATGTCATTTCCTGCTTCGAAAGAAATAAAATTGCATCGATTTGCAATCGCATGAAAAGTCTGTTAAGCCTCACATTCTCATTAAATTTTGTGATGTATAGACGAGCATTTTTCTTAAAGCACCAGCAATTTGATTCTGATTCTTCTCAAGTTCTTTAAATCCCACGGCATTTTTATATGCTCCGGGGAACCTTCGTGCTTTTGAAAAGACCTAGTAGCACAGGACATATTTTCAAATCCTGTGTGATTCCAGACTCCCTGTTTCACTCCAACAATAAGACAAGGCCAACAAAAGTGTTTCTGCAAATAATGACTACCGCATAACCACGGATAACTACTATACCAAGGTACTTGGAAAGTTCGTGTGTGCATCTTTCCGGAGGCAGTACCTGTTATTTTCTGATATGTCAAATCTAGCTGGGGACGATTGACTGATAAAATTTCTCTGTTATCCTCTTTCTTCCATTTCGAAAACGGAGTTTCTCTTAAAATACAAACTAAATCCACAGAGGATTCCATGTTAAGCACGCTTTGGAGGGAACACTATTCTTTCACACTATAAGAAAATATTTAAATACTATAATACTACATATTTATATCCCTAATGAATTTCAAACGCACTTCCTCTCCAAACATCCATACGACAATAATTATTCTACGCTTCACATAGTAACTATGAAAACGCCAAAAGCTCACCGTGTGAGCTGTGCTACTAAATGCTCTTCAAATGCGCTTATGTTATTTACAGTTCACTCACAATTAATCCGCCACACGGCCACGATTCACATTATAACAACGGACATTTATTTTCACTATGAAAGAATACTCCGTGCACCACACGTTCACAGCTGGCGTAACAGTAGCCATAACTCTCGCGACAAAATATACTGCATCTTTGTTTGATTGAGTTTTAGCGTGAGATTTAGATACCAATATTGGCAGCAATGCTGTAGGAGCCCGCATGTGTTCAACCTAAGCAGAGAGGGCGGGTTACACGTTCGGTTGGGTTCGGATAATATCGTCCCAGCTCGGGCCAAGCAGCCGAATATCCCAGAGACTCGCTGGTCTGCACCACGCAAAATACAACCGTATGCGTACTCATGACAGTCTTGAGCGTTGTCATGGCAACCGTTGTGTAACACGTCACAAGTCAGCCCGCACTGCTTTGAGCATTGAGAGGGCTGCACTCGGTTCGCAGAACTCGTAAGTGAAGCGAACAGCGGTGGTTGCTTAACTATGAGCGCTACGCATGTTGAGTAATCACAACATATAGAGCGCACTCTTCGGTTTTTTCAACGAATATGTTTTAAACAGAAAATGTAGGGATACAGAAAATGATAGACAATTGTTTTGAGAAATGTTAGTGCAGCCGGGCTGTACCTGATGCACCTGAAAAGCCGCTACCGCCAGCATGTCTGTAGTAAGCTAAATACCAGCCGTAGCATCTACTACCAGAATGTCTGTAGTGAGGTAAATATCAGCCTTAGCATCTACTACCAGAATGTCTGTAGTGAGGTAAATGCCAGCCTTAGCATCTACTACCAGAATGTCTGTAGTGAGGTAAATACCAGCCTTAGCATCTATTACCAGAATGTCTGTAGTGAGGTAAATACCAGCCTTAGCATCTACTACCAGAATGTCTGTAGTGAGGTAAATACCAGCCTTAGCATCTACTACCAGAATGTCTGTAGTGAGGTAAGTACCAGCCTTAGCATCTACTACCAGAATGTCTGCAGTGAGGTAAATACCAGCCTTAGCATCTACTACCAGAATGTCTGTCGTGAGGTAAGTACCAGCCTTAGCATCTACCACTAGAATGTCTGTAGTGAGGTAAATACCAGCCTTAGCATCTACTACCAGAATGTCTGTAGTGAGGTAAATACCAGCCTTAGCATGTACTACCAGAATGTCTGTCGTGAGGTAAATACCAGCTTTAGCATCTACTACCAGAATGTCTGTAGTGAGGTAAATACCAGCCTTAGCATCTACTACCAGAATGTCTGTAGTGAGGTAAATACCAGCCTTAGCATGTACTACCAGAATGTCTGTCGTGAGGTAAATACCAGCCTTAGTATCTACTACCAGAATGTCTGTAGTGAGGTAAATACCAGCCTTAGCATCTACCACCAGAATGTCTGTCGTGAGGTAAATACCAGCCTTAGCATCTACTACCAGAATGTCTGTCGTGAGGTAAATACCAGCCTTAGCATCTTCTACCAGAATGTCTGTAGTGAGGTAAATACCAGCCTTAGCATCTTCTACCAGAATGTCTGTAGTGAGGTAAATACCAGCCTTAGCATCTTCTACCAGAATGTCTGTAGTGAGGTAAATACCAGCCTTAGCATCTACTACCAGAATGTCTGTCGTGAGGTAAATACCAGCCTTAGTATCTACTACCAGAATGTCTGTAGTGAGGTAAATAACAGCCTTAGCATCTACCACCAGAATGTCTGTCGTGAGGTAAATACCAGCCTTAGCATCTACTACCAGAATGTCTGTAGTGAGGTAAATACCAGCCTTAGCATCTTCTACCAGAATGTCTGTAGTGAGGTAAATACCAGCCTTAGCATCTTCTACCAGAATGTCTGTAGTGAGGTAAATACCAGCCTTAGCATCTTCTACCAGAATGTCTGTAGTGAGGTAAATACCAGCCTTAGCATCTTCTACCAGAATGTCTGTAGTGAGGTAAATACCAGCCTTAGCATCTACTACCAGAATGTCTGTAGTGAGGTAAATACCAGCCTTAGCATCTTCTACCAGAATGTCTGTAGTGAGGTAAATACCAGCCTTAGCATCTACTACCAGAATGTCTGTAGCGAGGTAAATACCAGCCTTAGCATCTACCACCAGAATGTCTGTCGTGAGGTAAATACCAGCCTTAACATCTACTACCAGAATGTCTGTCGTCTTAACAAATCACTCGTGGACTTTAACGTCGCTCTGAGTGACATGCATTACGACTGCTCGACTCTTCAATCGACAATAGTGAAGTACTGCACCACAATTATGTTACTTTCCGCCAAGATAAGCAAAATATCATTACTAGTGGGAGCAAGAGAGGTTGGGTTTTAATAGAGGTGAACTCTGCTTACGGGCCAGTGCAACGATCCGACCTAGCGGGAAACTGGGAGTGTGTTGTTGTGAAAGCCAACCCCTTCCCCTGGGCGAGCGCTTTACATAGTCTGCTGTTACCTGCCCACGGACGAGGTGAAAGTACGGCTGACAGACTTTCGAGAAACTGTAGCTCGAATCAATCGCGTAGCAAAACAAAATGACAAGTTTGCAGTTTTTCAACACAAGTAAATAACTTATTGGACCTGGCTTTCGTGTCTGAAAAAGTCATTAATAATCCCCTGTGTGAAGCTACAAAACAATTAGTACAATCAGATCATTCCGCGCTTGAGCTCAAACTTCATATTTCCCGTCTTCCTCGTTTACCGCAGACTACAAAAGCATTATTCGTATGGACAAAAGCAGACTTTTCTCATCTACGAAATATCTTATCGCGCTGTCCGTGGAACTTGCTCGAATCCTGTCCATCTCTTGATGCCGCAGTTGACTTGTTTTATGACTTACTGCACAGCGCTCTTCAGGACGCCGTACATTCCCGCATAATGAAGACTAGGCATCTTCCCTCTTGGTATAATTCCGAACTTACAGACAAAATGCGGGCAAAGGAAAGAGCAAGGAAACAAGCTGCAAAGTCTTCACTTCTCCCAGATTATATCGAATTCCCGGCGCTAAGAAGGGAATACAAAGAAACGCAGGGGAGAAAGTATAGGGATTATGTCGGGTCTGTTGAGGGGTGTATTATCAGACATCCTCAAAGATTTTGAAATTTATCAATTGCAAATCAAAATCTAGGCGGCTACTCTCTATGATGATTAATGGAGACAAGGAAATTAGCTCACTGAAATAAATTCTGGATAATTTTGCTCACACTTTCAAAACATTCCATCCTGCCAGTTTTCCCTGTAATTCTCACACCGAACAATTCGGGGAAATTAACTTATCATCAGTGGTAACTTCGGCATCGGAACTCTGCAACATCTTGAAGTCGATACATACGAGAAGCCATGTGGTCCAGATCACATTCCACGAATTGTGTTACATAAGTGTGCTGAGGAGCTGGCAACCCCACTAGTCACGATAATCAACTGGTCTCTTCGTACAGGCAATTACCTGTCCGAATGGAAGAAAGGATATGTTATTCCAGTCCTTAAGAAAGGTGACAGACCTGTATTTGTCAATTACAGAACAGTAGTTCTTCATTCACTCATTTCCAAAGTAGCGGAAAGTCAAGTACAAAGCCTTGTACAGTGCAGTCAGCAGTTTAACTAATATTACCAGCACGGTTTGTCCAGAAACGCTCAACTACCACCAATCTTGCTGCGTACTCCCACTTCATATCTAGAGCTCTGGACAATTGCAAGCAGGTTGATGCCTTGTACATGGACTTTTCAAAGGCTTTCGACTCTGTGAAGCATAATGCTCTTCTGACTAAGTTGTCAGGATATGGCATTCATGGAAGCTTGCTTGAATAGTTTAAGTGCTATCTTTACGACAGGAAGTATTCAGTAAAATACGAGGGTATCATTTCTCGTCATTATCAGCGCATGTATGGCGTTCCGTAAGGTTCACTCCTGGGCCCTTAGAGTTTCCTTCTATCTGTTAATGATCTGCCATCACAAATCCATTCCAGCAGCTACCTGCTCTATACTGATGACCTTAAACTTTACAGGGTAATTAAAAAGATGTGTGACTGTGCATTGTTACAGTCTGATATAAATAATATTAGTGATTGGTGCAAAAAGTGGCATTTAACACTAAATATTTCAAAGTGCAGTGCGATATCCTTGACCAGAAAATCGCAAGTCAATGTGTTCAATTATCATATAAAAGATCAAGAAGTGAAGCGTGTTAATAAAATTAACGATATTGCTATTATTTTTAGCGATCAAAATGATCCATATGTCAATGCGCATGTGTTAAATGCCGTTAACAAGGCATTTAAAATGTTAAGCTTCCTCAAAAGGAATTGCAGGAGTTTTAAATGTTGTCCCTTTGAAAACCCTGTATTTCTCGCTTATACGACCTAGTCTCGAGTACTGCGCTGAAGTGTGGATGCCCTCACAACAATACTTAGTTAATGCCTTAGAGCGAGTACAGATCAGATTCTCAAAATGGATCCGTAAAAGTATTTGTGTATCACGCTGTCATCGACAAAAATGTGTATTGAGTCTCTTAGAACTAAGTGCAGGTATGTGAACGCACGATTCATACACAAATGTACCAGTAATTTCCTTGACTGTCGCAATTTACTCCAGTTGCTACCAATTCATGTTCCCGCAACACCCGACAGGCTGTCACCCCTCACTTACCCAGGTGCAGAACGGAATCACACAGGGACTCTTGGTTTATGCAGGCCCTAAGTTCCCTGAATGAAATCAACGGAATGGTGGATGTATTTCACTCGTCAGCTAGTGAAATTCGCAAACATCTTATGTATCTTGTTCTGTGAATTTGGTAAGTGAAAGTTATACTTCCATCGGTCATTTCAAATGTACAAACACACTTCTGTTTTCATTTCTTCCTTATGTGTTCTGTAAATATATACATTACACCCGTCCATTGCCCGGGGATATAGGAGGTTCGTAGGTTTTTGTGATAAGCCTCGGCTAAAGTCAGTCGTGACGCATAATTCTCCACCCAGGGCATGGACATTCAACTACTGTTTATGCAGTTTGACTAGCATTTGACGCAAGACGTTCATGATCATAGTAATAATAGTATTCAATAAACTACGCAAGGCTAAATATATCTCATTAAAATAAGAAAAACGAATGTTAGTTTCTTGGAAGGACCTTTTGCCAATTTAATGAAATCAAAACCTAACTTAATACAATAATGATACATTGTATGATGATTAGATAATAGCTAGATAGACGAAAGAAAGTCTCTGTTGGCTAAATACTTAAAAACCATCATTATTTAAATCTTGATTGAAAATACTAATTTGATGGAAACGAATATAGAACTTGCTGAAGGCAAATCATCATTATTTATCATTAATTTTCCGCGCGCAATAAATAATAGGATCGAATAAAATTTCATTCAAAATTTTTTTAAATACTACACTTGCTTTTATCTTCACTTATCCAAGATTTCATCTTAAAATACCCTACATTTTATCCATTATCTCAGAAATTACCTAATTGCTAACCAACTTGAGTTCTCTAATGGTGACAAGTTTCAATATAAGTATCCATAAAGTGCACACAGTGTAAAAAAAACCACATAATAATTGAATCTCATAACGACATAACTCAATCAACAACAGCATGTCCCAGGAATCCGCATCAGCCACCTAAATAGAACACAATATCTAGCCGCTACAAAATCATTAATGATCCAAAAGAATGATTAACAGTAACTGCTTCCATCGGCACTGCCCTGCTGAAAGAAACTCTTGAAGGCGCACTATCTACAGGAAACATACTATAAGCAACTACGCAAGAATACAATCCACTACCAGGTGACAATAATTCAATAAATCCGACCTTCCACTTCACACATATATGCTTATTAAATGTTGAAGACGTCTAATTAGTGACCATTTCCTCAAATTAAATGGTATCTGCATCGTATCTCGTCGAGAAACAGTGTTTTGAGGATCATATGACAACCCTACTCTCGACCTTCGGACATCTTATACCGCAAAAATAACAACGACACAATTGCTTGCCTATTTTGGGTTCTTAATTGTATGACGAGCGTTTAAATCCATCGCTAAATCTCAATAATTATTTATCACACTCCTATTATCTATTTTTCAACGAACCACTTACCATAACAACATTAATTCATCATAAAACACTTCATGGACGACCCTGTCCTTATTATTCACCATATTCAAGCACATCATACATATTCACACTTAATTACCCAAGAGAATTCACAAGCATTCCCAAAGAATCTCTTTTATCATCACCAATGTATCGCAATAAACGCAACACTAATTCCACGAAACATTCGCCATTACGCAATCAACACGTATTGTATTATCATGCATAAGACCTTCTACAAATAAATACTAAAATAAAGTCACCTCACGAAGTATTCGTGCAATACAATTATGGTTCACTAATGAAGACACTGCATTCCTCCATTCACCGTAAACGTGAAGAAAATTCCGAGTAACTCGCGGTAAGACACGTATTTATAAGCTAAATCTTACGTATAATAGATGATCTTAATATTATAACCTCGGACATAACCGTAATCACAAGTAACCGGGCACTAAATGATAGTCGCATTAGGTCACTCAAGTTGTTTAAATTTACGTCACTTCATTATGAAAGAAACAATACATTCTACTCTACAGCTATGCCACTACAAGAAATGGCCATTCAATTATACATATATGTAAGAACATTATGTATCTTAATAAAATATACTTCCCTAGTCTGTTAAGATGGCTGCCAAACGCAGGATCGTGTGTGATGTTAGTGCATCATATATCCATTTATGAGGGGAACTGTGCTTAGTTAGCGGCTTCCTGGTAGTGTTTGTGACACTGTGGCATATATTGAGTGTGTGTTGATGTCTGCTGAATTTGTGATCTATTTATATTGGTTTATAACATAAGTCTATGTGCCTTTTATGCCGTAGGCGTTAGTCATCTTGTTTTGTTTCCATTCCATAGAATACACTACTAAGAGGGACACTCGATGTATTTATTTACTGTATTTGCATTTGCCCTAAGTGCCACCCATTTTGTTTTATTTGCCATCAATGCCATGGAAACAATGACAAAGACGGGCACTCTGCATGCTCTCACCAGCGTTGCCTAGGAAGTGGAATCTGCACTTGTTGGCGCCATTACAATGGACGTGAACATCTTCGGTCACATTAGGTTGGGCAGCTTCTTGCCTATGTGGAAAGTAACGGGATACTACCACATTATAACTCCCAGGAAACACATGGTATAGCTCGTTGTGTAAATGATTCAAGAAGTAAAACTTCACCTCAATCGGATCTACGAGACAATGGGACAAACGAAAGATAAATTGAAGGAAGATGAGAAAGGAAGATCAAAGCAGGTTACTGTAGGTAGAAGGAAGAGAAGATAAGGATTGGAACATAGAATGTTCTAACACTGCTAAAGGTGGCAAGATGGAAAATGCGAAACAGGATATGAAGAAAAATCGACTGGACGCCTTAGGAATGTGTGAAGTAAGATGGAGAAGCTGTGGTGAGGTAGAAAGTGGAGACTACAGGTTGTTTTATTCAGGAAATGAAACAGGTGGTAGTAATGGCGTGGCAATTATGATAGGAAATCGGCTGAAGAACAAAATATTAAAGGTGGATTATAACTTATAGATGATAGATTGATGATAATTAGATTAAAGGGTGACGAGGAGGATGCAGTTCTAATACAAGTTTACATGCCAACAAGCCAACACAAGGACGAGGAAGTAGAAGAATACTATGAAAAGATTGAAGAACTTATGGTAAAAGAGAAGGGAAATGTCTGCATTATTGTAATGGGGGATTGTAATGCTGTGGTTGGTGAAGGAAGAAAAGAAGTAGTTGGAAAATTCGGACTGGGTACCAGGAAAAACAGGGGAGAAATGTTGGTTAATTTCTGCAAAGAAAACTCACTTGTGATTCGGAACACCTTGTTCGAACATCACAAGAGACGGCGTTACACATGGACATCCAGGCTGAATGGTGAGTGGTATCAAATTGATTATATTATGATACAGAACAGGTACAGAAACTGTCTAAAGAATGCAAAGCGTACCCCGGAGCAGATATAGATTCAGACCACAACTTGGTGCTGGGAGATATGCAAGTGCGGTTGAAAAAAGTGAGAAAGGGTAAACCAAGAGAATATTTTGACTTAGAAATTATAAAGGAATGTGGTAAAGATAAGGAGCTGGAAGACATATTTATGTCAAAATGGAATAGAGGTTCTATTGAAGAAAGTGCAAATGAGACATGGAAGATGATGAGAGAAATCCTCACGGATTCTGCAGAAGAAGTATTTGGGAAAAGGACATCTGCAAGAATAAGGAAAGAATGGGTCACAAATACAATGCTGAGCAAGATGGAGGAAAGAAGGAAATGGAAGAATGTAGGATCTGAGGAAGGGAAACGAATGTACAGAAAACTGAACAACGAATTAAGGAGAGAAACAGATCAAGCAAGGAAGACATGGATGAAAGAGAGATGTGAGGAAATAGAGAAACTAGAAAAGGAAGGGAAATATGAAATGATGTATGAATTAGCTTCAAAACTGGTATTTGAAGGGAGGAAAAGCAAGACCAGTATGGAAATAGAAAGAAATGATGGCACATTGATGCATAAACCTGAAGAAGTAAGGGAAAGGTGGAAAGAGTATGTCGAGTGCCTATAAGAGTGTGATCAAAGAACAAATGGTATAGAAATAGAAGATGAGACAAGAGTAATAGAAGATGAAAAAGGATACAGCATTCTGGAAGGGGAGGTAGGAAAAGCTCTGAAAGAAATGAAGAATCGCAAAACAAGTGGAATTGATGGATTACCGGTAGAGCTTTTTAAGTC
Source organism: Anabrus simplex (assembly GCF_040414725.1). Classification (NCBI taxonomy): domain Eukaryota; kingdom Metazoa; phylum Arthropoda; class Insecta; order Orthoptera; family Tettigoniidae; genus Anabrus; species Anabrus simplex. The sequence continues at coordinate 96,833,975 of NC_090274.1, read as the reverse complement.
TTGGAAATAAAGGTGTGAAAGAGCTAACATTCCTCTGTAATAAGATATATGAAAGCGGCGAATGGCCAGATGATTTTCTTTCAGTAGTAATGGTACCGATTGAAAAGAAAAATAATTCAAAGAGATATGAAGATTTTACAACCATCAGTCTGATCACACATGCAGCCAAAGTATTACTGAGAGTACTGAACAGAAGATTTCATGGTAGGCTAGACAACTGTATCTCTGAGGAACAGTATGGCTTCAGGAGAGGTAAAGGAACAAGGGATGCATTTGGACTAACGAGCGAACAGGTAGCATAACATTTTGTCCCGCAAAGCATTAGCACACGCACTGGGAAGGGGCAATTACCAGAAAGTTCGAAATGTAAACAAGAGACATACAACAGTTTTAGCAGACCAGAAATATACCAGTGTTTCTCATACAATCTGATTAAGTTGTACTAACAAGGGAAAGGGAAAAGTGGGGGGTAAGGAAAGCAGGAAAAGAAAAATAATGAAATAACAACAAAGGGATGGGAAATCGAGCAGGGATCAGGCTGCCGAGTCCCCAGCACGAAATGACGCGAAACAAAGTTCACCACACCACACGTGAGGTTCAGGGAGCACTATTATATTGCCAGTCCAGAGCACTTTGGCCACCACATTCCAAATAATAATGTCTTAATTGCAAGGTTAAGTGCGCCAAGGCTATGATAAGTCCTGAAGGGATTAATGTTCGAATCCACACCATGTGGCAAAGCACAAACCAGGAAAATAAGGCCTTTTATCAAAATGAGATAGAAATAAAAGGTATCTGCTCAACCAGTCAGTTTTGATGCACGAAGTAAGTTAAAATCGACACGGTCTAGCCGTGTTCAGGGGTCCAGCTCCCACTGCCTAATACAAAGTTGAATCACAGCTGATCGGCGAAAGAAGTAAACGGGGAGTATATACACTGACTGACAGAGCAAATGCAACACCAAGAAGGAGTGGTCAGAACTTTATGCCAATTGCAGGGTAGACTGACGTCACTGAGGTATGCTCATGATGTGAAATGCGCCGCTGTGCTGCGCACGTAGCGAACGATAAATGGGACACGGCGTTTGCGAATGGCCCACTTCGTACCGTGATTTCTCAGCCGACAGTCATTGTAGAACGTGTTGTCGTGTGCCACAGGACACGTGTATAGCTAAGAATGCCAGGCCACCGTCAACGGAGGCATTTCCAGCAGACAGATGACTTTACGAGGGGTATGGTGATCGGGCTGAGAAGGGCAGGTTGGTCGCTTCGTCAAATCGCAGCCGATACCCATAGGGATGTGTCCACGGTGCAGCGCCTGTGGCGAAGATGGTTGGCGCAGGGACATGTGGCACGTGCGAGGGGTCCAGCCGCAGCCCGAGTGACGTCAGCACGCGAGGATCGGCGCATCCGCCGCCAAGCGGTGGCAGCCCCGCACGCCACGTCAACCGCCATTCTTGAGCATGTGCAAGACACCCTGGCTGTTCCAATATCGACCAGAACAATTTCCCGTCGATTGGTTGAAGGAGGCCTGCACTCCCGGCGTCCGCTCAGAAGACTACCATTGACTCCACAGCATAGACGTGCACGCCTGGCATGGTGCCGGGCTAGAGCGACTTGGATGAGGGAATGGCGGAACGTCGTGTTCTCCGATGAGTCACGCTTCTGTTCTGTCAGTGATAGTCACCGCAGACGAGTGTGGCGTCGGCATGGAGAAAGGTCAAATTCGGCAGCATTCCAGTACCTTCAGGGGCTGCCTAGTGCTCTGTTTCAGCAGGATAATGCCCGCCCACACACTGCGCGCATCTCCCAACAGGCTCTACGAGGTGTACAGATGCTTCCGTGGCCAGCGTACTCTCCGGATCTCTCACCAATCGAACACGTGTGGGATCTCATTGGACGCCGTTTGCAAACTCTGCCCCAGCCTCGTACGGACGACCAACTGTGGCAAATGGTTGACAGAGAATGGAGAACCATCCCTCAGGACACCATCCGCACTCTTATTGACTCTGTACCTCGACGTGTTTCTGCGTGCATCGCCGCTCGCGGTGGTCCTACATCCTGCTGAGTCGATGCCGTGCGCATTGTGTAACCTGCATATCGGTTTGAAATAAACATCAATTATTCGTCCGTGCCGACTCTGTATTTTCCCCAACTTTCATCCCTTTCGAACCACTCCTCCTTGGTGTTGCATTGTCACTGTCAGTCAGTGTATATGGCAGGGGAGCGCTATCTAGAACATACTAGAGGCCGATGACGTCACGGTGGATGCGCAAGGAAAGGCTACTGTCTGAGCAGTAGTAAGACATGTTGACAAGCAGATAGTTCGTATCGCCGCGTAGTATAAGGAGCACAAAATCGGAGTGGAGAAAATATCATCAGGTAAGAGAAAAAAAGATCTCGTAACAGGAGAGAGATACATTGAAAGCGGAAGAGAAATATATGCTATGCTCATTGACCTGGAAAAAGCTTTTGACAGAGTACAGTGGAAAAAGTTAATGGACATTCTAAGCAGGAACGGAATTGACTGGAAGGAGAGAAGGCTGATCAAGAATCTGTATCTACAGCAGAAGATAAGAGTGCAGATAGGGAATGAGATGACAGAGGAAACTACAATTAGAAGGGGAGAAAGACAAGGCTGCTGTCTCTCCCCCATACTTTTTAACATGTATTTGGAAGAGATTATCCAGAAATGGATGAATGGAAAAAGAGGAGTGAAAGTTGGTGGTAGGAGAATAGAATATATCAGATTTGCTGATGACATGGTCATAAAGGCAGAGAGTGAACGAACTATGATGGCGATGCTAACAGATCTAAATGCTGTCTGTGAAGAATTTGGAATGGCAAATAATAAGAAAAAGACAAAATGTATGGTGATAAGAACAAGAAAGGTGAAGACAACTATAAAGTTAGGGCAGGAAATAATAGAACAGGTGGATGCTTTCAAATACTTGGGAAGTGTAATAACAGAGGACATGAGGTGAAAACTTGTACTGCGATTGCGAAGGAAGCATTTAATAAGAAGAGCAGACTTTTTGTGGGGGCATGGATAGAGAATGTATGGAGCTGAGACTTGGACATTGATAAAAGAAGACTAGAAGCATCGGAGATGTGGATTTGGAGGAGAATGGAAAGTATACAATGGATAGAAAAAGTAAAGAATGAAGAAGTCTTGAGAAGAGTTGGGAGGAGAGAAATATATTAAATGTAATCAAGAAGAGAAAGCACAATTTGATTGGTCATTGGATGAAGAGAGATTGCTTGCTTATAGATGCTATAGAAGGAACGGTAAATGGAAAAAGACAAAGGGGAAGGAGAAGATATCAGATGCTGGACAGTATAAATATAGAATACAAGTATGAGGAAAAAAGGGGCAGCAAGAGACAGGATTGCGTGGAGAGCTGCTATGTGAAGGCCTGCCGTTTGGCAGAACACTAATGATGATGATGATGATGATGCTTGTTGTTTAAAGGGGACTAACATCTAGTTCAACAGCCCCTAATGGAACAAAATGAGACGAATTGTAATGACAATTTAAAAGTTCAAAATCCAAAGACCAGAATGAAAAGAAACATGATGATGAAGAATGAATGGATGGACATGAATTTAAAACAATCAATGGATCCAGTTCAGGAACTATCATAAGCAATAGTATCACTGACTAAGTGAGTGCTTCTAAAGCACAATCCTGAATTGAGGATGCGTGTTGTCTAAAGGAGTCCAAAATTCAGGTCAACGGCCCCTCATTAAGGTACTTATCGCTAGTAAAGTAGAACCATGGTATTTGTCATGTTGCGGTACTAAAAAGATATAGTGTAAACTCACAGTGTTCAACACATTATGGTAATACTCACAAGTATTCTACTTTGTACAAGTAACGCAGACTTGTGGTGTTTCTCACATAGGTGTACTCATCACGGGCGCCGGTATTCCCATGGTGTTCCTCCCACGGTGCCGCTGATATAGTGGTACTAATCACAGGCAACGCCCAAACACGTGGTGTTTCTCACAATGGTACTAATCACGAGTACTGGAAAACCTATACACTCACCTTATGTTGCTACTAATCATAAACCTATTGTGTACCCAACATAGTGGTACTACTCGCAAGTAAAGGCGACCCATGGTGTTCCCCACGTGATGGTACTAATCACAAGTAGTTTCAAGGTTCTAATACAATCATCCCTTCGTTGCCGCTTTTAGTCACCTCTTACAACCGACAGGAGATACCGTGGGTGTATTCTTCACCTGCGTCCCTCATCCATGGGGGTGTATAACAAACCTATTTGGGAAGAAATACTTTTATACTGTATCTACATCATACAGAAACCATGCTGTCATAGCAATATCAATATGCAATGAAATACATGAAATAAGCATAATTTACTAGATTAAATAATAGTTAATTTACATTTTAAGGGATATGTAGTAATAATAATAACAACAACAAAGGTACGGAATACAAAATAAATATAGAGTAATTTACACATGAAGAGCTGAATTACAAAGCAGAGGGTATGAATGAGTACTAGTGTTTAAAAAGCAAAGCCATCTCCGTCCTCCCGATGGTGTCACCACCTTGACCGTGTATTTTGGAGGCTTGCGTGTTGAAATGATCCTTAGAGCTTCGCCGGCGGGAGCATATGCTCCTGGTAGGGCCACACAAGCCGGACAGGTCTAAAGTGATGATCCAGGCTAAGAGTGATACCCTGGTCCTCCAGGTTGGTGCGTGGGGCTAACAACTTCACCGCTACAGAACTACATATTGTTCAGAAACCAAATAGAGATAACCAGACGGTCCAAAACTTTCGATGACTAAAGCGTGCTAAATGGCAACGATATGTATATACTGGAACATGGAATGTGAGAAGTATATGACAAGTTGTCCAAATATGATATTAAGTTGTCCTAGGGGATTACAATGCCAAAAGAGGCAAAGAGGAAGAAAACCACCCAGTGGCAGGATATCACAGTAAACACCAAGAATCCGATGAGAACGGATGGAATTTGATCGATTTTGCCTTTAGCAAGGAGCTGGTGATTAAGAGCACATGTTTTTCCCATAAGGAGATCCAAAAAGAGACATGGATATCGCCGGATGGTCTGACAAAGAACCATATAGACAATGTGCTGATAGATGTGTGACATGTCTCCAATATTACGGATGTGAGAAGCATGCGTGGTGCAGATAGTGAGTCAGATCACATACTAGTGAAGATCAAGTTCCAAGAAAGACTGGCAATTAGAACCCAGGAACAGAGCTGAGTAGAGCAAGGTCTATAATGTAGAGCTGTTAAGAGATGAGAAGAAGGAGGAAGAGTATAGAGACCGGCTACAAAGAAAACTTCAGATGGGCAGAAACGGGAATGCGAACATCAATAAAATGTGGGAAGAAACCAAGCTAGCAATAAATACAACAGCGCAGGAAGTGGGGAGAGAAGGAAACAGAATGGAATTAAATGGTATGACGAAGAATTGGGTAAGGTTCCTAGAAGAGAGAAATCTGGCCCGACAAAGAATGCTACAGAGACCCACTCAAAATTATATGGCAGTTTTTAAAGAGAAACTGTGAATAGCAAATACATTGATAAGGAACAAGAAAAGAACAGAAGAAAGGAAGAGATTAGATGAAGTGTAAAAGAATTTTGAAAATAAACAAGGTAGAAAATTCTTCCAAGGGGTTGGACAAGTAAAGAGGGGATATCAACCTAGAGTGAATATGCTTAAGGATGAGACTGATAGACTGATTGTTCGGAAAGAACAAATTCTGGAAAGATGGTCAAACGTTTCGAAACAATACTTTCTGACAGCCCCAAGGAAATTACCTCATGACTGCAGAAATGGTAAAACTGGAGGAGAAGTGTTGGTGAGGAGAATACATAATATAATTGAAAAGGTATGGGAAACAGGTAAAATGCCAGAGGACTGTACAGTAGCAAATACATGTCCTATACATAAGAAGGAGCCACGCAGGCAGTGATTAAGAGCACATGTTTTTCCCATAAGGAGATCCAAAAAGAGACATGGATATCACCGGATGGTCCGACAAAGTACCATATAGACATTGTGCTGATAGATGTGTGACATGTCTCCAATATTACGGATGTGAAAAGCATACGTGGTGCAGATAGTGAGTCAGATCACATACTAGAGAAGATAAAGTTCCAAGAAAGACTGGCAATTAGAACCCAGGAACAGAGCTGAGCAGAGCAAGGTCTATAATGTAGAGCTGTTAAGGGATAAGAAGAAGGAGGAAGAGTATAGAGACCGGGCTCTGTACAGAAACTGAAAACACGTAACATCATCATTCATAAGCTTTGTGGAACTACCTGGTGTTCTTCGACAAGCGTTTTACGGTCTTGAGCTTTAGGCTTGGTATATTCAAGTGCTGAGTACTGTGCTCCAGTATGGATGAAGAGTCATCACACAAGACTCACTGATACTGAATTGAATTCCACTATGCGCATAATAACTGGCACAATTCGATCTACACTAACTCATTGGCTCCCGCTTCTATCTGGAATAATGCCATCTGATTTACGCAGATCCACCGCTCTCATCAAGGAATTCAATAAAATCTTAATGAACCCCGATCTACCTGTACATGAAGATCTACGAACTATCAAACAAAACAGATTACGTTCACGCCATCCAACTTTACGCAACGCCTTAGACATGGTTGCTAGAGGCTACAACCCAAGTACAGAGTGGAAAAGACGATGGGAAGCAGCAACGGAGACGCACCTGCACAGTATGTTCTCGAATGCCAAACTTCCAAGTGGATTCCAACTACCACGCAAAACATGGTCTGCTCTGAACAGAATAAGAGCAGGCCATGGCAGATGCAGAGACATGCTGTTTAAATGGAACAAGTTGCTGACACCCGCGTGTGACTGTGGAGTTGCACGACAAACCATACATCATATTGTGAGAGAGTGTGAAACGCGGGCATACACAGGCAGCAAAGTGGATTTTCTGAAGGCAACTCCAGAAGCAATACAGTGGATCAGTGATCTTGACATTCAGTTGTAGGGAGCCTTTCCTTGTTCATTGTTTTCTTGTTATGTAAATATGTATATAATTTATATTTGAACTCAACTTGATTGTATGGGCCATACGATAAATAAATAAATAAATAAATAAATAAATAAATAAATAAATAAATAAATAAATAAATAAATAAATAAATAAATAAATAAATAAATAAATAAATAAATAAATAAATAAATAAATAAATAAATAAATAAATAAATAAATAAATAAATAAATAAATAAATAAATAAATAAATAAATAAATAAATAAATAAATAAATAAATAAATAAATAAATAAATAAATAAATAAATAAATACATAAATAAATAAATAAATAAATAAGCAAACAAACAAACAAACAAACAAACAAATAAATAAATAAATAAATAAATCGAGGTATATCTTTACTGAGTATAGAGTACGAAATCCTCTCTACCGCCATAACAAATAGAGTTGGTAGTAGAGGAGAAAGAATCATAGGGGAGTACCAAGCTCGTTTCAGACCTCGAAGATCGATGACGGACCATATTTTCGCCACGGAATGACGCTGGAAAAGATATACAAATACAACGTTCGACTAGGACATATTTTTATATTTTTTAAACAAGCCTGTGACAAAGTAAAGAGATCGATATTATTGGAAACAATGAAGTATTTTAAATTCCCACAGAAGTTAATAAAATTGACTAAGATGGACCTGGAGAACAGCAGAAGTCAGGTAAAAGTACAGGGAAGTGTGTAAAGATCTTTCAGAACCGATGAAGGCCTAAGGCAAGGAGATCCCTTATCACCGGTATTATTTAATATAGTGCTGGAGAAAGCTGCAAGATCAATAACTACTAATCCGGGTGGTAATATTTATAACAGACTGATCCAAGTTTTGGCTTATGCAGATGGTGTGGTGATAATTGCTAGGAGTAACGAGGCACTTACAACTGCCTTAAGGGAGCTGAAAGATGCGGCTAGATCTTTGGGTTTAGAGATAAGTAAGGCTAAATCTAAATAGCCTATATGGTAATGAATAGAAGTGGATGGAACACCGAAAAACTCCAAGTGGATGATTACACCTTGGAAGCAGTATGTCTAGGCACAGTAATAACATCAGTTGAGACAGATATTGTACATCGTATTAAGTCTGCCCACAGATCCTACATAACACTGTACCCTCTTCTGGGAAGTAAACATTTTAAAACTGACTCTCTACAAAAAAAAACAATTAAACCCGTACTTATGTATGGGAGTGAGGCATGGGTATTGACTGAGGCCACAGACGTGAGATTAAATGTGTGGGAAAGGAAATTACTGTGGAAGATATTTGGACCCGTGAAGGAGGGAGATTTATAGAGAATCAGGACAAATGAAGAAACTATATTATTGTATAAGGAGTTGGATTTGGTGACTTCAGTCAAAATGAGAATAAACTGGATGGCTGGGGCATGTGCAGCGGATGGAGGAGGGAAGACTTACACGGAAGGCACTGACAGGGCACCCTCGAGGCAGAAGGAGAGGTCATCCCTGGATGAGATGGATGGAGGATGTGGAGTCTGATCTGAGGACCGTTGGATTCAGGCAGTGGCGTAGGCATGCTGAAGATCGGGACGACTGGAGAGCTGTGGTCAAGGAGGCCAAGGTCCTTAAAGGACCGTAGAGCCATGGAGTAAGTAAAGCTATGAAGGCCATTGGAAGGGTGAAAGGTAAAGGCTTTGGCACTTGGTGGGGTAGAGTGGTTAGCTCTATATTCAGCACGAGCATTGGAACTTGCTGACCCCAAGTTCTTCCCGCAGTGAGTTGTTAATAGGCACACAACATTTATTTTCATTATTGAAACTTCGTCACAGAACTCGATCACCAGATTGTCCGATTCTTAAAGACACTGAACTAGGATGGATTATTGCTGGACACTAGTACCAGAGGTAAGAGAAATGTCTTACTCAAATCACATGTTTCTTGAAGCCACAGGATAGGTTAGATACCCAGCTACAGAGTTCTGTAGTCATGACAAGAAAAGAGAGAGCCACAGAAAGGCACTTTACAGAGAATACCACTAGGGATGCTACAGTAGATTTATACTTCGCTTACCCCTCAAGCAGAAACCTGAGGTTTTGGGAAACTCCTTCAAACTTGCTATATCAAGACTAACTCAACTAGAACTGGGTTTCGGTACATAGCCCTCACTTAAGCACGAGTACTAACTCTCTTCATGAGTAAGAGGCCATGGGGCAAATGGTTAAGGTCAGGGAATGAAGGTGGAAGCTATTATCTACCCCATAATCCAGTTTTTAAGCTTAGTAGCTCACTTACAAAAACGAGGGTTGTATTTGTTACATCTGCTAAAATAACTAACAATATTTCATAGAATGATATATTAATGGTTGGATCTTTACTCTGTCATTCTAAGTTTTAGAATGCCTTCACTGCAGATACTGCTGAAATGTATCGGCAAGTCATGGTTCATGCAGATGATAGGAAATCAAATTAACCTTTCAGAACGGCATTAAATCATGATAAACGCACATGGTACATCTTTCTTTCACCATGCAGTTCAACTCAAGGTGGCACACAGGCTAACCAGGCTGATGCTGGACTAACGATGATACTCCGTCATTTTTAACGTCTTTATGAAACCAAGCCCAACATTCAGCTTTCAAAACTTCAAAGAAATGTTCCCCCTCGAAATTAGCCCAATCTAATAGGAGCCACAGCCTTCAGCAAAAGTGTTGAACATATATTTTATGACTTATTTTCAGGTAATTGATTGATAATTGTACTGTATTTAACAAACACTAACCTATACTTTATGTGTTACTACATACAATATTAAGAATTTTCAACTATAGTCCATTAACGACAGATATCAATTTAATACCACAATGCATTTTTATACATGTAAAATGTGCGTTATGTATGCTGTATGTTTTTATAATGGTGTTATTTGAATAGACTGGATTGGTTTAGAGGAGGTGACTAATACTAAAGAAGTATAACATTTACCTATGATAACAATGATATTTACAAATGTTGAAAACTAGAAAAACAGCTGGAAATGATAAGGTTTTGGGAGATATACTAAAGACAGTGGGTTGCGGTATAGTACCATATCTGTAATACTTATTTGATCATTGTTTGCTTGAAGGAGCTATACCAAATGAATGGAGAGTTGTTATAGTAGCACTTGTGTATAAAGGAAAGGGTGATAGACATAAAGCTGAAAATTTCAGGCCAGTAAGTTTGATATGTGTTGCATGTAAGCTTTGGGAAGGCATTCTTTCTGATTATAACAGATATGTTTGTATAACTGGTTCGATAGAAGGCAGTTCGGGTTTAGGAAAGGTTATTCCACTGAAGCTCAACTTGTAGGATTCCAGCAAGATATAGCAGATATCTTGGATTCAGGAGGTCAAATGGATTGTATTGCGATTGACCTGCCTAAGGCATTTGACAGGGTGCATCATGGGAGACTACTGAAAAAAAAGAGTGCAATTGTACTACAGATAGGGAATCTGCCACCAGGGTGACTGCCTTAAACGAAGATCAGTAGTGATTCGATTCGAGAAGAGCACAGAGGTTGGTAAGGAACAGATTAGTTACACGGTATTGACTGTGTAGTTGTAAATTTATCTTTCGGGTGATCCAAGCACCACCATTCTAGACGCACCGAGCTCGATAGCTGCAGTTGCTTAAGTACGGCCAGTATCCACTATCTGCCAGATAGTGGGTTTGAAACCCAATGTCGGCAGCCCTGAAAGTGGCTTTCAGTGGTTTCCCATTTTCATACCAGGGAAATGCTACAAAAAACTAGATGCATGCGTAATAATGTGATAAATTTTGATCAGAGCAAATAGACAGGACCAGATACCTAGAAAATTCAGTGTCTCATAAAGTTTAAATATACCTTGTTCTCTTTTCTTTTATTCCTATTTTGCTTTATGGCGACGATGGGACGGGAAAGGCCTACGAATCGGAAGGAAGCGTCCATGGCCTTAATCAAGTTACAGCCCCAGCATTTGCCTGGTGTGAAAATGGGAAACCACGGAAAACCATCTTCAGGGCTGCCGACAGTGGGGTTCGAACCTACATCATCTCCCAGATGCGAGCTCACAGCTGCGCGCTCCTAACCGCAGGGGCAACTCGACCGGTTCTTTTTCCTTTTCTTTGAACTTTGATGGCTGAAGATTTTCTCCAATGAGGACGAAACATGATTTAATATGATTCTGAAAGGAACAAAGTTAATTTTTATTGTAACTGTACCATAACACTTAATAAGAACCAGGCGTAGTATAGTCCGCGCACCTTTTAGCGATATTACTTTGTACGGAGTGAAGAGTAAGGAGAGAGCTCTCCCGGTTCCCGTTATACTGCCAACTGAATGGAAACGAAATCTGAATAGAATCGATAGTATGAACGATCAATATGAATTTTCTAAACATTTATTATCTTACGCCAACAACTGTGTCACACATACAACATTATAAAACATTTCTCGATGCCAATCTTGTTCCTAGCATGAATTCTATAGTTTGGCTTTGCTGTGCAAACAACAGCAGTACTAGTACGTAAAGCGTACGCCAGATGTCGCACAGCGATCATAAGCGATTCATAGTTTGTGTTTCAAAGGTTGCCAATACGAATCTCGATGATAACCGAGGTCGACCGATTCAGCACTAGGGTGTGAATGTATCACTAAACGGTGCACGTACTGTACACTTTGACTGGGGTACCAGCATAAAATAGCTGTGTTTACCAAAAAAGGTAACATTTCCCTACAATTCTCAAATGTAACGCTGTTATATCCGAAAGGACAGGGCAATTAGAAATGTATTAATTTCCAGCAAAGTTGGAAAACCCTCAATCTCATGAAATAGCTCTTACAACGGTACAGCTAACTCCTCAACTTGTTCGTCCTCCTCTCATTCACAGTATGGCCTTCATTGCGCAGAATTTCATGAACAATATACATGGTTAAAGAAAGAGAAATATTGTTATGCATACATGAAACAAAATTAGCCTACTTAAAGTTATGTTTAGATGCTACTGTACCTCATTATGTGACTTTGATTCATATGACACATCCTTTGCAGGTCATCTTTTGTTGAGTTTTGTGGTGGAGCCACCCCAATTGTGCCTCACCCATAATTGTAAATTAAAGGAAAAGTAAAAATAAAATTCTGTAACACCATTAAATATAATTCAGTAGCAGAAAATATTCAGTCTATTATAATTACCACTAATTGATCCTTCCTCCATTTCATTGTCAGTTGATGCTCCAAAAGCTTACAGAGATATGCTACATTATCTATCACAATGCACACGGTCCTATATTTCTTAATCCTACGATTAATTGTGTTTCCACCCACATCTGAGATTTACCACTGTTCTTAGCATCATGATAATCTTGACTTCTCTTCAAACTTGTGGCAAATATCAAATCAGCACCTGTAAACATTTTGAGTTTTAGCATGAAAAAATATGAAACCACCTTCTTCAGGGATATTAACAAACACAAATTGTTATTTCTGTTGAATGATTGAAAAAGATGTCTTATTTGAAGTGAGAGCAATTACAATGCAACAGTCACCTGAGGATGAAGTGAATGAAGTTAATGAATTGCTACTTACACTACTCTATGCTAAAATTTATCATGTATTTCTCACTGTTCTTAGCATCATGATAATCTTGACTTCTCTTCAAATTTGTGGCAAATATCAAATCAGCACCTGTAAACATTTTGAGTTTTAGCATGAAAAAATATGAAACCACCTTCTTCAGGGATATTAACAAACACAAATTGTTATTTCTGTTGAATGATTGAAAAAGATGTCTTATTTGAAGTGAAAGCAATTACAATGCAACAGTCACCTGAGGATGAAGTGAATGAAGTTAATGAATTGCTACTTACACTACTCTATGCTAAAATTTATCATGTATTTCTCACTGTTCTTAGCATCACGATAATCTTGACTTCTCTTCAAATTTGTGGCAAATATCAAATCAGCACCTGTAAACTATAAGTCCATGATCACTTGTATTAATGATATTACTATAACCACTCATGCTTAGTACTTTAGAAGAAATGTAAATGCTACGAACACTATATCAAGCACTAAGAAATAGGAAGCTCAGAAGGTGTGCAACAGTCAGATATACACTGGTTCAGGTGGATAATGTCAATACAGAATGAACCTAATAAATGGACCTAGAATACAAGTAATTTGCTGATACCAATATCCAGTAATATTACATGAACATACACTGGTTCAATTGAAGTGCATCTCTAAAGTTAATCGTTGCCCTAAAGTGAATAACTACACGTCTTTTTTTCATAACCAACAGACCCCTTAAGAGTGGAGAAGTCAAATTCAAGAACCACTAATGGAACGCAGTGAAAACGCCAGGGAATCTGCCACTGCCCTAACTGCAGACTCAAGTTCTAAGATAAAATGCACCTACCTACCTACCTACCTACCTACCTACCTACCTACCTACCTACCTACCTACCTACCTACCTACCTACCTACCTACCTACCTACCTACCTACCTACCTACCTACCTACCTACCTACCTACCTACCTACCTACCTACCTACCTACCTACCTACCTACCTACCTACCTACCTACCTACCTACCTACCTACCTACCTACCTACCTACCTACCTACCTACCTACCTACCTACCTACCTACCTACCTACCTACCTACCTACCTACCTACCTACCTACCTACCTACCTACCTACCTACCTACCTACCTACCTACCTACCTACCTACCTACCTACCTACCTACCTACCTACCTACCTACCTACCTACCTACCTACCTACCTACCTACCTACCTACCTACCTACCTACCTACCTACCTACCTACCTACCTACCTACCTACCTACCTACCTACCTACCTACCTACCTACCTACCTACCTACCTACCTACCTACCTACCTACCTACCTACCTACCTACCTACCTACCTACCTACCTACCTACCTACCTACCTACCTACCTACCTACCTACCTACCTACCTACCTACCTACCTACCTACCTACCTACCTACCTACCTACCTACCTACCTACCTACCTACCTACCTACCTACCTACCTACCTACCTACCTACCTACCTACCTACCTACCTACCTACCTACCTACCTACCTACCTACCTACCTACCTACCTACCTACCTACCTACCTACCTACCTACCTACCTACCTACCTACCTACCTACCTACCTACCTACCTACCTACCTACCTACCTACCTACCTACCTACCTACCTACCTACCTACCTACCTACCTACCTACCTACCTACCTACCTACCTACCTACCTACCTACCTACCTACCTACCTACCTACCTACCTACCTACCTACCTACCTACCTACCTACCTACCTACCTTTAGGAGAGTCACCCAGGTGGCAGATATTACCTGGTAAACAGAATAGAAATCTGAAACGAAACCACGTTAAGTTAATACATATGAGCAAACATATTACATACACATATGCAGTATGTCAATACACGAAGGCTGGGTCTGTAAATCGTATTGACGTCGAGACAAGACGTGTTTAGGTTAGGTTAGGTTCACAACGAAATATTTTCAATGTCAACTGATTCCCACTGTCAGAATCTTATTATAGGAACAAAATTTAATTTAAATAAACACTTACCCCCAATTAATTGTGAAACTCTTGTCCTTTTAGGAGCTGTTCTTGCAGATTTTTCTTCCTTCTTAGACATCCCAATCAAATTCTGTACGTATGCATGGGACGAAATAGGAACGTAATTAAAAACTTGATGTGTTCACCATTTCACACAAACTATGTTATAAAATGCATTATCCGAACATATCACAATTATTCGACTTACCTGGCATTAGCCAAATAGATTTACAATCCCACAGAAAAAGAAAATATGCTTTAAATATACTGTACACTGACTGAGCAAATGTCATGTGATAGCGGAGCACTGATGCGCAGGTGTGTTGTCTGCGCACCACACGCCCCCTGTGCCAGGGGCAGTTGTATAGGAGACCTTGTGAGCAGTGGATATGCATGTGACAGGTGTAACATGGAACGTCGTCGTGAGCTGACACCGTTCGAACGGGGTATGGTGGTAGGTGCCCGACGGATGCGAAGTGCGATTTCGGAAGTGGTGCGGGAATTTGGTTTCATACGATCAAACGAGTCCAGGATGCATCGTGAATGGTTGAATGTGGGTGTCACCGTCCACAACAGACGAACGACCGGCCGTCCAGCCACCCTCGATGATCGTGACGGGCAACATCTGACACGGATTGTCAATAGTGACAGACGGGAAACCGTGCAACAAATGACGGCTCAGTTCAACACAGGCCGTGCTAGACACGTCTCCCAGTGGACAATCCGTAGGAACATGCGTTCTGTGGGGTATGGGAGCCGGCGCCGCATACGGGTGCCACTGTTAACCCAACGTCCGGGCACAACGACGCCCATTTGTCGCCAGTCACCAGTGATGGACACTGGAACAATGGCGTAACGTGATATGGTCGGACGAATCACGATTTCAACTGCAACATGCCGATGGGAGGCACCGTGTATGGCGCAGACCACATGAAGCGATGGATCCCACCATCCTCGATGGTGTGGTCGAGGGCGCTGGTGTCTCTGTTATGGTCTGGGGTGCGTTTTTCTGGTATGGAATGACCCCCTAGTTGTTCTGGAAGAGACTTTGAATGGTACGCGGTATGTTGAGCTGCTCGGAGACATCCCAACTCTTTTGTGGCCTTCCAGCGCCCAGACGAATCTGCGGTGTTTCAAGATGATAACGCGCCGCCACATCGCTCACACGTCGACCGGGAATGGTTCCAGGAACATGCAGCGGAGGTCCAACGACTGCCATGGCCACCCATGAGCCCCGATATGAACCCTATCGAGCACATCTGGGATGTCCTGGAACGCAGGCTCCGTGCCATGGATCCTGCACCCACGAACAGAACAGCATTGGCGGCCGCTCTGCAAACGATTTGGTGTCAGCTGCGTCCACAGGGCTACCAGGGACTTGTCGACTCACTTCCACGGCGTCTCACTGCAGTTCGCGGAGCCAGACGAGGCCCCCCACTCTATTAGATGACTATCCCATGACATTTGCTAAGTCAGTGTACTGTACTCGCAAATGTATCACTAGTGGCTTTAACAGTAAAACATTGGCAATACGCAATTCAAGCTAGAACAGTGATTGAACGTTGCCAATGTGCCAGATTAACGGTAAATGTAAGTCGTCGTATCGACAAGTAGGGTCCCTAAACTGTATGGTTACCGACACTGAAAAATAACAGCAAAATGCCCAACAGCAAGAAAAGTAACTATAAATCACTACCTTAACATTACAGGGGAGAAAGGGTAAGGTTGCACCCATAGTGTATGGCCTTACGTGGGGAGGACTTTACGTCCGTCCGTATCGTGATTCGACTCGTTGTGCTGGCGCTCGTGAACTGCATTCCCTGGGGTGTTTTCAACAGGATAATGCACGCCGCCAGGCTGCTGTTGTAACCCAACGTGCTCTACAAGGTGTCGAGCTGTTGTCTTGGCCGCTGGATCCACCCATCTGCCCCCAATCGAGCACGTGTGGGACATCACTTGACGACAACTTCAGTGTCACCCACAACCGGCAATAACCGTCCCTGAATTGATCGACCATGTTCAAAAGGCATGGAAATCCAACCCAAAAGCTGACATCCAGCACCTGTACGACACAATGCATGCACATTTTCATGCCTGCATTCACGTTTCAGGCGATTACACCAATTATTAATGGACCAACATTGCATATTTGCGATGGCTTTTCTCGCGCGGATATTAACATATAGTCTTGTACCTAAAATCAATTTAATATGTTACCTTGACAAATATATTGCCAACATATCCGTATGCTACATTCCTAACTTCATTGTGTTTGGAAATGTTTTCCGCCAGTGTATTATTATTATTATTATTATTATTATTATTATTATTATTATTATTATTATTATTATTATTATTATTATTGATAGTAGGTAAACTTACTCTCTACATTCCCTAAAGCTATCCATTCCCACATAGTTCTGGACAAAGTAATAATCATACATTTCTTTATTATCGAACCACTTACTATGAAGGGGCAGCGGACGTTCGTTTGTTTGCAGTTTTCAATATAGTGTCAGCACATTATCATCGGTGCTGCAGGGCAGACTAACATTAATGATCAAAAAGACCACATCGGTTGATCTGTGCATGTAGCAAAGATGCAAGTTTGATAAGACTGAACGTGACAGATATGATGGAGGAGTAAAATAGCCGAGCAGCAGTGCCAAAGTGAGTCAGTTGGTTTGAGACACCTGCCGTCGTGTGCTTGTCCGAAATATGAATGTTTTTAGAATCCACATTAATTCAAGTATGTCATTTCTCAAAGCCAACAAAGTACAATATAATAAAATAGAACGTGGTGCCTACAGGCGTAGAAACAGGATCAAGGGAGACAAGGTCTCCACGTCTTGATAAACAAGCTGAATAACCGATTACGTTTACAGAATGAACTCTCTTGCTGTTTGCGGACTGTATTCAGTTTGAAACAGACACACTATAACCTGCATCACACAACTTACTGTATTAGCGTGTTTACACAATCGTGCTGTCTGCAAAGAAGTAAATATCTCTTCATGAAGAAGTTTATCGATCAAAAAAGGTATTACTCACTGTGGAGGTGCATGCTGAAACAGGGCCGAAATTACAATTTGCAAATCAAAAAAGTTTGAACGCTAGTTTAATTATTTTAAAAATAGACATATTTTCTATATACATCACGACTGGAGGAAAGCTCTTGTGGACAGCGATACTATCAGGCCTTCTTTTCCGAGGAGCCATTTACCCAAATATATAAATAAATGAAATTGCATCAATTACTGTTGGAAAGGGAATAATGTAATAACTAATACCAACAAATTAGAAACAAGACTTAAAATTCTAGGACACAAGGAAATGATCACGCTGGGAATTGCTTTCCAGACAGCAATAATTGCATACTTATTTCTCAGTGTAAAAACTGGTCACACCATAAATGCAAAGTAGCCGTATGAAACATGCAGTGGCAGGTTTTTATCCCAAAATCCAAGATGAAAAGAACGAGTGTTCATTTTATCCATTCTCACGGAAACTCTCATGTTCTTTCCTCTGACATCTGACTACATTTCCAATAGTTGTCAGCTTGAATGTTAAACACGGCACTGAAACTTAACACAAAATCCTATATGAGAGAAATGATGAATCATACGTTCTTCCGGGTAATCAAACCTCCTCGCACAAGATTGCAGGAATAAAGTTTATATTTATGGGTAGATTCGCCAACTGTTAGGATATGATCTGTTATGTTCGCAGGCTTGGTGTCTCAACTCAGGGCCACGGAGTCAACTACAATTTGTCCGAGTAAAATAATTTAATAATATCATTGGCTTTACGTCACACTAACTATGTTTAGGGTTTTTCGGAGGCGCCGAGTTGCCTGAATTTACACCCGCTGTAGAAAGTACATACGTTTATTCATTTTCTCATTGCAGTTTTGGCTGTTATAGTGGGATGGAGTGATCTGCTTTCTTGCTACGTGAAATGTTTGAATTAAAACACGTATTAACTCGCAGTGATGGATTGATAATCAACAACCCAAAGCTACCCCAAACTAAATAGTAAAGCTTAATACATACATGATAGATACCTTCATAACTTCACTGAAAAATATCGAAGGTTCAATTACTCGTCCTCTGTTAATCATCACTTGACAGCATGCCTGAACATTCCAGGTTAACTGAGACTTGGGTGTTCTATGATGAGTGTAGGGAACTCGGGAGTGCTCTCCAGAAGCTTTGCAAGTAGGAGAAATATCTCGATAAAGTACACTTATATTTCATTCTTAAGGTCCTCGTACACACGGTCCTCGAATTCATAGCTGTGTCACTGTAATCGTCTCCATCATGGTGAAGAATTACGATTTATAAGTACGTACGTAGGTATGTTATCAAAGGAAATCTGCTGTGTTAACATCAAGACAAATTAAATTTATGAAAGTGAAAGGTCCATTACCGTAATTTAAGAGTTAGTCACTTCACGGACCACATTGTACAACACTTCAAAATATGTTCATATCCGGTGTCGTGTTACTTTTTCACTGCTAACTCAATTATGTTAATTATAACTCCAGACGTTTCCAGTCGCATTATAGGTTATGGCAAATATACATAATCGATCTTTGTCATACAAATTTTCTGAACTCATGGGTTGTACCTTTGTAAAGGCAACTGGATATTCAAAAGTTAATGAATAAATGGTTTGCGTGATTTTACTGTAATGTTCTGCCTAATACAAGACAGCTTTAACTCAATTGCCTCATGTAGTAAGTACAGGCTGAGCAGGATGATGAATACTCTTCGAAATTTTCCTACATTTTAATACTTTCGTTTCATCTTCCATGTCATCTTTAAATTCGTCCATCATATTTCCACAACAAACAGGCATACGTTTCCATGTATTAATGATACGCTGGGATTGAACTCAGCTATTGTGCGATTGCAATGGCAGCTGTATATCCAGCATTCAGTGAACAACTTGTGAGATTTAACTGATATGTTCTGCCTATTACAACTTAGCTTCAAACCAAGTGCCTCATCTTGTAACTATACGATGAGGTGGTATCTCGCATCGTTGTATCAGAGCCCCACGCCACGCGGACAATTCAATATGGATGCCCTTACTAATAAGCGACATTAAAATTGGATGGAAGCAAAGAGCAAATTTCGTTATTCACCAAGAGAAAATTACGTCATGTTTATAGAAGTTTAATGAATTTATTGAACCCTACCAGACAACGATCCAAGGACTTAATACGGAGTGCTTTGATCGCGCCGATTTCGTTTACCAGTCCGTGAACCAGTAGCCCACAACGAGGGAAGGCTCCGTTTCTTAAGCGAGGTAGAAAAGCAGGGCCCGCAACTGTGTGAGAGAGAAACGCGCAAGCGAGACCGTCACAGAAATTTAATAATCCAAGCTTGTTCAATTTGTTCGGGGAAATACAATTGTGAATTGTGAGGGGGAAAATATGAGATGCTTCAACGTTGGAAAACCCACCCAACTGATTTCGATCCAGCACGGGCACCAGATATGGGCGAAATAAAAAGGCAAAACAGCCATGATACAATTACGGTGGCTGAGAACGAAAGAGTAACAACTCAAAAAACGAATTTTTGAGATTTTTCTGTCAAAGTTTAGCATCTACTACCTAGGAAATTGTAACAACACCACAGCTGGTGAATTCACTTTAGCAAGTACTTCCAACAGTTATCACTGTTCTGGAATTCGTCGCTTTACGTAATTAAAAAGGCTAGCCTTATGAGTTATAACTCTTTTCTACATCATAACAACCGCGTAATATTCGCGTACACACCAATTTTTATAAAAATTGTGAAACACGTCAATTTTTGAGAGGCAATGATGTAAACCGCTAACAGTGGTAACAGTGGATTTATAAATAGATTCAATAAGAATTGCAACCGTTAATGTGGGCGCTGAACTAGACAAGCTTATAAAATTTGTACTAAGGAATATGTACTTACGATTGTACGAACTAAGACCATGATGGTGATGATACTTGTTATTTAAAGGGTCTTAACATTTAAGGTAATCGGCCCCAGCTGACCATTAGGTGTTATCTAATATCTGCTTAAGAGTGGACGGACTAATTCCATTGAGGCAACATAGCACACCAAACACTAGCTGGTATTTTTTCAAAGCTGGAGCTCTTGAGATCGAGTGTCTCGCGGTAAAAGTGTACCATAACTTGCCTGCGGCCTGCTAGTTGGGAGAAGTGTAAGTGATCAATTACTAAATAGCCCAATGTTTTATGTAGCAGCGGCGCATTTTCCTACCTATCAAGAATAACGCCTCACAGGTATGGTGGTTGATATCACAAACGGACCCATGAACGTCCCTAAAGTTAATATTATCGCCATGAAACACTAATCACCAATGAAAGACACTACGAGGCCCATGTTCATCACCAGATAGGGACGAGGTAAGTACTAATCATTATTATTTTATATAGGAGAATAGTAGCCGCACACTTTCGTCTACATAAATCTGTAAATATCAATCACTTATGATTCATTGTGGCGATTTTAAGTTTCCTAATTACCTAGTATATAATTGGTTTAATGCATGTCCTCCTATGGTTGATGGATTGCCTAAGTGAGTATTATTTAATGCGTAGTAAATATTAGTAATCGCGAGTGTAGAGACGTATATGCTTAATGTTCAGTCGACTAGAAATTACTGTAGTTTAGAAAATATTATAACTAATAAGGAAAAAGTTATTTATATGTTGTCATAGACTATTCATTGCCTGATCAAAAACGTCTCAGGCTTCAACTATCAACAAGGTAACATTAACCGAATCAAACATTTCATGATGATCAAGGAGAAAAAGGAATTTCAGTGGAAGGAAACTCAGAAACACACTAATATTTTAAGACTGAAGTATTTAAACCTAATTTAAGCTCTTCCCCAAAGGAAAGCTACCCAGAAAAAACTAAGGTATGACAAAAACCCTTAGCACTACAGTAAGAAAGCTTACTATTAACAGCTACATTCCTCATCTTGCAAGTAATCAGAAAGGTATGCAGGGTATTTTGAAGAAAAAGGGCGGTAAACATCTAACATAATGTTACATGGAACGGAAATATAATAATAATTGTCAACGACAAAATTATTCGAGATTATAAAATTAATGTAACTCTACTTGGGAAATAATAAATTATGAAACAGTTAGGAGGTAATAAAAGATTCAATAGCCATTGCACCACATATCCTGATTTACTTCTTTATAAACAAATACAAAATGGAAAATAAGTTGGATAACTTTGAGAATTACAATTTACCTCCTGATATTTAAAGTTACCATCAATTACAGATGTAATGATGTAAATTTTATGTGACATGATATTACATTTAAAATGTCTGTCCGCGGTAACCGGTAGTATACATGAATTGTGTACGACTAGTGGCAAGTAAATAATAATATCCTTGTGTGTAATTTCTATTACTCATTTATCCCAAGTTGTATTTGTCTTGCTTTTATGCACATGAATTCCAAATCTCTAATATTTGAAATTCTCATCTACTGCAGTACGGGGGTATTTACTCCTCTTATGTCGTTTCAAACATAACATTTTAAACAAGAATTACCTGCTTGTGCCCATCGTGCCGCCCCTCATGATATTGTACATCACAATTACAAACAATACAGGTGACTACACATTTAATGTACGTCAGAAAACTTAATAATTGGTGCTATAATAGTGCACGGAGCACTATTATAGCGTAAATACACGTGCATAACAGTATTTTGGAGTGTCATCGAGCTCAAAGTGTGGAACTATAGGTCGCTGAGCGGCAACAATATTATTCTATTCATACAACGAAGCAAAGGTCTACTTCCACTGTTGTTTTCTCATAATTACACTTTTAAAGATCTTTCTACAAATCAAACATCTGAACAGCCATACTCCACAGTAAGTATATAGAAGGGCACTAAGGAGAACTTATTGGGCAAACAAACTTTCAAGCACAGCAAAACTCCACGACACTTCAGAGAGAGATAAGACTGTTATGTAATAATAACAATAATGTTACTTTGCCACACATCCCGGCTGTTGTTTAAGGAAAGACCTGTTAGAAAAACATGGCACTGTATACATCAGAAGAGTGCGTTAGTGGACTGGAAACATCGACGATTTTACCACTGAAAAATTACTATTGTATACATCGCTATGGATGGGCGTTCATCGTAACATTAACATTCGGGCCAGGTATCAGAACAATTATGTAAGGCTGTTGGATTAAATATTTCCGGTTATCACATAATCTGGGTCAGGGTTTGATAATCAAACAAGATCAGACTTCAGACATAAACATATCTGCACGTTGAATACAAGGGTGTAGCCGTACTATAAAATCTTCTCTAAATGTAAGAATTCCAGAAAATAACGTGTAAAAGTACCATATAAGAACATGGACGTTACCGATATGGTCAAAATTTGTGTTCTTTACGAATGTACTTACAAAAAGAACAAACGACAAACATAACATCAATGTAGATGCTTACTAACGTGAGCTACACGGGTCTGTCAGTAAATTAGTCATGCGGGAAAACGTTTTTAATTCATTTATGAAAATGGCTTGATCGTTCTGCAGTGTTAGCGTGTGAGTTCTTCTTAAGATGAAACTTGTACGAAGACCACTACCGCACTTATAATACAGAAGCATCTATTCTGGAGACTGAGTGAGGTGTTTACAAAAATTACCACACTCGTTACAGGAGTGAGGGAGGTTCCACCAAATTCTTCAGAAGCGCGTCCCCGTTTCACACCACAAGTCGGCATATTTAGTTTCATTGAGCGCTTGAGAAAATTTACCATCAAATTGACATCAACATTGTGACTGTTGCTTGAGATGACTCACCGGATGTTTTCCAAATTGCCTCTTCTCTAAAACTTTTATGCTCATTGGTTACACCAGTGTGAACGTTTCCCCTTATAAGTGACCCTGTGCGTTCGAAAATTAGATTTCTTGAATTACTTACTGACACATTCTTCACAAATTTGTAACTGCCTAGCAATATGCGTGGGCAGGTGTGTTTGAAGACGAGATATCAGGGGAAACGCTCACCACTAGAGTACGGAGGCTCTAAAATGTCTTTAAGCAGTTGTTCATTAAGTACGAAACCGTTTACCACATCCACATCCACATGTGATACGAGTAATCTGTTTTGTACAAACGGATGGGAAACAGTGCTAATTACATCTCGGAAATTTGTATGAGTCATGCGAACATCACAGAGTCCGATGAGGTGACCTTGTTGATATTGTAGTCGGAAAGTATTGCTGAGTCATGTAAATAGCCCTGAGTATGAAGAGGTGGCCTTGTTGATGCCATGAGATCCGGAAGAGTTTCGGGGCGTGGTCTTGACAAGATATTCTACACGTGATTGGATTGCCAGGATCAATCTAGACGTATCATGTAAGAGGTCTATATAGGCATGTGATCAAACGGCGAGAAGCATACAGGCCTTGGCTTCATAATGGCCTGGACTTCAAACTTTGGTGGAGAAGACTTGACTTTAAACAGCGGAGGACAGGAGATGTAACTTGTAGGAACCTGGTTTTAGTGTTTGTGAAGTATGGTAATAACCAGTAACTGTGGATTGCTTAGGCACCTGGTATTGTACCATTTAAGGCAGCTTTGTATTATATGTTGGTGAGTGGTATGGGGTGCTGTATTTCAGAATTTCCACAATTTATGTTATGGAACAAATAGCGTGTGATGCTCGAGTGATGTATCTTTAAACAAAGTGTTAAAGTCAGTGAAATCCTCGCGATAAGACCTATGTGTGTCGGTGCGATGTAAAGCCATTAGCAAAAGAAGTCAGTGAACACAGTATCAGTGTGATATAACAACTGCCAATAATGAGAATATGCAAGTTGTGTTCATACACAGACAGTGAAGGGTACTTATCTACATATGTGCTTTGTTCAATGCTTGGTCCTCGCGTCTGGTTACCTATCTTTTTTGTTGTTGCTTATTGTGTAAATGTGGAGTCTTCCAACGTTATATTATGAGTGTATTTTATGTATATTTTGGAGTGTTGGTGAGGTACCCATCACGGTATTTGTCAGAATATAGTTAATTATTTTAGAATCAGTTGAGTTATTGATGAAGCTGGCTGAAGTCCCTACCTATTAATTCGTTTTCAGAAGGCCTGAAGATGATGTACCAGTACACAGCCTTATGTACACACCCTGGGAGAGAAGGTATTATCATGCTCTATTAAAATTCGAGGGATCCATTCTGGTGAACTCAGGCGCTTATAATGCGCACATTTCGAGATATTATTTTATCAATTTATTTTATTTTAATTATGTTAATAATTTATTCAAGTAGATTTCATTTGACGCCCATGCGTGAGGTGATTATTTTATTCATATTTGATTTTATTTTAATAATATTGTAATGGTAAATTAATACCATTATATTACAAATAGCGACCAGCATAAGGCGCTTAAGTATTTTTTGATTATTTTACTCATATGGAAATGGTTATCAATGATTTCATTAGTTCATCACATATATTACAGTGTGTGTGTGTGTGTGTGTGTGTAAGATACTGTATATCCCATTTGCACTCCTTAAGAAATTTCTTACCACATCCAATACGAAAATGTGGACGCTATCCATTAATCGCACAAATGTATCTTTTTGCTATTGGTTTACGTCGCACCGACACGGACAGGTCTTATGGCGACGATGGGATAGGAAAAGGGTACGAGTTGGAAGGAAACGGCCGTAGCCTTAATTAGGGTTCAGCCCCATCATTTGCCTGGTGTGAAAATGGGAAACAACGGAAAAACATGTACAGGGCTGCCGACAGTGGGATTTAAACCCACTATATCCCGGATGCAAGCACACATCTGCGCGCCCCTGACCGCGCGGCCAACTCGCCCGGTGCTAAAATGTGTTATAGAATATTCAATACGGTTGAAATATTACCCCATTGAACACACTGATGTGGACGTGTCTAACCACCCTTTCTTTTTTCACGAAAGTAATATATACATAAGCAAGTGCAAATTCAACTCATAATATAGACCAAAACTTTTATACACACATCGTTCTCAACACAGTCGATGAGCTGAAATACATCTTGTGTCTCGCAGAGTGGACTTGCTAAGTATCGCATTGATTATATTAATGTTGACTCTACCGAGTATGGGTCAACGGCTCTTGTCGAAGAAATCCCTTCTACAGAAAAATTCTTCGCAGAGTCATTACCAGAACGTGGACTCTGTTTAGTATGCATACGGATGTGTTGCTGAATAGTTGCCTTAATCACCACAATGCATACGTAGGTATTGACGAAGATACGACTTCTCAAAAAACTTTCTACCACATTCATCACTTGGAATGTAGTTGCCTTCCAGTATGTGCAAGCAGGTGACGACGAAGACTTGACTTCTGAGAAAACTTCTTACCACATTGCTGGCAGGGATGTGGACGCTCACCGGTATGTCTAACAAGGTGTTCACGAAGATCCCACTTTCGAGTAAACTTAGAACCACACTCAGCACAGGAATACGGCCGCTGATCACTGTGTGTGCACAGGTGTTTCACAAGGCCTGATGAATGAGAGACTGTATCACCACACTGATCACATGAACAATCACGGGCATGAGTAAGACGGTGTTCCCGAAGATGCGACTTCTGAGAAAACATCACACCACATTGGCGACAAAAATGTGTATCGAGGTGACTCCGGAGATGCGACTTTCGGGCAAACTTCTTATGACAGTGACTACAAGAATGTGCACGCTCTTCGGTATGTGTGAGAAGGTGTTTTCGAAGACTAGACTTGTCATAAAACTTCATACCACATTGATTACAACAATGCGGTCGCTCACCACTATGTATAACAAGGTGGCGCCTGAGAAGCCACTTCGCTGCGAACGTCTTACGACATTGCTCGCATGAGTGTGGACGCTGATCGGTATGTGTAAACAGATGACGCGCAAGTACCCTCTTCTGAGAAAATTCCTTACCACATTGTTTACAAGAAAACGGACGCTGCTCAATATGTGTGAGCATATGACGCCGAAGATACGACTTACGAGAAAAGTTAGAACCACATTCATTACAACGGAGAGCCCGTTGGCTAATGGGAACAGAGTCAGAGAACATGTGTAAGTTGCATTCATTATGAGTGGGCAAAATGCACTTTAGCTCACTTCCTTCTTTCAATACCTTGCACCGACTGTTACATGTACCCTCTGGACCTCCATTCAATAATGCAACGTTCACAAATCTTGAAAACAGAAAAATGTTATTACATATTATGATTAAGATAACAAAATCAAATACAATAAACTGAAGTAAACACAATATATGTACCATGATTGCTTCTTATCACATTACGTAGCAGAACAAATCTCAATAATATCAGATGAAGGCTCTAACTCATAAGCCCATATAATTTCCAATTGCAAATAGAATATATGATAAGTTTGGACTTTAGCACAGCACATCCAAACAATTCAAGAGGGTCCTATATGGGAGCAATTATTGTGAGAATGCTTCACTTAGTGATTTCCTTACGTGCATTCTGCAACTTTATTTTAAATGAGACTCATCACATTTAGGATGCCAATTAACACCTAATTCTTTAATAGCTTCATCCTTAGTGAGGTTACTTGTTGGCAAGATTTCCCTATCATCTACAGGGACATTGGCCAGGTTTTCTGGACAATTGGACGTCCAATTTCTGTGACACACTTGTGTACTCTAAAGCCGGGAAGAGACTAAAGTTCCTCAGAAATTTCAACCTGTCAACACATCAGCGTAAAAATAAGAATATGCAGTAGGGTGAGATTCTGCGTGTTCGTCAGCAAGCTGAACCAGAAATCTCAGAGCAACAAATGGGGCAGAACTTGTAACAGTAGTAAGGTGGTAGTCCTTGATCTCTTCATCAGAAGATTCATGCCATGGTGAGGATGTATTAACACAAATTTGAGTATCTTAGGAATATCAGCTGAATGAGTAACAATATAACTTATGAAACTTAAAACAAAAGACAGGAAGTAAGGCTAAATTTCAGGGTCAGCCATTTACAAAGAGTTCAAAGCTATCCTATTTCAATATTCACAACATCTGTCAAATTCAACTCTTGGCTTAGTTGTGATGCTAAAATCTTTGAGCACAAAATGAAATGAAATGGCGTATGGCTTTTAGTGCCGCGAGTGTCCGACCGAGGATATGTTCGGCTCGCCAGGTGGCGACCTGCGCGTCATGATGAGGATAAAATGATGACGACGACGACACATACACCCAGCTCTAGTGCCAGAGAAATAAAACAAGGGTGGTTAAAATTCCCAACCCTGCCGGGAATCGAACCCGGGACCCCTGTGACCAAAGGTCAGCAGGCTAACCATTTAGATACGGAGTCGGACTAGCACACAATGATGGGGCATATGAAAGCATAATGAGTTAGAAGTCACAAGGGGTACATTTTCCGTGTGTCCCTTTTCACAGTATTCACGCATGAAAATTAAATACAGCTGTTTAAAATCTGGAATTCTAGCAAACGTATTTTCAATGTGTTCATCCATTTTAACAGCATTATGCTTAGGATGAGCTACAGGTGGCTTTCAGGACGAATAGGAAATTTGCCATTAAGCCTGGTAGAATTACCCGTGTTCTTCACATGCCCTTTCTTCATGACTAAAAATGGTTGATGGAGACCTTCAAGCTTCCAAAACC
This sequence comes from Anabrus simplex, assembly GCF_040414725.1. Classification (NCBI taxonomy): domain Eukaryota; kingdom Metazoa; phylum Arthropoda; class Insecta; order Orthoptera; family Tettigoniidae; genus Anabrus; species Anabrus simplex. The sequence continues at coordinate 96,805,598 of NC_090274.1, read as the reverse complement.
TTTGCAATTTTGTGTAAAGAGAATCAAGAATTATACCCCTGGCACTCCGAACCGTGGCGCAATTCTTAACACAAAACTCAGGGATGGTGACCGACAACCCCCAACCAAATTTGGTCAACTAACAAGGTGAGATAACCTTTCTTATGCAAGGTACTAGAAGACAAAATTTCATAGCAGACTTCAGCTCTTAGCAAGATATAAGTAGCAGAACGCTGCTTAAATATCCTAACACTTAAAATGACATCGCGAGCAATATACCAACTGGAACAATCAATTTTCTGTCAGGTTGTGGTTGTATTCACAATTGCACAGTTCAACATCAATGTATAATCTGACGCATTAGAGAAGAAAACAATTTTGCATGTGGATCATCCAGGCTATTCATCAGTATTGCCTATACCAAATATAGGTAGCCATCAAATCTTAGTACAAATGCCAAGCTTTGTAACAAAACTACACCGGGCGAGTTGGCCGTGCGCGTAGAGGCGCGCGGCTGTGAGCTTGCATCCGGGAGATAGTAGGTTCGAATCCCACTATCGGCAGCCCTGAAAATGGTTTTCCGTGGTTTCCCATTTTCATACCAGGCAAATGCTGGGGCTGTACCTTAATTAAGGCCACGGCCGCTTCCTTCCAACTCCTAGGCCTTTCCTATCCCATCGTCGCCATAAGACCTATCTGTGTCGGCGCGACGTAAAGCCCCTAGCAAAAAAAACTACAAGACACTAAGGACAAATGACTCTCCCAGTCCAAACAATCTTTAAGTAGTAGTACAACCTCCCCTGAAGTGTTCTTCACCGCTACACAAGCTGTACTTAATTAAATATTTCAGTGGGTGGCACAATTGCAGACCTTCTAACAATTATATCATTGGGAATAGTTTGTTTTTACAAACCAACAAGGTGTAGGGTCCATTGTACCGAGGGCACTTGTGTTGCTTACACCATTTAGATAAATGAGAAGCAAAAATATAGATACGAAAGGTTATTTTTCCCTTATAAATTTGCGGCGATAATAAATGTTTGTTTGAACTTTCTACAATTAGAATTGCTATGATTATCAAGTTTTCAACACTTGCAATTAAAGGAATTGTTGTTGTTGTTGGTTTTGTGAAATAAAATCTAAAACATATGACAATGACAAAATGGCCATGAATCAAAGACAATCAGTGGATCCAACACACAATGGCTTATTTTCAGAGAAAATGCTTGTTGTCCAAAAGGGTTCTAAATCCATGTCACTGAACCTTGCAATAGTATTAATTAATGGTAAAGCAGAACCATATTTTCCTCATATGGTTGTACTAATCACAGGTAATATAGACACATGGCATGTGATACCATTCACAGGTAACACAGACCAATGGTGTTCCACAGATTACAGTACTACTCACAAGCAATGAAAACCGATGGTTTTCCTCACATAGTCGGACTTAACACGGTCACCGACTAGATCAATGATGATGATCATAATTCTGGTTTAAGGGGCCAGCCCGCTTGGTAACCAGACCCTATTGGTACGAGGTGCAAAAAAATAAAACAATTAAAACTTCAATAAATATTCATTGACAAGAATCTAAATAAAATGATGATGAAAAATTCGCATGAATTCAAAAGAATCAGTGGATCCGATTGATAATGTTATAATGACTTCACTATGCAGGGTAGGATTACAAAGAACTTTAGGAGAACTTTCGAGTCGCAACGCTCATCAGTCTATTTGCAAACCGGATTCGGCGTGCTTTCCTCCTCCACGGAGCGAGTTTGCTACATGTTTTTAGATCCTATAGCCAAGAATATCCGCCCGAGAGATGGTAAGTTTGAATCCGCAGTTATGAATATTGTTTTAAAGTAGTTTCACATTTTCATAGCTAGCTGGTTAACATAACGCCACTGTAATGTGACTCTTCCTTCTCCTCAAAGACTAAGTAGCGCTTGACCTCCTCCTTATGGACAGAATAGTGTATGACCTCTTCCTACTCTGTACTCGTTTCTGTTACAAAACTGAGTAAACCTCAGATTTATCTCTAGAACCTCTTAACAGACAATCAAACTTATACCTTTATCGAATAGACCTAAATGAATTGCTGTTAAAATTTATACTCCATCCATTCAGATAAAAATAAATGCCTTCCTCACCTCCTCCATTAAGAAAAAACGCTGAATCTCTGAGTTCTGAGATAGAGATTTGAACCCCAGAAACTACAACAAAAACTACACTCATATTCACTTAGCAAACTGGGATTGATATAATCTTTTTAAAGAGAATCGGTTCATCATGAGATTCGACTCTTGATCAGTATCACTATTACAATTGAGCTTCTGTTTTAACGGTCCACCTATTCAATCCTATATTAAGGAACGTGTATAGACTATATAGTATCGGAAATGTGGACCATTAAGATATAAGTGATCACAATTCAATACGGACATTGAGTAGTAGCTGATGCGTATACTGTCCCGGATTATGGAAACAATGAACCAGCTTCTGAGGGATGGTTTCCTGATCTACGTGAAGCGACATGATGTGGAGGTCTCTTGGATATCTTGACCACAGCACAGACACTGCGATCGCTTCCAATTCTATGATCATCCTACTACTGCTTTCTTCAAAATGTATGTGCGATTTGTAGTGGTCAACACACCTCAAGTGCGTGCACGAGAAAGGGATCACTCAAATGCAACATTTTCAGTGAAGGTCATCCACCTTTCTCAGCTAAATGCGAGGGTAAACATCAACACTGTCCCACTCTCCTGGAAAAAGTGTTACATATCACACCATTTGACATTCCTGCCCCATCCTCCCCTCCCACTCATCCCCTCCTTCCACTGAGACCATTCTGAAAATCATCACTATGGAGCTCCAGAATATTGTCCCATTCCAACGTCCAGACGTTCTGTATCAGATCCAGCTAGCGGCGCAATTGATTTTCCAGACTCACTTCGACGGAACTTCTCTGGAACGTAAGTGCAGTGTGCGTTATTTCTCCTTGATCCTAGTCCGCTGTTGTAGTAAATGAATGTTTATTACATTGATGTGTGTTTTTAAGGGTCAAGTGACTGCTGCCCAATAGATGTCACGGAGGGGTAGCAATTGGTACTCATAAATCCATCCCTTCAGAACAACATTATCATTCTTTAAAGGAATATCAGACATGCCAACTTTCAAATGTGAAAAATCAGGAGAAATTTCGCAGCGAATCGCGACGTATTACGACACATCACTGATGGCAAAATTGTACAAATTCATTATAATTCAATACATTAACAATTCTATTTGCCCATATATATTTTTTTCATCATTTACATGTGAATACTAAATACTGGACATACCTGAACTGTAGAAACATGTGACTTCTCATCCTTCAACATGGTGATCACTCACATTATGACTAATTGTTGTTCAACACACCAGTAGCTGACTTAGCCCTCTTCAGAAACTCGGAACTAAATTTTTGCTCAAAGCACTTGCCTTGCTGAACTGATTTCAAGGTTAAAAGTTTCTCCAAAGTTTGTTCAGACAGCAAGGATCTGAACTGTGTTTTTGTCTTTGTGACTCTGCTAAAAATCCTTTCACATTCTGCATTGCTATGTGGAATTGATAAAATAGCAAGCATCACCTTAGAGAGTCTGTCATATTTAAGTACACCATCAGCTGATTTCATCTGACCTACCAATGCCCATTGAGCATCAATTCTTCCTTTTGCCAGGTCTGTTTCTTCGAGCTGAAAGTTACAGAACTGGGAGTGCAGAATATCAGTTTCTTTATCCAAATGTTCCGTTTCACTAGTCAAAATGTTCGGACACTTGTTAATGAAAAATCTAAGGCTAGAAAATGATGCCTTACTTATAGCAGAAATATTTGCAATTTCTGCATTAATTAAAACTTCATCTTTGAATGGAAATTTGTGAACCATGTAGTCACACGATGCAGAGAAACACTTTCTAACAGACTTAAAGAATACGCACTTTTCCTCAGACTTCAAGGTGTTCACTAAAACAAACGCAGAGTTCCCTATCATCAAATCGCAATCATCCTTTTGATTTGCTGGAGTATGATAATCTACATCAAGGAGAGAGGAGGATCTTTTAATAACGTCTGGTTTCACAAACCTTGCCATCACATTCTTCAATAGTTCCTCCAAAACTGACCTCAATAAGTGGATGTGCGGCATACTTGACTGAAGAGCTACGTTTGGATTCTCAAAGATATCCATAAAACTTGAGAGAAAATGGCAAAAAGATTTATGTAAATTTGATGAAAGGAACATGAAAAGTCGTTCTTCACGTGACAATGCATGGCTCTTAGTGTGATCAGTAGTTTCATTTTTTTTAGTGAACCTGATGACTGGGTTTTCCTTTTAACTGAGGAGTGAGGTGAAATGTTATGACATTCCTTAATGTTTTCAGACAAACAAGACACATCTGCACTTAAACTGAGCTTAGGAATTTTGTAAATCTTCAAAGTTCCCATCTGAGAATCCTTACTCACAATTTCGCTCCTGAATAATGTAACCAAAGGGTCCCACTGAAGCAAAATCCTATCTAAACACCTTCTTAGTGATAACCATTGAGTAGGCACATGCTTCAGAATTTTCCTGATCTCAGTGTTGTGTAAAGTCTGAAATTCTCTGAACTTTTCTTTCCTCTTTGCACTCCTTTCCAGATAATAAAATATATCAATTATACTTTCATCTACATTTACGGGCAAGCACGCCGCACCCTTCTCGGCAGCAAGATTAATTAGGTGACAAGAGCAGCCTACGATGATTATGTTACTATTTTCCCGCTTCAAACATCATGCCACACCATTCTTTAATCCTACCATTACTGGAGCATTATCAGCACCAAGAGCTAGGCAGTTTTTTTAATGGAATGCAGAATTCCCGAAAAGTTGAGAGCAAAAGATTGGCAATGTTAGCTCCAGTAGCATCCCCTTCTAAATTAGGCACAGAGAGTAGACAACTCTGAATTTCATTGAGTTCAGGCCTAAAAAATGTTACAACAATGGGATATATCTTCAAGTCGCTTTTATTGCTACCATCAGTAGCAACAGAAAATGCATTCACCTGCAAATGTGATACAATTTTCTTCCTTTCTTCCATGCACATTTCTGTAATGATAGCCGCTGTTTTCGTTCTGGCACACCCATATCGTTTAGCGATTTCCGAATCAGGAAACATTTTGCGAAACAAAGGCCCGGCGTGATCGGCACAATTTACAGGCAGGTTATGTTCTACTATAAATGACGTAAATAACGCCTCGGCATTCGTCACAGGATTTACATCTTGGTTTTTACATGAAAAGTTCAGTTTCTGGTTTCTTTCTACACACTGGACACTCTCCTTATGTTTTTTCGTTTGCATATGCTTGAGTATATCGCATTTCCCGCCATGTGCAACTGAAAATTCACACCTACATACAGTACAGAATGTGAACGTTGGTCCCTTTCTGGATTCGCTCAAACACGGAAACTCTTCCCTATAAGCACTTTTAAACACTGCATCATATTTCTTTTTTGACATTTTGGCCAAAACAAATATTAAGGCACAACACGAGCACTTCTACGGGTAAAACAACTATGGTGTGCTACTTCTGAGGTTAGGTTACTCCAAAGAGAATGTTACTCGCTTGACTCGCTTGCAAAGAGAATGACTGTATTATAGATCAAAGAGCAGCACATGACTAGCCACCGTGCCCCGTACTGCCATCTGGTTTCATTATTAGAACTACTATCGACCAGCCATACTCAGCCATATATCGATAGAACGAGGAAATACGCGGGAGTTTAAAATAATACGAAAATTACGGATATTGCTCTGAAAATCGGGAGATCGGACCCGGCGATCGGGAGATCGGGAGGAACGATGAAAAATCGGGAGTCTCCCGCTCAAATCGGGAGACTTGGCACGTCTGGAATATCTATCTGAAAACTTAAAAATAGAAATCACTATTGGAAATCAATTAATGGCTTTAGCTACATTTTATATAGCTTTGGCTATCCGCACCTCAGAAAGTTTTAGGAAATACTGATCGTAAATACAGTACTTACATCACGATCACAGATTTTAAGAATACTTCATACACACATCACAACGAGCCATTTACGATCAACTATTACATGATATACTTACTCTTTCCTTCCCCCAACCCGCCCTACATCAAATACGAGCCCTGAATTTCTGATCGCCAGCTCTAACCTAGCAATGAAGTGTGACATCACCATGCTGCCTTCAATGGGAAATGACCATGTCCCTGCCTTTCTAACCATAAAAATGTACTAACAAACCCATAGCAACATGACCAACATCCCCAAATGTTATACGGTATACACGAAACTAATGGGTATCATACAGGCAAACAATATCAGACATAATATCAGACATAATACCTCACAGCATGAATTACAAGATAAAGTTCAGAAATTATAATCCCCACTAACTATTGTCAATCGACTCCACATTCCTCACCACACCTTCCATCTATGCAAACGTCCCCTGTCTCCCTAAGCACTCCAAATACTAAAATATTCCCATGAACATTACAAGGCATACCTTCGATCTTGTGACCCAAATATTCAGGAAGAGAAGAGTTCGAACCTTTTTCTACTCTTCCTTCCACGTTTGTAATTCCAACATGACCAATTTGGCTATCATTTTCTCATTCTTTCATCAGGTTTCCATGGTCCCATATCGAACTGGGAGTCAAGCATGGTTTCAAAATAAGATCTTCATATGACCATGGTATTTTCTGTGGAACCACCTGAGTTAAGACTGACGAATGCCACACATTATACAAACAAGAGTTATTCTTCATATGAATGACATATGTTTTGCAATTTTCTTTTAAGAGGACAAAGGTACAAACATTTAATGACTTATATGCTTCAAGCTGAATCATCTCTCATGTGTGTACGGACTTAACAACTGAGTTTCTCACTTTACATATTAAATAATTTTACTTTTACCGTAATCTCGTTCCAAATTTTGGTACCAAAATTTTAACCAATTTTTAATCACTACTGTAAGTGTGCCTTGAGTTTGATACTGCTTTTTGGATGTTTGTATTTTGTTTAAATGATCACTGGCTGATGATGACACGTAATTAGTGTCGAAACTAGTACCACTCTTTTATGAATCGCATACGATATAATTCACATCAATAAATTAGTTTTGAAAAGGTGGAACCAAAATACCTTCAATTTACAGACAAGCAAAGCAATTCTGCCCCTATTACCTAATAATGCATAACAACCCCAAAAGGTACTATCACAATGAACTTCATATAGACCCATGAATCTTCTAATAGAGTGTTCTAAAATCTTAGAAATCATCTTAGCTCACTGTATACACACCTATCTCGACCCCCTACGTCTCATACCTCAGTATTACGCCAGTTTCTGTCCTCAGCACTCCATGTATGAACATGTCTTTCATATCTATGTATCCATCACAAAATATTTACCTACAAAAATATGCGCAGCCCTTACCATTCTTGATGTTGAGACTGCCTTTCAACGGACTGATATATAAATTCCATCATCTTCCAGTTCCAATGACAATCACCAATTTCCTAGCCAAAATCAGTATCCAAAACACATTTACCTATACCTCTCCAATTAAATCAGGAGTACAACAAGGTATCCCAGTCACCAATTTTATATGTCCTTTGTAACAATATTACCCAACCTATACCCCCACATTCATTGTGTCAGTTTGCTGAACAAATAGCAATACTGGCTGTGGAATCCAATAACTGATCCTTGCAACCCCGTCACAAAACCAACTTAAATGAACTCGAACAATGGCTCAATCTCTGTCAAATCAAAATTAATGTCAGCAAAAGATGTATATTTTTCCTAATCGTAAATGTAGATACCGTCCCACTAACAAAAATTTCTAACCTTAAATAATAAACCCCTTGCTGTAACAACCACAGTTAGTCACCTAGGCATACGGTTTCAAAATATTTTATATTTGCAAAGATTGTGGAAGAACCTTCCTCTGGGGGGTTACAACAAGAAGTCGCGTAGTGCAATTTTTCGGTGCAAACACAGTAAGAGACTCTTCTACAATCCTTCCAACGGCAAACATCATGAAGAAGTTTGTAGTGAGACTCCAACGAGAAAGAAGTTTAAAGATCTCAAAAGTATTCTACCAGATAATTATTTATTTATGAATAGTAAACCTTTAACAACATTTCAAACTCTACTTCATTGTCTAGATTTACAACAAGTTCCGTTCCTATGCTCACATCTCAGGAGGAAGAGAGACAAGATAAAGAAGAGGAAGAAAAAGATAATCTGAATGGTATTTACAATCGGAGTTTTTAATTTTATTTTGTATTGCAGTGCAAACATCTAAAGAAGGAGAGCAAAAGGATGCGGTACAAAATGAAGAAGGCAATGAAAAAGGAGACGTCCGAGAAGGTCCCAACTCCTTTTTATCAACAAAGCAAGATAAATACAGTTTTCTACATATCAAGTGTCTGCACGTAGCCCGGAATATTAACAAGCCTCTGTTTCCGTATGTAGATGCAAGATCCCAACCTACCCGTAGAACGCTTGTAACAGATAAGAGCGGATCAAGATTGTCATTACACAAAGCATGAAGCAGAGATTCTAAAAATTGAGCAAGAATTACATTGTGTGGGTAATGTAATAGATTTTACATACAGTCAGTACAGTACCTTTCTTTTTTCTGTAGCATACAGTACACTATAATGTTGCAGACTATTCAATAACCTACATCTCTTAGGGTGTTATCTCCAACTCTATCTGTAGAGCAGGTCTCAAGCCTGGATAAAGCAAGAGAGACACCCGAAATAGCAGGCTAGGTAAAATGGTCGTTTAGGGGGGGGGGGGAAATGTTATTCTTGTATAACAGCGTTAGTAGTCTTTTTATTGAAAAATGCTACATAACTAAAGATGTAAAACGTAACATTTCTAATCTTTTTGGTCGATCTTGAGTTTTCAAGTTTTTGTACAGTTTTTTGTACAAATATTCATAAACAAAAACTTGGCTGAGTTGTAAGGAGATAGTTGCATAAAATGTACAAATAAACTTGTAATGCACACCTCATTAATACACACTTTTCAGTCACTGCTCATTAGCCCACACTCATTCGTAACTGCTAATATGCCCTTGTTCAATTGCCCCCTGATCATTTGCAATTGCTTATTAGACCCTGCTCATTAAGTCATGCATAACTGACCCTTGCTCATTACCGACTGCTCATTGCTGATGACCACGCAGTTTTCAACAGTCTTACCCCTCACCTAGCCAGTTTACCAAATCTGGAAGATGGACGGGTGTTTGTAAGATATTGAGAATTAGATGACATTTTCTCAGCCTAATTTATTCTATACAAACTAGATATGGCAACATGTTTATGGCTGAATAGAGGGTGTATGACGGTAGTGCTTCTCAATATTTTGTGATTATGGTTGTACATAAATTGAATAACGAAGTGAAACTGTGAAAAACTGATGTACGTATTAGATTGTTATTAGATCTTAATTAGTGATGTATTACCGGTTAGTTTTAAGTCATTTGGGGACGAATCTGTGTATATTAACACTGAGGTGAAGTGCTACAAACTTGAACATATTTCCTAAGAGTAGTGAAGTGGAGTTACCCTGAGCCTACACAATCGATTTCTATATCGATCGTGATACCATTCCTCACCACCATGAGCTCTTGCGTAGCATGTCAGAAGGCTGTTTCTAGACAAGATATAAATCCTAACATTCAGAGTAGTAACTGTCATGGTTGTTTCCATTGCAAATGTGTTAGTATACGAGACGTTGTATCAAATTTCTTAAAATCTGAAATTCAAGTTTGAAAGTGTGCTCGTTGTGAAAAGGAAACTCGAAATAGTGTACATACCTTGGAACTAGCAATAACGCAATCTATTGGGTACATCTATCAGCTCTTACTTGAGGTGAAGGAAGAAATTGCAGAGGTTAAGAAATCAAGTGTAGAGGTTGAGCGAGAGTTAAGCAAAAGTTTGGAGTGAGCTCACGAAAAGTTGGATGAGAATGCAATATTTATTTAAAAAAAACAGTCAGAAGTAATAAATCAATGCATGGAGAAAATGGATAAATTGAGAAAAGAAAATTTAAATCTTAAGAAGCAACTAAAGGACAAACAAATACAGTTAGATGAACTCGGTCAGTATGGTCGTCGTAACACTGTTGAAATTTTAGGTATATAACGGATTAATGAGGATATTTATGAAATTGTTAAACCTGTAGGTCGAGTATTAAATGTGGAGATCAAGGATGAATCGATTGGTGCATGTCATAGATTGAAGAGGCAATTGCATCAAGCTTCAGGTGCCATCGCAGTGAAGTTTTTACACCGTAGTGTCAAGAATGAACTCATTCAAAAACACACGATTAAAAGGGATTTTAATGCGTCTCATCTCGGATTGTATGAGTACGAGACGGTGTATATAAACCGGTTTGATGGCCCTACAAAAAAGATCCTTGGACAAGCTCGAAAAATTAAGGAGAGAAATTATACTTTTCTATGGCTAGATCATGAAGGCAGTATTAAACTCCAAAAAGATAGGGTGACCGGCAGGTGTTTAATCTAAAACCCCATGACGATGTGAATGGATTAAATGAGACTGTGTAGCTGTTGTATTTTCAGAAAAATGATTTAAATGTAATTAATATTTACTACCAGAAAGAAAGAGGGTTAAACAGTAAAATTTTGGAGTTTTATATTAACAATAGTGAATGAGAGTACGACATTATGTTGATTACGGGAAATATGGTTACAAGCTCATTTTGCTAACAGCGAACTATTTAGTAGGGATTTTAATGTGTATAGAAAGGATCGTATAGGAACAAAGAACGAAGGAGGGGCATTAATAGCTGTTAAATGTTCTATAGCATCAACAAAAATAGCGCTAGATTTTGGTGATACTGAGGCAATTTTGTAAAAATTATATTTAATGGTCACAGTTATGTAATAATGTCAGTGTATTTTTCACCTGCATCCAAATTGGAAACATATTTGTACTTCTATAGGCTGTTTGAAGTTAATAAGGACATTTTTAAATTTAGATCTTATTATAGCTGGTGACTTTGACATTAATTCCTGGCGAGCAACGTAATCTTGTAAATTTTGGACCTGCACATAGATCAGGGCCTCTCAGAGTGCATGCACCTGGCGCATGGGTGCATGCACTGTGCACGGTGCAAAAGACGACTTCGCTTGGTTGACCAGAGTGCAGACCCTCTCTCCTCGATTTGGAGCAACAGCGCTCCGCCTGTCACCCCCTTCCTCACTTGCTCTGTAGCGCTCCAAATCCCAGCCGAGTTGAGCCGAGTTGAGCCGAGCTTAGCCGAGTAGCCCAGAGAAGAAGCGTTGGTCCGAGCCGAGCCGAATGGGACCGATGTGCACAGGATCTCTGCGCCTTAATTCGCACGCGTGAGATTTTGGGCGTTTGAGAGGCCCTGACATAGATCTCTAGCTGAGTTCATATCATTCTATCAGTTGCACTTGGTCAATAATACTTTTAATGCAAACGGAAATACACTTGATCTTATTATTACGAATGTTAACACATTAACAGTATATAGAGATGAGTGCCCCTTAGTTAAGGAGGATAGTTATCATCCTCAAATTGTAGTCACACTACTATTAAACAGAGAGCATAGCCATCTTTCACAACAACCTAAACAATCTAAGCATTTATTTATTTATAGGGGCTAATTTCTTTCAAATGTATAAAATGTTTGAGCAAATGGATTGGTCTAAGATTGTAGAATTTACAAACGCTGACCAGGCTGTTGAGTGTTTTTATGCTCAGGTACACTCCGTATTTTTTGAAACGGTGCCAATGAAGAATACTCACACAAAGAAAAAACTCCATGGTTTTCTAAAGACACAATAAATAACCTGAAACTGTAGAAAATCCATTGAATGCGAGGGAAATATTCAGAGTATAGTAGGGTAATATTTAGCCAGTTAAGGAGAGTAACGAAATATATGAACAATAAATCCTATAAGAATTATATATCTAGACTTGAAGAGAATATCCAAAGTGATGTCAATCACTCCTGGAGCTATATGAAATGCAAAAGAAGCACAAAGGAAAGTTTACAACAGGGCATGAAATTTAACAATATCTTACTTAATAATAACAAAACTATAGCTGATGGCTTTGCAAATTTATTTGGATCGATATATTCGAAACCTCCAGCAACCTACGATATTCCTGACACATCTGATTTATATGTTAATTATCAGTTATCTCTAGAATTCGGGAATGAAAAGGAATATATGTTGCCTATTAAAAAGTCAAAACCTAGCAGGCCATGTGGTGTTGATGGAATACTGCCGTACCTAATGAAAGCATGTTTGAATGCGTTAGATTTCCCCTTACGAGTCTTATATAACATTGTGGTAAAAACGCAAACCTTTCCAAATGTATGGAAGATAGCGAAAGTGTGTCCAGTTCTAAATGTGGCCACAGTCAAAATATTGAAAACTACCGCCCTGTTTGTATTTTATGCGCATTGGCTAAAGTACTTGAGCAAATAATGTACACGCGTAAGTAGTATAATTGGATGGTTCGGCGGCCGCCGCCGCCGCACCCCTCCTCCTCCGCCGCCTCCTCCGCCGCCGCCGCCCGCGGGAAATTTGAATTTTGGCGGAAATTTGAATTTTGGCGCGAGATTTGAATTTGTAAACAAAGCCACGTGCTTTTTGACAGCTGTCATCGACAACAACGCATCGCTAACCTCACTGCTGCCATCTTGACGGGCCTAAACCTCACTAGTGCCAACTTAACCTAACTAGCATGAGGTAAACAAAGCCACGTGTTTTTTGACAGCCACGTGCTTTTTGACAGACAACAACGCATAGCTAACCTCAGTACTGCCATCTTGACGGGCCTAAACCTCAGTAGTGCCAACTTAACCTCACTAGCATGAGGTAAACAAATCCACGTGCTTTTTGACAGCCACGTGCTTTTTGACAGATTTGTAAACAAAGCCACGTGCTTTTTGACAGACAACAACGCATCGCTAACCTCAGTACTGCCATCTTGACGGGCCTAAACCTCAGTAGTACCAACTTAACCTAACTAGCGTGTGGTAAACAAAGCCACGTGCTTTTGACAGCCACGTGCTTTTTTGACAGCTGTCATCCGCCATCTTTAAACTACAGAGCACCGTGCTGCCCTCTTTCATCACCTATCATCGGCAGTGCTGCCATCTTGACAGACCTAAACCTTAGTGCTACCAACTTAACCTCACTAGCTCGAGATAAACAAATCCACGTGCTTTTTGACAGCCACGTGCTTTTTTGATAGCTGTCATCCGCCATCATTGAGCACAGTGCTGCCCTCTTTAGCTACTTACCTTTGAAATCTGGTGGCGGATAATTTGAAAAATGCTTTTCGACAAGCAGCCATCTTTAATCCAGAGAGAACAGTGCTACCCTTTATGTGGTAGCGGCAAATTGAAAAATTCCACGTGCTCTTGTTTGGAAACAAACTCACATGCTTTTTCGACAGCTACCATCTGCCATCTTTAATCTATAGAGCACAGTGCTGCCCTCTTTAGCTACTTACCTTTGAAATGTGGTGGCGACAAATTCCACGTGCTCTTGTTTAGTAAACAAACTCACGTGCTTTTTTGTCAGCTGTCATCCGCCATCTTTAATCTATAGAGCACAGTGCTGCCCTCTTTATCGTAGTAGATGTAAATTCGTCACAGCTGTCATCCGCAGTGCTGCCATCTTAACGGGCTTAAACCTTAGTGCTACCAACTTAACCTTACTAGCGCGAGATAAACAAATCCACGTGCTTTTTGACAGCTGTCATCCACCATCTTTAATCTATAGAGCACAGTGGTGCCCTCTTTAGCTACTTACCTTTGAAATGTGGTGGCGGATAATTTGAAAAATGCTTTTTGATAGCAGCCATCTTTGAGCACCGTGCTACCCTCTTTTGTGGTGGCAGGCAATTCCACGTGACAGCAGCCATCTTTAATCATGAGAGCACCGTGCTGCCCTCTATGTGGTGGCGGCAAATTCTACATGCTCTTGTTTGGAAACAAACTCACGTGCTTTTTTCTGACAGCTGTCATCCGCCATCTTGCATCACAATCCTCAGTGCTGCGCTCTTTAGCTAGATACCTTTGAAATGTGGTGGCGGCAATTTGAAAAAAAATCTATGTGCTCTTGTTTAGTAAACAAAGCCACGTGCTTTTTATGACAGCTATCATCCACCATCTTTAATCAATAGAGCACGGTGCTGCTATCATGCAGGCAATTTTATCACCTGTCATCCGCCATCTTTTAATGAACAGAGCACCGTGCTGCTCTCTGTAGTAGCGGGCAATTTGAAAAGTTCTGTTAGCTGTCATCCGCCATCTTTAATCAAGAGAGCACCGTGCTGCCATCTATGTGGTGGCGGCAAATTCTACGTGCTACGCGCAGCTGTCATCCACCATCTTACATCGCAAACCTCAGTGCTACACTCTATGTGGTGGCGGATAATTTAAAAAGAAAAATTCTACATCAGTCCTCTCTCGACGCTAATTGCACAAGATGGTGACTATACATGACTCCTTAAAGGTGCTTATGCAAGATGATCGCTATACATAGACGCCCTTGGGATGCTTGCGCAAGATGGCGGTTATACAAGGCTCCTTATGAGGGATGCTTGCGCGAGATGGTGTTTGCTCTTATGAGGCGGCTTAAGGATCCATGACTAGAGACGCCCTAAGGATGCTTGCGCAAGATGGTGGATGCAAGATGGCGGCTATACATAGCTCCTTATGAGACAGCCAGTACTCGATACAACATGTGATCAGAACATTGATTGATGTGTTCAGAACACTGTACTCGATACAACATGTGATTAAAACATTGTGTGGTGTGTTCAGAACACTATATAAGTAGAATCGAACGCTGTATTAGGGGATACCTTTGTTTAGATTGAAACATAACAAGACTAGAATTGAACACTGCACATTGATTGATTGATGTGTTCAGAACACAAAATAAGTAGAATCGAACACTGTACTCGATGTCGTTAACTTCAACATGTGATTAAAACATTGTCTGGTGTGTTCAGAACACTACATAAGTAGAATCGAACGCTGTACAACATGTTAGGGGATACCTTTGTTCTAAGAAGATCAGATTGAAACATAACAAGACTAGAATTGAACACTGCACTCGATGTCGTTACATGTGATCAGAACAATGATTGATGTGTTCAGATCACGAAACAAGTAGAACCGAACACTGTACAACATGTTAGGGGATACCTTTGTTCTAAGAAGATCAGCTTGAAACATAACAAGACTAGAATTGAACACTGCACTCGATACAACATGTAATCAGAACATTGATTGATGTGTTCAGATCACGAAACAAGTAGAACCGAACACTGTACAACATGTTAGGGGATACCTTTGTTTAGATTGAAACTAACAAGACTAGAATCGAACACTGCACTCGATGTCGTTACATGTGATCCGATACAACATGTTAGGGGATACCTTTATCCTAAGAACCGAACACTGTACAACATGTTAGGGGATACCTTTGTTTAGATTGAAACTAACAAGACTAGAATCGAACACTGCACTCGATGTCGTTACATGTGATCCGATACAACATGTTAGGGGATACCTTTGTTTAGATTGAAACATAGCAAGCCTAGAATCGAACATTGTTTGATGTGTTCAGTACAACTTCAATGATTAACACACACTGTGCACATGTCGCATAGCTAAAAACACACTGTGCACATATCGCATACCTAACACTTCAAACGATTTGCTTAGTACGAAAATAAAAAATATATACCGCGTAGCTAACTCGTTCATCACACTGCTAAGACGCTTAGTAATTGTGAATACACTCATACGAAAATCAAGAAAGCACACTGCGTAGCCAACTCGCTCGGCTCACTCGCTTAGTATTTGCAACACACACGGATAAGAATGTTCCGAGATACTTACATGTTTTTTAAGGGAGGGTGAAAGATCATAAATTATATGTACACATGTTGTCTCCTCCAAGTTGTAAGATGAAATAGACGCAGTACTGCGAGTTTCCGCTCTAGCTGGCGAACGGAAGTAGCATGATATCTCAGCAAAAAATAATACGCGTGAGCTTGCAAGTCAGACACAATGATGGATACCGCGATTCAAATCCTGGTAACTTATGCCGTCGGGAAGGGTATCCGGCGAGCATCTAGCTGTAAATCCCCGATTCTCGACAGATTCTTAATCCCAGTTCTTTGACGTCAGGAAGGGCAACCGGTCGAAAACAATAGTGTATGATGTAAGAGGTTAGATACTACCAGTTTTGTGTCAGGAAGGACAATTAGTCTTAAAACAAAACAGATTCTTAATCCGAGTTCTTTGACGTCAGGAAGGGCAACCGGTCGAAAACTATAGTGTATGATGTAAGAGGCTAGATACTGCCAGTTTTGCGTCAGGAAGGGCAACTCAACAAATTCTTGCGATTTAAAATCTTGGTCAGGAAGGGCATCCGGCTGTAGTGATACAGCGATTTACAATCTAGCTGTAAAACCCCCGATTCTCGACAGATTCTTAATCCGAGTTCTTTGACGTCAGGAAGGGCAACCGGTCGAAAACAATAGTGTATGATGTAAGAGGTTAGATACTACCAGTTTTGCGTCAGGAAGGGCAACTAGTCTTAAAACAAAACAGATTCTTAATCCGAGTTCTTTGACGTCAGGAAGGGCAACCGGTCGAAAACTATAGTGTATGATGTAAGAGGTTAGATACTGCCAGTTTTGCGTCAGGAAGGGCAACTCAACAAATTCTTGCGATTTAAAATCCTAGTCAGGAAGGGCAGCCGGTCGTAAAACTATGGTGTGAGGCGGGGTGTGCAAAAAAGCCAGCATTAAGTAAGAGCTGTTGATAGGAGGCGTTAAACTATGTGCATGCTCCTTCACCAGGAGAAGCCTACATGCCGGTACCGTGCAGGTTCTTTCGATAGGAGTAGGCACTGTGTGTGTTTTAACCTCTCCGTACAATCATGATATTTTACGTTAGGAACTTACATAGGCTAAATGCTACACATTCCGTGGCAGAGCCGGGAATCGAACTCGGACCTCCGAGGGTAGCAGCTAATCACACTAACTACTGCACTACAGAGGAGGACTATTTCAGAATATTTTACAACCTTAATTGGTACTGTGTTTTAAGAGCTTACATGCTACTCAGCTAAGAAGACGTTCGCGAGTTACAAGCCGCTTATCAGCATGCAGTGTCCTCGTTCAAGGCCGAGCCGGAAGATACGTGTACAATTTCAGCTAACACACGCATTCCGCTGCTCGCTCTGCGCTGATACGACTTCATGGACAGTAGAACAAACCTATAGCCTACAGTATGCATGCCTCTCACCCAGTAGTCTCGGGTTCGATTCTCTTGGGAATAAAAATGTGTTTAAATCGCAAGAATTTGTTGAGTTGTCCTTCCTGACACAAAACTAGCAGTATCTAACCTCATACACTATAGTTTTCAACCGGTTGCCCTTCCTGACAACTCGGATTAAGAATCTGTTTTGTTTTAAGACTAGTTGTCCTTCCTGATGCAAAATTGGCAGTATCTAAGCTCTTACATCATACGCTATTGTTTTCGACCGTTTGCCCTTCCTGACAACTCGGATTTAGAATCTGTCGAGAATCGGGGGTTTTACAGCTAGATTTTAAATCGCATTATCACGAACTATTGTTTTACTGCTGGATGCCCTTCCTGACTAAGATTTTAAATCGCAAGAATTTGTTTTAAGACTCAAGTCTTGTTATGTTTCTTTCGTAATCTGCAAGTCTAAACAAGCATATCGCTGCACACTCTTGCCTTCATGATGCGTGTTCGATAATTGTTTTCAACTAGTTGCCCTTCCTGACGTCAAAGAACTCGGATTAAGAATCTGTCGAGAATCGGGGGACATACAGCTAGATGCACTTCTTAGATTTTAAATCACGAACTATTGTTTTACTGCTGGATGCTCTTCCTGACTAAGATTTTAAATCGCAAGAATTTGTTTTAAGACTCAAGTCTTGTTATGTTTCTTTCGTAATCTGCAAGTCTAAACAAGCATATCGCTGCACACTCTTGCCTTCGCGATGCGTGTTCGATAATTGTTTTCAACCGGTTGCCCTTCCTGACGTCAAAGAACTCGGATTAAGAATCTGTCGAGAATCGGGGGTTTTACAGCTAGATTTTAAATCGCAGTATCACGAACTATTGTTTTACTGCTGGATGCCCTTCCTGACTAAGATTTTAAATCGCAAGAATTTGTTTTAAGACTCAAGTCTTGTTATGTTTATTTCGTAATCTGCAAGTCTAAACAAGCATATCGCTGTACACTCTTGCCTTCACGATGCGTATTCGATAATTGTTTTCAACCGGTTGCCCTTCCTGACGTCAAAGAACTCGGATTAAGAATTTGTCGAGAATCGGGGGTTTTACTGCTAGATTTTAAATCGCAGTATCACGAACTATTGTTTTACTGCTGGATGCCCTTCCTGACTAAGATTTTAAATCGCAAGAATTTGTTTTAAGACTCAAGTCTTGTTATGTTTCTTTCGTAATCTGCAAGTCTAAACAAGCATATCGCTGCACACTCTTGCCTTCACGATGCGTGTTCGATAATTGTTTTCAACTAGTTGCCCTTCCTGACGTCAAAGAACTCGGATTAAGAATCTGTCGAGAATCGGGGGATATACAGCTAGATGCACTTCTTAGATTTTAAATCACGAACTATTGTTTTACTGCTGGATGCTCTTCCTGACTAAGATTTTAAATCGCAAGAATTTGTTTTAAGACTCAAGTCTTGTTATGTTTCTTTCGTAATCTGCTAGTCTAAACAAGCATATCGCTGCACACTCTTGCCTTCGCGATGCGTGTTCGATAATTGTTTTCAACCGGTTGCCCTTCCTGACGTCAAAGAACTCGGATTAAGAATCTGTCGAGAATCGGGGGTTTTACAGCTAGATTTTAAATCGCAGTATCACGAACTATTGTTTTACTGCTGGATGCCCTTCCTGACTAAGATTTTAAATCGCAAGAATTTGTTTTAAGACTCAAGTCTTGTTATGTTTCTTTCGTAATCTGCAAGTCTAAACAAGCATATCGCTGTACACTCTTGCCTTCACGATGCGTGTTCGATAATTGTTTTCAACCGGTTGCCCTTCCTGACGTCAAAGAACTCGGATTAAGAATCTGTCGAGAATCGGGGGTTTTACTGCTAGATTTTAAATCGCAGTATCACGAACTATTGTTTTACTGCTGGATGCCCTTCCTGACTAAGATTTTAAATCGCAAGAATTTGTTTTAAGACTCAAGTCTTGTTATGTTTCTTTCGTAATCTGCAAGTCTAAACAAGCATATCGCTGCACACTCTTGCCTTCACGATGCGTGTTCGATAATTGTTTTCAACCAGTTGCCCTTCCTGACGTCAAAGAACTCGGATTAAGAATCTGTCGAGAATCGGGGGATATACAGCTAGATTTTAAATCGCAGTATCACGAACTATTGTTTTACTGCTGGATGCCCTTCCTGACTAAGATTTTAAATCGCAAGAATTTGTTTTAAGACTCAAGTCTTGTTATGTTTCTTTCGTAATCTGCAAGTCTAAACAAGCATATCGCTGCACACTCTTGCCTTCGCGATGCGTGTTCGATAATTGTTTTCAACCGGTTGCCCTTCCTGACGTCAAAGAACTGGGATTAAGAATCTGTCGAGAATCGGGGATTTACAGCTAGATGCTCGCCGGATACCCTTCCCGACGGCATAAGTTACCAGGATTTGAATCGCGGTATCCATCATTGTGTCTGACTTGCAAGCTCACGCGTATTATTTTTTGCTGAGATATCATGCTACTTCCGTTCGCCAGCTAGAGCGGAAACTCGCAGTACTGCGTCTATTTCATCTTACAACTTGGAGGAGACAACATGTGTACATATAATTTATGATCTTTCACCCTCCCTTAAAAAACATGTAAGTATCTCGGAACATTCTTATCCGTGTGTGTTGCAAATACTAAGCGAGTGAGCCGAGCGAGTTGGCTACGCAGTGTGCTTTCTTGATTTTCGTATGAGTGTATTCACAATTACTAAGCGTCTTAGCAGTGTGATGAACGAGTTAGCTACGCGGTATATATTTTTTTATTTTCGTACTAAGCAAATCATTTGAAGTGTTAGGTATGCGATATGTGCACAGTGTGTTTTTAGCTATGCGACATGTGCACAGTGTGTGTTAATCATTGAAGTTGTACTGAACACATCAAACAATGTTCGATTCTAGGCTTGCTATGTTTCAATCTAAACAAAGGTATCCCCTAACATGTTGTATCGGATCACATGTAACGACATCGAGTGCAGTGTTCGATTCTAGTCTTGTTAGTTTCAATCTAAACAAAGGTATCCCCTAACATGTTGTACAGTGTTCGGTTCTTAGGATAAAGGTATCCCCTAACATGTTGTATCGGATCACATGTAACGACATCGAGTGCAGTGTTCGATTCTAGTCTTGTTAGTTTCAATCTAAACAAAGGTATCCCCTAACATGTTGTACAGTGTTCGGTTCTACTTGTTTCGTGATCTGAACACATCAATCAATGTTCTGATTACATGTTGTATCGAGTGCAGTGTTCAATTCTAGTCTTGTTATGTTTCAAGCTGATCTTCTTAGAACAAAGGTATCCCCTAACATGTTGTACAGTGTTCGGTTCTACTTGTTTCGTGATCTGAACACATCAATCATTGTTCTGATCACATGTAACGACATCGAGTGCAGTGTTCAATTCTAGTCTTGTTATGTTTCAATCTGATCTTCTTAGAACAAAGGTATCCCCTAACATGTTGTACAGCGTTCGATTCTACTTATGTAGTGTTCTGAACACACCAGACAATGTTTTAATCACATGTTGAAGTTAACGACATCGAGTACAGTGTTCGATTCTACTTATTTTGTGTTCTGAACACATCAATCAATCAATGTGCAGTGTTCAATTCTAGTCTTGTTATGTTTCAATCTAAACAAAGGTATCCCCTAATACAGCGTTCGATTCTACTTATGTAGTGTTCTGAACACACCACACAATGTTTTAATCACATGTTGTATCGAGTACAGTGTTCTGAACACATCAATCAATGTTCTGATCACATGTTGTATCGAGTACTGGCTGTCTCATAAGGAGCTATGTATAGCCGCCATCTTGCATCCGCCATCTTGCGCAAGCATCCTTAGGGCGTCTCTAGTCATGGATCCTTAAGCCGCCTCATAAGAGCAAACACCATCTCGCGCAAGCATCCCTCATAAGGAGCCTTGTATAACCGCCATCTTGCGCAAGCATCCCAAGGGCGTCTATGTATAGCGATCATCTTGCATAAGCACCTTTAAGGAGTCATGTATAGTCACCATCTTGTGCAATTAGCGTCGAGAGAGGACTGATGTAGAATTTTTCTTTTTAAATTATCCGCCACCACATAGAGTGTAGCACTGAGGTTTGCGATGTAAGATGGTGGATGACAGCTGCGCGTAGCACGTAGAATTTGCCGCCACCACATAGATGGCAGCACGGTGCTCTCTTGATTAAAGATGGCGGATGACAGCTAACAGAACTTTTCAAATTGCCCGCTACTACAGAGAGCAGCACGGTGCTCTGTTCATTAAAAGATGGCGGATGACAGGTGATAAAATTGCCTGCATGATAGCAGCACCGTGCTCTATTGATTAAAGATGGTGGATGATAGCTGTCATAAAAAGCACGTGGCTTTGTTTACTAAACAAGAGCACATAGATTTTTTTCAAATTGCCGCCACCACATTTCAAAGGTATCTAGCTAAAGAGCGCAGCACTGAGGTTTGTGATGCAAGATGGCGGATGACAGCTGTCAGAAAAAAGCACGTGAGTTTGTTTCCAAACAAGAGCATGTAGAATTTGCCGCCACCACATAGAGGGCAGCACGGTGCTCTCATGATTAAAGATGGCTGCTGTCACGTGGAATTGCCTGCCACCACAAAAGAGGGTAGCACGGTGCTCAAAGATGGCTGCTATCAAAAAGCATTTTTCAAATTATCCGCCACCACATTTTAAAGGTAAGTAGCTAAAGAGGGCACCACTGTGCTCTATAGATTAAAGATGGTGGATGACAGCTGTCAAAAAGCACGTAGATTTGTTTATCTCGCGCTAGTAAGGTTAAGTTGGTAGCACTAAGGTTTAAGCCCGTTAAGATGGCAGCACTGCGGATGACAGCTGTGACGAATTTACATCTACTACGATAAAGAGGGCAGCACTGTGCTCTATAGATTAAAGATGGCGGATGACAGCTGACAAAAAAGCACGTGAGTTTGTTTACTAAACAAGAGCACGTGGAATTTGTCGCCACCACATTTCAAAGGTAAGTAGCTAAAGAGGGCAGCACTGTGCTCTATAGATTAAAGATGGCGGATGGTAGCTGTCGAAAAAGCACGTGAGTTTGTTTCCAAACAAGAGCACGTGGAATTTTTCAATTTGCCGCCACCACATAGAGGGCAGCACTGTTCTCTCTGGATTAAAGATGGCTGCTTGTCGAAAAGCATTTTTCAAATTATCCGCCACCACATTTCAAAGGTAAGTAGCTAAAGAGGGCAGCACTGTGCTCTATAGATTAAAGATGGCGGATGACAGCTATCAAAAAAGCACGTGGCTGTCAAAAAGCACGTGGATTTGTTTATCTCGAGCTAGTGAGGTTAAGTTGGTAGCACTAAGGTTTAGGTCTGTCAAGATGGCAGCACTGCCGATGACAGGTGATGAAAGAGGGCAGCACGGTGCTCTGTAGTTTAAAGATGGCGGATGACAGCTGTCAAAAAAGCACGTGGCTGTCAAAAAGCACGTGGCTTTGTTTACCACACGCTAGTTAGGTTAAGTTGGTACTACTGAGGTTTAGGCCCGTCAAGATGGCAGTACTGAGGTTAGCGATGCGTTGTTGTCGATGACAGCTGTCAAAAAGCACGTGGCTTTGTTTACAAATCTGTCAAAAAGCACGTGGCTGTCAAAAAGCACGTGGATTTGTTTATCTCGCACTAGTTAGGTTAAGTTGGCACTACTGAGGTTTAGGCCCGTCAAGATGGCAGTACTGAGGTTAGCGATGCGTTGTTGTCTGTCAAAAAGCACGTGGCTGTCAAAAAACACGTGGCTTTGTTCACCTCATGCTAGTTAGGTTAAGTTGGCACTAGTGAGGTTTAGGCCCGTCAAGATGGCAGCAGTGAGGTTAGCGATGCGTTGTTGTCGATGACAGCTGTCAAAAAGCACGTGGCTTTGTTTACAAATTCAAATCTCGCGCCAAAATTCAAATTTCCCGCCAAAATTCAAATTTCCCGCGGGCGGCGGAGGAGGAGGCGTGCGGCGGCGGCGGCCGCCGAACCGTCCAATTATACTACTCGCGTATATTTAATCATGTGAGGGTCGGTATACATATTAATGAGCATGGTTTTTTCACAGGTAGATCAACTAGACTAATCTATTGAAATTTATACAATATGTGTATGCCGTTTTGAATAATCAAGGACAGGTCGACGTAATATACACATATTTTTCTAAAGCTTTCGACAAATTAGATCAGTACATTACCTAGCCAACATTAGAAGCAATCTTCGAGAAAGGGACCGCTAAATTGAGGAAAAAATTAAGACTGATGCTAATCTAAAAATTTTAAATTCAACGGCGTTTTCCCATCACTTATCACATGCATTTCACCCGGCACGTTGTTTCCTCTCAAACTTGGTTTCTCAAGTTATTTTGCTCCCCTCCTAGCCATTCATGGTGTTGGCGTTTCTACAAAAACACACTGTCAGCCATAATTTTCAACACAGTGTTTTCATTGTTTTTGGATTGTTATCAAAGTAAAAATTTTAGACTAAGAGGTCCGCAACCTCAGCACAGCCACTTATTGTTCGTTTCCACCTATATCATTTGTTTTCTTTTCTCTTCTCAGGCTAGCACACTTTATGGACTCAATTATGTTCGTAACTCCAGTCTCCGTTTATTGTGAAACATACAATAACGTCATTAATAAATAACATATAGATCTTGATTTTGTGTATGAATATGGTACATATGTAAATATATTAAAAGAACTGTACTCGTCAAAGTGATTTGTTTATATGTATAATATTTACATGACTTGGTTACAATTTATTTTTTAAATGTAGTAACAGATTTCTGCATATGAGATACTGTTTTGTCCATTTCATTGCCTCATTTGCATAGCATTTTCATATTTTCTTCTTTTGGGAATTTTTGTGTGATTTGTGTAAATAATTTGTAAAAGCCATATATAATTGGAGCGTGTCTCCGTTGGTGACACATTTAATAAAAAACTTAAATGCTACTAAGTTTCTAAGTTCACTTCTATCATTCTTAGATCAGCCTTTTAGGATGATGGCCATGCAGTATTTCAAGGCTCAAAAAGCTAGTGCTCTACCACCTACGCTACTCAGCCTAAGTTAGTCTGCAATGTTTCAACATCACCTCTGTTCAGTGATCCTTAGATCTGCCCCTTAGGCTGATGACAGTGGAGCGCTCACCTCCTAATTTAGCCTACACAGACTTGATAGCTATCTTTCAAAATATTTTTCAAATTCTGAAGCCAAAGCTTTAATCTCTAAGTGATGTAAACATTATGGAATGGAATTAGATGTCTCTGAAGTTCAAATCTATAAGCTCAAAAAGTTAAAAATCAACATGTGAGTATCTCCGTGGTCCCTCAGCTTTGGGATCGATCTCCATTACGTCCATATAAGCAATTCAAATGTGTTAGGCCTTACACCACATCCCTAGTCCCATATAAATAATGTGTACACACCATCATGTACAGAACTACAAGTTCAACTCCTATTCCCTCAGGTTGCCTCCCATTACGCCCCTGTCAGCATTAAACGTTACACCATCTACCTAGTTCCATTAGCAAAATGTGCAGCCACCATCTTGTTCTAAGTCCAGCACCGAATCCCAAAGATCACCCTCCAATCTTTCCCCTATGAGTAAAGCATACGTATTAAGCCTCACACCATATCCCTAGTCCCATTAGTACAACGTGTAGCCAAAATTTTGTTCCAAGGTCCACTCCAAGGGAGCGAATGCTTCTGCACATCGCACAAAATATAACTGGAAGTATGTTGTCAAGGTTGGAAGCAGCATTTTGAAGGCTGTTAATTACCTCAATCTCTGTGAAGTAAAGGATGGAGAGGGAGAGTGTAATGGCTTAGCTGTCATTGGGTACATATTTGTACTTTTCCATGGCTCATTATTTCCTCCTTTAAATTTCTCACTGAACACTGAGGCAATGGCCTCGGGGAGGCAACTACAGCCATTAGAATAGAATGCATGTAGTGCCATATTACGGTATTAACAAATGTCTTTGCCGTTGTTACTTACCTTGTTTATGCAGTTTATGTAAGTTTCGTCGATCAGTTTCTTGATGGTATTCCTCACACGTTTATTTGAATCAATGTTGTATATTTTATACATGGCTTAGAGACAGTAGTAATTCCTCATTGATGTCACCAATGGAGTTTGGTGCTCGGTACATGCAACCCAAAAGGAACTTCCTTCCAGGGCACATGAATTCCACCCAAACAAATTCTGCCTTTGTTTCCAGCAGCTCAAAGCGCACACGGTTGAATTCGGGTTTCATGACAATAAGTGTTCCTCTCCCTGAGGTGTCCTGAGGTACCACTTCTGTGTCATAGTTTGATGAATTTAGCCAGCATTCCAAAACGCACATAATTGGTGGTTCTAAAGCAGATAGAGTGACCAGAACTGCCCGTTTACACTTCACATACTTCAGGCTGTAAAACAAAGTAACTGTCCTGTTATGTGCAGTCCAATATTCTGAGTTGCAAACATCATTATTTACACTGCTTGATGTCATGTTAAAAAATGATTCCGAGATTGAGAACTACATTTCCAACATGACCATGTCTGCACCCCTGAGTTAATCTTCTACAGTAGAGATGTAAATTCATTGCCCATGTTCCCTCGACTGGTGAGTAAAAAAATGTACATGTCACAAACAGCTTTTTCACATGATGTTTAGAATTACAGAAGTTACACAAGCATTTGAATGAGACATCTGAGTTTGGTCCTGGGTTCAATTCCACATCTCCACTAAGAGAAACTGAACACATCACAATGTGGGGAAATGATATGGGCAGTTTGGCAACTTTGCTCCATCCTGCAACCCTCCAACCCCAAAGACATCCGATACCCATTCTTATGGTGGACTGTAGACCTTCACGTCTACACCATGCCCAAGAATTAATCTCACATTTAGATACTATTAATAAGTGTGTATTAATTTCTAAAGCTGTATACAATTCTCAGTTTGTCAAGGAGTACTTTGATACTACTTCTGGAGATGTTATTGCAATTTATACCATTAAAAACACGACACAAACTCACAGAACTCGTATCAGTATCGAGCTGTTTGCCACCATCTTCAGCTATTTTCTGGTTATTTTGTTGTGGTGAGCTCGTTTTAAATATTCAAGAATAGCATTCCTGCAAAACTAAACATTTGCATCCTTCACTTTCATCCAACACAGCCAGTCAAGAGGCAGTGTTGCCAAAATTCCTATTTGCGAATATACTTTACACCTGCCAGAGCACTGAGGATGCTGAGGCCAACCTCTCACTTAATTTAACTGTACGAGGTTGCTTACCTGTTACTCATGACCATACTTCAGTTTTATTGATATGATAGTTTGTAATGAGTGAGTGAGTGGTGTTTTGCATTTCTACCATACATTGCCCGTATCAGCTACTACTTACTCTGTCAGATGTAAGAACAAAGATTGCAAAAGAGCAAAAACACGTTCCTAATAACACCAAGATAAAAGTCTCCTATGCCATTATACGAGCCATTATATTTAATGGCTTTGAAACTTAACAAGCTAATGAAGGCAACAGTAAATATATCGATATCACAGAAAGAAGTGTCGCTAATGAACGAAACAGGGGTTTCAGAAAAAGAATCATAAAGATGTACAGAGGTATGAAAGGAGACAGAATCAAGTGCCTAATACACAGCAGGTTGATTCTCTGGACTGGTCATTTTGCAAGAATGGCCTAAAACAAAGTCATGGTCAACCAGACACCCCAGGAACACGTATTACAATATGGAGACAAGAACTGGGATGGTAATATTAATAATCATTGTACTGGCTCAGATATGGAGCACTGCCAACTATTGAGCCTGTCCACTTCATGATCATATCGATGAATCCAATCAATAAATAAATTAATTTAAAACATCACCAAATTGATACTATATTTCTTGCCTTTTGGCACAATTATAAAAATTTATCATATACAGAACATGTTTTGACCAATTAATGATCATCTTCAGCTCTCTTTTCATACCTTAGACTAAACAATTTGATTAGTAAGTACATTAAAATCTTAAATTACTTTCCCATAAAAACTTATATATATTGCTTAAAGCGCTTGAAATTTGGGAGGGGAGAGGGGAAATAAGTGGGG
Source organism: Anabrus simplex (assembly GCF_040414725.1). Lineage (NCBI taxonomy): Eukaryota > Metazoa > Arthropoda > Insecta > Orthoptera > Tettigoniidae > Anabrus > Anabrus simplex. The sequence goes on along the minus strand of NC_090274.1, from coordinate 96,778,064 downwards.
AATTTTACTGATGCGGTGTGTAAAAAGGTACTTAAAATGCAATTTGTGTCTATGGTAATATAAAAACTTATTTCCAAATTGAAAATATTAAAAAAATTAAAACATCTGTATGGGCACTTTTTATAAAAACACTAGGTGGCTTGATCTTGCTTATGTTAAAATCGATGTGTATAACAGTCTTCAAGTTTCTTACTGATTGTATGTTGTGTTGATTATCCTCCTTTAAAGTTGCTTTCTATTTTTAGTACCAGGTTGTGTTGAACTGTTAATATACAAATGTCCTAAGGTGACTTCTCTATTGAGTTGTGTCAAATAGCGGTCTTCAGGTTTGGGCAGCTTGCCTAACGATCTGCAACCAGCAGAAATATCGTAAAATGTTAAAATGTGTCATTAAACGAAGTTGTTCTAATTTAGTTTGACCTCGGAAAGAGGTTTAATCTCACCTTTCTGGAACATTGTTTATACTCCACCGCCTTGGGACTGTTTTCGTGTACTCGACCTAGTGTTATAGCTATGTGTCAAAGTTTGTTTATTTATACTATTTGCCGGAGAGAGGGGAAGTAAGGTCGTGTCGTATTCTAATGGGGGATGGAGTACTATCTGTGCTTCCGTGATGTCGTGTTTGGTTATTTCACTTGTTTGTCTGATTTGCCTTCTGTTTACCCATTCAACGTATTTACTTATATGCTCATGTAGGAGGTTATTTTGGTCATTCATTCCATTTAAATTCCGTTCTTTATTTTCTAATTTGTTGACAAAATGTAGATATTTTCTAGGTTGTTCATGAGACTTCCTTTATAATCCTTCTAATGAATTGAAGATCTTGCTTAATGTTAGTGAATTTATGGCTTGCCTCTTTCATATGAGCTCCCATAGCAAAGAACGTCCTGCACTTCTCTGCATGAACATGCTCCTGATATGTACTGTAATTGTAAAGCTTTTCCCTAACTGTCCTACATATGTTTTTTTACACTGATTGCATATTAACTTATAAATGCCTCACTCCTGAAATTCGTCCTCCTTAAATTTATTGATCTCGTTATGATTGAATAATCTGTTTCATGTCCTTGTTAGTTCAGTATGCTACTTTGATGTTGTGTTTCTTATACAAGTTCGTTATCTCGTAAATCCTCGGGTTATTAAAGATGATTTTGATGTACCACTTCACTTTCTCTGATTGCCTCTTTAGTTTTATTTGTTGTTGATATTTGCACTTAGTAATGATTTTATTGATGTACTTCAAACTATAACTGTTAAAAAGGGATTATTGGCAGACATAAGCTAGTTCCTCCCTGTCTTTTTTTTTCATGGAATTTCAAAGCCCCGTTTACAAAAGAGAGTTTCTTTTGTGAAACAGTATGTAAGGATTCGCTTTGTAGTTTGGTCAGTGTAAAAGTGGGTTTTCTGTGTATTCTAAAATGGAACTTGTTGTTTTCCCGGATTGTTTGGATGTCTTGAAAATCGAGTATGCCTTCTTCTTCTTCTTCTACTACTTCTTAGTCTTCTTCTTCTTCTTCTTCTTCTTCTTCTTCTACCGTAAATTTAATCGGAACAGACTTTCAACAGCAGCAGTGCCAGACCTGTAGCTCAGATCCTTTCAAACAGAACAAAGATGGCCTAGGCCACCATAGCTCAATTGGTAGAGCAACCGACACAAAGTCTGGAGGTTGTGGGTTCGGATCCCACTGGTGTCCGGCTGGCCATTTTTGTTCTGTACTTAACATCTCTTCAACACGTACTACATGTACGTAACACGACCTAATATGTTGAAAGTCTGTTTCGATTACAATGCGGTCATGAAAATTCAATATTCATCATAAATTAAATGTTTGGGCCTAAGTTATTCAAGGTACTTAGAATGTTGTGACTGTTCTTTATTTATTATGGCATAAGTATTATCAACATATCGTAGCCAGAGATCTAGTCCTTTAATGTGGCCTACAATCTGAGTGTGTTCTAGGTAATCGAGGTATATATTAGCCAAATCCCTGAAGCCGGAGCTTGCATATGGAGCCCATTTTGCTGATATATTCTATTATAGAAAGAAATGAAATTATGGTTCAGTACGAATTCCAGGATAATCATACAATTTTCTATTTCCAGTTTACTAATTAGTTTCTGTTCCAAGAGGTTCTTTCTTATAATCTTAATGGTGTATTTTATGGGATTTTTAGTATACATATCTTTAATGTCAAAATAACTTGGTACATGGGAAGAAGTTTATTTTAAGTCTTTAAAAGCCTTGCAAAACTCCTTGGAGTGTTTTATCGATGTTTTGGTGTAATAGATTTAATTTTGAGTTTAAAATTTATGAATGAATTGAGAGGTTTTGTATGTGGACTTTTCGGAAAGTTAATTACCGGTCTAATAAGTATGTCATTTTGTATGTAGTTTAGGCATAACCCTTGCTCTGGGAAGTCCTGGGTTCATATTTATGTGCTTCTGTATTTCTTGGCTGTTTAAGAGGAAGTTACTTTGCTTTAGTAGTCCTTTCAAGTTTCTTTGTACTTTTAGGGTGGTGTCTTTCCAATGACCTTAAATTGAATTCGGTTTTGTTTATTATTACAACTGTTTCTCCATTATTGGCTTTCGTTACGACAACATTAATTTGTCTAATTTTACGTTGAAGTTCTCTATCTTTGAATTGTCGGAATTGGATTCTAGTCCTTTAGTTACAGAGGGATTTTTTTCCTAGCTTCATACCTTAGATCATTTTCAATATTGATTGGTAGGGTCTGTTTGGCTGTTTCCATTTCTACTAACGTTTGAGTTAGTTCTTGACTTTTATTGATACTATGCCAATTGAGATTTGGTCCTTTTCCTAACATTTGTAATTTCTGTTCTGTGAAGGTTGTGGGAGTCTTTCATTATTAAAGGGTCCCTTAAGCTGTGGTGTATTTTGTTTTGCTGGGGCATTGTTTTTTTAGATTTTCTAGTTTCTTATTTAATGTGAACTGTTTCTTTTCCATTAGACTCTCTATTTTATCTCTACTGTATTTTAGTACAGAACGCCATTCTAGCAGTACTAGGTTTGTTGAAGCTGATAGGTGCGCTAAATAAAGTTCCCTAATAATAATAATAATAATAATAATAATGTTATTTGTTTGACGTCCCACTAACTACTTTTTAAGGTCTTCGGAGACGCCGAGGTCCCGGAATTTAGTCCCGCAGGATTTCTTTTACGTGCCAGTAAATCTACCGACACGGGGCTGTCGTATTTGAGCACCTTCAAATACCACCGGACTGAGCCAGGATCGAACCTGCCAAGTTGGGGTTAGAAGGCCAGCGCCTTAACCGTCTGAGCCACTCAGCTCGGCAATAAAGTTCTCTGTTAAGGAAGTTCTTTCTGTATATAAATTTGATTTCTCTTTTAATCCAAAGACGGTTAATTTTTATTTATGTTGTAATTTGGAATACAGTACATATGTTGTTTAGTGAGTCCATTTTAAAAATTTTGGAATCAGGTTGAGGCATTATTTAAGAAATGTTATGTCTTCACTTACTTTTGGAAGTTTCATCTCTAGTTTTTGATAGATGTTTGCACTATTTCTTGCAGTTAGCATTCGTATTACAAACTGTCCACTTCATGACCGCATCGATGAATTCAATAAAAAATTATTAAACAAATTAATTTAAAACACCACCTAATCGATACTTTAAGATTTTAACCTACTTACTAATCAAATTGTTTCATTTAAAGACAGCTGAAATGACCAGTAAGTGGTCAAAACATGTTCTGTATATGATTTTTTATAATTGGGCAAAAAATAAGAAATAAAGTATCGATTAGGTGGTGTTTTAAATTAATTTGTTTAATAATTTTTTGATGGTGACAACTAGGCGGCCTGCTGATCACTAGATACTACAGTCTGACTTATTGTAATTTTGTGGAATTTTCTCACGAGCCATGATCAAACCCACAAGTTCAAACCATGAGTGAAGTACAGGAGACAGAATTCGAGAATGATCTGGATGGACCTGTGTTCACCTTGAACCCAACATATTGGGATATCGAGGACTTCACCCCACGTCTTGTCTGCAGAAGGAGTTACTCAACATATAAATAGCAAAATCCATATTGTCAAGGATTAGAGGTGTAAAATCAAATTAAGCTAAGCAGTACTTACTTGTCTTCGTCTTTGACACAAGCGACCAACTGACCTACTGTGTGTTCATCTACAGCTATTTCATTCTTAATATCGCTGGAAAGCTGTAAGGAAAAAATATGCAAAACAAAGTAAGAAATGTAGAGTAAACAGATAACTAGAGTAAAAGTTTATAAACAGACATGACATAGCTGACAAAATAAATGGCATAGTTGCACAATAAAAATATCAATTTATTGTCCCGGTGTAAAAAGGAAACAAGCAAACAAGTGGCAAGTCAATATTATATGAAGAGCAGGAACAAGAAAAGGAAATCATAACAAGATAAAGAGGACAGCACTGGAAGAGGGAGCAAAAGAAGAAGAAACACTTGATGGATGACAGTAATTTCTTTCTTAGCTTCCTACAACTCCTGTCATCGTGTTCATCCTCTTATGTGTTCTTAAATGACTGGTCACGTGTTTGTTTCTCATGTTCCCATGGATGACTCTGATTGTCTGATGTTAACCTGAGAAAGGTCGATCTCTTGCCTACGATGTTCAAGTTCGTACAACTGTCAGTTGATGGACTTTTCATTGACTATAGACAATCTGAAGGCTTTATTAACATACACTTACAATATTAACATTCATATTTTACAATTCAATGCTAGACAAGTCAGAGATTAACTAAGGTTAAGTTATGAGTAGGTTCCCACCTTCCAATACTTATCAATTTCTATATAATAGGCTTATTAATTACATAATATAAACCATATAATCTCTAGTACATGTTTCGTTCCGATTATGGAACATCTTCAGCTAAAATTTGATAAAATGGCCATTTTATCAAATTTTAGCTGAAGATGTTCCATAATCGGAACGAAACATGTACTAGAGATTATATGGTTTATATTATGTAATTAATAAGCCTATTATATAGAAATTGATAAGTATTGGAAGGTGGGAACCTACTCATAACTTAACCTTAGTTGTGCTGAGCCAATACGGAATAAACATGAGATTTATAAGCTGTAAGTCAGAGATTACCATCAGAATATGACGGCTAGTTGCTGGTCCAGTCAGGCTGTATGAGAACAAAGAAGTTGTTAATTGATAGAGAGGTAGAGTCCTTAGCCTAGAAAGCCAAGAATAATGGCGAAGAAAATTTGATTTGCTCACCACACACCGACTTATAAACTGCAGGCCATCAGGATGAGCAGGGGACGCATGACAGGGTAGTATTCATCAGAGATACAGAGCCACAGGTTTTGGTTTCGTCTTAAAAGCACTCTGTTCAGAGAGTTTAAAACTACCTCGTATATTTCATATTCATGACCAGAACAGTCTAACCTTTCTTTGAATGATCATTCAACTGAAGTAGTCTACACTTGACTTTGTATGCAATGTCAGTTTAATGTTCTCTCCCAGGTTTTTTGACCTTACACATCGTTTCCTCATAAGTCAACCTTTCACTGTTCTAACAAAGGTGAAAGGATTCAATGTAGTTAAATGTTATTGATTATTTCTTCAACAGAGCAATATTGAAATGAATTCATCAATCTAAACCTTACTAAATACAGTTGAAAGATCATAACTAATGCCGTATATTTTCAAACCAACAACCAGCGAAAGAGAAGAAACTCCCATTGTCCTGTGTAGCAAATTCTGCAAGAAAAATCAAGGCTATAAAGCACATGGGTAACACTTCCCTGGAAAACCTCAAGGCTCAATTCATCATAGATGAGTCTCTTCAGGATCGGCTGCATCTATGGATATGCCACGGAGCACATGTAGAATTTTATTGGCTTTAATGTAATATTTTATACCGGAAAGGCAACCATTTTTTCACAACAAAGCTTTAAAAAACAATCTATATTAACTTCATGAGATGAAATATGCTTGAAACAGGCGATTCTCCAGATATATCCATAAAATATTTTCAATGGACTGGTTATATGAAGATTAAGTAGGCCACAGGTGGATGAAGACAGAAATGATGTTTAATTAGCTGTAGAAAATGAAGGCGAACTGAAGTACGGGAGATAAGATAGTTGAAACGTTAAGAGTGACAACATTGCAGGAAGGACGCCATGAAATGGAATCTAATAGTGTCACTGACAGCACACTGTATGGGTTACGAGCGGTACATGCCGTATGTTTTGGGAGCAATATTGTTTAATCATCACGCAAGGTATTTACTGCGAGCTTGGTTTGTTTACCATCGTCGAGGCGAGCCGGCTTGAACTAGCTATAGGAGTGTGAGTGATGTAGATGGAGGAGCAAGATAGGCTACGCGCCGGACATGCCACGTGTTGCCCGGCATGGACTGGCGTGTTCGAGAAGAAAACGTCACACCTTCTCGAATTTTCGACTTGGAGATTTTCAAAACTCCTGTGATAATGATCGAATCTACTCGAGAGATACGTCATTTTGTACAGGATCATGAACCGTGTCTAATTCTGAGTTTCAAGCAAATCTGTCGAGGGATCCTCGGGCTATTCCACTTCATACATACGATATCTAAAGACGTAGGAGCACAAACCGAATATAAGGCGGGCTGGATAGATCCAAATAGAGCCCAGTCTGACTCACCACGCCGCATCATTGCTGTTCGTCGGGACAAGTATATATTCAAATTATACAAAGTCTTACATTCTGTCAGTTGAGTTGAACTTAGAATCTGTGCGCGTGTTGAAACTCCAGTATTACAGTGGACTTAGGTTCTGATAGTCGAGTTGAATTTAGAATCTATACGCGTGTAGAAACTTCGAGATGTGACAGGTCTTTATGATTGTGGAACTTAGCTTCTTACTACGTTACCGTTGTGGAACTTGGTCTCCGAACATGTGTTATGGATTTCAAGGTGACACGCTACTGCGTTATATTATTAACTGTGGAATTTTCCTAAAACTCAACTTAATTTCTTGATTAAGTAGGAGTGTTCACGAAAGTGTTTAAACATTTTCACTACCATAAATGCAATTGATTACCGATTATAAAAATGCATACTCGTGTGCTTCGACACAAGTGATTAATTCTGAATGATAATTCAAACTGTGTATATAGTATATAGTATATAGTATAGTACTATATAGTACTTGCTAATATTATTTCTGTCTTCAAAGTGTTTAATAATTAGTGCGAGACTGACAGCAGTGTCTTTGGATAATCTCCTGAGCAGTCATTTATTTAAGTATCAAGTGCGACAATATTTAAGTGGAAAGCCACCACGAACTGTGCCTAATGTGTGAAAAATCTTCAGTTTCATTATTTTTCTTAACTTATGTTCATGAACTGTGATTTATTTCTTTCTGAAGTATATGATTATCTTTAATGAATATTTAAATTCTATCTCCAAGGGATTAGTAGAGATCGACTGCATATCACGACAACAGTGATGCCAAATAAATGTGTCAGGGGCTGTGAAATTGAGACACTCGTGTGAATAAAGTGACGAGTGATTACTCCACAACATCGTCGAAGACCGCCTAGAACTTCAGATGCTCGAGTTCGATCCCATGTCAGACCGACGTGGGTGTACTAGCTTCATTTCATCGTAGCGAGAGTGGCCTGCAGAACGAGTTCCAGTGCAGTTACGCATGGTGACCTGGGAGTACGGGTTACCTGATAGGCGATGTTGAAGACGGCATATATCTACATTAAGGTGATATGCAAGTCAACATGTATTTATCTTAATAAAACTTCATTCTGTAGTAAATTTTCAAGTTTTCTTGTAGATAGGACCCTTCCTCCTGTACCAACCCCTAGCTGAGAGATACTTCATGCCATCTTAAATTAAATGATAAAGTCGGGTTCTATTTACTGGTAAAACATGTTACTTGTATACCTACCTTACCTCAGAGCATACCTTCTCATATCACACCAATGTAAACTGGCATAATGAACACAGCCTTGGGTTAGCTGGCAATCTAAGTCAGTAGCGTCACGATGTTTTAGAAACAGGAACAATGGAATTGGATCAACATTGATTGTGCCAGAGGTCGTACAGCACTAGAGTGTGCTTAAGGTCTTCTACAAGCTTGCAGCGAAAGTGCATAGCCTTTAACGAAGGACGCCAATCAGTTGCAGACGCGTGTCAGCCAGGTCATCCTAGTGTCAGTGAAGGAGAAGTGCATGCTCTTGCCGTGTTAATGGACACTGGTCGATGTCATTTGGTATGCGAGTTGGCCCGCGACACCAGGTTAGCCAATATGACATTGCTTCATATTAGAAGGAACACCTGGGCATGAGAAAAATATCAAAATGGGTTCAGCGTGATTTAACGGAAATGCAGAAATGATTACGATACGATGCTGCTCGTAACCATTTGGAATACTGTAAGTACGAAGAAGAGGCTTACTTGTACAATATCGTAATGCTGGATGAGACATGGGCTAAACGGTATGAGCCACAACTGAAATGCTGATCTAAATAATGGCATCATTACGGGAAGTCAAGAAGATTGAGAATTCGTGAGAACCCCAGGCATGTAAACGTTATAATTATAATCATGTATGACTGTGCTGGTCTTATCCTAATGCACTACGTTCCCCCACAACATACCATCAATACATATTTCCCATTATTTTCCATGACAACGCACGGCCGAATACAGTGCAAACGTGGCTGATTTGTTCGGTCGATAGGGCAGGGAATTGCTGTACCATATACTATAAGCCGTTGTAACTTTGACTTGATTCACAATATGAAGGAACCACTTCGGGGCATTTGCTCCAGAACTGTTTCAGAGATTGGTCAGGCAGTAAACTGTTCCATTCGAACTATCAACATAACAGGCGATGCAATAGATATCCTATGATGTCCACATTGTTGGTAACAAGATGCACACAATGCTGTTGACTACTCTTAAGGACAGTAAATCATGGTATAACATTCATATCTTTTGCATGAGTTGTAATTGAATATTTGCTACTATTACAGTTCCAACCCTCATATATGTCCAAAAAGTTTCTATTTTCAAACTTGCTAAATGGTGCGCCGGCACAGATAGGTCTTATAGCAATGATGTGATAGGAATGGGCTAGGAATGGGAAGGAAGCAGCCTTGGCATTAACTCACTGAACAGTTCCTTACGCCGCCAATTTGGACCGAACACCGACATACGGAACTGGTCCGTACCAACCAATAAACGTTTGTAGTTTTAGTTACTAGCAAGTGATATGTCTTGCGCCGCATGTAGATAACTTCTTGAAGTTCAGTGAAACTGCAACACTAGTGTCCAAAAGTTAGGCATAATCACTAAACGAGGCCATACCGCCTGATAGGAATGTCAGACGGATTCCTGAGCTAACGGAAGCTGAATTGCAGACCATGTCACACAACATGTCCAAAAAACCAGTTTCAGAAAGGCTGTGATAGCGACTAACAAAACTTTGCAATGTCTTCCACAAAAAATATGCTGTTAATAGGGTGTATGGTTACCCCTAATGGCCACACATGCTTCGCAGCGACATGGCATGCTCTCTATCAGATGGTCCAAGAGCTCTTGTTGAAATCGATGACATTCCTTCGAAAGGGCAATCCAAAAGTCGTGAAGGGTCATTGGTGGAGGATGACGGGATGCATTGGGGAGGCGAAATGCATCCCAGGCATGTTCTATAGGATTCAGACCCGCAGAACTCGCTGGCCAGTCCATGCGATGAATGTCTTCCCCAGCCAGAAATTCATCCACCAGAGCAACGTGGTGCGGTCGGGCATTATCATCCATTAAGAGGAAGTCTGGACAAACCACACCTCTGAAGAGTCGAACATGTGGTCTCAGTACATCATCCTTGTCTCTCAAAGTGTTAACAGTGTTCCTCGGACCACCCACGAAGATGCGGAGGTCCGTATGGCCATTCAATATGATGCCGCCCCACACCATGACGCCACCACCAACATACTGGTCCTGTTCTACAATGTTCCTGTGGTTTTATCGCCTACCCGGTTCTCTACAGATTAATGTGCGACGGGAATCATTCGGCAAACTGAAGTGAGATTCATCTGTGAAGAGCACATGTTGACGGCTCCACAGTAAACGGGCCCGTCTCTGTGCCGGAATGAGCGGGACGCACACCGCTGGACGTCGCGTAAACAAGGCTGCTGATCTGAGCCTCCAGTACACAGTTTGCCAGGAAACAGCAGCCTGTGAGACAGCTGAAAGCCCGCCAACAATTGTCTTGCAGATGCATTCGTATTTCGTCGGGCGGTTAAGGTCAGATATCGGTCGTGCTGTGGGGTGGTTACCCTTGGTCGACCTGGTGCTGGCCTACGACTAACATCTCCTGTGTCTCATAATCGTCTCGAAAGCCTGGAAATGACACTTTGTGGCACATTCCAGGATACGGCGACTTCGATCTGGGTCTGGCCTGTTTCCAGGCGACCGAGTTTCCTACCCTGCAAAACGGGGTCCAAATGGCATTGTTGTGCCATTATGTTGTCACGTTCACAACGAGACAACACTCTGCACACTATAACAGGACAAACACGGCTGAGGGACTGGCTGTGTTTACCTCGCCGTTACGCCGCTAGTCAAAGCTGGGAACACTCCTTTCATATACAGAGCGAACACGTACGGTTGGCAGGTGCATATCACAGAGATAAGTTCAACCTCTTCAATATTAATTACGCGTTGTATAAGATATTATTTACAACATTTATTTAACAATGGTACCAGTTTCGACATTTAAATATCATCAGCCATAAAATACATTAACCACACAACTGAGATTGGACATGAGCATTAAAATTGACGTTATGATACATAAATACATACATCGTTTTTAACAATAAAATATTTAAAAGTTTTGACATGTTATCGACGTATTAAAGTACTTGAAACGCGTATTTACACTGTGTGCAGAATAAAATAGTAAAAAACTTACAGCAATCACTTTGACGTACTGTTTTCCTTGATCTGTTTATGTGCTAATACTCGAATCATCACACGTCATATTTACGGTTGCATTTGGATCTTTGGCGATAAATTTTCCGTCTTTTAAGACACTTGTTTTTCAAATTTCTTCAAAGTGAAAACGTATTTTTAGTTGATAACCCCCTGTTCATGTAAAGAACTTGTAGAAATATGCGTTAGTATATCCCGTTGCCAGGGAACGGATTTATATGTACTAATAATTATTGAAATATGTACATATATATTTAGTTATTTTTATTGAAATATGGAATTATATATGGACTTAAAATTACATATACAACATTAATTTCTATTTAATATCAAAGTTGAAAAAAGCTAAAAAAGTATATCAACATGCAACATAATGTTGCACTTCTAATTTTAATATATTTGAAGAACACACAATCTTTTCTTCTCTGTTGTTAAACAATGGATTACAAAATGTTCTTTTAAGTGCTGGAAAGCGAACCTTCTCCTATTATCTCTAAGGACAGATTTATATTGACTGAAACTGCGTTCAACATCGGAGGAAGTAATGGGGCCATAATTCAACTTAACAATATCTGCTGGGGTTAAATCCAATGTTAATTTTACACATAAATCTCCACACAGCATTGCAGCAACCTTTATCATTTCTTCATATCCAGGGTTCTTTGAAAGTACAGTGGCCATCTTCATGTTTGCTAAATCTGCAACTTTACCTGTACCACGATTTAGTTGTTCCACAGTTTTATTCACAGTTTCACAACTTCCAGAAAGTGAGAGATGCAAGTTTTGGAGACTTTTCAGTGTTTTTGTGATGCATGAAAAATTATACTGAATTTAACATAAGTAATTTCTCACACTTGTATCGTAGACGACTGTTTTCGCGGCTTCAAATAAGGCTGCATCTTCGGAGTCCACGGCATGCAGAACGTTCTTAATACAATCTATATATTCAACATAATATTCAACCGCTTGCAACGACGTGCCCCACCTAGTTAGAATCGGCTTAGGCGGCAATGGAATCTCTGGGTACATTTCTTTCAAAAGATGAACTCTTCTGTGGGCTTTGAGAAAAAACATTTTTCACTGAGGAAATCAATAAATTTACTTCGGGGTAACTGCCTTTTACCACTTCAGCCACACGATGAAAGGTAAGTGCTACACACGTTAAATGAGTCATCTTAGGATATACAACACATAATGCTTCTCCGGCTTTTATCGTATAAGGTGCGGCATCGCTAATAAAAAGTAACACTTTATTATACTTAATGCCATGTGGCCAGAGCCTCACTGAACAGTTTTGCTATAGTTTTGTTATCACACATTTCTAGAACATCACAGTGTAAGAGAATCCGTTTACAATAATCTTCACTTAACAAACCAATGATTATATTGCCAATTAGCCTGCATTCTTTGTCCGTTGTCTCATCAATGGAAACCCAAACTGGACCGTCTTTAATCTCTTGCCGTATCTTCCAAACAGTTTCATCGTATATGGCTGAACGTTGACTCATCCGGGATGGATCGTTTAGTACATTTCTCAAGGAATTCCCTGAAGCACTGATTATTCAGCTTGAAGAGACATGCGTGAGCAGAGATGACAGCACGGCAGAGATCGGTGTTGAACTCGGACGTTACATTGGTGTTGCTGGTTGTGTCAGAAACAACTGTCTCTGCTTGGAATCTCGTTGTTTGTTAGCCTGGGGTTTACTGCTTGAAACGTGCTGTTGCACAAGGAAGTTTTGAGTAGATATCACTGTACAATGACACAAATTACAAAATAATATCTTAATGTCAGTTGATAAACCATCTTCTTGAAATTCTGATATGTAACTTTTCAGTTTTAAACTCGTTGACTGAGCTACTTTAGGCATATTGTAACAACGTTAATGTCTTCAATGAATATCAATATACAACTGCACACACTGAATGTACAAGAACACTACGATCCGTCTCACTGCTAATTCAAAAAGTGAATGACTGGTAGTGAACTAGATGGGGTTATGAAGCAATCAAAGGGAATGCCTGAATCACGAACTAATCCGGAAACCACTAGCACCTCGTCGATGAATGAGATTTCCCTAGTTACGAAATTATGGTACAGACACAGTCGATGTTATGTAATGCAGCTTATCAGTGCTGTGTGATTCAGATAGTCACAGTACTGACCGGCTGATCACCACCACTTCCGAGCTCACCCTCTCTCTTTCTTCGCACCGCTTATCAGCTTATTCTATCAGCCCAGATGTGGACAGGTGTGATAATGACCTGCACACCACTTAAAATATTATTTTTTTAATATAGATTTTTAATTTTTCTCCATTATTGAGAGGACTGCTAGTTTTATAAAATTTAATACTTTTTAGCCGAAATATGGACTACATTGGTTTTTAATGACGAAGAATATGGAATGTATGTGCTAAACTCCAAAATATGTAAAATGAATACTCCATTTTTCAAATCCACACGTCATGATTCGTAAAGATAATGCAAAATATAATTAATATTAGCTTCCTAAAGAGATATGTATTTACATATAAATCCGTTCCCTGCCCATTACATTCGTTGCATCGAAAGGCTTGCTGTGTTCGTTAAAATTATACAATGAAGTATTAATAAAATTATAAAGTAAGAAACAGTTAATGGAAATTGGTTGTTCTTCCATCTTCTCTTCTGATGTAACACAGGTGAAGTAAAATTTCCCAGTTCAATCGGAAGGATTTGAATCAGCCTCAAGCGAAATCAAAACAAAGACATTATAAGTATTAAAGTATATTGGACCTGGACAAGCTAAAGTGTACGTAATATACAGTATATATGTCTCACCTTGGACAGCGTGTTGAGAAGCTACATTTTATGAGATGTTATGGACTAATAGTGACGGGTAGAGTTTAGTGAGGTAGGTTATGTCTGGTGGGGAGAGGGGGAGGAGCGAGTTGAGGGAGGAGTTGTTTAAGGTGGGTCCTATGAACAGTGTGGTAGTGGTTTGTAACGTGATCGGGTATTGTGTATTACAAATCTGATGATGGCAGGTAACAATGTGATTAAGCTCTACATAAATACATATTTAATTAAATGTGGTGTGATCAATATGCGGCTAATTCACATGCTTCCTCGGTAGTGTTGATCACATTCCGGAAAGAGCAAGTTGTTGGACACAAGTTACAAACAAGAAGATGGCTCATTGTCTGTTCTTCACCACATTCACATAGAGTGGTGTCACAGACAAAACCCCACTTTCTCATGTTCGTCTTTGTTCTTCCAACCCTTGAACGCAACCTGTTGAGCGTCTTCCATGTTGACCAGCTCCGCTCGTGTCCTGAAGGAAGTCCTTCAGAAGGCGTCATCCATTCTGCAAGGTGGCTGGATCTGGAACGCCATGAATTCACTCCGATATTCGATGGTGGATCAGTAAGGCTTTCAGTTGTATGGAGAAAACTTTCCCTTGACCTAACCCATTGGGTTGCTGGTTGGTACCCATATAAATTATGGGTCGTCAGGTTCAGCGCTTTAGATTTCTCCACTCTGGATGCACACTCACGGCAAATATCGTGGGATACCTGCTAGACAATAAACTTTATCAAGTGGTGTAGATCTCAAACATCCTGTAATAAGTCTGCAGGTCCCATTTAAGGCAACATCCACTTGATTAGCATGACTAGATCTAGACCAGACAGGGCAGGCCTATTCTGCTGCTGAATAACGGAGAGCTATTGCTGAAGTTCTTAAAAGGAGAGGATGCGCTCCCCATGTTGAACCTGATAATTTCCAGATAATATTGTTTCTTGCAAATACTTTCCTTTTGTTGTTCAGACAGTGTGTTCTATAGGTTAGTGCTCGGTCAAGAGCTACGCCTAGATATTTGGGAGTGAAGCCGTGTTCCAATATTTTACCATCCCAAATCGCTTGCAATTTTCTTGCTGTCTGTCAATTTTTAAGGTGGAAGGCACAGACTTGTGTTTTTGATGGGTTTGGCTTTAGTTGGTTCTCTTGGTAATAACCACATATAATTTGGAAAAGCTTCTCTTCTGCAAATGAGCTGCCAGAGTGACATCATCGGCATAAATAAAGCTCCTTGTCCCTTATGTGCGAGGCTGATCATTGGTGTAGATGTTGAAGAGTATAGGGAGCGTGCACGGTACTGGTAACAGAGCGCTCTGGCGGAGTTCCGAGAATTAATACGGTGAGAGTGCGTTCCGCTGAAGTGAAGACTTGCGTCATAGTTACGGCAAAAAATGTTGTTGTATCTTGTTGTCAAGGTATGAAGTAGTGCTATGGAAGTTGTAATGCAATATGAGTTTGAGTACATACACTTCCAAAATAGTCGCAAATCAACAGTGAATAAAGCGCAGAAACTAGTTAACAGTGGCCATGTGTTACAAGTTGGAGAAAGACGAACTGTTTCCAGTTGAACACTTATTGGCTTCGTCACAAAAGACAGACGAGAAGGTTACAATTGAGGTAATTTCGTTAGCTCATTATTGTTAAACATACAGTATTATATTTTATAATTTAATTTTATGTGATTCAGTGAAGTCTGTAATACTTCGAATTTCTATTACAGCTTGACAATCAACGAAACAGTATTGAATCAAACTGCGACTGTATGGCTGGTAACGGAGGACACTGTAAACACGTATGTGCCATTATACAGTACTGCAATTCTGATTCAGGATTTAGTAAGACAAATTCGCCACAAGAATGGAGGAAACCAAATTCGAAAACATCTGGTATCTAATATTATCGCTGTTAATTATGTAATAAATTTAAATGCTCGTGTAGACTTATATCTTCTAGGGTCCATAAAATATGCGAAAGGGAAGAAGGCTGAAGATCTATTTCCCAAGAAGTGGGCGAGAACTGACAAGGGTGCTGTTATTACCATCGATGAACTAGGAAAAACAGATGTAGATAATTTGCCTTGGACTGAAATGATTAGAGCGGAGCTGAAAACAGAGTCTGAATCGGTAGCTAAATATTTGTATGAAGAGTCGTGCTACAATAGCGTCAGTATTGGCATAAGAACAAATTTTAATAAACTCATGAACGAGTTGCTTCAACTTCAAGACGATTCCACATAGTTCACTTCTGGAGAGATTGTTTCCAGTGACGATTTTTATACTTCTCATATTACGCTAACAACAGAAGAAATACTTGATATAGCAATTAAACCTCAGTTTCTAAGTGAAGGTGATGAATGTTTGAAGGAATAATTTAAATGTATAGCATGACTTGTACGAAGAATACATGTAACATCTCACATCTATTGTCTTGCTGGTGTTTCTGATTTCATTTCTGTGCAGTCTATTATAACTCGCGCGTCAGGATAAATGTTTTAAAAACCGAAGCAAAGTATTTTTCACGGATAGTTTATAGGCCAGAAAATAAAATTAGAAGTGTGTTTCTTGACTACTCCGAGAGCAGTAAAAAATATTCGCGCAGCAGAAGTGCGATGTACACCAAATATGACTGCCAAGGCAGTTTCATTTTCATGCCAATTTCATTTTCTTTAAAAAGAGTAAACAACATCATAATTATATACTTTAGAAACGAAGAAAGAAAATAAAAAATTCTATGTTATAAATGAAACATTTCTTAAATCCTTCAATTGTGCCTCACTTTTTATGCTCTGGTATCCATGAAATCCTCTCCATATGTCCAGGGAGGTGTTGGGACCACAACTTTTATCTACCTTCTCCGAAATACTTAGAGGTACTGTGCTTGAGTTGCACTGTGTGCCTACATCAATCCCACTAAAAACACAAGTGAATTCGAATGTCGTTTTTCAATCTGAAATGCTGCTTGCACCGACTTATGTAGTTACACACTCACTTTTCACAATAAATTCATGAGATTCCTGATTAGAAGAAGTTTGTATATTTGAGCATTTCATTCCTTTACTCGCCCTTTCAAACTGGGATCCATCGCATCTCTTTTCGGTTTCTTCTTTATAGCTCTCATGAAACACATTTGGTATGTATGATGGATGATTTTCAATATTACTTGGCTTTCCTCCAACAAAATGTTCACTGCAAATGACGGAGCATTTTGTGGGTTCCCATGGAATTCCATCTGCACTGAAATGCGGGAAAACATTATAAACATTATTATTATTATTATTATTATTATTATTATTATTATTATAAATATTTGGCGTAGTCAAGACACGTGCACATGGAAGGACATGAATGTAAACACACGAACCTGCTGCAATGCATACATGAAATGAAATGTACTATTTTAAAGTGTACTTAATTGAACGTGTTCTTGACTGGGCATACCTGGTATGTTTGAAATGTGTGATATGAAGTGTGTGATTTACGTCACAAATGAAATAAGGTACTGTACTTAATTTATTCCTCGTACAGCTGAAATAGACTTCCTGCGTCTGTCCGATTCCCATGGACCAGGAAAATGTGTGAAATGTGATTCCTTTTCCAAGCGTGTTTCTTTGTGTGTTGTGGCAGTTCACTGCACAACAGTTTCTATTTGATTTAGGCGTTTTGATACAGTACTACTACCACAGTTACACAGCCTGGATTGACCGCTCAAGACAAGATCACCGAAACGTTACCGATTTCTTCCGCTAGAGGCGCCAAGAGAGGCCGTGCACACTCCCTATAGGAGCTACCACACTCCGTTGTGGAAGGCCATTCTTTAAGTTCCTCCATCTACTCCTCTGGCCTTGGAATTGAAGAAAAAAACTTCTGTAGAAAGCACTCAATAATTTGGGCGAGTTTATAGTCCTTTGTTCTACTGTGCACTTTACGAAGCAGTATATGGTGATTAACTGTATGGTAGGCTGATGTTAAGACAACAAAAACTACTCCAGTGACTTTGTTGGTTTCATAGCCGTCTTCGATATATTGTGTGAGGTGCAGTACTTGGGAAGTACAAATTCTCCCTGGTCGAAAGCCAGCTTGTTCTCGTATGAGTAGTGGGTCCATCAGTTCAGATAGTTTGACCAGAATCATTCTTTCTAAGATTTTGTATAAATGGCACAATAAAGAGATTGGTCGGTAGTTCTTCGGACCACTTGCGTTCTTCTCAGGTTTAAGTACTGCTGTAACTTTTGTATTTCTCCAGAGTTTAGGAATCTTGCAATATTTGATGCAGTTGTTGAATAAATCCAAGAGCCATTGCTTACTGATAGAACCAAATATTTTGAGTTGCTCAATACAAATATCATCAAGACCTGCCGCCTTACCATTTTTGCATTTATTCAGCGCTCTATGTTGATCTTCCATAGCAAACTGGTTAGAGAGAATGCTGTTTCCCTGATTAGTCGGCTTTTCTTCTTTTTGTTTTGATCCTCTCCCAGCTTTATTTGATTTGCCACTCTCCACGAGCTGACTAGCTATTTGATTTGCAGAAAGGTTACTATGTACTAAGGTCATAGTTGTATCATTACTGAGGTGTCTAAGTAACCTCCACGTGTTGTAACTGTTTCTTCCCATATCCAGCTCTTCCATTAACTTAATCCATTGGTTACGTTTGGATTCTGAAATGGAGGAAATAACACACTCTCCGCTGTGGATAGTTTTGTCACTGAAAGGATCTATTTTGCAAAGGTCTCGATATTCCTTCAGCAAAGTGCATGTTTCAGAGGCAAGACCTTGAACGTAACTGGTCCTACATCCTCTGGGAATAGCTTTTCTGGAGCAATACTGGACGACTTCCAAGAACTCTTCATATACCTCTGGAATGGACTCAATTGTTCTAATCCTCTCATCAAGCATTGTGGTCTGCCTTCTTGAAATTGTACCTTCCCCTGAAGTGCACAGTGTGTGGGCGGATTGCTGGTAACAACTGACACATAACTGGGCGGTGTTGTGTGTAAGGAACCTGTGTACAAATTGAATTTATGCCTTGATTAGCTAATTTCTCGCTCACAAAAATAAGATCAGGGTTGTATCCACGTTGCCATCTACCACTATTAACTGATGGAGGAAGTTTATTATCATGGATGAAGGATAGTCGATGAAGTTCTACCTACTCTGTTACGGCACCTCAATTTGAATCATCTTGAGAATAGCCCCAAACAGTGTTATGACTATTGAAAAATCAACAATAACAGATGGTTTCCGACTGCTGAAATTAGCAGGATTAAATGAGAATAACTCATGGGAAGGCTTGTAAACAGAGGAAAATAACTTTTACAGTATTTATTTCAATGTTATTTTGCTCTATGATGGAAGTCGTAAGAATCTTAAGATCTGGCTTGGCGAAGATGGCACTACCGTACTGGCCGTGAGGTCTTCCGGCCATTAATTTCATTCCCCGGATCTTAGAGCGCCGTTGATGAATGTCCCTGTGTGTTACCTGAACACATAATAAATCACATTTCTGGACACAACAAAGGTTGTGTAGTAAGTCTCTTTACGCGCTGATAATCCTTCTATGTTTACAGAAATAATTATAATAATTGGCTCTGATACGAGCCTTTCCCGATTGTTGGAAAACATCTTACTCATCTTATATGAATTGTATTGTAGTTTATATCTTTGAATAGGTGCATATGTATTCGATTTGCGGTCTATTTCCTGTTGCCCTGCTTACTCGTAACTTATGCTAAACTTTTGGACACTAGTGTAAATGGAATCCACAGTTCCCAGACAACAGTATACTGTATGAAAAATGAAATGCTATCTGCTTGCGCTTGTTAGTAAACAAACATGGCTGATGATTATGTAGATATCTTCAAGTGGTTAGAAAATGATAATGAGAATGATTTTTCTTCACAAAACTATGCTATTTCAACAACTAATTATGATAGTGTTAGGGAAAATGATTCTAGTGATGACGACAGCATTAATGATGTAAACGAAGACCGAGGTGGCGTGACTGCTTTACGAGACAGATTTTCCACATGGAAAATGACAAAACATTTCCAATACATCAAAAACAATTCCATCCTCAGGTGTTTCTGGTTTCAGTGCCATTGTTTTGAGAAGAGTGTAATAGATGTGTGTTGAGAAATTCTTGGGGATGAGTTCTGGAAAATGATTGCGATAGGAACCAATGACTATGCTGCTTTCTGGGCAAATAATTTGATGAGAAAAAATCTTAAATGTAACAGTAAATGGTATCCTTGCATGGTTGAAGAGATAAAAGTATATTTTTTTCTGATGATTCTCATGAGTTGGGTAAGAAACGGACAAATAATTGGATGAGAAAAAATCTGAAATGTAACAGTAAATGGTATCCTTGCATGGTTCAAGAGATAAAAGCTTATTTTTTCTGATGATTCTCATGAGTCGGGTAAGAAGACCTAAACTCAAGTTGTGCTGGTGTCAAAGAAATGTTCAGAAAGTAAAATATTTTCAGAGACTATGACATTTGAACTGTTCTGTCAAATTTCATGATTTCTGCACTTCTCTGATGACATGTTTACAGATCCGAATGACCGTCTAAGAAAAATCACACCAGTTATTTCTTATTTGCAAACAAAGTTTCAGAATATTTACAATCTTGACACAGATACAGGCATTGATTACAGTGTTATGAAATTTCTAGGACTCCCATTTGTGGAGTAGAATCCTTCCAGAAAAGCCAAGTTTGTTATTGAAATTTATAAACTCAGTGAAAGTGCTTCTGGATACCATTCCCAGTTCAAAATGTATACCAGACAAGGCAAACAGGGTGTTATTCCAGGAAAAAAGCAGCAGTGTTAGAATTAATGGAAGCTAACTTGAACCAAGCTCATATATTTTATGTTGATAACTGGTACGTTTCTCCTGAACTTTTTAACACCTTGTTGGAGAATGGAATTCATGCTGTGGGTACCGTATGTTGTAACGGAAAGAACATGCCTCCAGAGTCCCACAGAGTAAAACTGACGAAAGGTGAGGCTATTAGCTAATAGTATTCTTGCCATAAAATGGAAAAGACAGAAAGAATGTGCATTTACTTTCAACTGTTGATAAGGACTTGGACTTTGATGTGAAAATTTAAAAAAAACGAGTTGGAGGAGAGGAAGTAGTGAAAAACCCCAAGGGTATTCGAAGATACAACCGGAAAATTAATGCAGTATATTGTCAAGATCAAGTCCTTGGAAGGTTCCCCATAACACGATATACCATCAAGGGTTATAAAAAGATAATGCTGTATCTATTGATTAAGGCTATCTTCAATTCATACATTGTATTCATGATGGCTGCATTAAACAGAATTTCTCACAGCATTTGCCGAGCGACTGTGGCAGAATGTTGCTCTCCTGCCTAGGACAACAAAAGGAAGAACGCCCAATCAATACAGCCACCTGCAGCTTCCGGCAAATGTATGGGGACATTTTCCAGGCCTATTCCTCCAACAGAAAGGAAGAAACATCCTCTAGGCCCTCCAAAGTCGTAAAATACTGTCAGAAGTGAGGTGGCTACTCCATCTGGAGAGCTGCTTCATGAAGAACGAGAAACAGTTCATGAACCTGAGATGTAATCCTCAATATACAAAATTACGACACGGGTTTCTGTCCCAGCATGTTAGACTCTTAGTCAGGTTCCAATGGGTTAATAAAAGTATAGTTTGAGAATTTGCATGGTTCAAAAGTAGAAAAATACAGAAAACCATCTTTGGAATAAAGGCTGAAAGAGAAATGCAAGGATGTGGAGCTTCATGGTCCTAGGAAAGGTAGAAACTGCACGCAGGA
Organism: Anabrus simplex; assembly: GCF_040414725.1. NCBI lineage: Eukaryota > Metazoa > Arthropoda > Insecta > Orthoptera > Tettigoniidae > Anabrus > Anabrus simplex. The sequence goes on along the minus strand of NC_090274.1, from coordinate 96,756,431 downwards.
AAATCAAGGAAGTCGTTGGGGAAAGGAAAACTACATAAGAAAGAGTAGTGATGGGTGATACAACAGTGGCCATGGATTGGATATGGAGGAACATAGGCAACAGCTTGCTGATAATCCTATGAAACTGCAGTCCAACGGTTGGGCTCATTTCGTATGTGCATCTTTCCCACTGTATCCAAACAAATCCCCTCAACAAGAGCTCAGATGAAAAAAAAAGAAAAAGCAGAAATATAGCAGGATCATACCCAGCACCAGTATCAAGGTAAAGAAGTACATGATAGGGTTCTGGAAAAATAAGAGGCTGTTGATGCTGATGAAATGGGAGTCCTAATTTTGAGGTCAGAATTTGAGAAGTTTTGAAAGACCTAAGAATAAACAAGGCACCAGGAACTGATGGCATATCCTCAGAAATACTGACCGTCTCAAGGGAAACTAGCATGGTGAGGTTATTCCCTTTAATGTGCAACATGCATGGAAAAGGAGAACTGCCATACAATTTTAGGACAAATGATGTTATATCTATTCCCATGAAAGTGGTGCTGACAAGTGTGAAAACTATCGCACCATTAGTTTTGTATGGAAAGACAATTTGACACTGAGTTGGAGGACATCAATTTGGCTACACAGGAAATGTAATAACACGTGAAGCAATCCTAACTTTACATCTGATTTTAGAGGATTTAATTAAGGAGGACAAGCATACATACATAGTGTCCGTAGAACAACAAAAGGCATTCATTATCAGATACCGAGAAAGAAGTTTCATTTACAATCTGCACAAAAATCTGCCTCTGTGATAAGAATCGAAGACCTTCAGAAAGCAGCAGTATTCCACATGGGAGTGAGGCAGGACTGGATGTCCCCCCTCCTTTAAAACATTCATATAGAAGTAAGAGGCAGTAAAGAAAATCAAAGAGGAATTTGGAAAGGGTATCACAATCAAAGGAGAAGAAATAAAATCTGTGAAGTTTGCTCATGATATTGTTATTTTATCTCAGTTTGCAGAAGATCTGGAGAAACAGTTGAATGTTACAGACAGAGTCTTACAGAAGGAGTATAAGATCAAAATAAATAAATCCCAAAGGAAAGTAATAGTGTGCAGTAGAACGAAGTCAGCTGATGTAGGAAAGATTAGATTAGGAAATGAACTTCTAAAGGTAGTAGATGATTATTGTTACTTGGGTAGTAAATAAACTAATGACAGCAGAAGTAATGAGAATATAAAATGCAGACTGCAGGCTAGCACAAGCAAGGAAGGCCTTACTTCAGAAAACAAATTTGCACCTTTCAAACAGTGATAAACGGATTACATAGCTGTTTCTGAACACATATGTCTGGAGCATGGTGGTGTACGGAAGACTAACATGGACGATAACTAGTTCAGGATAAAAAGGTAGAATCTCCTGAAATATAGGGTTAAATATGAATGTTGTAAATGAGCTGGAAAGACCGAATCATGAACGAAGAGATAGAATGATTGGACATATCTTAAGACACCCAGGACATGTTCAGTTGGTTTTTGAGGGAAGTGTAGTCAGTATGAACAGTAGGGGTAGAAGACGATATGAATATGACAAGCAGATCAGAGCAGATGTAGTATGTAGTAGTTATCTAGAGATGAATAGGACACCACAGGATAGGGGCACATGAATAGCTGCATCAAACCAATCTTTGGACTTATGACTCTCAAACAATAACAATTGAGAAATTGTGTCCTGGTTAACAGAGACTGCAATTCGTTTCCAAGAAGACATGCTGAGAACCTGGTTATATTCATTAAGCATGATGAAAAAGCCAGTAAGTGCACTTATAAAATAGACTGTCCTTAAGCCAAACATGGTCATACTGTATTACACCTTTCTCCATATCACGCAGAATTGAGTCCCATTAAGTTGATATGGGCAAGTGTCCAGAATGGCATTTTTGAACAAAATGTGGTGTTCAGAATGGAAGCATCACTATAATTTATGGTGAACAAATTGCTTCTAATACAAATGAGGACTGGAATTAAAATTTGTGAGCACATAAATAAATTTGAAGATCAGTAATTTCATGCAAAGGTTTATTGGTCCATGGTAAACAGAAACGTGGGAAGTGAAATGGACTGAAATAGTGACAGTAATGGAAACAATACTGAAACCACAAGAGAACCTCGTAACAAAATCACAGACACTGCCAGCAGAAGTGAAATAGGCATGGATACATAATATGATGAAGCAGTGTGAGCGGCAATCACTAAGAGCTTTAGTATGCCTAGATATAGTGACAGTGAATGATCCATAGTCTTCCATCAAGTGATTAACATACCGAGTTATGTGTAATGTGCAGTTACGTGTGTAATTATTGGAAGTATTTGTGAAAGGCTTCTTAACAGGAATACTATAATTTATGATGAGATTGTATGCTTCATAAGGCATACATTACACAATATCCTCACTTATACCCTCCTATGTATGCTTGAACCTAGTCCTTGTCACCTTCTAATACAGTGACTTTGTGTCCTGCACTTAAATGAGTATTCCCCACAATTTGCAAAAGCTGTACCCAAAGATTGTGACTTTGTCCTCAACACAACAAAAGCAATGTAAAAAAGTGACCTACACCGTTAGAAATTTTTCTCATGTACAATATACAGGCTGACAGGTTGAAAAATTATGGTATATCGAGGGAGTAACATATGACCATTGTGCTGAAATCAAATGCTGGACAGAGGAAGCAGAGTCCACCTTCATTAGCATGTGGCAACGCCTACCCTGAAAAGATCTCAGAATAAAGCTCAAAAAGTGAATAAGAAAGTACTGTGTCCTCTCCACCTTACAAAATACTGTAGAGCCCTATATATTTTATTACCCACAGAAAAGAGAATCCAAACTTTCAAGATATGGATATATAATGGCAAATTGTGTAATTCCAGTGGGTTATTTTCAGGTCTCACCAACGGAGATAGGTCTTATTCCGAAAAAAGGATAGGAAAGGGCTGGGAGTAGAAAGGAAGCAGCCATGGCTGTAATTGTGGTACAGCTCCAGCATATTAATATAAAAATGGGAAAGCATAAGAACCATCTTCAGGGCTGCCGACAGTGGGGTACCACAAACAACCATCTGTCGACCTCAACTTATCAAGACAATTTAACTCATGAGTCTGAAACACATGTATCACATTATGAGGACTCCTAAAATGGACAATCTGTTATGAGTAATGTTTTGAGGAAAAAAATTAGGCAAAAGAGGACTTAGAAGAAAACGGACATCTCGGATCAATATTTTGAAGAAATGGGTTGGAGCTTTTTGGCACATGACAAAAGGAAGATAGCCATGCTCATAGGCTAAATGTGGTTAGGATAAGGTAGCAGCGGTAACAGTGAAGAAACCAGCCGCCAGATGAAATGCAGTGAAGGAACTTTGAACAATAATAGCTGCTATGTATTACCTAGCATAATATTTCGAACTACATGAAGAAAATATGAAAATCGTTTCAAAATATTGGAAATCTCGCTATACATCTTTCCAAGGATCTGCAAAATATCTGCTTTAAAATGAGGAATTGCTCAATGAAGTCTATTCAGAAGTTTGTTACAATTTTCATTATCAGAAAAAGTCCTCAAAATATCAGATTAATTCAAATGTGTTTACCTGTGTTTCTCTTGGCACTGCTAACGCTGATTTTGGTTCTTCTTTCAAATGCATCTCTTCTGATATAATTTTGTAATTGTCCTGTGGAACAGTTAATATATTAGGCAAATTTTTCAGAAACATCCAGAAATGTATTTATATATGAGTGTTAACAATTCATCATTTGCTAGTAAATGAGACAGATTCAGTTTCAAAACATCATTATCACCTGTCAGAAAATCTTTATGTCGAGTATCCATAAAATGATGACAACTAAGGGACCTTCAGAAGTGCAGGCATGTTATGTTTGAATGCTCAGAGTTATTTTTGAAGAGTAGAACAATTATATAATGTCTAACCTTCCAAAATAACACTGAATGAACACAAATATGTACAGACATACAAATAATCTGCTCATTATAAATAAACCAATTCTGAAATATTAAGAACTTCATAATTTATCACTGTTATGTTTCACATCCTGTACCAGGAAATAAAACTCAGCAGGAAAATGTAGCTTCCATATTTCCTCTTGTATATGAAGTGCTCAGCCTGAAGGCAGAGTAGGACTTCAACAGCTCTACCATCAGCTGCCATAGAGAGCTAGGTGTCACTGAGGAGGCAAACTAAGGAAATGAAGAGTAAGGCAGTTATCCATTGCTTTCCTCTTCCAGCCAGACAGTGCTATTACTTACCAGTCTTTCATGCTCACACTGAACTGTGCACACAGACCAGCTATTTCAAAAATTTTCCTATAGGATCTGGCAGTATTAGGAATGGTGTTACCCATACTGCTCATACTTCAGTCACTTTCATATTGTAAGAGGCAAGGATGAGACTGAGACCCAAAATACAAGTGACAAATTTGTCCTGGGCAAATCCAGAAGACAACAGGCATTGAGCACACAGTATCTCACCAAAGATGGATTACGGCAGGCCACCTCATATGGAAGTCATCAAGGACATAAGCCCTAAACAACACAGAAAATACAAACAATTATTCCAATAGGTTATCTACAATGTCATAGAGGGCCTCTGTGTGCCTGACATCAGTGTTCCTTGTGAAGGCACGAGTACAAATGGTCCACTGACAGGGATATTGCAATTTGCTTTATATTGCACTAACACAGATAGGTCTTTTGGCGACGGTGGGAGAGGAAAGTGCTAGGAGTAGAAAGGAAGTGATTATGGCCTTAATTAAGGTGCAGCCCCAGCATTTGCCTGGCATGAAAACAGGAAACCATGGAAAACGATCTTCAGGGCTGCCAACAGTGAGTTTGACCCACTACTTCCCCAATACAAGCTCACAGCCGTATGACCCTATATGATTTTTGGGATCAGCACTGCTTGTTGATAGTTCCAAAATCATGAAGAAGCCGTAGATCAAATACGTAAATGTAGTATGGAGCAAGTTCTTGAAGAGTAGCAAGACATGTGTGTACTTCGTGAACTACAACTGAAAATACATATTTGATCCTAGACTTCTTCATAACATTGAATTTCCAATACACAGTGCTCCCAAAATTGTTATGGTGCTTCTTAGACAGCATCTGATGGAATTTTTTAAACTTCACATTTTGTTTACCTGTTTTGCCTTTTGCTTTTTGTTTGCCTTGTATATTCATTTCCAATTGGCTGAAATTTCAACACACAGTGCTTCCTAAAGTGCTTTAGTGCTTCACAAACAGCAACTGATGAAATTTTTTAAACTTCACATTTTATTTATCTGAGCATTGTCTTTTATACTTATTTGCGATTGGCTGATGATGGCCAAGAATAATGGTCGAAACCAGTACCAATTATAATTATGTAGGAGTGCAAAAATTACATTTCTTATTTAATAATAATAATGTTATTTATTTTACGTCCCACTAACTACTTTTTTAAGGTCTTCGGAGATGCTGAGGTGCTGGAATTTAGTCTCGCAGGAGTTCTTTTACGTGCCAAAAATCTACTGACACGGGTCTGTCATATTTGAGCACCTTCAAATAACACCGGACTGAGCCAGGATCGAACCAGCCAAGTTGGGGTTAGAAGGCCAGCGCCTTAACCGTTTGAGCCACTCAGCCCGGTATTTCTTATTTTAATAGTACTGAAAGGTTGAACCATCATATATCTTCTTTTAACTCAATAGTGTGTAAAATATACCTCTAAATCAATTAAATATGTGCAGTATTTGCGTCTTTTGCAGTGTTACATAATATCAGCTTCATATCCGCACTGGCGTTACTGAATTATATACCTACAAGACTTTATTACATGCTCCTAATCAACACAAACTTCCAGGTCACTTCGCTGATAACTTCCGGCCACGCTGCCAATGAGCAAAAACACAGACTGCACTAATGCAATTTTAATCTTGTATTGTATATGAGGAGCCAATAGAGCCCAATAAAGGTATAATTATTTTGTAGTGCACAAGCACTGACACATGTGGAGTGGTGCAGTGTAATGAGCCTACATGAAACACATCCTTTACTTATCATTATGGTTGAATTGCACAATATGGAAGATATGATGCAGTTATTGTTCTTTGCCACAGTGCTTAGAAATTCATGTTTTTCTATAGGAGTCAGTTCAAAAAATTTGCAACAGCCACAATTATTCTCCTTCCTTCTTCGTTTTAGCCTGCTGTGGACCATGTTATTTCAACCGTTTGCATCCTTGAGCTTTAATTCTTCCCCAGTATTCACACATTCTCGTTCTGTGAGCCTCCTTTCTTTCATCAGTCCACTTCTTGCCTGTTTATTATCATCATCAATATTCTGAATGGAAAAATTTAGATGAGAAGGACCATTGCATGAAAATTTTGTTTCATTCTTTATTCTAATAGCAAGACTCTTCCTTAATGGGGCTGACATCAAAAATCACCATCAAGGAGTGAACTAAAAGTGAACCAACAATCAAATCAGGTAGCATTTTTGAGTATCTTGTAATAAGGCAATAAACTGATGATTTTATGTAAGAATGCGTTTAGTATTTTGTACTGCATAAAGAACAGAGAAATCTTCCAGATAACTTCAGACCATGCTGCCAACAGTGGCAAACATGGACACTGCGATAATGCAATTGTTATCCATGAGCATATTATGAAAAGGAATAGATACATACATACATGCACATTCATTATAGACTGTTATACTTTTTGGTGTTCAGTCAGCAAGCCTCTGTGAATGTACTAATCACCACAATAATCCCCCATTTCCAACTAGTTCTACATGTCTTATCTTTATATCATTAGAAACTGAGTCTAATCATCACCACCCTCGTCTCCCTGTATTCCTCTTACCCTCCATGACCAACACCATCATTCTCCTAGGTAACCTATCTTGCTCCATTCGCCTCACATAATACCCACCAATGCCTCAAGACTACAGCTCAATCCATAGGGTTCACTCCTAATTTAGGCTTATTTCTTAATAACAAGTACCCTCCTGCCATTGTTCCCACCTGTTTTTACCAGCAATCATTCTTGCTACTTTCATGTCTGTTACTTCTAAATTTTGAATAAGTTATCCTGAGCCCACCTTGTCTGGTATAGTGATTATTAAGATACGTTGATAATCGTTGCAATCCTTCCACTTTGCCTGCTTATAGGTAGGTGCAATTACAGCTTCCATCCAATCTGAAGGTACCTTATTAACACTCCATGATAAACTTATTTTATGAAGGCTTTCCAACCCTTCCTTCCCACTATACTTCGCAATTTCAGGTGTAATTACATTTATTCCTGCTGCTTTATGACAATGGAGTATATCTATGATCCTTTCCTATTCCTTAAGAACAATTTCACCAACATCATTGCTCTCTTGACACAGAAGTTGAGAAACAATAGGGATTGCAAGTAATATATGACACAGCAAAGTAGCAGAAGAATGACTGTGTTCTATGACTGAGAAAATTATTCAGGATAATTAATATGATGAGTGTGATGCTGTGTTGTCTGGTGGCACGTTTACTGTTTCATGTGAATATAAAAACTGATTAAATCTAAGTGATTTATAATAAATGTGAAGTTCCTCTCAGGTAGAAAGAAAGTTTCTCACAGGCTATGTGCTTTAGGAATTAAGACTGTAAGGCATACTGAAAAGATATCTCCATCATTAATCCTTCTATCAAAAATAGTGTACATGAGCAGAAAGTTTTACAAATAGATTTCCAGTAAGGTTGGTAGATTTCAAATTTGGTTGCCATGTATATTTTTTGGCAGAGTAAAATCACTGTTTAAGTCTTCACATAAATCTCCAGTTAATTCAAGGATGCTGAAATGATATTGAACCTAAAAACAATCCATGGATAAGAGGATTCTAAATGTGGGTTCATATACATCCAGTATTTTTCAGTTACAAAAACTCAAACAACAACAAAAAGAAAGGCAAGACCCATAAGCTAAAAATATTTAGGTATCATTATTACATCTGAAATGGATAATTAAAAGAAAATGCTGCCACAATAATAAATATGCAGATGCACAGTTGTTACAGTTTATAAATATATATTACAGTCATTACTAATATGCATGGTTCATCAGACCATGGACTAGAATGATGCAGCTTTCCATGTCAATTTATCCTGTCCTACCAGTTTCTTCTCCAACTAGTGCAGAGTTAAACGGATATCAGAAAATTTATATTTATTCCCCTCATGGCATTCGTATTAACAGACTCCGATGTAATTATGGCGAAAATAACGATTGATCATTTAACTAAACAGCTTTACAGTATGTAATTACACCATATCTAGGTTATGTTAGGTTTTCGGTCTGTAAACATGGCAGGGCACTTCACCCATTCAGAGGTCTGAACTGTAGCTGAACTAATATTTACTACACTTCTTTTATCATATTAACATAATGGCCTGCCCAATCACTCTAAACCTCTAGACTTGCTCCTAAATGAAATTAATGAAATCCTGCGGGAAATTGTTTCTAAAAAGATAACAATAATAAGGTTGTTACAACATTCCTTCAGTTATGCTAGATTTCATAGAACATTAATAAAGCTGGCCCCATGATTTAAGGGGCAACGTGTCCGCCTGTCACCGGATGGTCCCAGTTTTGATTCCCTGCTGGGTCAGGGGTTTTTCATTGTAAATGTTTAATATACCTGTCCTGGAGACTGGGTGTTTGTGTCATCCTTAACGTTCCTTTCTTCACATTCAACACTCCACACTTCCTCCATTCCAATTACACGCAGGTTCATATTACATGGTGCAAGTATTGGCAAAAGATTTCTATAGGTCGATGCCCTGAACAAATATCATTAAAAAATAATAAATAAAGCTGCTGCAGTACCTACAGCCACACAATCAGGTCAGGTGATATCAGTGTTGTAATATCATGGTGGAAAAATAGTGGTAACTATCTTGCCATTAACTGGTTTTTAAATGCAGTATAAGATTACTTTTCACTTCATTTCAATGGAATATTTAACCATCTCACTATCCACATGTGCCCTGTAAATTCCTCACCCTAACAGCAAATACGTATAGTACTCCCCTAGATTTATCCACCTGTGCAATCTCAAAAGCAACAATTCATAAAGATTTAAGAGTATTGTGACAGTGGACAATCAAATTATCAAAGTTGAACATCAATGTTATAAAACATTTTTAATCTGTAGAAAAGATGAGTAGACAGCACGATTCTCATATATCTCTTGAACATCAGTTACAAGTAGAGTTATTTAACCAGTGAAATTCAAATGACTGCTAAGGGTTTGATTGTAATCACTATATAGTTACCTGGAATGATACTTACGCATGAAGTAATTGAAGTTTCCTCAAAGAAGATTGGTTCCTCTTTGACCTTTATTTCCAAATCCATTTTAAATAGTGTGCGAAGGTACAGACGGCTTTGGGATGTAGATTACTTCCACAGACCTTGCACTAAAACATGACCAACAAACACTATTATTGCTATCTTAGAGGTGAAGCTTCCATGGTGTGAAGAATTATTTAGTTTATATTTCCGGGTTGAACTGTGTTGTTGGCAATACATCCCATGCAGTTTGCCGATGTTTCGAATACATTGCAGTATTCTTTGCCAAGGCGACTGAAATAGTGATGAGTCAGTCTTCCAGGCAGCAGTCACAACTGCAAGAGTGGCCCTGACCTTAGTCTTTTATATCCTAGCATTTCTGGCTGACATAAGCCTCTGGCTGTCTCGTGAGAATTCTGGAAGGTATGTGTAAAAGCCAGGTAGTGGGGGATTGCCCGCGCTGTTATGTAAACACACAGGCCGAAACCCCAATTACATAACAGCGCGCCCAAGCCCCCACTACCAGGCTGTTACACATACCTTCCAGAATTCTCACGAAACAGCCAGAGGCTTATGTCAGCCAGGAAGGCTAGCATATAATAGACCAAGGTCAGGGCCACACTTATACTTGTGACTGCTGCCTTGGAGACTGACTACCTCGGATGGAGTACGGGTATTTCAGTCGCCTAGACAAAGAATACTGCAATGTACTCAAAACTTTGGCAAACTGTACGTGATGTACAGACAACAGCAACACATTTCAACCCGGAAAATAAACCAAAGTATTATTGCTGTTTTGTAGTCAAGCCTGTAATTTTAGGTGACATGAAATTGTGCTCATAGCCACAGGACCTCCAGTTTTACCTGGAAACTGAACCTCAGGGATAAACATTTTCAATGAAAGAACATCCCACACCCAAGGAATGGGATTCATTTGCACACCACTTGTGAAAAGCCTGTGACTATGCAACTTACGTATCACCCACTACACTGGGAGTCTAGTGACTGGTTTGATGTACCTTCTTTTTTCATGATTTGTTTATATCATACTGACACCGATAGGACTTATGGCATTAAGGCTAGGAGTGCAAAGCAAGTGAATCTGGTCTTGAATGAGGTAGAGTCCCAGCATTTCTTTGGTGTGAAAATGGGAAACACAGAAAACAGTATCTAGGGCTCCGACTTCCTTCACACTCCTAGCCCTTTCCTATTCCATCATTACCATGAGTGATATCTGTGTCAGTGCAAAGTAAAGTGAACTGTAACAAAAAAAAAAAAAAATGACATTCTACAAACAAATCTTCGAAACTAATCTTTTCTTGCTCAACTTGCAGGGAAAATGATCCGCTTTTAGCCACTGTGAAGACACAATTACCACGTCCTGTCCTTTCACTAGCTATATTGGCTGTGTAACTTTTGTACTGCTCAATATAAAACTGACTCTCTTTACACTAGAGTCCAGTGGTGATTCAGATACAATATAAAATTTTAAAGTCACTATTAGGAATGTTCTGATATAGTACATTCAGTTTTGTTTTCAAACCACAAACCTTCAGATAATAAGTGGTGAACCCAGTCTTATTAATAACACTTGCAAATTATCCTGGATGTTAATGACAATTGTGGGTAAGCCCTGTGCCACACGTATTTTAATAAGCCAGTTTCTTACACAGATATAGCCATAGGACTTCTCTCAACGCACATTACTCACGGGCTAGCAGCCCCTTTAAGAGTTAACATACAATATGTTGAATTCAGTAGTAGTTTAGCCAGATTCCTTATTGATTAAACAAATTATTTGATACAGGATAGCCAGGTACTCATTGGCAACTTTATCCAAAAAGTTGCAATCAATACTGATTTTGCTACAATATATACTGTATGTCCATTACAACAAACAGCTTCAAACTGGATATGAACTCCTTCGTTACAACAGTTCCAAACTGGCTATGAACACTATCAAAATTACTTTAATGAGCATACATGAATCAGAATGCTTCCAGAACTGACTGTTAATAATGGTGTGTTGAAATTAGTAAATGCATTTGTGAACTGTATAAACACCTTCTACGAATTGTTTTAAAGCCTTAAAAATCACTGTTCCAATGAGAAGTACGGCATGTAATCACACCATTTACTGGTCGAATCAAATGTGCATGTACAGAACAAGCAGTCCCTGGTATTGAACACGCACTGCTGGCATTGGCTCTGAAATGGTTCTGAATGAAGTAGAACAGCATGAATTGAGAGCTCACAGTTCAGAAGCAGTTCTGAATTTCTGTTGGAACAGCATGTACACTGCCACCAAAAAGCATTGGCACAGATACTTCTTCGCATGTAATACAATTGTACAAATACTAGGAACATTATATGTATACCATTAACCCTTACTCAATAAAGGAAATAATTTGTATATTAAACTATTTTCTAAACACAACAAGAGCACATGTATTCTGTTACATTACGGTTTAATTCCTCTCAAAAAAGTATTGGCACACTACGTTGTTTGTTATTGAGCTTTACAGACAGCACCGTACGTACCAGATTTGTGCATTCGGAGTTGACAAACAGATCAGTCGCTTGCCTGACGCCATTGTAAGGGTCATTCTCTTGCCATGATGAATCCGAAGGTGACGGAGCATTCCCTGTTGTTCCTCACCAAGGTGGTATACTTGCATTTGCAGGGTAAAAGTTACCGTGAAATTGGTAAAGAATTTTCTGTTACTTATTCAGCAGTGCAGGCAATCATCAAGAAGTTTCAAGAGACTGGTACAACAGACAATAAATGCAGATCTAGGCATCTAAGTGTTCTTACATGTGGGGAGTGTCGGAGCATAGTTCGTATTACACTGAAAGAGCCCTTTAAAATGCAAGGTCGATTGTATCGGACATCCAGTCAACTTCCAACAAGAAGGTCATTTCTCAAGGTATTAGGAATGTTTTGAACACAGCTGATATTCATGTGAGATCTCCCAGAAAGATAGCATTTATCTTGTAAGTTAACTGAAGAAAACACTTCCAGTTCACCAAAGTTTATTTCAATAAATCGATTGAATTTTGGAATTCTGTGATATTTTCTGATGAAACCAAGTTTAACTTGTTTGGATCTGATGGAAATATAAAAGTGTGGCGCAAACCTAATACTGAGCTCCAATCACAACATGCCCTACCAACAGTAACACAGGGGGGAGGAAGCATGGTACTTTGGGGATGCATGGGAACTTCTGGTGTTGGTTCTTGGCAATTATTGAAGGTGTCATGGATCATCGTAAATATGCCGATGTGTTGTGAGGCCACTAATGTAGCAGTGCCCAGAAACTGGGTCTTCATGGCATCTTTTACTTTCAACAAGACAACGACCCTAAACATACGGCTCTGCGAAAGCAGGAGTGGTTACTATAATGCACCATGAGGAGTTTTGACTTCACACAGAGCCCTGATCTTAACCCAATAGAGCACCTTTGGAATCACAAGTTTGAAAATGTCGTTCTACGGGGAAGCGCGGGCTTCAGACGGTGTTCTTGGAGGAATGGTCAAAAATCTCAGGAGAGATAACTCGCAACATGGTTCCCTCCATGCCAAGATGTCTACAAGCTGTCATCAGTGCCAACGGTATGCACACAGGCTACAAGACTTGAGTTATGTGAATTACAGAGACTTTAGCTTCATTTGTGTATAGGTGTGCCAATACTTTTTTGATGTGCAGAGCAACTGATTTTGTTTCGTAGATATGTATTTTTGTTGTGAGAAACCAATTATAGGCTACTCAAAGAACCTTATATTTACTACTGTACATTTCAATCAACGTTATTAGTGTGGAATTTGTATATAATGGTAGGTGTGCCAATACATTTTTGGTGCCAGTGTATACTACAGCGCATGAGCAGGCTATTCAGAATCAATTCCGTACCATGTTGGAAAATAAACTTGCATGTTTTATCACTTAGAATGGTAGCTGAGATATATTTAATGTAGACAGCCTACATTTGGCCGAAAATCAGAATTATCTTGCCGATGATCTTTTATATTTAAATACGAACTGAACAATAAAGACCTTAGTTCCTATCTCGTAAAGTACGTGTTTAAAGTTCCTTATGGAGATTTACAAGACTGAGACTTCTTTGGACGCGGTGTAAAACGTACGAAACTGCAATTACCTGAAGTAGATAATCTTATGTGAAACAGCACAATCCACAGAATAAATCTACACAAAAAGCTGCAGTATGTCCGAGATACACAGTGCAAAACAAATTAATTTGAACATTAATTAACAACAAGCCAACCACTTCGAAACGAAACCGGAAATAGTGAACAGGGCTCCTCACCAATTTATAACCAGTGTGTTGTTCCTCGACCGTATACATACACACCCTGTATAATTTATTTATCTCCAGCTAACTACTGCACTATTAACTATCAATACAGACGTTTCCCTGGTGGGCTTTACACGTAGTAAGGTTCGGCAGTGTTCGGTTATTGGTGTTGATTAGGAAGGGGCGTAGGCGTTGAAGGTGGGATCGGATATAGTGGGGTTACTGCCTGCTCGATCTGAGAGGGGTATAGTAGCCATTACTGATTGAAAACAGCTGATTTGCGAGCCTTAATCTGAAAATGCAAAAACCCGATGAAAAATGTCAAGTTGTGAGTTTCACAAATAGGAAAAGTCCTCTGAGGTTTAATTACTGCGTTTATGGGGTGATGCCAATATGCAAAATGTCACGAATGGGCAACGTCTTTTACCCATAACAACGAATAAACATATTACCAAATACAGTAGAGACAATACACGACACTGAGCGAGATATCGAGGGACAGCTATTGGAGCTCACTCTAGCGGATAGACCTGAACGGTACTGATTCTCTCATAAGAGCACGTGTATTTTTGTGTGAAGTTTTTGGTGTTATTTATGCGTTTTCAGTGAGTTGACATAATTAAATAGTAGCGTGTGTCATTCCTTGATATCTCCTCTCAACATGAGGGGAAAGGTATGTGCTGTGTTTGGCTGCAGTAATTACGAAGTAGAGAAAAATGCGCGCTCGTTCTTCAGGTTCCCTCGTGACAAGAACATGTAAGTAATATTGTGTTTGCATATATATTCTTCCAGTGACAGAGATTTTTATAGTACTTCATAATCTTCTGACCTGCTCGACCCATGTTTTAACGGGCTTAAAATATAATACGCATATTTTATTGTATAGTGCAGCAGTTAACCTTCAATACCGATGTGTTGTTGTAGGTGTGATCTGTGGGTTTTGAAATGTCACAGAAGCGATTTGGATAAAGTGTACAAGAAAGAAGGGACGTTACGCTTGTATAAGAATTATAAGATCTGTTCAGATCATTTCCAGGCCAGCGACTTTAAAAATCCTCGACTATACAGCCAAGGGTATGTTACATTTTTACTCTAATTGTACGTAAATATTCCTCAAAGCATCACTATCGACAACATTTTCAAACGTTTCTTTCTTTTATCCCTCTTCTCAGATTAAAGCCGGAATTTTATAGATTTTTTTTCTGTTAGTAGGCTTCATGTTAAGAGGAAAATTGTCCAGCTATTAAGTGTTAATTCATTGCATCATATGTGTAAGGAATGTGCCGATATTTTTATTGACAAATGTCTTAATGTGATTATACATTGTTTTTAAATGAGGAAAAAAGACAAATCCAACCGTAAGATTTCAGGCAGGCATGCTAAAGCTAAAAAAGTAATGCATAAATGAAAGATCAAGCCATTTCACAGCAGTCCATTTCACACCTTGTTTATATGTCTAATTTCAGTCTTTGAATAATAACCTTTTAAATAATTCTTCATTCATTTATCCAGAATTGCTTTAGCAACTTCGAAGTTAATATCTCAATACCACTGTCTTTCTAGACGTAATTTATTTATCCATTTCCGTATATACATTTCCATTGATATTTGAATTTAGCGCGATTTGTTCAGGTCAAGTCACTAGGAGCGCCCCCGTCGAATTGTCTCCCATTTTAGCAAGGCGAAATCCGTAAGTGTCGTGTATTGTCTCTACTGTATTTGATATTACTTAGTCCTATTTAGTTTAATTTTTAATCCTAATTAATGCTTTAGGATGCATGTGTATAATATGCTATGTATTAAATTAAATTATAAGTTGGGGTAGCCTATATGAACTTGTTAAAATCCACAGTTTCTCTTTAGATAAGTTAGGCCTACATGGGTGGAGATTCCTTTTTGTAGGTTGGTATTCGGTTCCCTTAAATAGTTATTTAAAGAAAAAAAGCCGCCGGGTTGAGTAGCTCAGTGCTCAAATACGTCAGCCTCGTGTCAGTATATTTACTGGCACGTAAAATAACTCTGCGGGACACAATTCGGGCACCTTGCCGTCCCGAAAACCGTGCAAGTAGTTAGTGGGACATAAAACCAATAGCATCCTCACGTTATTATTACTAGCACGTACCCGAGCTTCCGCCTGCGTTTATTAATTTAACCGTTAGATGTTTTTGAACCATGTATTTACTTTTTTAAATTTAGTAATACACATCGTTTTTAAGTAAATTGTATGAAGTACATTATTTTACTTTTATTTTCACCCCTTCTCACCCCCATGCCTATGGGGACCGAACTTGGACTAAAGTGATATCATCTTAGCGACCCCGATAACCTTGGATTCTACATTAATATATGGTCGTTTTCTTACTTTCTTCCCCTCCCCCTTACCCCCCAGTACTTTCTTTCCAGATAGTAAGTATTATGTGTACCAAGTTTGGTTGAGAGCTGTGTTGGAACACACTTACATCTGTAATCTCTGTCATGTTGGACATTTTCTTTTTCACCCCTTCTAACCCCATTCCGATTGGGGATGAAATTTGACTTAAACGGCATCCAGAGTGTTACAGTTCCTCTCAGTGACCACAAAAATAATGGATTCGACACTAATATCAGTCGTTTCTATTTATTATCGTATGTTATCTCTTCCCCTATGGTTGCTAGGATTTCTTGCCTCCACGCATTTTCTTCTCGATAATAAGACATATTTTTACCAAGTTTAATTGAGAGCTATTCTGGAACATAAACACATTCATCTGCAATCTCGGTCATTTTGAACATTTTCTTTTTCACCCCTTCTCACCCTCTACCCCCCCCCCCCCCACGCTTCAAAAGGCCGATAGGGGCTGAACTTGCACATAAACGATATCTGGAGAGTCATTATTCATTTCAGCAACACCAAAAACTATGGATTCGACACTATTTTTGATTATTTTGATAACTCAGCCCTTCCCACCACCCCCAACCCCTAGGGGTGCTAAGAGTGTCTGAATCAGAAACTTTCTCAGGCATGCGCACAACAACTCACCAACGGTTCATCGCAATCGGATGAATGGTGTAGGAACACATATGGGACAAAGACACATTCGCTTTTATATATACAGATTATTATTATTATTATTATTATTATTATTATTATTATTATTATTATTATTATTATTATTATTATTATTATTATTAGACGGTCGGTCCCAGGAATTAACCTGGGAGGAGTCCATGTAGCTTTTGTCATCACATGGCTCTGGGCAAATGGGAGTGAAACGCGTCGTTGCTTGTCATCTGCAACTATAACATATTGGGTTTAGCAAGAGAACCCAACTTAGCCTCTTTCACTCCAACTCCAGCATGTAACCTACAAGAGGTGTCCCTGTTAAACCGAGAAACCCAGTGGAAGGTTGGGTAACCAATCCCAGCGGGAAACTGGGTCGGTGAGCCGATCAGTGCTGGTGGCTTCAAGGCTTACAACCTTGATAGTTAAAAACCCGTTACCTTTTAGGTAACCACCATTACGACTCTCGTAATACTCGAAACATGGAGACAAAGAATATTCAGAAATGTACCCCAGGTGGTAAACAATCCACCCCCACACAGTCTGGGGCAAGCAGGTCATCGGATTCTGGGGAACCTGCACCTTCATGCTTCCCACATCTATCTAATTCTGCTAAACGACAACCAAAGAGAAACATCGAGTACTTTGCTACAATAAATATTAATTCCCTACTGAAGGTAGGTAAGCTTAAACAAACGCTTGACGTGCTGGAAAAGTACAAGGTTATGATAGCTGCGCTACAAGAGACTCGGTTTACCGACGAGGATACAATAGAGTCCGGAGTGTACAAAATCTACAAGGGGAAACCTGGTGAAAGAGTTATCAAGACACTTCCACAATTTGGTACTGGGTTCGCGGTACACCACAAGATGGTTGACCATATTTTAGATTTCACTTCACCTAACGGAAGGACCTCCGCGTTATCCTTCAGGTCTCGTAATAGAGCATACACAATCGTAAATTTCCACTCACCCACGAATGACACAAACCGTTCAAACCTGGAAAATGTAGAACAATGCTGGGCCACCTTAGAAGAAACTCTAGATATGATCCCTTCCCACCATTCCATCATACTCATGGGAGACTTCAATGCACAAGTCGGTAAGGAGTGGAAGTACCGGAAGATAGTAGGCCATTATCCAGCCCATAAGAGAACAAACAGAAATGGAGAACGTCTCATTGAACTCTGTGACAAGTACAACTTAGTCCTGAAATCAACAGCCTTCAAACATCTACCAAGAAAGGCCAAAACATGGAGGAGTCCAAATCCTATGCTTGGTGAATTCCAGTTAGACCATGTTGCTATAGCACGGCAACATCATACGGACATACAGAACGTCAAGGTATTACGAGGAGCCAACATAGATTCTGATCACTACCTTTCACTTGTTAAGATTAATATGCAACCCTTTAGAAAAACACCAACTCTCCAAAGTAGTCGTAAGATACCCAGGTTCAACACTCTGCGACTGCGCGATGAGGATTGTGATTTTCAGGATACCCTCAGGAAGAATACAGAGAAAGAAGGATGGCCTGCCTTACAAAAGGCGTTGCTGGATGCCGCTCAAGAAACTATCCCTGCCTCATCAACCAAAGGCAAACACCCATGGTGGAGTTCAAAGTGTGATGAGGCTATAGAAGAAAGGCGTAAAGCCTGGACTAGGTGGAACCAACAAAAAACTGAAGCCAATTATGAAGCCTTCCTCATGCAAAGAAAAGCTACAGCTAACACCATCCGCAGTGCCAAGAGAAATTACCTCAGGAGCCTAATGCAAGAGGCTGAAAATAATTTTCAGAGAAACAACTCAAGAGACCTGTACAAAGGACTTAAGAAGCAAACGACCCAGTACATAGCTCCTACCCTCATCCTCCACGGGCCAGATGGAAAACTTCAACTGAACAATAAAGACTGCACCAAAACTCTTGCAGATTATTTCCAGAAGCTACTAAACGCAGAGGAACCTAAAGAAAAGCTTATTTTCCATGAGCCTTCACACAGGAACCCTGATTCTCAACCACCTACGAGAGAAGAAATAAAGGACATCATCGCTGGTCTCAAGAACAACAAGGCTTCAGGTGAAGACGGCATAGTTGCCGAGATGTGGAAACATGCAGATGACCAGTCTTTGCAGAGCATCCATCAAATCATAAAGGACATATGGACAACAGAGTCCCTACCCGAAGGATGGACGTCTGCCGTGATTCACCCCCTCCACAAGAAGGGAAGTAAGACAGATCTCAACAATTATAGAGGTATTTCCTTGTTACAAATTACCTACAAGATCCTCTCTGTAGCCCTGCTTAATAGAGTCACCACACAGCTAGACTCACAGTTAGGTGAATACCAAGCTGGTTTCCGTAAGACTAGATCTTGTCCAGAACAGATACACAATCTTAAGACAGTTCTCAATTACAAAAGCCGAGGTGGACATCCCTGGGTGGTGGTCCTAGTAGATTTTCAGAAAGCTTATGACTCTGTGGACAGAGACACCCTTTCCTTCATACTATGGGAACTTGGTCTGGATGGGAAGACCCTACGATTGATTCAAGCCACTCTGAGGAACACGACGTCCAAGGTCAGGTTCAGAGGTGAACTATCTGAAAGCTTTCCAATCAGAACAGGAGTTAGACAGGGTGATGGTCTCTCCTGCATTCTCTTCAACTGTGTCCTGGAAAAGATCATTAGAGAATGGAGAACCATGCTACCACCGGGAGCTGGACTGAAGCTTGGGTACAAGAGAGACAACCTCATTGTCCCGTGCCTAGCCTTTGCCGATGACCTCATTCTACTGGCAAACAATATAGAGGAGGCTACCTACAACTTACAGAGTCTTTATTGTGTAGCAGTTAAGACTGGTCTGAAAATCAGCATCCAGAAGACTGAATTTATGACCAATATCAAGGAGGCCCCTTCTACAATTCCTCTCACAGACGCTACCATACGAAAAGTACCTGCGGTTAAGTACTTGGGAGAATGGATCTCTGCGAATCAGAGCGAGAACCCAGCCATAGATGCCAGATGTACCAAGTTTGAAAGGGCTTATCACTCGTGTCGTAGTATCTATTCATCTAAGTGCCTCTCCAAGAACCTCAAGCTCAGACACTACAACTCGGTAGTCAAACCATCTGTTCTGTATGCTTCTTACTGCCTTGTCATGGATAGGAAGGGCCCACTCAGAAAGCTGGAGTTAAAAGAGAGGAAGATCCTGAGGAGGATATTAGGACCAATCAGAGAGGAAGGAGGCACTTACAGAATCCGCCATAATAATGAACTGTATGAACACCAGGAGGACATCGTCACGTCTATAAGGAAAAGGCGCCTGACCTTTTATGGACACTTGGCCCGTCTGGATTCCGAAAGACTCACCAACAGGATATTCACAGTAACAGGAAGAGGCAAGGCTTCTAAGAACAAATGGATCACGTCAGTTAAGTCAGATATGGAACAACTAGATATCCCACCGGGACAAACTCATGACCGAATACTGTTCCGTCAAGCCATCCGACACGGAGTTTTCCCAACGTCCCTTACAAGTAAGAAGACTACAGGAACTAAGTGGACCGAGGAGAGAAAGCTGGCTCATAGTCAGCAAATGAAGGAGTATTGGAAGAAGAAGAAAGCAACAACTTTACCCAAGAGTAGATACGAGCCCCGTGGTCCTCAGTAGGCCTAAACGACAAAGAAGAATTATTATACGGTCAGCATGAGGACATCTGCGGCTTTTGTAACCAGGTCTGCCGCAATTTGTATTGAACAACTCCTTAGATCTTTGTATTTGAGTTTTGGGTCACTTAGCTGTAAACTTTCATTAGGGAGATCGTGGGTTTGAATTCCACTCTCAGCAACTCTGCAGATGGTTTTACCGCGTATTTAGTTGTACAGTCTAGGTCACGTAGTGTGCGGTTCGCATTCAGGAAATAGTGGGTTCGAACCCCAGTGTCGGCAGCGCTGATGATTATTTTTCGTGGTTTCTCGTTTTCACACCAGGCAAAAGCTAGGGCTGTACCATGAATAAGGCCATTACCGGGCGAGTTAGGCGTGTGGTTAGGGGCAAGCAGCTTTGAGCTTGTATTCGAGAGATAGTGGGTTCGAATCCCACTGTCGGCAGCCCTGAAGATGGTTTTCCGTGGTTTCCCATTTTCACACCAGGCAAATTCTGGGGCTGTACCTAAATTAAGGCTACGGCCGCATCCTTCCAACTTCTAGTCCTTTTCTATCCTATCGTCGCCATAAGACCTATCTGTGTTGGTGCGATTTAAAGCCACTAGCACTTTCCTATTCCCTCGTCGCCATAATACCCATCTCATACCCTCAGAACTGGAATCTGAGCTGCTGCGCCGATGGTCTGTTGTATTGTGGTTTAATATAATGTTGTTTGTCCCTAGTCCTTCAGAGTTCTTGGGGCAAACACAGCACAGCGGGGCTCCTCTTAATTCTTTTTATTTTTTTTCCTAGGGGCTTTACGTCGCACCGACACAGATAGGTCTTATGGCGACGATGGGATAGGAAAGGCCTAGGAGTTGGAAGGAAGCGGCCGTGGCCTTAATTAAAGTACAGCCCCAGCTTTTGCCGGGTGTGAAAATGGGAAACCACGGAAAACCATATTCAGGGCTGCCGATAGTGGGATTCGAACCTACTATCTCCCGGATGCAAGCTCACAGCCGCGCGCCTCTACGCGCAAGGCCAACTCACGCGGTCCTCTTAATTCTGTGCTTGAAAATAGGCTACCTTTAACCTGTGGAACAGATGACTTTGACAGCCACTTCTAACCTGGAGAACAGAGGAGAGTAACGAGGAAGAACTCTAGAGATGTTTTAATATCCATGTCTATTGAGTATTCAGACTGAAGCATGGTCCAACCCCTAATAGCTCCTCCGTCAGCCATCACACACGGCCTAGATGTCACTGAAGCGTTGTACTAGGGAAATGAGAAGTGAGATTCTTAGTTTCCAGTTGCTTTCCTCACCGAGTCAGGAATTGCTATTAAATCTATTAAATATCATTCTGTCAAGCCTGCTGAAAATGATACACCAACTGACCCTATGAGCAACATTTTCACATCATTCATAACAGGGACTGGCTGCATAACGAATGGCATTACTTGCATCACTCATACCCCGGTAGCGGCGATTGGGGGGGAGGCAAAAAAGTGCAGACAACAAAATTTACCTGGGTTTGTGGGATATAGTGGCGTGGGGGAGTATAGACATCGAAAGTGGAAAAATGCTTCAAAGTGGTAAGTTTTTTATGCTCAATGAGCGAATTTCGACAGAGAGTTAAAGGTTGACAGTCAACCAACTTAAGTGCGGTAATAATAGCTTTTTTGAGATTTTGATTCTATACTGTACAATAAGTACCTCTAGTCCTAGAATAGTGAAAGTAAAATCTGTCCCCAGACGAACAAGAACAGAGAATCTCCTGGACAAGGAAATTGGACAGAAGTACGTGGATACGATTAATGAAGGATTACAGGCAATAGACTGGTTCAGGTGGCATACAGGGTTAGTACAATGACGCTTAAGGAGTTGCAAAGGATGATAAATAAACTCCATTGTCATAAAGCAGCAAGAATAGATGAAATTAGACCTGAAAATTTGAAATGGAGTGGGAAGGCTGGGATGAAATTGCTACACAGAGTAATAGCATTACGGGTAGCGGGTAGAGACCCTCTTTGAGGCAGCTCTACTGCCAACGTGAGTCCGAGATCACACTGACGCGGTGTGTAGCATCTCGTAAGGTTCCAGCTGACCGTTACGAGCGAAAACCTCTACGACATCTGCAGTGGAGAAGATGGGCTTCGGTATAGTGGAGATGATGGAAGAGGCAGCCCATTACTCGGGGATTAATAAGAGTGCACTAAATGAATCTGCTACCTTGTAGATGAAGTAGAGGACTAAAGGCTAGGGGAGTTCTCGCTGACAGAAAATTCCTCGACTGTGGTAGACCCAGAAAGTCACAGAAGAGGAAAATAAAATGGATTGCTTTCAAATGTTTTTAAATGTTTGATAAATTTCCAAGTTCTTTGAGAACTTTTAAGAAAAATTTATAGGGAATCTGCCACCTGGGTGGCAGCGCTAAATGGAAAACACAAAAACGAGCCTCGGAAATTAACTACTTTTTCGGTTTTCCGAGAGGAAAGAATAGTACAACACAGATTGCGGCCAACATTTCTGATACATTTGGAATTAATTATGACTTGAGTATATTAACCGTGACCAATAAAGTCAATGAAATCACTGACATGATGGACTACGGGCATCTGACGATCTCAGGCCTGAGTGAAACAAAATGGAAGGGTTGTGACACAAAACATTAGTTAATGGCCTTTAACTTTGTTAGAGTAGAAATAAGACCACAGCAAGGAATGGTATGGGGATAGTCCTACACCAGGACATTGACTATATTTCTGATGTAACCTATGTTATTGAAAGATTAATTACTACAAATTAAAGGCATTTTAAATGAAGTATATCTTAGAATTGTTCAGGTCTACGCTCCCCAACAAGGCTGTAGTGAAGAAGAAAATATAAATTTCCTACAGCAATTGGAAGACAACATCGGTGAAGGGAACCTCATAATGATACGTGAGTGTAATGCCCAGTTAGGAACAGAAAGAACAGTATACGAGGCAAACATGAAATCATTCGGGCATGGAAGGAGAACTTTTACTTGACCTATGCTTGACAAACAAACTCTTAACATGGTTCCAGAAGAAAGAAAGTCCTAAGGTGACCAGATACAGCTGGGATGGCAAATCAAAATCTCTGATTATTAAGGACGTTGGTAGCGGAGCTAAAGTGCTAGATATCAAAGTCTTTCCAAGTGAATGTCTTGAAAGTGATCAATCAATCAATCAATCAATCAATCAATCAATCAATCAATCAATCAATTAATCAATCAATCAATACTGATCTGCATTTAGGGCAGTCGCCCAGGTGGCAGATTCCCTATCTGTTATTTCCTAGCATTTTCTTAAATAATTTCAAAGAAATTGGAAATTTATTGAACATCTCCCTTGGTAAGTTATTCCAATCCCTAACTCCCTTTCCTATCAACGAATATTTGCCCCAATTTGTCCTCTTGAATTCCAACTTTATCTTCATATTATGATCTTTCTTACTTTCAAAGACACCACTCAAACTTATTCGTCTACTAATGTCATTCCACGCCATCTCTCCGCTGACAGTTCAGAGCATACCACTCATGATATACATGTTGATTCCCATAGATTTACATAGATATTCCCATAGATATAGCCTATATTTTCAATCCCATTTATGTGATTACCCCAATGAAGATCTTTCCTTATATTAACACCTAGATACTTACTATAATCCCCAGAAGGAAATTTCAACCTACCACCGCAGTAATTAAAACTGAGAAGACTTTTCTTGTTTGTGAAACTCACAACCTGACTTTTTACCCCGTTTATCATCCTACCATTGCCTGCTGTCCATCTCACAACATTATCGAAGTCATTTTGCAGTTGCTCACAATCTTTAACCTATTTATTACTCT
Organism: Anabrus simplex; assembly: GCF_040414725.1. NCBI lineage: Eukaryota > Metazoa > Arthropoda > Insecta > Orthoptera > Tettigoniidae > Anabrus > Anabrus simplex. Next base: position 96,732,189 of record NC_090274.1, on the reverse strand, counting down.
ATTTAGAATAACATCATCCTCCAAATCCTTAACTCTGATTCCACTTCTTTACTGATATCATTCATATATATTTATATAAGAAAACATAAAGGTCCAATAATACTGCCTTCAAGAATTCCCCCCTTAATTATAACAGGGTCAGATAAAGTCTCGCCTACTCCCATTCTCTGAGATCTATTCTCTAGAAATATAGCAACCCATTCAGTCACTCTTTTGTTAAGTCCACTTGCACACATTTTTGCCGGTCATCTCCCATTGATCCACCCTATAAAATGCTGTAGATAGGTCAATCACGATGCAGACCATTTGCCCTCCTGAATCCAAGATATCTGCTGTACCTTGCTAGAATCCTTCAAGTTGAGCTTCAGTGGCGTAACCTTTCCTAAACTCGAACTGCCTTCTATCGAACCAGTTATTAATTTCACAAACATGTCTAATATAATCAGAAAAAATGCCTTCCCAAAGCTTACAAAATCGGCTGTATTCCATTGATCTGTATACCAGGCTAGTCCCGCTCATTGGCTGAAAGGTCAACATTGACGCCTTCAGTTCAGAGGGTCCCAGATTTGATTCCTGCCCAGGTCAAGGATTTTAATCGAGTCTGATTAATCATTCTGGCTCGGAGACTGGGTGTCTGTGTTTGTCCCAGCACTCTCCTCTTCATATACATGTTCGTCGCCATAAGACCTATCTGTGTCGGTGCGACGTAAAGCCCCTAGCAAAAAAAAAAATCTTCATATACAGACAACACAGCACACTACCAACCAGCACAGAAACACACAACACACCACACTACCAACCAGCACAGAAACACACAATAGTGATTAAATCCCTCCATATAGACTTGGCGTCAGGAAGGGCATCCGGCCGTAAAGGAGGGCCAAGTCCCCATGAGCAACACAGTTTGCACCCCCACAGGTGTGGAAAAAGTGATACAAGAAGAAGTACAGTATACCAGGCTAGGTGCTCACTAGCTTTTTGGAAAGGAGGTTACGATCAGTGGTTGAAATTCTGTGTGTTTTCAGACCTCAAAGGTGCTGTTCAGAAAGGCGTATGAAGAAAAAGATGTTCGCCGTACTAAGAGATTGTGGGATTGTGGGAGTAATCAAAAATATATTTATATTGATATTTGGGTTACAGTGAGAACTGACAACAGGGTGAATTCTTCGCTCAAGGTACTTACAGGCATTAGAAAAGGCTGTGAGTTTTTCACCTTTGTTGTTCGTAGTTTACCTGGATCATCTACAGAAAGCTATGAAGTGGCAAGTAGGGATTCAGTTAGGTGGAAATGTGATCTGGCATGTGCTGATGACTTGGTCTTATGGTAGTCTGTGCTGAAAGCCTGCAGTCGAATATCTTGGAATTAGAAAATTGGTGCAGCAAGTATGATATGAAAATTATAATTTTCAAGACTAAAGTGATGTTAGTAGGGATGAAACCTGAGAGAATTGAATGCCATATTGGAAATACAAAACTGGAAGAGGTAGTTCATTTGAAGTTTTTAGGTTGTGGATTATGGTGAGATTGAATAAAGGTGCAGCAAAGCTATTGCAGTGAGCTTGCAGTTGCGATCAACAGTATTCTGTAAGAAAGAAGAAACTATCTTTACATTGTTCTGTTTTTAGGCCAACCTGGCTGTACAGGAGTGAAAACTGGGTAGACTCAGGATATCTTATTCATAAGTTAGAAGTAACAGACATGAAACTAGTGAGAATGATCGCTGGTACAAACATGTGGGAACAACGGAAAGAGGCACTCAGAATGATGAGATGAAAGTTAAGTTAGGAACCGATTCGATTGATGAAGTTGAGCACATAAACTGGCTTCGGTGGTGGGGTCATGTGAGGCGAATGGATGAGGATAGATTACCTAGGAGAATTATGGATTTGATCATGGAGGATAGGAGAGGTAGAGGGAGACCAATATGATGATGGTTAGACTAATTATGAACATGATATGGAGGTAAAAAACCGAACTTGTTACAAATAGAGGACTGTGAAGGCATTTAGTAAATTCACAGAGGCTTTCAGACTGAACACTGAATGGCATAACAGTCTATAATGGAGATGTACGTATGATGACCAAGATATGGATATTCATCAAGTAACTACCATACATGCTTCAGACCAATATGGTAATCTATAATCCAAGTCTCTCCTGCATTTGACTGAATAACAGTCATATTAACAAGGTTATGCCTTTCTTGTTTTGTGCCAGAGATATGGCCCTTCCATTGATACCAAATGGATTATAATTTTTGTTCCTTTAGGTCTGGTTCTGTATATGTGTATGGGATGGTTTCACCTTTCATTTTGATAATGTATTTTATTAATTCAAAAGGGGAATAATACAGGGTCTTTCTTTATGGCTTGTTCCGTGTGTCAGGGGAACACGCACGGAAGGCGATAGCGCGGCCGGGTGACTCATTTGTTGAGTGACATATTGCTTCGTGACCGGCTAAGATGATCTAATGCAGTACGGTACCGATAGCGATAACCATTGCTTCCCAGCAATACTTCAGTTTAACATCTGCGGTATTGGTAGCGTGTTCATTGTGTTCGCTTTAAAATAGCGTAGTTTCTGTAGGAAAACTAATCGTGTGTTTAACGAGAGATGTAATGTATACAGTAGAACAGCGTGTATTCAATGCGTCGTGCTATGCGAAGCATTCTTCTTATAGAGAATGCCGCTTTCGATTCATTCGCAAATTTCCTGGCATCCTCCCTCCTCACAGGAGTACGGTACGTAAATTAGTAAAGAACTTTCGCACCATCGGGTCCATTCTTAACAAGAAATCACGCAGGAGACGAACCATATTAACAGAGGAAAATCTTGAAGAAATAGGAGCTCTCTTGGAAAGAAGTCCAACAAAATCCCTGTGGCTTCTCGCCGTACAAGCTAATATGTCATTATCTTCTGCCCACAAAGCAACAAAACTGTTAAAAGCAAAACCGTGCAATCTCACCCCTGTCCAATATTTAAGGGGACCTGACATTTTCGCTAGGGTTCGGTATTGTAACTGGTTGCTTCAGTCAGATCACGATGGGTATGTTGACCCAGAACTTTTATTCTATAGTGATGAAGCAGGGCTACACTCAAGTGGCTATGTAAATAGTCAAAACATTCGCTACTGGTGTGCAGAAAATTCCCACCAGCTGCATGTCCGTCCACTTCATGATGTGGAGATAGGAGTTTGGTGCCCAACAAGTGCTCGCAGAATTCTAAGGCCTATATTTTTCCGCAAAACGATAAATGCTGATCGATATATAGACCTCATTCGAAGACCATTCTTTCAAGACCTGACGGAAGAAGAAAGGAGTAATGTTTACTTCATGCAAGATAATGGGACGGCACACGCTGCTAATCGGTCTATGGAGGTAATACGGGAAGTTTTCGAAGATCGTGTGGATAATTATACCCCTAAATCTCACGATTTAAATCCCTGTGATTATTACCTGTGGGGGATACCGAAGGGAGAACTGTATGTGAACAACTCTCACACAAGAGAAGAACCACAAGAGAATATTACACAACATCACACTGGCCGAGATTCGCTGAGTGTCTGCAAACCTATTTACGAGGTATCAGGCGTGTTTGATAGCTGAGGGACAACATTTAGAACATCAAATGTAATGCCAGCTAGGTTTTAAACTAATAGTTTCACTACAGATGGATTTCTATAAGTGTGAATTGCCGTGAGTAGTAGGGAGGAAAAGCGCGCATTATACCGGCTAGCGACCGAGCCGTGCTCTGAGTGGTGCTGTGGAACCAGTTAAAAAGGAAGACCTTGTATTTCGATGTTACCAGCTGCCCTGTTTGATTGAATTAATTTTCAATGATGGTATGAGATCTGTTGTGTGGCCTCCGGAGAGGCCTAGTGCAGACCCGTAGGCGACCTGCGCTTCGTGATGACGATGAGATGATGACGGAGATGACCCCGTGCCGGGGGAATGGTTCAAATTCCCGACTGTGCCAGTAATAGAACCCGGGACCCCTGTGACCAAAGGCCAGTACGCTAACCATTTAGCCATGGAGTCGGACAGGTCTGAAATAAGTTGTACTTAGTCCTGTGAAACAATGAATGTGTTTGAATATCAGAATGGTTCCCTATACCGTACAAATACCAAGACTGCTTCCTACCCAAAACTAGCTCTCGGTAATTGCAAAGAATAAAACAGTTCATGCATCATATTATCTTGTTGGCTTCACAGTTACTAAGGGTAATTTTAAATAAGCAGATAGTGACAATGTCGAATGTTAAGAATTGCTGCCAGTGTGATTCAAAGAAAATTACCGCTCTTATACTTTGAGGACTTTTTAAAAATAATTTTGAGTGTTACCGATAATTTTTTACTGATATATGGGATTGTTTTAAAACCAGATTTGATTCAATTTAGACCATTTTATGCATCACTTGTTTATTCTTCAAACTACTGTTGCTATATTCGGTTTAAACACTTGTACCTGTAAATCCTGGTGAAAGGTATCTTGTGTAATCTTCAGTGGCACCGACTTTGGTAGGGGCAAGGTGTTTTCTGCCCCCTCCCCAACCAAAAGTGATCTCAGGGGGGAGAGTGTCATTTTCCACCCCAATAGCATTATCCTTCTAGATGGTAAGTCCCCTTACACTACCACCGTTGAAATGGTTGAGCGATGATTGACGGGTGACCCGACTCGACTTCCTGAGTTTCCGTAGAAGTGATCAGTGCAGTTAACATGTGCAGTCACGAGAGGTGAAGACTAGCGAGTTATAGAAAAATATACATTTCGTAAGTGTGAGTTAATACAACATGGCCAGAAATGGAGGTATTCGAGCAAAGGTAAGTTCAACCGTGTCGTAAGACCAATCGAGAAATTATTTCGAACAGTGTAATAAGAAAGGTGCGTGACGAGATATGTGAACGGCCATCGAAGTTGGTAAGAAAGGACAGACCGGTACTTGGTGACGCTAAGCACTTGTTTGATTGTTTATTATCAAATGATATTGTGGTAATAAAAAGAAACATTGCAGCCTAAAAATATGCAAGAAGTTCACGGTGCTCTAGCCTTTATGGATAGCTTTGAGGATAATATGCTTCTTGCAATGACAGAGAGAATGACGTTATTGTGTTTTCTTCTGCGTTATATTTGAAGTACCTGTGTAAGATTCATATCCAAACCGCTCGTTGTTCTTCCTTAGCTCAATGACAGTCATCAACACACCGAGGATTAGCAACCACAAATACAGTACGTCTGATAGGTCTTGCACGTAGTTGAGCATCGAGCCCTAGAATAGTTCTTGGCACGTAATGGTGTATACAGTCCAGCCGCTGGCTGTCCGGCCCTGACAGATTGTGATGAAAAGAAAAAATAAGAGTAGAGAAGAATATTACCAACCTGCGGCGATTTGAAACTATACATATAACCTTGAAAACACTATTATAAATTTACATTGTGCCGTATGATTTTAATATTAAATCATTGAAACCTACACCCCTCGTCGATTTGATATTATTGTTTTAATTCAAGTTATTTTACCCAAAAGAATTCTAAGAGTTCTGCTAGTGGTAGAATAATCGTCACGGTTTGCAATGCCTGACGTCACTGGCGCGCCAGATTTAACATTTAACAGCAAGCACCAATCACCGTTCATGTCGCCATGACTCTCTTGTACTGCTAGTGCGGTGATGCCACTTCTTTGAAGAGAAACACGTGGCCTCAGTTGCTCGCTAGCCTGCATGAAGTGTATGCGTTCACTGTGTGTGACATGGCCAGCGGATCATCGAAAACGAGTAAGGAAAAACTCAGTTGTTATAAAAGCCAAAGCCGTGAATTTATATACCGGCTACGTGAATATTTTGAGGAAGAGCGTGATAACAGTGGGCCTCTTCTTCCTGTTACAAAAGTGGTGGATCGAGTTTGTGACGCTTTAAAAGTAGGTAGGACAACCGTGAAAAGTGTTACGAAAGAAAAGTGTCCAGTGGATCTTAATACATCTTCTGAAGTGCTGCGTACTCCTGAAAAACGAAGACCAAGACATCACTAGATGCATTTCAAAAGGATGCGATAAGGCAACATATTTATAGTTATTACAAGAGGAGGGAATTTCCCACGCGTGATAAATTACTTGACTCTTTGACAGAATCTCGCTTATTCAGTGGAGGAAAGACTAGTTTAAGTAAAATAGTGAGAGAACTTGGCTTTCGTTGGAAGAAATATTCAGGGAGAAAAGCTGCGATGGAGAGAAGTGAAATTGTAGCATGGCGAGGTAGATTTTTGAGGGAAATTCTGAAGATTAGTCCTGATTGAGTGGTGTGGTTAGATGAAACGTGGGTAAATGCCGGACATTCTAAAACGGTGGCTTGGACACATGAAACTGTAGCAGGGACTTTCAAAGCACCTATTGGGAAGGGAAGTAGGCTTATTTTGCTTCATGCAGGTGGCATTAATGGATTTGTTCCGGGAGCTATGCTTCTTTTCAGATCAAAGAGCTCTTGTGATTATCACGGAGAAATGAATGGGATAACTTTCACAACGTGGTTTAAAAATTCTTTACCGGGCGAGTTGGCCATGCGCGTAGAGGCGCTCGGCTGTGAGCTTGCATCCGGGAGATAGTAGGTTCGAATCCCACTATCGGCAGCCCTGAAGATGGTTTTCCGTGGTTTCCCATTTTCACACCAGGCAAATGCTGGGGCTGTACCTTAATTAAGGCCACGGCCGCTTCCTTCCAACTCCTAGGCCTTTCCTATCCCATCGTCGCCATAAGACCTATCTGTGTCGGTGCGACGTAAAGCCCCTAGCAAAAAAAAAAAATTCTTTGCTACCAAACATAAGTCCCAATTCCGTAATTGTTATGGACAATGCCCCCTATCACTCTGTGCAACTGAACAAAGCACCGACAATGAAAGACAGAAAAGATATCATTCTTCGGTGGTTGGTGGGAAATAATGTACCGGGGATATCTGCAGAAATGACAAAGGCGGAGCTGCTACAAAGTGTAAAACTCCATAAGGCTAGATTTTGCCCTACGAAGTGGACTCCATCGCTACGGCTCAGGGTCATAAGGTAATTAGGCTTCCTCCTTACCACTGCCACTTTAATCCAATCGAGTTAATTTGGGCAAAAGCTAAAGGATGTGTTGCCGAAAATAACAAATCTTTCCGTCTGACTGATGTTGAACGCTTAGTGCACGAGGCAGTCAAACTTGTTACAGCGGATAAGTGGAAAAGTGTTGTGAGTCACACCTGGGAAGATTTACACAAGGCAAAAGAAGCTGATGGAATTGTTGAATGTCGAGTGGAAGAATTATTATTTCCCTGGATGAGGATGATAGCAGTGACTCCAGTAATATTAGTGACAAGGACGAAGACACCGATATTTTCGGAGAGTGTGGCGTATTCCCTTTGTATTAGTCCCTGTGAGTACATAATTTGTTTCATTTCATTACAATATTTTATTATTTCGGCACTACTATTCTATGAGCATGTTGAAGTTTTATTGTAACAGCGACGTTTTTATTGCCACGTTGATAATATTTTCAGGGTTTTTTAATTCTGACTTATTAAAATTACGGTGATACTATTCACACAGTTCGGTTTTAATGTTATTATTTTATATTACGTCTATAGCCTACTGTTTTTGAGTTACGGTTATTCTATTCTCTGAGTGTGCTTAATTTTGACTGCAGTGTTTTGTTATTATCTTTACGCTGTTCTTGGAATGTGCATAACTTCGACTGGAATGTTTTGTTATATTTACGCTGTATTGGAGTGCAGTTAATTTTGATTGGAATGTTTTATTATTATGATTAGTGTTGGTTTTCAATATATTAGAGGTAATTTTCGCACATTACCGTACGCATTTCCGTCGTATTAACACAGAATCTAATCTACGTATATGTGAAATATTTTAGGTGTGTGTGTTTGTTTATATCGTCATCATCAGCATCATCATCTGTTTACCCTCCAGGTTCGGTTTTTCCCTCGGACTTAGCGAGGGATCCCACCTCTACCGCCTCAAGGGCAGTGTCCTGGAGCTTCAGATTCTTGGTCGGGGGATATGACCAGTACCTCGCCCAGGCGGCCTCACTATGCTGACCTGGGGCCTTGTGGAGGGATTGGAAGATTGGAAGGGATAGGCAAGGAAGATGGAAGGAAGCGGCCGTGGCCTACGTTAGGTACCTTCCCAGCATTCGCCTGGAGGAGAAGTGGGAAACCACGCAAAACCACTTCCAGGATGGCTGAGGTGGGAATCGAACCCACCTCTACTCAGTTGACCTCCCGAGGCTGATTGGACCCCGTTCCAGCCCTCGTACCACTTTTCATATTTCGTGGCAGAGCCGGGAATCGAACTCGGGCCTCCGGGGGTGGCAGCTAATCACGCTAACCACTACACCACAGAGGCGGACTGGTTCAAAATCGGCAACACTGTCTAAGAAACGTCAGGGCCGGACAGCCAGCGGCTCGACTGTAGATGGGTAGATCCACTGGCACATTATGGTGGGTAAAGTTCAGGCACCCAGCTCTCTGAAAGCACACCCGATAAAAGGGTTATTATTATTATTATGTAAGCCTCGTGGTGTATTGGTTAACACTGTTGGCTACCACCCCGGTGGTCCGCGTTCGATTCCCGTCTCTGCCAAGGAATTTAATTCTGGTTAGAGTTACAGGTGATCTGATGCCACACGCCCAAATATGAATATAAATGGGAATATTTCCATTCAAAGTTTGGCGGGGATTTCAAAAAGTACTCTAGGTTTTATATCGGTCTTAAAATAACTGTAAGCACAAAGAAAATGATTGAACTTAATATTTCTTTAAGTGCAAAGCCGAGGAATTCTGGGAAACCGTAAAAACTTGCTGATGAGTAGGATTCAGTAGGTCTGCGAGGTAACAAGAGTAGATAATGAAGAACAACCATCGACACTATTTACCTTCACGGCCAGTAGAGAGTGCAGTGTGATGAAGTAAGCCTGTCGTTCCACTTGAGTCAGGCTATTGTTGGGTACGGGGTGGAGTATTATGTGGACTGATAACGGTTGTAGAGTCAGTGGCTGGAGCAGGGCAGTGTTAAGGATTGTATTAGCTGTGTAGTTGTGGAATTTCTCTGGAGATGAACCAAGGACCGATCATCACGTGTTGTGTGGCCCGTAGCCCTGACGTAAGCTGGGATCAAGACGTGGGCTACCACTAGACTTACGTTACCCATTTTCCATGGTTGGTTTAGTGAACTTCAAGTTGCTGCTTCACAAGCTACTGCCAAAGCTCAACCCCTGATCAGTGGAGATGGTAGCTTAAAGTTTAACAAATTGAAGTCCAGTTTTGTGACTAAATGGATAGAATGCTTGCCTTTGGTCCGATTGGCCCGGTTCAATTTTCGGAATTAACCCCCTCATGCTGTTAATTCTCATTGCTTGGGACTGGGTATTTATGACGTCCTCACCATTCATTTTATCCTCATTAGGTCACCACCAAGCCTATTCTGATGCCATACACCATTATTATTATTATTATTATTATTATTATTATTATTATTATTATTATTATTATTATTATTATTACTATTATTATTTTTAAGTAAAAATGTTGAATTTTACAGCGGTCGTACCCATCGTTCATTGGTTAATTAGCTTCCTTAGGAGATCACTGGTAGTGTCCAACCTATGATCACGGATTCGATTCCAGCCAACAAAAGAGAACACTAAACCTGAAAGATTGCATTTCATTTTAACAGATCTACCAATAAAATGATCACTATATTGCTCCCAAAACATCAGCCCTGCAGTGTCTTCTTACAAGGATGTAGAAGAACACGGGCATGAAATACCAGGGGCCTATTCCACAAGAGTATGGTCTTGTACATTACAAGTTACTAGTGTAGGTTCTTGTAATGTATGGAAATGTACATTTCTGTTCCACAAAAGATTGATAAGTCTCTTGTATATTAGTAGTGAATTGTTACAAGTTTTACAAGTGATAACATATCAATAAACATACTACATCATAACATGAATCAGCTGTTTATCTTCATATTCCCTTCGTTGAATTAGGTTATGCTTGCCTCATTTATCTTAATATCGTATTTTAAGTTAAGTAATGTAGCAAAGATTCAAAAAACTCTAATATTTCTGTGAATTTCTTAAACCTTCAATGTTATTTTTCAGTTTATTTCTTTGATGGTAGGAAATTACTCCGTTATTATCATCCATTCTGTTCTTCCACGATCCTCGTATATGTTCCACGATAGTCTGACATACCCACCTTGGTCTGTCATTTGGAATCAGATGCCGCTAATAACGACATTCGGCCGCCAAACTTAATTGTTACAAAATTGCACACACTGCATGAATTGTTAAAATGGTGCCAAGGAAAGGAAGTTATTCATTTTGAAGGAAATAGAAAGGAGGGAAGATATTCATTTCGGTGCATTCAGCGAGAGTCTGAAAAAACAAGACAAAATAAAGGGTTGGATGGAAATATTTGATTTGGAAAAGCTTATGGAGCTTTTGAGGGGAAAAGTTGGATTAATGATAGGAATTACTTGGAATTAATGATTCCAGGAATGTCCTTGGAACATGTTTGTTCAGTATTTTCAGGTCAACAAACAATTTGAGGAAATTTTATATCATTTATTGCAGCTACCACAGAATGTATTGACATACAGACCGAGGATTTTGCCATCCCATGCATATGTGCAATACCATGGTACTGACCACAATTTCCTAGCCAAAGCAGTGTTGTTAGTAGGCCTAACTGTTGTTTAGCAGAGAGAGATTTATTTCTGTTCGTAGGATGTTTCAACTTATGATAAATATCCATCAAAAGTTTCTTCCACTTGTATTGTGCTTAACCTAAAACTCTCATTGTATTCACAAAGTGTTAAACTGGAAGTTTATTCTTTCCCTATACAGACGTAGTTTTCATTTTCATTACCATCACTATCACTACCGCTAGACCACATATTTATCAAAATGTATCTGAAATAAGTATATTTAAATAGCACTAGTACATTTATATATTGTTGTCCTTTCACTGGTAGAGAATACTTCCCAATTCACTAATAAGTTACAAGTACTAATACTTTTGTGGAACATACGTATAAAAATTCACTGGTAATTTGTTTGTATAGAGTAGTAAAGGACAACTGTAGAAAATTATTTTGTGGAACAGAAACTCTGGTATTTTTACTAGTTACTACAGAATTTACTTGTAATGTACAAGACCATACCTTTGTGGAATAGGCCCCAGCACTCTGTTATCTGTATGATTGCGTCATAAGTATGAGGTGAGGAAGTACATACGATGAGTAGCGCATGGTTCATACTTAGCAGTGTCGATCTGATGGACCGAAGCCTAGCACAGCTATCACCCCGGTACCCGATATACAGCAGCAAGCCGCGCGGGGCGAGAGTCTGGGCTGCAATATCAGTCTGCGATGTCTTGCTCGTAGAAATACGTGCGACGTTTCTTCTCACTGCCTTTAAGTTTTTTTAATAGAACAATGTGTGAGATGTGTATATCATAACTTCCATCATTGGGCTTCACTAATGGCCTTGGTAGCCCTCAGTATACGCCACTGGTTGAAACCTGCTCTGTGAGATGAACGAGCATCCTTCAGGTAAAGTCTGTCCAGCCGGAGTCCCACTGTGAGATACTTGTAAACAGGAGTGTGGCCATTCATGGTTGAGTAGAATATGTAGATATCTGCATGAAATAGGTCCGGAGTAGAAGGAAATGAGAGAGCTGATGAACCTGCCAAAGCAGCTACTACTTCTACTGATGCCTTGTTCATATATGAAAAGTCCCCTATGTCTCATGTAAAAACGGAACTGAGGGAGTATACACAAGATATGTGGAACAACCAATGGATCACCAGCAATAATGGCCGGCTAACAAGAGAGTTGTTCTTTCCAAATATTCAAGACAGATTACAAAGTAGGTTTTTGCAACATGAACATATTATAACTCAGTTTTTGACAGGACATGGAGAGTTTGGATCATACTTCGAGAGGTTTGGAATCAGTGTTCAGAAGCCCTACAGCTGTACCTGTGAAATGCAACAAACTGTTCCTCATCTCCTATTTGAGTGTCCGATTTTTAACAGGAGTAGATATGAATTATTAATGCATTTAAACATGTGTAAAATAGAACACCAAGCAGCTCTCACTATGTTATTTCAGAGAAGATGTTGTTATAAAGTGTTTGTTAAATTTCTCCATCTAATTTATAAGTCATCTCTATTTTGATTGAATTGTCATGTATTAACTTAGTCGCACTATCTATATCCCTAATATACTACTTGTAATATAGGGTTTTTAATGGGAAATTCAATAATAATAATAATAATAATAATAATAATAATAATAATAATAATAATAATAATAATAATAATATAGATATGTGCATTTATTGGGTTATCCTGAAATAGGTTAGAGTCATAAAACAGACGGAGTTTTATTTGTAACACTATTAAGCAGGCGAGCGATTTGTGAAACTAAAAACAATGTTACTGCTACAACCCTTTCTCATAGTACAGTGCCTTCAATATCCTCCACTTAGGCCAGAGGCATTCTGGGTTGGAGTTTACTTGCGGTGGTGTCGGCACTTGCTTTCTGCTCCTTCTGTAGCCAAGAGCTCATAGTACTGACCAGATTCCGATTGTTTTCCATACAGACCGCACTGTACCGAATATATATGAATATATGAGTCAATGTATTAATCTTCTTATAAGCTATATTTTCTTCCTTTATTTGCGTATTGAAGTGCAATTACAAGAAATAAATTGACAAGAGGGTTCACCTTTTCACTACATCAAGTAAATAATATTACATCAGACTTGGGACTAGTTTCAGATACTTAGTGGCCATATTCTTCTTCTTCATCTGTTTACCCTCGAGGGTCGGTTTTTTCCCTCGGACTCAGCGACGAATCCCACCTCTACCGCCTAAGGGCAGTGTTCTGGAGCTTCTGACACTGGGTCGGGCGATACAACCGGAGAGGATGACCAATACCTCACCCGGGCAGCCTCACCTGCTAAGCTGAACAGGGGCCTTGCAGGGGGATGGGAAGATTGCAGGGGATAGACAAGGAAGAGGGAATTAAGCGGCCGTGGCCTTAAGTTAGGTACCATCCCGGGATTTGCCTGGAGAACAAGAGGGAAACCACGGAAAACAACTTTCAGGTTGGCTGAGGTGGGAATCGAACCCACCTCTACTCAGTTGACCTCCCGAGGTTGAGTGGACTTCGTTCCACTTTCCAAATTTCTTGGCAGAGCCGGGAATTGAACCCCGGACCTCCGGGGATGGCAGCTAATCACACTAATCACTACACCACAGAGGCGGACGGCTATATTCAGCCAAATAAAATTAAGCAGGTTATGTGATAACCACCTTATAAGGACTCCTTTGCTTACACGGCTTGCCTATTTCCTACAAGTCAGTGCTGGTTCTACATCAGACATTTACTTCTTTACCTGGGGTCCTAAGTCAACTTACAGACATCGTATTACGTGTTAGTGGCTCTTTTCGCACCGATACAGATTGGTCTTATGGCGACGATGGGATAGGAAAGGCCTAGGAGTTGGAAGGAAGCGACCGGGGCGATTATTTAACGTACAGCCCCAGCATTTGCCTGGTGTGAAAATGGGAAACCACGGAAAACCATCTTCAGGACTGCCGACAGTGGGAATCGAACCCACTACCTCCCGGATGCAAGCTAACAGCCGCGCGCTCCTAACCGCACAGCCAACTCGCCCGGTCACCATATTATGACAAGAAGATTGTAACCATATTTTTCTTATTATAGGCCTATGTATTTTAATGCCATAATTATTCCTGCAACATTGTCTTTGTCTGGTACACTATATTTTAGTTATCAATCTATTTCTAGTAATATTAATCTTCTTTTGAGGCCTTTAATTCACTTTCATATCATAATATTTAAAATTTCTAAGTCCGACTCCTTGACTGAATCGTCAGCGTTAAGGCCTTCGGTTCAGAGGGTCCCAGGTTGGATTCCGGCCGGGCCAGGGATTTTAATCGCGTCTGATTAATTCTTCAGGCTCGGAGAGTGGATGTTTATGTTAGTCCCAAAACTTTCGTCTTATAACATACTACACAACCAACCACCACAGAAAACACGCAATAGTGATTACATCCCTCCATATATGGTTGGAGTCAGGAAGGGCATGCGGCCGTGAAACAGGGTCAAATTCACATATGCGACATCGTTCGCACCCGCGACCACAAAGGTGTGGGAAAAAGCGGTAGAAGAATATTTCAAATTTCTTAACCATTCAATACTCACGGGATGAGATGGGTAATGGAATAGACCATACGCCGAGTGTCGGGTAGATGAAGGAATATCCTTGAAGCCAAGTGCCAGTTCCATCAGCTGGTGTGACAGTAGGGCGATGCCGTTCCCGATATAGTGAAGCGCAACAGGCCCATAGCCGGCTGTTAACACTATGAGGATATTTTACTGTACAAATACACTTTTAAAAAAGCAGAGTTTCTAACTGATCATATGAAGTAATGAATATCCTGTTCATATGTGATCTCAATGCAGAATAGTAGTACTCTATAACTGTCACGTTCAGAGTTTGCATCGCTACAACTGTCACTACCGACAGGTATGAGGAGTTCTTCAAGCTATCCATTCCCCTTCCAGTACTTAACTCTCAACTTGTAAAGTTCATACTTATTCCATTCCTTACTTGTAACGGTTGCAAGAGTCTGCGGTAATGCGCTCTTTATCCTCGAGTAACTGGTACATATTTTTGTCAGCAATTGGGTGCTTCACAGTACTCCAACCTGTAATTAGCCAGTTCCTTTAATTTGTATTTCCTGCCAGATGTTGAAGGGACTTCATTAATCTCATGGGTGGAGTACAACACATTGTCCATCACTACGACACATCTGACATGTTTGGTACAAGCCGTTTTTAAGTCAAGTGATGAAGTTATATACCGTCATTTAGTTTTTTATTTCAACATCCACAGTCCAAACCTTTTCTCATTATCTGCATATGATCTCTCTCTGACCTGCGCTGTCCAAAAAGAGAAAACCTAGTGCATCGTCCTCCCGAAACTTCATTTCAGTATATGATGGACGGATAGAAGTTTCGTCAAACAATAGGACAGATCCCGTCATTCTCTGCTCAAGTTCTCAGGCACACCAATCTCTTAAGCACAATACAGTTTATTTCATCTTCTTAAATTTGAAGCCTATTGAATGCAATACTTACCTCAGATGTTTGCGAATCGTCTTGTAATACAACAACCTTGAAGGAAATGATTCTTGATCCACCTTATTGAATACCACTGGGTATTGGTGGCAATGCAAAACAGTGAATATGAGATTTATAAACTGCACATCGCCTTGTTCCGTTCGATGATGCACTTACCTGTATCATCTAGTACAATTTCCTTATTTACTACTCCGTTTTTACCCAGAGTGGATAACTTCATCCCATCATCACCTCCCTTCTGATTTTCTTAATAAATGTCTGATTTTTCCTCACCACTGAAGCTCATTTACTTGCTTGAAAGAAAGGCAAACTAAAGGAAATTACACCCTTTTCTGAATCACGAAGAGGAATTACATTCGCTATGAACAACTTTGTTTTAGCACTTACCATTGCCTACCATATGGAGACAATACACTTCCGATAGAGTACAATATATTCAATAAACGGCATCAGCAAAAATCCTGCACAAGGCAGTTCACACTCCGCGTACAAAAGCCGACAGCACAGCTAATTAGGCACCATTCCTGCCAGCACATACCTCACTATTGCCAAGCTGCGCACAGTACGGATGGGAATTTCTCTTGCTCGAGAGAAACGGCCCAAATCTGGAGAATCTCAAAGTATCTCAAAGGAAAGTGAATAGTGCCGCATTCTCTTGAGCGCCTTTACAACAAAATGCTGCCGTTAGAATTTCTTGTTCAAAGTGCAGTATTCGGGATATTTTAAGTAACTGCATTTTTAGTAGATCTGCCTGGAACACTTCGAATATTTCTTTTGAACTTTTATTAAGTTCATATGAACACAGTTGCTTATTTTAAGAAAGTAATGACAAAGGAAAGAACTTAGTTTAGATGGTCTTAAAAATGAACACAAAAATCAAACAGTTCATTTCTAACCCTCCTAATGTGTTCTCGGGCTGTGAAATAGTGAAACACTCTTTACATTTTTTATGCACTCTGAGTACTGTTCCGCATTCACGCCAGTCTAATGATTAGGTTTAAATAAAGCGACCGATTTTTGCTCGTGGGTTGAGCGTGATGTCGCAGACTTACTTATAGCTTGTTCGTCTATCATTTCCAGTGAATAGAATGCCAAACATCTGTTCATGGCACAACCTATTGTCCCTTTGGGCAAGATGTCAAAGCCTGTTGTTCTCAGTGTGCCACGTAACTGATGTAAGAAGCGTGCTTATGTTCGAGAGTCTAATGAGGCATGCTTTTGTGAGAAAAGTATTGAAAATTTCTTGCGGATCTTGAGAGATGCCCTGTTGTTTGGACTTCTATCCGTTCGGTTGCGCCCCCTCAGAGCGAGATGGTGTGTGACCTTAGCCATCTGCCTGAGAATCAGGCGCAGAGTGTGAGGGAGTTATGTGGCGAATCTTCCGACGTTGTTTCCGAGAAATTGGATATGACTAATGTGTTGGACTATAAAATCGAAGTCTCGGATCCTACTCCTGTAAGAATTCCTCCTTATCGACTATCTCCTCCTAAGGTCAAGGTCTTGAAGTAGATCGTCGATAAAATGCTCGATCAGGGAATCATTCGGCTTTCCACCTCGGCCTACTCCTCTCCTATGTTTCTCGTCCTTAAACCGCAGGGCGGCTTCAGGCCGGTTCTTGACTATAGGGTCCTAAATAAGAAAATTGTGTTACAGTCGGTCCCTCTCCCTGATTTACACTCGTGCTTTCATGGTTTAGGAAGGCCCGCTATTTTACGGTTTTAGATCTAAATCAAGCTTATTATCAGATTCCCCTGGCCGAAGAATCTCGCCATTTAACCGCATTCGCCACCGACTGGAATTTATACGAGTTCTGTCGGCTCCCTTTTGGCATTTGCTCAGGCGCCGCGGTGCTATCCAGGCTACTTGATATATTTTCAGATCTTAAGTTCAATTACCTCTACCATTATTTGGACGATTTAGTCGTCCATTCGGAAAGTTTTGAGGAGCACTTGGTACACCTCAAGGAGATATTGACCAGTCTCCGTAAGGCTGGGCTCACGGTTAAGCTCTCCAAGGTCTCTTTTGCGAAGCCACAAATGTAATTCCTTGGACATATCTTTTCTCCTGGCGGTGTGTCTGTCGATTTGTCCCGAACTCATGCTATTCGCGAGTTCCCCCTTTTAAGCCCGTAAAAGGGTTTGCTCGTTTTGTCGGCATGATAAACATTTTCCGGAAGTTTATCCCCGATTTTGCTAAGCGTGCTGCCACACTGAACGCTCTCCGTCGAAAAGGTGTTAAATTTGAGTGGGGTCCATCCCAGCAAGCAGCCTTCGAAAACCTTCAGCTCGCTATCTCTAACGCCCCCGTCATAGCCGTGCCTGACTTTTCGAAAACGTTTGTGGTTCAAACTGATGCATCTTCCTCTGCAGTTGCCGCTGTTTTAATGCAGGACTCCGAGTTAGGGAGACGTCCCATCGCGCATGCACCCAGAACCCTTTCTCCCCTAGAATCTAAGTTGGAGGGACTTGCTGTGCTATTTGCCCTCGAGAAATTTCGAACGTATTTGGAACACGTCATTTTGAACTGGATACGGACAACCAGGCGTTGAGCTGGGTCTTGAGTAGGCCCAGAAGGGCTGGTCGTTTAGCTCGTTGAGGAATTAGGATTTCAGCTTTCAAGTTTGATGTCCGTCATATTCGCGGCACGGAAGATGTAGTAGCCGACTCTCTAAGTCGTATATTTTATCCCAGCATTGAACAGGAAGACGACTTAGACCCGGGTCCTTTAACATCCTTGTCGATTTCTGGGGCAATTTTGGCCGATGCTCCCCTTCTATACCATGATATTGCTAAGCTTCAAGCTGAAGATTCTGAGTTAGGACCAGTTATTCAGGAGTTAAAGAAAGGGAGCCCGGTTGCTCCTTATATTCTCAGAAATTTTGTTATTTGTTCTCATTCTCGCCACGATCAGGAGATGAATGTAGTGGTGCCCAAGGTTTTGATTCCAATGATATTCAAATATTATCATGAAACTCTTCTTGCCGGGCATCAAGGTGTATTTAAAACTAGGGAAAAATCAGGGAGTATTTTATTTGGGAGGGGACGGATGGAGAAATTCGTCAAGGCCTGTAAGATCTGCAGGATCAGTAAGCCGGCGATTAGTACCAAGGTAGGACTATTGTCATCGATTCAAGCGACGCGCCCCATAGAGCGTATCTTTATCGACTACGTCGGCTCTCCCCAAGTCGAAAGGAGAGGGGAACCGTTTCATCCTAGTTTGTGCGGATGGTTTTTCTTGCTTTAGGTGGTTGTTTCCGACTAAGTGGGCTACTACTGATGCCACCATAAAAGGTTTGAAGAGCATTTTTTCTACCTTTGGGCCCTGTCAGTTTTTAGTCTCTGATAATGCGAAAGCTTCTACGTCTAACCCGTTCCGGAAGTTTTGCTTTGGCCTGTCCATCTCGCATGTTACGACCTCCGCGTACTAGCCTCAGCCGTCGTACGCAGAGTGGGCAAATCGTAATTTAAGTTCCGCTTTCATTGCCTTCCATCATCAGGATGCTTCGAGGTGGGACACATCTATCTCATGGTTGGCCTCTGCTTTCAACACTGCTATCCATGAGGCGCATAAAATGTCGCCCTTTTCGCTTATGCTTTCATTAGTTCCTAATTCCCCCTATCCAACTTACGGAGCATGAGTGACTTATTACCCGAGAATATTCCCCCTCGTCGTATTAGGGCTAGTTGGAAACGTGCTAGGCAAAATTTGAAAGTTTCTCATTTGAGGATGCAACAAAACTACAATCAGGGGAGTAAGCCTACCAGCCTGGCCGTCGGCGATAAAGTTTTTGTAAAAAAAATTGTTCCCTCTGGTAAGCTTGCCCCTCGGTTCTGGGGACCGTGTACTATATTGGAGTTTCTTACTCCTGTTTCGCTGCTACTTAGGGACCCGGTCGGGCAGAGAATATTTAGGGTCCACATCTCCCAGGTAAAACCGGCATAGTCGCTGGTTTGAGCTGAGGTTTATTATCCTCCAATTGCCTTGTTTCGAAATACTCAAGGACGGTTTCCTAATGTTATATTGGCACTCTAGTAGTTAGCCTATGTTTAGGGCGCTTTATGTATTATCTATTGTTTGTGTGTCAATTTTCCTCTTTCCACCTCACGCCTTAATACCTACATCTCGTTTACTTTTGTTCTCTCGTTACCTCCATGTCAGATGCCTAGTCGCTTCCTGGCCTGGCCCCATGCCTTCCCGTTGGTCCTTCCGTTACACGGCAATAAGTTCAAAAGATACTGTCGGCTCTGTATTGATTGTTCCAGCTTTTTGGAGAACCCATCTTGCCTGAGTTCGCCGGGAGGGCCCCCCGCTGCAGCCGGCTGGTGTGTACCAAGTCTACCGGGGCCGATCTTACCTGCTTATTATGAACTTCAATTAATTACATCGACCTGTCTTCTTTCGAGTTGGTCGTGGCCTGGTGCTTCGCAACTAGTTATATGAGAGGTTGCTTCGTTCTACTGTGCTCTGTGGAAGGACTGTTCGGAAATTCTGTCTATATAATTTTCGACCAGTTGGGTTGAATTCGCATCTGTGGACCTTGTTGCCTGTTTTTCGGCGCGTTAACATTGGACCAGTACTCAAGGACGTGTTCCCTGCTGTGCCGAGCAAGTTTCATGCTTTGAAATAAGTCCTATCCTTATTGCTACTGACATATGGTGTGCTCAAGATACCTCAATGAAGAATGAACTTGCCTTCTCCTTCAAGAAGCTATTTCCTTCCCGTGCTTTGGCTTAAGGCGGTTATATCTGTGCCTTGGGAAGTCTTCCCCGTCCCTTGATATTTTATTCAGCCTGGCCAGGCTCTAATCTTACGTGTAATCTTATATTTGTAACTGTTTATTATGTGTATTCATTCCTTAAGCCTGCCTTCCCTCCCTTAATAAACTGTCATTCCTTAATTATTAAGTATGCCCCAGGGGTAGTGGATATTTCTCGCTCTGGAAGCATTTCCCCTGTTCTTATGCCTCATTGTCTTTGCGCTACTTCCCCTGCCCCTTTCGCGGATCCATTCGTTGTTGACTCGTCCGACACGTCACCTCGCCCCTTGGGCAAGGTCACGGTTGACCGAACTGAGAGAGAAGATTCTGTTTCTCGTGCTTGAAGGCGACGCACACTTACTATTAAAAGCCACATTCCTCGTCTTCCAAGTAATCAGAAAGGAAACCGTTTTATGTCGCAACTAAGCAGGGTATTTCTGAAGAAAAAGGACGGTAGAAATCTAACAAAATGTTATATGGAATGGAAATATAAAAATAATTGTCGACAAAATCATTCGAGTCTAAAATTAATGGAACACTGCTTGGGAAATAATAAATTATGAAACTGGTAGGAAGTTATAAAAGAGTCAACAGCCATTGCACCACATATCCTGATTTATTCTTTACAAACAAGTACAAACTGGAAAATAAGTTTCATACCGTTGAGGAGAATTACAATTTAGCTCCTGATATTCTGAGTTACCATCAATTACAGATGTAAATTGTATGTGACATGAAATTACATTTAAAAGGTCTGTCCACGTAAACGGGTAGTATACATGAATTGTGTACAACTGGTGACAAGTAAATAACAATATCATTGTGTATAATTTCTACTGCTCATTTATCTCAAGTTGCCATCGCATTTGTGCTGCTTTTCAGCATATGAATTCCAATTCTCTAATAACTCAAATTCCCGTTTTCTGCAGTACGAGGTCATTTACTACCTCCTAAAATAATGTTTTAAACAAGAATTACCTGCTTGTGCCGCCCTTCATGACATGATACATCACGATTACAAACAATACAGGTGACTACACATTTAATAGATTTCATACAACTTACTCATTTGTAGACTATACCACGGAGCACTATTATAGAGAAAATACACGTGCATAACAGTATTTTGGAGTGTCATCGAGCTCGAAGTGTGGAACTATAGTTTGCTGAGCGGCAACAAAATTATTCTATTCATACAATAAAGCAATTATCTACTTCCACTGTTTTTTCACAAAATTACACTTTTAAAGATATTTCCACAAATCGAACATCTAATCAGCCATACTCAACAGTAAGTAGAGAGAAGGGCATTAAGGGGAACTTATTGGACAAACAAACCTTCAGGCACAGCAAAACTCCACGACACTTCTCCAGAGAGAGATAAGAATTTTGTGTAATAATAACAATAATGATTCTGAGCCAGACATCCTGGCTGTTGTTCAAGGAAAGACATGTTAGAAAAACGTGGCACTGTATACATGAGAAAAGTGTGGCCTCAATCGTGTGTTAGTGGACTGGTAACATCGACAATTTTACCACTGGGAAAATTTACTATCGTATACATACGCAGATTCATTACCAGAACGTGGACTCTCTCAAGTATGCATAAGCAATTTTCCCTACATAGTCATATTGTCTTGACGCTCCCCCGTGTGCGTACGTAGGTGTTCCCAGAGAAGAGAACTTTTAGAAAACTTATTACCACATTGATCACACCAATTTGGACGCTCTTCAGTACCTGTAAGCAGGTGACGCCGAAGATACGACAACTGAGATAACCCATTATCACAATGTTTACAAGAAAACTGACTCTCACCACTATGTGCAATCAGATATTGCCGAAGATGCGAGTTTTAGAGTAATCATAGAACAATATTAATCACATTAATGCGGCCGGTCTCCAGTATGTGTAACTACGTGTTGCCGAAGACTTGCCTTTTGAGTAATCTCAGAACCGCATTGATCACAGGAAAATCGACGCTCTCCAGCATGTATAAGATGGTGACGCCAAAGATGTGACTTTTGAGTAAACTTAGAACCACACTGATAACAGCAATGTGGCCGCTCTCCAGTATGTATAAGATGGTGACGCCGAAGATCTGACTTTCGAGTAAACTTAGAACCACACTGATAACAGCAATGTGGCCGCTCTCCAGTATGTGTAAGCAGGTGTTGCTGCAGAATCGACTTCCGAGAAAATTTACAACCACATTGTTTACAGGAATGTAAACTCTCACCAGTATGTGTAAGCAGGTGTTGCCGAAGATTTGCCTTTTGAGTAAACTTAAAACCGCATTGATCACAAGAAAATCGACGCTCTCCAGCATGTATAAGATGGTGACGCCGAAGATGTGACTTTTGAGTAAACTTAGAACCGCACTGATCACAAGAAAATCGACGCTCTCCAGCATGTATAAGATGGTGACGCCGAAGATCTGACTTTCGAGTAAACTTAGAACCACACTGATAACAGCAATGTGGCCGCTCTCCAGTATGTGTAAGCAGGTGTTGCTGGAGACTCGACTTCCGAGAAAATTTACAACCACATTGATTACAAGAATGTAAACTCTCACCAGTATGTGTAACCAGGTGTCGCCGAAGCCCTGCCTTGTGAGTAAAGTTTGAACCACATTGATCGCAAGAATGTTGACGCTCTCCAGTATGTGTTACCAGGTCTCGCCGAAGACTTGCCTTTTGAGTAAAGTTAGAACCACATTGATCGCAAGAATTTCTACGCTCTCCAGTATGTGTTACCAGGTCTCGCCGAAGACCTTCCTTTTGATTAAAGTTACAACCACATTGATCACAAGAATGTGGCCGCTCACCAGTATGTGTACGCAGGTGTTGCCGAAGATGTGACTTCCGAGAAAACTTAGAACCACATTCATTACAAGGAAATGCCCACTGGCTAAAGGGATGGACTGACCTTTGATCAGAGGCTGAGAACTTGTGTAGGTTGCATTCATTACAAGTGGACGAAATGCACATTACCTCACTTCCTTTTTTCAATATCTTGCACCTACTGTTACAAGTATTCACAGGACCTCCGGTCAATAATGCAACGCTCCCAAATCTAGAAAACAGCAAACTAAAAGTTATTACATTGTACGATCAAGATAACACAATCAAATACAATATCCAGAAGCAAACTCAATATATGTACAAAGATTGCTTCTTATCCATTACATAGCACTCCAAATCTCAATAATTCCAGATAAAGGCTCTAACATATAAGCCCATATAATTTCCAATTGCCAAATAGAATATATGATAGCTTTGCACTTAACCACAGAATATCCAAAGAATGCCAGAGGGTCCAATATGGAAGGAATTAATGCGAGAATGCTTCCCTTAGTGATTTAATTACGTGCATTGTTCAACTTTATATCAAATGAAGTTCATCGCATTTACTGTAGGATGCCAAATAATAACTAATGTTTTAATAGCTTCATCCTTAGTGAGATTACATGTCGACAAGATTTCTTTATCATCGACAGGGACATTGGCAAGGGCTTCTAGACAATTTGACGTCCGATTTCTGAGATACACATGTGTACTATAAAGCCAGGAAGAAATTTCTGACTGAAACTCCTCAGCTACCTCAACTGGGCTAGTACCAGGCAACATATCAACGTAAAAACAATAATATGCAGTAGGGCGAGATTCTGTGTCTTCGTCAGCAAGTTGGAGTAGAAATGTCGGACCAAGAAATGGGGAGGAACTTGTAACAGTAGTAAGGTGGTTGTCCTTGATCTTTTCATCAAAGGATTTATGCGACGCAATATTCTGAAGACTCCTGTGGTCGGGATATATTAACACAAATTTGTATACGTTACGAATATATAAAAATGTAAGTTATAAAAGTAAGAATTTATTGCAGCCAGATGACCATATAATAAGTTTCAAGGTTACAAAGTAAGCATGAAATATTGTCACACAACATACTGCAGTTTAATCTTTGCCATAGTCAACTATGCTCTTTTACCTGTTCCTACACAGTGTTATGTGGTATTTGTCGCATACCAAATACATATACATTCTTTGTTCGGTTCATGACATTTTAAGTTTTTGAATATTATGTGATGGAAGCTGTGTACGACGAGACTTGTGACTACGTTTCTTAGTTCCTGATTTTCCTGTGTCCATCGTCTATCGGTCATTGCTTCCGTTGTGTAAAATACAGTGGTATATCCTGTTGCTACAGATGCTTCTGCTCAAGTACCTTCTCCATTTACAGGGTAGATTGCAGGTGTAGTTTGAACCGGAGGCCTTCGATATAGAAATGTTCCTCGCTAATTTATAAATTAATATAGTTATGAACCTTAAAACAATAGACAGGAAGTTAGGCTGGATTTCAGGGTCAATCATTTACAAAGAGTTCAAAGCTATCCCTCTTCAGGATTCACAACATCTGTCAAACTCAACTCTTGGCTTGTTTGACATACTAGAATCTTTGAGCACACAATAATGGGGCATATGAAAGCTTGAGTTAAAAGTCACAAGGGGTATATTTTCCATGTGTTCCATTTCACGGTATTCACGCATGAAAATTACACACAGCTCTTTCAAATCTGGAAATCTAGCAAACATATCTTCAATGTGTTCGAGCAATTTAACAGAATTATGCTTAGACTGAGCTACAGGTAACACTTCAGGACGAATAGGAGGTATGGCATTAAACCTGCCAGAATCATCCATTTGATCATTATTCAAGAAAACGTTCTTCAAATGCCCTTTATTCAGGAGTAAGAAATCGACGATGGAGTTATTCAGGCTTCCAAAAGCTTTGCAAATTTTGTGTAAAGAGAATCAATATTTATAAGCCTGGCACACCGAACCTTGGCGTCATTCTTAACACAAAACTCAGAGATAGTGCCTGCAATCCCCAAACAAATTTGGTCATCTAACGAGGTGAGATAACTTTCCTTATGCAAGGTATCAGAAGACAAAATATCGTAGTAGACTTCAGCTCTTAGCAAGATATAAAGAGGAGAACGCTGCTTAAATATACTAACACTTAAGATGATCCCACGAGCAATATACCAACTGGAACAATCAATTTTCTGTGCAGGAAATTGGCTTGTGGTTGTATTCACAACAGTTCAACTTCAATGTATAATCTGACACATTACAGAACGGAACAAGGTTGCATGTGGATCATTCAGGCGATACATCAGTATTGCCTATAAAAATATAGGTAGCCAACAAATCTTAGTACAAATACCAATCTTCGTGAAAAGGCTACACAACACTGAGGATAAATGAGTCCTCCAATCCAAAAAATCTTTAACTAGTACAACCTCTCCTGAACTGTTATTCACTGCTACATGCTTAACTAAATATCTGAGTGGGTGGCACAATTGAAGAACTTCTAACATTTATATCATTATTGGGAATTGTTTGTTGTTTACAAAGCAATAAGGTGTGGTGTCCATTGTACTGTGGGCACTTGTGTCGCTTACACCGTTTAGATACATGAGAAGCAAAAAACATAGATATCGAAGGTTGTTTTCCCTCACAAACTTGCGGCGATAATCAATGTTTGTTTGAAATTTCTACAATCAGAATTGCTATGATTATCAAGTTTTCAGCACTTACAATTAAAGAAAATGCTCTTGTTGGTATTAAGAAATAAAATCTAAAACGAATGATAATGACAAAATGGCCATGAATCAAAGACAATCAGTGGATACAATTCACAATGCCTTATTTTCAGAGATAATGCTTGTTGGCCAAGAGGGTCCAAAATCCATGTCACTGAACCTTGCAATAGTAATAATTACTGGTAAAGCAGAACCATGGCCTTCCTCTCACGCTGGTACTAATCACAGGTAATATAGACACATGGCATGTCAAACATAATGGCACCACTCACTGGTAACACAGACCAGTGGTGTTCCCAACATTTTGTTACTACTCACAAGCAATGCAGACTGATGGTGTTCCTCAGACAGTGGGACGAAATACGGTCACCGACGAGATCAATGATGACGATGATGATCATAATTCTGGTGTAAGGGGCCTACCCACTATTGGTACGAGGTGCAACAAAATGATACAATAATTAAAACTCCATCATGTATTCATTGACAAGAATATAAAGTAAATTATGATGAAAAATTAGCATGAATTCAAAACAATCAATGATCAGATTGACAATGCTTTAATGACTTCTCTATGCAGCGTAGAATTAGAAACACATTAAGATAAAAAATACAACTTAGTTTGGAGTCCCAACGCTCAATGCTGCATCAGCCTGTTTGCATCACGCAGTCGGCGTGCTTTCCTCCTCCACAGAGCGAGTTAGATACATGTTTTTTGGCTCTATAGCCAAGAACATCCCCTCGAGGGATGGTGAGTTCGAATCGATAGTTCAGAAGATAGTTTTAAAGTGGTTTCACATTTTCATACCGAGCTGGTTAACATAACGCCACTGTAGTCTGAAACTACTTCTCCTCAAAGACTTAGTAGTGTATGACCTCTTCCTACTCAGTACATATTTCTGTTACAAAATTGAGTAAATCTCAGATTTATCTCTCGGACCTATTAACAGAAAATCAAACTTACACCTTTATCGAACAGACCTAAATGAATTGCTGTTAAAAATTGATTCTTCATCCATTCAGATTAAAATAAATGTCTTCCTCACCACCTCCATTAAGAAACAAACGCTGAATTTCTGAGTTCACGTAGCAAACTGGTATTGTTATACTTTCACAGACAATCGGTTCATCATGAGATTCAACTACTGAGTAACGATCATGTGCCTGTACACTGACTATTTTGGCGAAATTTGCGTACAGTTATCCGCTTCAAATATAATTATTAGCGTGTTTTGGTGGATCAGCAGAGGTGAAAGAAGGTGCGGGCTGGAATGGGTCTAACTACAAGTCCGAAAGATAAATTTAAAATTTAAATAAAGGTTAAATTTTCAACACACAAAAAAAAGTAACAAATTTTTACATAGAATTTGACAACTTAACGAGTACAAGTCAAATCAGGTACAAGACCAGGAAAGCCGAGATTTAGATAGATTTTAACAATCTGAGCCACAAGCCCTAATTTTTTTCAATTCCTGAGCTCTCAGCTCATGACCAACATATTACCATAGGGCAGAAAACTCCTCATAACATGGAGCACTTGCTCCCGCCTAGTAATATCACGCCTCCCAGAAGCACTTTTCAAACCCAAGAAAGAGCTGGGCCGCTCTCAATTTTTCAAGCTTATTACAGGCATTACCTACACTTCAGAATTCACTGCCATCAAGGCACAACTTACAAACATAAACAGGGGTATCTCGTACCCAATCTACTGGGCCTTCGTGGAACAAGAACAAATTAAATGGCCACAAAATACCGAGATTAATGGAGGCGTGAACTTGCACTCCTACATGAAGCTTGTTAAAACCTAAGTGGCGCTACGCCGATCAGCAGGGGCTATTCCCATGCTATGGAGGTGACACGTATACAGAATAAATTTAACACATTAAGAAGGAATATAGGAACGGTTACAAAAACGTAGTCACCTCATATTCAAGATGAAGGGGAGCTCGAGAGGGTAAGGCACTCTCTATCCCCGATTTACAGTTAAAGTTATATGAAAATTTTACAAAGACCGGAAAGATTTTACATGTTTCAATGGATTGTTTACATATTAAAGGTTTCGGACCTGTCCCGAGGGTTAAACTGCTGAGCTAGCAAGAAATAAAGATGTTAAACGGCCATTACCTTGTTGAAGAACTGCTGCCTAAGGAAATAGGCGCTTCCCGTCCCCTGCTACATATCCACACGCTGAGCTAGATGTTGTTCGAGTGGCCAAGAGCCATGCCCTCGTGGAAGCTTCAAGACCTTTCATGAATAATTAAGACACACCCACTAAACTGTATTGGGTAGCTAAACGTTACACATCAACATCGAAGAAGAAAGACACCATTGGTCAAAAATTAATTAAAGAAATTCGGGATTGGCTGAGTTCAAAACTGGCGGAAAGAAAGATTAATATTGCCAACAAAAAAACTGAAAGAACAAAATTTAGTAAAGACAAACTTTCCAATACTAAATTTCTTCAAAAATTTCCTTCCCTTCGCACCAGGGTGCATGACCATAGTCTTTTTAGTCCAGACATCTGTCAGAGAAGGTCCACACTTGTTGATCAATCAAAAAACACAAACAAATCGAAATACACACAGTGGAATCTTCTGAGGAAGTGTTGAATTAATTCAGTTGTTAAAGTTCAGAGTTTCTCCGGTAGAGAAGTACTTTAAGGCGAAAAATTCAAATGTGCGGCGTTGAGGTGTACCAGCCGGTACAGACCTCCCCCCTCCCCCCCTCTCCAAATGTCCTTCCCTGAGGTGACACAGAAGAAGTTCGTTAACAAGGTTATATTCAAAAAAATCCATTTTTAGTGGTTGCTAATTTGAAGTTAGTTGG
Organism: Anabrus simplex; assembly: GCF_040414725.1. NCBI lineage: Eukaryota > Metazoa > Arthropoda > Insecta > Orthoptera > Tettigoniidae > Anabrus > Anabrus simplex. The sequence goes on along the minus strand of NC_090274.1, from coordinate 96,703,780 downwards.
ATTCCAGCTTCCTTGCAAACAGATGTGTGGGAGAATATTAAAGAAACGTTAATAGATGAAAAAGTCTTTTACGTTGAATAGAAGAAGGATTTAGAAGAAAGAAAAGAAATTTCAAACTCATTTTGTTGATAACTTGTTAGATTCCAGACTTAGAATGACTTGTTTGCCGTAGAATACGAGGTACATGTTGCTACTTTTAACGGCAAGATCAACCGCCGCTGCCAATGTTCAGTCGAGGTCGCCCGGACCCCTCAAGTACCCTGAGATACCTCTATCCCGCACTATGAGAGGGGTAGTCGTGGTGAAGCCCGCCGCAAATGCGAAGTTTGTTTACAGTCCAGAGATAAGCTGGCGGATGGTGCACCGCACATCAGCCTGTCCCGGGAGATAGACTCCGGCGCGCCGTACCCAGGAAGACATCACGGGAGTGGGGTGCCCTTACCCTTCCACAGTGGGGGTAAGGCGCCGAACGGCTGCGGGGCGCTGAAACAGTAAAATCTTGGCGGCAGAACTGTTGTAGGAACTAATGCTTTAGGGTAGTATCTTGGTGGTGAGGCAGATGGGTCAGCGGCGTGGAGACTTTTTTTTAAATGTCACTGGAATGGTTTAGCAGGAGAGGGGAGCTTGGTAATGGCCGTACAGGAAAGGACAGCAGAATAACCGTCGGATCAGATTTTACATACATATACAAAGGTAGATGAAAACACCAAGTGCAGAAGGCCTAAGATTTAGCACAAAATATAACCTTCCGAGTTCCAGCAAAATGTTAATGACAAAATTAACAAGGATTTTACACAGGCTTAATTTGTGAAATATGGACCCTAAAGATCCTCTCGTTGGCTGGATTGCCCACTAATAATGTTACTGGAGTTAGGAAATCCATAACCTTGCACGGCCCGTGAAATCTGGGGGCAAGCTTGCCCGCGGAAACAAAGTTCTTGACCATAACTTGGTCTCCTATTTTTAAATTGGTGGGCCTCCGTCCACGATCATATCTTTCCCTAACCTTTTCATGAGAATTTTTAAGGTTGGCCTTAGCCTTCTTCCAAATATCTCTAATATTATCTGGATCTATTGTCTCAAAGGTTGGAGATCGGCGTGTTGGGTACAAACTTAAATATCAATGAAGCTGGAGTAAATTTATGAGATTCATGAACCGCCGAATTCAAAGCGAAAGCTAACCAATGCAAGGACGTGTCCCACCTCGAATGATCATCATGATGATAGACAATTAGAGCCGACCTCAGATTACGATTGACCCGTTCGGCTAGAGATGTCTGAGGATAATATGCAGAGGTAGTCACATGAGAGATGGGCAGATCAAAACAGAATTAACGGAAGAGATTGGAGGTGAAAGCTTTAGCATTGTCGGAAACAATATATTGACACGGACCAAAAGAAGCGAAGATGGAATTTAAACACGAAATGGTGGACTGAGCGGTAGCCAGCTTAGTCGGGAATAACCAGGCAAATCTTGTAAAACCATCTACACACACAATGATAAATTTATTGGCATTCCCCTTTGATTGGGGGAAGGGTCCTACGTAGTCGATGTAAAGACATTCCATGGGGCGCGATGCTTGATGGGAGGACAGAAGACCTAGCTTGGTGCACATGGTAGGTTTACTTAGCCAACAAGCTTTACAAGCTTTTACCAATTCACGAATTTCTCCGTCCACACCCTTCCAAATGAACATCACTCGGATCTTTTCTCGAGTTTTAAAGATGCCTAAATGCCCCCCTAATGGGGTCTCATGGTAGTACTTGAAGATCATAGGTACAAGAACTGCTGGAACCACAACTTTCATCTTTTGATTATGCCTCGACGGGCAACATAAAACACCATTCCTCAATACATAAGTAACGACATGTTCCCCAGAAGAAAGGGTTTCCATAATAGGAGCCAGCACTGGATCCTCACGTTCATATTTTTCAAGATCCCTAAACAACATGGGAACATCCGTTAGTATGGCATTTACACCCGGGGGTATAGACTCGGGAAGTGAAGAACTATCTTCCTGTTCAGAGGTCTCTACGTCATTGGCAAACATCCGGTTTAGTCCATCTGCCACAACATTTTCAGTTCCTCTTATATGCCTAACATCAAACTGGAAGGCAGAAATCCTGATGGCCCAGCGGCCTACCTAAGACCCAACTTAAGGCTTGGTTATCTGTCTCCAAGACGAATTTCACATGTTCCAGATAGAGGCGGAACTTTTCTAGAGCAAATAAGACCGCCAAACCTTCAAGTTCATAAAGTGAATACTTGGCTTCTTGAGCCGATAAAGTTCTAGACGCATAGTCAATGGTTCGCCTCCCTAGTTCAGTCTCTTGAAGAAGGACTGCAGCCACCGCCGCCGACGACGCGTCGGTTTGGACGATACATTTCTTCGAGAAATCAGGCATAGCAAGAACGGGGGCATTACACAGAGCTAATTTGAGATCTTCTAAAGCGGCTTGTTGAGAAGGTCCCCACTCCAATCTGACGCCTTTCCTACGAAGTAAGTTCAAGGGCGCCGCTCTATTAGCGAAGTTAGGAATAAATTTCCTGAAGAAATTCACCATGCCAATGAATCTGGCAATACCCTTCTTGTCCTTAGGAGGTTTAAAATCACGGATGTCCTGTGTTCTAGAATGATCTACAGTGACAACTTCGGGCGACACAATATGCCCTAGAAATGACATGGAAGGTTTAGCGAAAGCAACTTTGGACAGCGTAACTGTTAACCCTGCCTGACGAAAGCGATTAAGGACCTCTTTCAGATGATCAAGATGTTCTTCAAAGGTCTCAGAAAATACGACGACATCATCAAGATAATGGTATAGATACTCAAATTTGATGTCGGAGAAGACCCTGTCTAGCAGTCTCGTAAGCACGGCTGCTCCTGTGGGGAGCCCGAAAGGCACGCGGTTGTATTCATATAAGTTCCAATCCGTGGCAAACGCTGTAAGATGTTTAGATTCTTCAGCTAGAGGGATCTGATTATACACCTGGTTGGGGTCTAAGATGGTGAAGAACTTAGCTTTTCGAAACCATGAAAAACAAGAGTGAAGGTCGGGAAGGGGCACAGACTGTAACACCACCTTCCGATTGAGAGCCCTATAATCAATCACAGGCCTTAAGCCACCTTGGGGTTTCGGAACAAGGAAAATAGGCGATGAATACGCCGACTTAGAGGGCCGAATTCTACCATCTTTCAATATCTGATCTATGATTTCTTTCAGAGCCTTCATTTTAGGTGGAGATAGCCTATAAGGTGGATATCGAACAGGGATCGAATCCGTAACTTCAATCTTGTAAATTAAATAATTGTAAAGGAGGTTCAACCTATTCAATTATTTAATTTTTAACATCAATAATTTCAATACGGACCAATGAAATTTTTATCTTTAAATTCAATCTTGTACTCAATAAAGTCAGTAACACCAAGAGTATCGGAGAAAACTTCTGGAAACGACTGACACAACTTACGAATACTATCAGCCTGCTCCTGAGGAAGATGTCTAAGATCTAACAACATCTCATCCTGGGTAAGCGAAACAGATGAACATGATACAGAATTGCATTTCAATAAAGGGATTTTACAATTAAAAGCAAATTTGAAGGTGCACGACTTTCTCTGAATGTCGAGCACAAGGCCGGTGTGAGACATGAAATCCGCTCCTAATGTAATGGGGCCAGACAAGTGCTTAGCCACAAACAATTTAAATTTCCAAGTAAATTTGGCAATTCTAATTTTGGCATACAGAAAACCTAACATTTCTACAGGAGAAGTGTTAGCCGAAATGCATTGAACCGAAGACGAACAAACATCAGAAAATTAACAAACAGATTTTAATTTAGAATACCATTCAGCCGAAATAATGGAACACACACTCCCAGAATCTAATAGAGCGGTGACAGGTTCATTATTTAGTTCAATTTTGAGAAATGGTACTGGTGCGGGGGAATCCGCCGCAATCCTAAGACATTGTTTAGGGCATTCAAATGCGGGGTTGGACGACTTCCTACCATGTTCTGATCCTGAGATTTCGGCTGGTTTACTTGGGGCTGAGCCTCGGAAACATGAGTTAGCCGACTCAGCCGAAGCCATTAGTCACTTTTGATTATTGGTGGAAGTTGCACCTGAAGTTGAGCAGGAGGGAGTGCTATTAGAATTCGGGCAATTCTTGGCTATATGGGAAAAAGCGCCGCATTTAAAACAGCCCCGAGATGACCCTGCTCCATTCTTTGCCCCGTTGGATTTGATAAAAGGGCACTTATTGCGGAGATGGTCTGCAGACCCACAAGCATAACATTTGCGGGTTACGATGGTTCGGCGAGGTGGAGGCCGAAGATTACTTAAAGAAGGAGGGGGCTCCCTCGCCACGCGTAGTGTGTCAGCATATCTAACTCCCTCGGCTGAGAGAGCCATAGCTTCTAAATCGGCAAAGGATTGCGGACGCGACGCAAAACACAAGTATGACCTGTAAGATAGTGAAATTCTTTCCACAATGGCCTGTACAATTTGATCTTCAGGGAAATGTAAAGCAAATACCCTAGTGTAAAATGTAATGTCTTGGATGAAGTCGGCAAGATTTTCATCCAGTCGCTGTACTCGGTAATAGTACTTCTGAATTAGAGAGGACATTGCCCTAGCCGGAATGAAGTTTGCTAATAGGTGGGCGTGGAAGTCTTCTATAGAGGATTGATCAGCAATGCCTCGTACTATTCTGTCTGAGAGAACACCAATGGAATAGCGATAAATAATCTGTAGAATTTGACACGGGGAAAGCGAAAATACAAGAGCATGATCTTGAAACTGAACTAAAAATCTGAAAAATGCAATGACCTCATTAGTAGAGTTAACGGAAAATTTAGAAATACCCCTGAGCAACATTGCTAATGGATGAGGCAAACTACTTAACCCGGGTAACATAGTAGGTAAAGGCCTGAGGGGCGGAAAAGCTGTTTCAGAAACTGCATTATTCAACACAAAGGGTGGAATGGATGTGCGACGACCGGACTCAGTTTCTAATGGGGCAGATGTTTGTTGGACTCCTATAGATTTCCTACTTTCTTCCCCGTGGGAGAATGCTCCTCGCTAACTACGTTTACCAGAGTGGGTTGGACGGTTTTGCGGGGTACTGCCCCAGTTAACAATAGGCTAACCTTACTGGACAATTTAGAAAGGTTTTAGAGAACAGCATTAGCCTCCTTCCCTTGAATGTCATTTAACTTCAGAGACAATAGATCAGTAACCCTCTTGTAAAAATGGAACAATCTTGCTTGTACACGTTTAAGTTGATTAGGTGATGGATCACCCACTTCAAAAAACTAACTATAGATGCTAGCTCAGTAGCATTATCAGTGATCGTGGAGAGAGCGTCATCAATATCCTTCTCCCCCAAGATGGGGATACTAATCGGCAAGTCAAGAGAATCTTTAAGCTTGGTGGTATCGGCCGCAACCGTGCCTCCAGATGGAACATTTCTAATAGTTAATTCGTAAATCAATTCCTTCTTTCGCAAATAGCCGTGATGAAGGACATCGCGAGGGCCGGACATGATGACAGACAATTTACAAATTTAGAAAAGTCGAATAATTCCAGCGACTGAGAAAATGTTAGAGTTCCAAACAAAAGCAATATTTAGCCGTCAAAAGGAGCTACAATGAGACCCATTCAACCACGCTCTGCTACCACTTGTTAACGCGTTTTGGTGGATCAGCAGAGGTGAAAGAAGGTGCGGGCTGGAATGGGTCTAACTAGAAGTCCAAAGGATAAATTTAAAATTTAAATAAAGGTTATATTTTCAAGACAACAAAATTTAACAAATTTTTACATAGAATTTGACAACTTAACGAGTACAACAAGTCAAATCGGGTACAAGACCAAGAAAGCCGAGATTTAGATAGATATTAACAATCTGGGCCACATTCCCTAGTTTTTTTTAATTCCTGAGCTCCCAGCTCATAACCAACATATTACCAAAGGGCAGAAAACCCCTCATAACAAGGAGCACTTGCTCCCGCCTAGTAATATCACGCCTCCCAGAGGCACTTTTCAAACCCAAGAAAGAGCTGGGCCGCTCTCAATTTTTCAAGCCAATTAAAGGCATTGCCTAGACTTCAGAATTCACTGCCATCAAGGCACAACTTACAAATATAAACAGGGGTATATCGTACCCAATCTACTGGGCCTTCGTGGAAAAAGAACAAATTAATTAAATGACCCCAAAATACCAAGAAGAATGGAGGCGTGAACTTGCACTCCTACATGAAGCTTGTTAAAACCTAAGTGGTGCTAGGCCGATCAACAGGGGCTATTCCCATACTATGGAAGTGACACGTTTACAGAATAAATTTAACATATTAAGAAGGAATATCAGAACGGTTACAAAAACGTAGTCACCTCATATTCAAGATGAAGGGGAGCTCGAGAGGGTAAGGCACTCTCTATCCCCGATTTACTGTTAAAGTTATATGAAAATTTTACAAAGAACGGAAATATTTTACATGTTTCAATGGATTGTTTACACATTAAAGGTTTCGGACCTGTCCCGAGGGTTAAACTGCTGAGCTAGCAAGAAAGAAAGATGTTAAACGGCTATTACCTTGTTGAAGAACGGCTGCCTAAAGAAAGAGGCGCTTCCCGCCCCCTGCTACATATCCACACGCTGAGCTAGATGTTGTTCGAGTGACCAAGAGCCGTGAAAATCAGCAGTTTTTAAACCCTCGTGGAAGCTTCGAGACCTTTCGTGAATAATTAAGACACACCCACCCAACTGTATTGGGTAGCTAAAAGTTACACATCAACATCGAAGAAGAAAGACACCATTCGTCCAAAATTAATTAAAGAAATTCGGGATTGGCCGAGTTCAAAACTGGCGGAAAGAAAGATTAATATTGCCAACCCAAAAACTGAAAGAACAAAATTTAGTAAAGACAAACTTTTGAATACAATTTTTTCAAAAAGTTCCTTCCGTTCGCACCAGGGTGCATGATCATAGTTTTTTTAGTAGATACATCTGTCAGAGAAGGTCCACACTTCTTGATCAACCAAAAAAACAAAAACAAATCGCAATGCACACAGTGGCATCTTCTGAGGAACTCTTGAATTAATTCAGTTGATAAAGTTCAAAGTTTCTCCGGTAGGGAAGTACTTTAACGCGGAAAATTCAAATGTGCGGCGTAGAGGTGTACCAGCCGGTACAATAATAATGACCATCTGCATAATTTTTAACTTTGGTGTCTGTCAGTTTTTCTCTTTGTCTGCTCTTCTATAACTTGAAAACTACTGGATATATTTCCACCAAACTTCATATTTGGAATCCACCTGTCCTTGGGTAGGGTTTAGCGCAAATATTGTTTCTAAATCCCTGAAATGATTGTGGGTTTTTACGAAACCAAAACTGTGATTTTGCACTCCCTCAGAATGTACACAACCAAACTTAATGGAAATCTGCCTGTCTTAATGAAAATTAATTTCTAAACCTTCATTTTCAAGCGGATCATTTCGATAACAGGATTAATAAGGGAGATATCATTAACGGACCGTTTCTCGGTACAACTCCCACCGGACTTAACGCAAGAGCGGGTGCGTGTAAAGCGTATTTCTTACAGCTTGAAAACTACTGAAGATATTCGACCTAACTTTATATTTAGCATCCACCTCTCCAAGGGTAGGTTTTAAAGTCAATGCCATTTCAAATTCCCGGAAATGACTGGGGTTTTATAGGGAAACGAAATGGTGAGTTTACTGTCCCACAATATATAACGTACAAGACCATCCTGACTGGAAATAGACCAAACTTGATGGAAATCAATTCTAAACATTTTATGTATATTTTTCGACAGGAGGATTAATAAGGAAGTTATCATGAAAGGTAGGTTTCTCAAGTTAAGTCCAGCGGACATGGCCCTAAAGGTGTTATATATGGAGCAGATTCCTTCCTTATGCTTCTGCATTGACTATCTTGGCGAAATTTTGGTACAGATATCCGTTTAAGGGGTCATAATGACCATCTGCATACTTTTAGCTATAGATTCCTGAAAGTCCTATAATTTTTACCCCCCTCGCCCAAAATCAAGATTGCCTCACAATCTGCCACACGAGTTGGAAAATTGAAATTAAGCAAAATTATACGTTTTAGCCGGTAACCTACAGAAAACTTTCAAGATCTTATAATTTTTCACATTTTATGCCAAAGAATATCGAAATATGGAGGCATTTTATTGGGGGTGCAGACCTTCGTTTCGAGGTATTTCACAGCTAAACGGTAAGTTCTATCACAAAACGGATGACATGATCTCCGTTCAATTTGGAGTGATCTACAACTTTGGTCCAGTGACATTTTGTCGTCTCCCTCTCCGTTATAGGGTAGATTTGGCTGTATATTTTGATTGTTCGCAAATGTTGTGCTTTTTACACGTATGCTACATAGATTGACACACTTATAGGAAAGCAAGAGTCATAAAATTTTAGCACGCACATTGACACAACCAATGGCTATATGCGAACCAAATTTCATGATTCTAGCTTCCACATAACTACGTGAAAAATAAGGTAAAATGATAAAAAAGTACATAAATTTCAACCCATTCAAGTACCGCAACTCAATGGAACACATCAATATGGGAGAGAAAAGAAATGTTTTAAGACCAGACATGTAGATCGATAAAAGGGACGTCTGGGGGAGCAAACCGTTTCTTGGTATTGTGCCGTTTAGGAGCAGTAAATCTCGAAATGAAGAATTGCACTTATGACCGTGCTCATACTTATCTGCCCTCTATCTAAATAACATCGTAACGACCATCTGGCTGTACAATGACTATTTTGGCGGAATTTCCGTACAGTTGTCTGTTTCAGGTGTAATAATGACCATCTGCATATTTCTTAACTTTGGTGGCTGTTTGTTTATCTGTTTGATTGTGTGAGTTCTTGTAACTTACCACTGAATATATTTCTACCAAACTTGATATTTAGAAGCCACCTGTCCTTGAGTAGGTTTTAGGGCCAATATTATTGCCGAATACCTAAACTTACAGGGAGTTTATCTGAAACCGAAACCATGATTTTGCACTGCCTCAAAATATGTACATCCGATATAATGGAAATCTACAATCCTTAATGGAAATCCATTTCGAAAACATTTTTTCTCATGTGAATTTTTCTACAGGAGATATCAGATATCATGAACGTTCAGTTTTGCAGGCTAAGTCCAGCGGACGTAGCCCAAAAGGTATTGTACGTGGAGCAGATTCCTTATCTATCTGTATAAATAAAATAGCAACGACTGTATGTGTCTTTTTGGTGAAGTTTTCATACAGCTACACATTTGAGGGGTAATAATGAGCATCTGCATATTTTTGGTGCACTTCCCTGAAAGTCCTAATTTTTACTCCCCTCACCCAAAATTCAGATCGCGGCATAATCTGCCAGACGAGCAAGAAAATTGAAATTTGGCAAAATTATACGTTTTAGGCTGTAACGGACAGAAAACTTCCAAGATCGTTAAATTGTTCACTTTTTATCACCGAAGAACATCAAAATATTGAGTCAATTTTAATGATGGTGCAGACCTTCATTTCGAGGTATTTCGTAGGATAAAAGGGAAGCCCTTTCTCATAACGGATGGCAAAATCTCCGTTCAATTTGTAGTGATCTTCAACCTTGGTCTTATGACTTTTCGTCGTATCTGTATCCCTTATACGTTAGCAACGTCTAAATTTCTTGATTTTAAGAAAATTTGGACTTTTTACATTCCTAATTCATTTCTTCAATCACTTACAGGAAAGATACAATCATCAAACTCTACATGAACATTGGGCCACCCAATACCCATATGTGAGCCAAATGCTATGTCACATAATTATCCGAAAAGTAATGCAATGTAAGATAATCTTACACAAATTTCAACGTATTCAACGTCTCTAACTCAATCTGACCCATGAATAGATTAGATGCGAGAAAATATCATAGGATCAGCCATTTAGGCCACTAAATACTGCGTCATATGGTACAATCCTTTGTCGATATGGCGTACCGTTTAGCATCATGCATATACTTTCGTATGTCGATTTATTTATATTCATTGATGTCGATTTGTAGCGATCGAGAAAGGATGTGTCTGCTATTGTAATCAGGACTCCCCACAACGAATTTGACTGGCGGTAGGAATGGTGTCCTCCTCCAACTCCTGTGTAACTGGCATTACTAAGGGGGCCTACCACTGTAATGAGTAATTCACTTCTCGATTTGACTTGCAGAAGGCAAGTGAGAGTGCAATTTTCTATAAAACTCCCCCACCCGAATGCGATTGGCTGTAGCGAAGGGTGCCCGCCATTATAAACACGTGTATCCATCTAAAATGTGACTAGCATTAGGCATAGTGGCCTGCTATTTTAATGGAAACTCACCAACATAGTGTGACTGCAGTAAGCTGGCTGGCAGAAGAAAAAAGGCCTGTCATTATAATGATAACTAAACAACTCAATTTGACTGGTAGTAGGTAAGTTGCCTGCTATTATAATAAAAACTCCTCAAGTGGAATCTGTCTGGAAGTAGGAAAGGGGGCCTGCCGTTTTAACGACAACTCCCCAAATCGATTGTGACCGCGCAGTAGGCAATGGGGCCTGCAGTTATAATGTAAACTTCCCAACTCGATTGTGAATGGCAATAGGCAAGTGAGCCTGCTTTTATCATCACATCTCCGCAACCCACACTTTACATGGGAAACGACGTGTGGGGACCTCCCCAAGCTATTTCTCGGATAAATCAAAGGGACATGCAATATTAAAACAATCTTATTTACTGCACGCACAGGATTTACTTCGATATCCGTATACAATGTAGAATACCGTAGCGAAGCACGGGTACATATGCTAGTAGACAATACAGTACTGGAAAGGTGAGTAGTATGGCAAAGCAACTATGAGCTGCAACATAACAATTTCAACAGAATCAAGCAGGGAACACCATCGGTAAGAAATATACGACTGCGGGAAAATCTTCTTCCATGGTGTCTGGAAATACCCCACCATTATCACAACCGTGAGAACAACAAATTGCGATGGAGAAGAATGCAGGGAAGGAGGCTAGGAGCAACCGACGCGAAATCGGGAAGTTGTGGGTTCGGATCCCACCGGTTCTGTACATAACATCTCTTCAACACGTACTAAGCCACACCCACCCTACCTAAAGAACACACACAGTGAATCACGACCATCGTAGGGAAACAAATTAGCCGTGGATCCCCGATCAGGAAGGGCGAAAGACACAGCCCTGAGCTGAAAACGTTATTCTGCTCAAACAATTCAAGCTAGCAACTAACACTACTTCGAGTAAAAATCCGTATAAATGATAGATGAGAATTTATTGTAATGCAACGTAAATCAAAGGGATTAATTTAATGAAATAATCAGTAACAATAACAGGGCAATACATACATACTCGGCGTCAGCCCAAAAGACAATCGTACCAAGGTTTCGTGACCTCATGCATAGGGCACAGTTACTCTTGAGATGTTAGCATTTATTCAACCACTGACCTCGCTACTCAAAACTGCGAGCTGAATATCATTTACTCAATCTTTATTCGATCTTTCCTTCGGCGAGGAATAGAAACTCAATTTCAAGCGTTTGAGTCATTTATCTATATCAAACTCCTTTTTTCTCTTTCATTTATTTAACAATACCTCTCTCATATCGATTCCCACACACCAAGGAGCAGATTAAATAATAAAGTGATTAAATCAGAGAACAGCCAGACAAAGGAAATTATCCAAGAGAGGCAAAGACATTGCTTCATGGAGCAATGAACGGAAAACAAAACAATAAGAGTAACATGGACCAGCCCATGGCTATGAAAGAAATAAACCTATACGGCGAGCTCCAGGTCGTAAACGACTAGGATGCCACCAAAAAAATAAAGACTTCGCACCCAAGACGAAAAGAAGCGCGATAGGGAACGAATAGGCATTAATTCAACAGACCGATACGTCATCTTGGCACTCAGCTCATTCATGTACACATTCATTCAATCACGCGATCCTTTTGCCCCCAAAGGCAAATAATTCCGGCAGACTGGTGTGAGTAAATAAAATCAAGGCAACTCGTAGAGTGCAATTCAGGTCTCACGTCAATAGTAGATATATAGCTCACCTAGGGCAAATGCCAGTAGGACGTTTGTGACCCCACGGTCACGCGTAGATCATCACCTACATACTGCGTACTGCTAGAATAGACCTTCCGGTCGACACACAGACCATACCTGCAAATAATGGCAAAATGTCTCATTGAGAAACTCATTTAAAATAAACAGAGACCAGATTTTGACGCACCACAATCACCTTCTCAACTCACACACATGCCATTCTCGCCCCGAGTACCAAGATGGGCATCGGTCGGCCATAATAAAAAAGAAAAAGAAAACCGATAATATACAAAGGAATCAAATTCAAAATGTTACATTATCATTCATCGAAGCACGCAAATGATGCAGTTTTAAACTTATAAAACATCCATATGAGAAGTAAAAACGCCGCTCCTGTGTGTGTGTGTGACCCATCTCTTCATTCACCGGCATAAAGAGCACAACATTTAATTCACGGAGAAGATATTGAAAAGGTCTCGCCGAGAAAAGATCCTTCTTGCTCGCTGCCCTCTGTCGACAGAAGGTCGAAATCCATTTTCTATTGGAACAGTCAGATACCTACTCTTGGAGACATCGGTAAAATCACATTAGAAACCATGCTAAATTAGCATGCTTCAGTACTAAATGTATGTAACACGACCTAATAGGTAGAAAGTCGGTTTCGATTAAAATGCGGTCGTGAAAATTCAATATTCATTGACTTGGCCCTCAACGGGCGATTTATCGCACTCTACTGCACCCATCATTTGAGCCTGATTGGGGAATTTTATTTGATATTGGATGGAAGTATTCATATATGCTATTAAAATTACAAAATTATGGAATACTCAGGAGGCCACAGTATATGAACAAAGAATCAGCAGAAGCCCACGCTTGCTTTCTTTTCTGGAAGAAAACGCTATCTCCGTAACGTAAACAACCAACACCCGGTTTTTGCGTCAGAACACGAACGACGCAGTAGAAGCGGAAAATTCCACTGCAAGAGTGAGAGAGAAAACTACGAATCTTACTACCAGAATCCCCTTGATTTGGAATGGATTCGTCCATACAAGTGATAGCGAATATATGTGGTCCAATCAGGTTGCACCATTCAAATAATTTTAAAATCAGCGGGACGGAACACTTAATTAATCTGCAATCAAGGCGAATAATTAAAATGGATTTTACGACAGCAAGATAGTAGTACTGACCAAGTAGTTTTTGGACCAAGCTAATGTATTAATGGTAATGGAAAATAATAACTGCGCACTGAACTTTCGGGTAGCAACACAGGTGTGCAGTCACCGCCACCATGAAGTTTGTTCGACAGTGCGTAAGAAGAAGTGATCCAACTAACGCTATCAGTATTATACAAAAAGTTCCGAACAATTTTGAGATCTCACTGTACCAGTATATTGACATGCATTTTATGGAATTAGGTAAGTAATGCATTTCATCTATTAAGCATTTTATTGGGAAACGCCCTCCAACGGGGATTTTTGTGTGTCAAAAAGTGTGTATCCTTCCGCCGAGTAGTAACTCTACCTCCACACAGCCCCGATTCACAACATTCAGTCATCTTCAGAAGGGTCCTGATGATTAGACATGTGTCGAGCAGCGCTCTGTATTTGTGAATACCCACAAAAAACAAGGTGCATTTGTCTATGTATTCGTACGAAGCTATGTTTTAGATACACCAAGTGCCTATGAAAGTGATTTTTAAGAATACCAGGGAACTTAGTAATGATAAACATTACTTATGAGTCAATTTTACATATTACTGACAGGAGATTTCGAGTTACGTAATAAACTGTAACACAGTTGTAATACGAGTTTATTATGCTCACTAGTGCCGGGAATCAGACCTTCTAACATGCAAGGAGATCACTCCAGTCTTGGGAACACTTTCCTTGTTCTGCTGTACTAAACCAGGTGGCGGGCAGCTATTTGTGGAAATCTACACATTCGCCAACCAGCTCTCTTTCAAGGCTGAACGCGACCCTCACATTTAACTGTTCTTTTGTCAAGATCGAGGGGAAGGCTGACAACACGAAGTATTTGACTGTGTGAATGTAACAAAAGAGATGTCCAAGACGACAAATGGTATTAACAATCTTTCGCGGTTGTGCATGAGATAGGATGTGTACATATCGTGTGAAAGTGTATCTGTAGCTGTTAAGCAATATGCATACGTCAAGAAAAATGAAGAAACTAAATTGTTGTAGAATGGATTACTAACTTCCTATGGCCACTACCTCTGACGGGTGTCGATTGGTTGCTGAATGTGAGTATAAAGGTGCGCAAGTCGTAGATGTAGACGTGAAGACACAGTCAAATTAATTAGGGTATTCTTTGTCGTATTTATGCTCTTAGATAATCAAAATGTTGCTATTTCAGGTTATTTGTAACGATTTTTGCGAGTGTATGAAGCACAATTTCAGCTTAGTGCGGTGTCGTAAGTATGTCTATTCTGAGATATTTAAAGGATCGTCGTGGGAGAAATTGTATTATTATTATTATTTGCAACCTTACCAATTAGTAAACAAAACATCCAATTGAAAAATACCAACATTAAGAAGAAAACAAGCACAATACTTACCGAAAGGCAGTAGCATAAAATATGAAGCGTGGAAGGCAAAGCGAGAATTAAAAAGGCCAGGATCTTACATAACTTCGACAGGTTGCCAGGTAAATATTGCTAGCTACTAAATGAGACACCAGATAAATTTGAAATGAAGAAAATTTACTAAGCAAATGTAATTTGAAAATGGTATAAAATAAGAACAATAATAAAAAAAATATATAATTCTTTTTCTAAAATTTAAAAATGCAATCAAACTAGATGAGGAAAACAGTATTTTAAAATAAAGTTGAAATTAAGGAGAAATGAAGCTCACATTAACATAGGCTTCCGCCGAAATTAAGGTTTGAAAATTCATTAATAACTCATTACCTTACATACAGAAAATAATATTATTTAAAAATTGGTTGCAACCGATATGCGGGCCCGCGATATAAAATCACTTTAAAACTGAAATTTGCTACACTACTAAAATACTAAGTTACAAGACGCACACAAGGACACACGAAAAAGAAGAAAATTTAGTGGCTCCAACCGCGAATAAACATTACACAAAAGAAACGAGCTAGATGAAAACACAATAAAATAATAGTGCACAGCAATCCCAACAAAATGAAGTATATTAAAGGAAATTTACAATTAACGGTGCACTCATAAAAATAATAAAGAACACTGAAGCACCCAACAAGAGCTACCCGTTACCGACGCGAAGCCAAGATCCCATAATAATCATCAAAGCCACCCAAAATATTAACGTATCATCAGATTAGATAAGAAGGGGTGACATGACGTAATAAAGACAAAAGCAAGGAACCCAAACAATGGGAGAAAAGATAATAAGACAACGAAAGAAAACTCTCATTATTAAACATAATTTCGACCAGCAAATTTCAATTTTAAGATTGTAAGTTATTAAAATAATAATATTAATAATAATAATTATTATTTATCCAAGAGGTGATAGAACCAGTTTACATTAGCCTTACTTAATCAATTCACCAGCGATTTACATACTTTAGAACAGAGGGGGCCGTGGAATGCGCTACGATGCGAATATGAGGCGTCATTAATTAAGGCCCGTAACAACGCGATAATCATTACGTACAGATAACCAGCCACGAAGGCAATAGGACAAAATCAGACAGCAATTACAACCAACCAGAAAAAAACTAAGGGAGAAAACACGCACCGAAATGAATTACAAAAAAAATAAAAGTAATAATAATAATAATAATAATAATAATCGTCATCAAAATGAACATCAAGAAACACAGTTGGCAATAATGGACCCCGACAAAAACGTAAGACAAAATCACTTACACAAAATATCACCTCATAGATGCATAACTAGCGATCCCGAGCTCCCTACATTACATTAAATTTTCTTTTTCCACCCGGTTCGGTTCAAACAGATATCAAATTTTGCTTACAAGGTTGCACTATACCAAAATTGTCGTTTATAATGTTGCTCATGTCCGCGATGAAATTACTCACACTGGTGCCTGAACGAATGGGATCCCTTCAATAAATTATAATTTTCAGTACTTACTTGGAGTAACGATATCCAAACTTACAAGACACTTGAAACTTTTAATACCGACAACAGTTAACACACTGCACCAAGTTTACATGTTACATTAAGAAAATATTAAGGTTGGAGCACACTGGATACTTTCAAAAAAAAAAAAACACAGGGCCTAGCCCTCACATTACTCTTTAACCGCCGGAGTCAAGCTCCATTATAATAGCTTTCCCTTTTCGCCAAGCCGTCTGCTTGGGAGCTTCATACAACACAGCCATCTTGGAGAGTAGCGGCAAGGAGACTACTGCAGACTACTGAGCTCACACCGAGCTAGGCGATTAGGCAGTCCCATAATTCAATGCGTGCACCGCGAAAATGCGCAGAAGTTACAAATGATAATTCGGCGCATTACAGAGTCCAGTCAAATGCCTGACAATAATGGATAGATAACTTGAATTAAATTGGTCTGGTAACTTCCACAGTTAGGAAACAGTTCCAACAATGGCCGATAATACAGATAACGGCAGGATACACATGTCGACATGACAGATGAATAAATAAATACACTTAGATGCTTTGATGTAATAATTCAGTTATGTCCAGTAAATATTAGTTCCCATTTTCACATTACATTATTAATTAATTAGTAATAACATTTTAGTGTGTGGACCAGTATATCGAGTTATGATCGTGGTAACGTAACTAAATGCTATAATCGGAATTAATGAGAATCACTATCATAATATCAGTAAAGATGATAGTGATCGTTACTTTTTCTTGAAGTCTTAGTAAGTGATTGGGTGATTAACATTAACATAAAAACTTATATTCTCTAATAAGATTTGTCATAGAAATGAAATGCGATGTTGAGTGACGATAGCACTCAGAGATTTGGTAAAGTTTATATGTAACAGTACAGTATGATACGTAATGTTATTCGCGGAGAAAAATTGAGAGATTTCTATGTTAGCATGTTGACTGGAAACAAAGAGGAATCAGCGATGCGGGCATTATGAAGCCGAAGTAACTTAGTATTGAGAAGTAGATATGACGATGAACCAGGGGACCTATGGGCTAATGGTGACACAACATCGGTTATTGGTTATTTAGATCGCCACTGAAATATTGAGCACCCAATTGATTAATTAAGAATGTCACATTTTGCTTACCTTCAGGAACTATTTTTGGGACACTACGTATTATTATTTAAATATTTCTTTTCATTTTTTTGGCATTTTTTGTGCTACGGTCCTTAATGTTGACACGAACCTTATTTCATGAATTGATATGATGACTTTCATTCTGGGTCAGGTTGAGTAAACCACGAGATTAATTGGTTTATGGTCGTGGTTAACGGTTGTTTCAGTGAATTACTATCATTTGGACACTGAAACTGACCAAATTGTATGAATAAAAATTTGTTAACCTGAAATAATAATCTTTCTTTGAGAATTCTTGTGAATATTGACTTTTAGTGTATATTTTGTATATAATCAGTGATAGTTTGCTGTTCTTGACGTGTTAGGCTATTGCATTTGACTGTGTCGCTCGTTGTTTATAGTTATTTTAGGATCTATTTTTCTTTAAGTGGGAGAGTATATTCTTCTTTGGTGTAATATAGAATAAGTTAGGGTAAGACGCGCGCACAATATAAAGAAATGTTTTAGATTCTAAAGCAACAACAACAAACCCATGAATTTAACATTTTACTGAACTGGATGGTCTGAATTAACATTTATGTATTTTAAAAAGTGTATGTTATGGAACACGAATTATAGCTGGAAGGTTCAGTAACTATTTGGTAATGAAGTAATTATTATTATTATTATTATTATTATTATTATTATTATTATTATTATTATTATTATTATTTGGAAAATATGCTTTAGGCAGTTGATATCTCTCTCTATACACAGTGAGCAGTTTCTTTCTTGTGAGTTGAAACAGGTCATGGTAATTATCATTTAAAATAAAGATTCATTAAATCATATAAATGAGAGTAAAGTGTAATCACCAGAGGTGTGATGGAATATGAATGTTCTGAATTCTAAATTACGCATCACACAGTGGTAACGAATTATGGTGGACACCAGTGGCTAAATTTTATTATTATTATTATTATTATTATTATTATTATCATTGAGATAGAAGATAAGGAGGCTCAGAAACTTTTAGATATGGGTAAAATTAAAATAGGATGGTTGGATTGTAGAATCCGAAAAAGGATCGTGGTATGACTCGTAAAACATCACGAAACAAGAAGCGTTCAGCGTACTGGTGGACCAAAGATATTGCTGATCAGAGAAGACGTTGTCTGCAACTTAGACGGAAGGCACAGAGAGCACGAGTCAGCCAAGAAGACACCTCACTTACAGCTGAGTATAAGTCGGCGAAGAAAGAATTGAGAAATGCTATCAAAAAGAGTAAAGTCGACAAATGGTGGAAAATGGCTAAAGAAGTGGATGACGACCCATGGGGTTTAGGATACAAGATCGTTATGAAGAAACTTGGAAGTTTCTCGAACCCGATCATGGACTCAAATGCAATGAAGGATATTGTGGATACATTATTCCCAGATCATCCTGAGAGGTCTGCTGATGATGATGATGATGAATTCATAGATGATGTGCCTCTTTTTACACGAGAAGAATTGATGAGAGCGATAAGGTCCCTTAGAAATAAAAAGGCCCCAGGACCAGATAGTATTCCAGCAGAGATATTAAAGCTGATAGCAGATTTCTGTCCACAACTACTGCTGAAAATGTACAATAGCTGCCTGCTATCGGGGGTGTTCAGTGTTCGCTGGAAAACAGCTCGGCTAGTTTTAATAAGCAAAGGAAAATCTGGGGGCTATAGGCCTTTATGTATGCTGGATACTGCTGGTAAAGGATTAGAGAAACTTTTGCAGCCAAGAATACTTTCAGAAGTTCAACTAGCTGGGGACCTCTCTGATCGTCAACATGGTTTTCGAGGAGGGCATTCGACAATCGATGCAGTATGGGAAGTGTTGAATACAGCTAAAAGGGCACAAATGGGTAATCATCACTCTCGTAAAGTGACACTCCTTGTGACCCTTGATGTTAAGAACGCATTCAACTCGATCAGTTGGAATGACATATTGGAAGCGCTTCAAAATACTTTCAAACTACCGGAGTATCTCATGCGCATAATGAGAAATTATTTGAAAGATCGTAATCTAGTATATCCCACAGAAGATGGGCAGAGAGTGAAACGGCTCACAGCTGGTGCAGCACAAGGGTCCATCCTTGGCTCAAATCTGTGGAACATAGTATATGATGGATTGTTGAGGTTAGAGATGCCGGAAGACACAATGCTAGTGGGCTATGCTGATGATATAGCTGTTTTGATAGTTGCTCGAAATTTGGAGTTGGCTCAGTTTAAGCTAAATCAAGTAATGCGACGGGTGAAAGATTGGATGGCGAATCACAGATTACAGCTTGCAGATCATAAAACAGAGATTATTCTCTTGACAAGAAAAAGGATCACGACCGCCATTCCAATGTATATTGGACAAACAGAAATTGAAACATCCAGAAGTATAAAGTATCTCGGAGTGACACTTGATACCAAACTTACTTTTTGGGATCATATCAAACGGGTGACAGATAAGGCGGCGAAAACAACGATTGCGCTGAGTAGATTAATGAGCAACGTTAAAGGTCCGAAGTCTAGCAAACGACGACTTCTGATGTCGATAGTTCACTCGACACTTCTATATGGTGCCGAAGTCTGGGCTGAATCTCTGAAGTTTGAAAAATACCGGCGAAGGATAGCTGCGGTACAGCGGAGATCAGCTTTGCGTATTACAAGCGCATATCGCACAGTATCCGAACCTGCGGTCCTTACGATAGCAGCGGTAGCACCAATTGATTTACTTGCCTTAGAGAGACAGGAAGTCTGGCGAACTCGCGGAGAGCTCGGAAAGAAGCGCGCTAAGGAGCTAGCTTATAGGCAACGAACGGAGCGGTGGCAGCAAAGATGGGAGGAAGATCCTCGAGGAAAATGGACTAAACGGCTGATACCACGCCTAGCTGATTGGGTTGCCCGAGTTCATGGCGAGGTTAACTTTTACATTACGCAACTATTGACGGGTCACGGATACTTCCGTAAATTTCTACATAGAGTAGGTAGAGCGAGCGACTCGGCGTGTATTTATTGCAATGATATAGACGATGTATTTCACACATTTTTCGTATGTTATCATTGGTCAACTCAGAGAAGATGTTTATATACTGAGCAAGGAGAGTTGACGCCAGAAACTATTGTGCAGGCGATGCTACGAAACCAAGAATCTTGGGATCAGATAGCAGTATATGTAGAAGGCATCCTGCGTCAGAAAAAGAGATATATGAATGCTCATGAACGGCAGTAAGGAGAAATAAGGAAGAAGAAACCTAACAAATTAAACGGCAGTAAGGAGAAATAAGGAAGAAGAAACCTAACAAATTAGCACGACACCGCCCTGAAGTAATGCGAGAGTGGTTCCGGGGCGGAGATATACGTCGTGGGAAAAGGGTGTGTGGGTTTTAGTGAGTAGGAATCTCACACGCTTGTGGAGTGCGGACCCTCACAAGTGTCTAATGAAAGATTTCCCACACTTCCCTCGTAAAAAAAATATTATTATTTGTAATATGTTATCTCTATGGTTTACATATTATTTTGGAAGGCCTAATGAGGCAAGGTATCAATCAATCAAAGCAGTTAATTATGCATTTTAAAATTAATTGTAATTTAATTAATTGAAATATTAACATTTTTATTTATTTTATGTAACCTCTGAAATATTTAATAATCGATTTTTAGTGAGTTTGGTGAATGATTATTAGTACTTCTGATGATTGATTTTGGTTAGCCACTGTAACTTTATTTAGATAAAAAGTATTATTATTATTATTATTATTTTATTGGTCCAATTATTATTACATTTATACATGGTTATTATTACCATTTTACCGTGTTGGTGGTACATCTACATCTATATTTTGTGAATTTTAGTAGTAGATAGGGTAATCAATTCTAAATTTGATAATTAACTAATTAATTATTTCTAGATGGTGTGATGGTAACTCACTTTCATTTATAAACAACACTCTTTGACATTGTGATAATGTAACCCTATGATTTGAATCTGAATTTATATTACATTAATTAATATTTGATTAATTTCATTCTTCATATTTCTTAATTTTGATAAATAAAATTTATACACATTTAAAAATATCAGTCTGTGTAATGATTTTATGTAGTTAGTAGACTATCCCTAGTTGAGCCATACCTATCCATCCCTATTCGACGACAGGGACCGATCGCGACTGAGAGGGATCTCACATCATCGGCAAGTATATTCTTTTCAGGGGCAGCCGTGGCAATACTGGACTTCAAGTCTACTGCAAAGAAGTTCAAGAAGGGTGCACTACGGTGTGATGGCAGTAGTACCCGAACTGTAGATTAGATCCTTTCCAACAGAACAAAGATGGCCTAGGCCACCATAGCTCAATTGGTAGAACAAACGACGCGAAATCGGGAGGTTGTGGGTTCGGATCCCACTGGTGTCCGGTTAGCTATTTTTGTTCTGTACTTAACATCTCTTCAACACTTACTAAATGTACGTAATACGACCTAGTAGGTTGAAAGTCGGTTTCGAGGATAGTTACCATCCTGCAATTGTAGTCACACTACTATTAAACAGAGATCAGCCATTGGAAGAAACTGCGTTGCTGCAAGCACTTGCAAAACAATTTCCTCTAGATGTTCAACGTATTCTAATTGCCGCGAACGTTAATACCGCAGTTCAAGCAGAGGCCATTCTCAGACAGCTGGATTATACGACTAATAGTCAAATAGTATCCAGACTACCTTAAATCAATAATCCTCAAATTAATGTTATGGATGCTGCTGGTGAACAACACGTTGACTTACAGGATACGAGAAAAAAGAGATTATCAACCCCAGGAAATTCGCGATCGTCAGAGACAATTTCAAGATAGGAGAGATGATCGCAGAAGAAGATTTCGAGATAGAGGAAGAGATGATAGTAGAAACACTAGATACAGGAATAATACCAGAATACTTAATTAACAATGGGAAAATCGAAGAAATAGGCCTTACGATCGACCCAGATATTTTCGACAAGGATCGCGGAATTTCAGAGAAGAGATGGAAAACCGTTATCAAGAAAGTAGGAAATACTTGGATGAATTACGAAAGGAAAAGGAACAAAAGGAGAAATGGAAGCAAGCAATTACCAACCAAGATGTAAATCCTGATAGAGTCGAAGGCGCAGAGGGACTGGAATATCAGAAATATCGTAAAGCTGTCATGGAAGGCAAACCACCAGACACATACACTAGTAATACCTCAGGAGAGGATAAAGGTTCCAAAAAAACGCCGATTTTGTAACAGGATTTGAGATTTCCGGACAAAGTTCTAGGCTACACGAGGGATGGACGATTGTTCAAGTAAACTCCTGGTACATCAAATCGGAAGATCTTATTGAGGACTGTCAACCAGCTACCATACATAAATATACCAGATTGCCTATAATTGACACGCGTGTTTGTGGACTTAAGCTGTATTCTCTCTTGGATACAGGGGCTTCTATAAGTGTTACCTCTAAACCATTATTTGAAGAATTAAAAAGGAGATGTAATATTCCTATTTTACCTGTTTCGAATGTAAAAGTGAGAGGGGTTATCCCGGACAAAACTGTAACATGTAAAGAACAGGTTTAACTCGATATTACGCTGGGTAATTCTACATTTTCACATACGTTTCTGGTGATGTCTAAAGTCAATTTTAATCTTATACTGGGAGCCGACTTCGTTAGTGAACATAACATCAACATTAACTTGCCTGAGAAGGAAATATACTTCCGTATGATGTCAGATATGGAACGATTATCACTTGAAGACGGGAATCCCAATGCTGAATACTTACAAGAAACAGAAAATATGTTTACTTCTATGGAGACGATACCACTTGAGGACGAAGAAGAAAGTTTTGAGAAACTAGTGAGGGAGAAAACTCAAGAGGCCAACTGTGTAGATCAAGATCGGAGGAGGTTGTTTTCTTTATTAATGGAATACAAAGATGTCTTTGATGATAAACCTGCAGTTATTCCTAATTTTAAATACACGCTGCTGGTAAATGATTGGTCTCCGTATCGTCTTAAAACTTATCCTATACCAGAGAAACACCATGCTGAGGTCGCAGATATTAGACGCGCCATGGAAGCACAGGGGATCATTGCCAAAGCAACCACACCATTTGTAAATTCTATCACCGTCGTGCGTAAACCAAACGGGTCTCTTCGTTTGTGTTTGGATGCTCGACAATTATATTCTCGGCTTATTCCAGAATATGACCAGGTAGCACCAGTTAAAGAGCTAATTAGGAAGTTCAGGGGAATGTCATATTTCTCCGGTATCGATTTTATTTCTTCTTATCGCCATATCTAATTGGATGAAAAATCGAGACTGTTCACGGGTTTCCTATTTGACCAACAAACATACGTCTTCTTAAGGTTGCCTTTCGGCGTAAAGACATCAGGATCTGCATTCATCAGGGCGTTAGACAGGAATCTAACAGAAGAACTTAAGAGTAAAACTGTAAGGTACGTAGATGACGTCATACTGCATAGCCAAACTATTGAAGAACACTTGGACAGCCTGGAGAAACTGCTCAAGAACGTCAGGGACACTGGATTTAAGATCAACCTTCAGAATTCCAAATTTTGCCAGTTGGAAATCTTATTCTTGGGGCATATTGTGGACGGAAATGGAATTAGACCGAACCCTGTAAAGTTGCAAGCTATTCAGAATTTCCCTAAGCCGCGGAGGATCAAACATGTGAGACAATTTCTTGGTTTATGTCAGTTCTTCTCTGAACATTGCCCGTCTTATACCCAAACTGTAGCTCCTTTGCAAAACCTCTTACATAAGAATAACCGTTGGTGCTGGAATGAAGAATGTTCCGAAGCGTTCCAGAAAACCAAACAGATGCTCAATGACTACATCAAGCTAGGTTACCCCGACTTTAACCCGTATACTGGGGAGCGCGAGGAAATAACCAGCCAGGTGGGGAGAGCGACTTCAGTCGTACGCTGCTATTTTATTTTTTTCCTCGACTCTCAGCTTAGCCAGAGTTATGAAATTCAGTCCTCGTTATCTGCATACCTCTGTCATCAAGTGGTATTTTAGTAAGTACTTCCGCTTAACAGAAACAGATCAGAGAGAGATGTATATCATTCAACATAATTCGCTTCCGTGCAAAACCGCGCTATGTGTTCGCCTCGCACGGGAACTAGGCTAATCAGCTGCGTCCTTGCTATGTGCTTACTCGAAAACTTTAGTGTTTTATGAGACTGGGAACTGTATAGTACATCAGTGTGAAAAGGAGTACTGTAATTTCGGGGAGGAGTGAATTTGAACTTATAGATGCGTTGCACTTCTGTTGTTTCATAAGAGTACTTTTCAGTCATAATTATGTCTTCTAAACGACATCGAGTTGAAGAATTACGTGATGACAGCTTGCGTTCACTTGTACATGAAATATTGGAGTTTAGCGACGAGGACGATGACTTCGGTGACTTCCATTCAGATAGTGAAGATAATTCGTTCTCTGGAGAAGGATCCACATGTGGTACAGGACAGCATTCTGGTGCTATCACAGCGAATGGTCGCGGGTTCGAAAGTAACACCTCGGGTGACGACAGTGACGACGGAGAGATACAGGCAGATTCAAACTGCAGTGATATGTCAGGACCTATTACGTGGGTAGAAGATTTCCAACAAAGTTCATTCCTGGAGTAAAAGGACAGTTTTTGGATGTAAAGACTCCAGAGGATATTTACGAACTGTTTGTGGACGATACTATATCTCAGTATATTGCTGAGCAAACTAATATTTATGCGCAACAGAAAATTCGTGGGAAAACACTGGTGCACAAAATGAAACGGAGGAGTAGAGAAAAAGACTGGATACCTACAAATAAGGATGAAATAAAACTTTTATTCGGACTTTTGCTTCTTCAAGGGATTATCCACAAACCTACAATGGGGCATTATTTTTCTCGTAACAAGTTATTGGCCACGCCCATATTTTACGAGACCATGACGGAAAAGAGGTTTTTCCTTCTCTTGAAATTTCTCCATTTTTCTGACAATGAGGCCTACGATGGGCAGATGCCTCCTAAACTATACAAGGTAAAGCCAGTCTTCGATCACTGTGAAAATGTTTCAACAGGCTTACATCCCGGATGACCAGCTATCCATAGACGAAAGCCTTCTGCTATGGAAAGGTCGCCTTGGTTGGAAGGTATACATTCCAAAGAAAAGATCCCGGTTCGGAATGGAATCTTACAACATTTGCGAAGCGAAAACGGGTTACGTGTGGAATATGTTGTGGTACACGGGAAAATCAACAGAACTCAAGAGTGAAGTCCATGGCATCGATCTATCACAGTCTTCCAAGCCGACGAGAATTGTGTGTACTCTGGCAGATAATCTACTGAAACAAGGATACCTGATAGGAATGGACAACTACTATAGCAGCCCTGAATTATACGACCTGCTAAATGACCTCGATACTGACGCAGTGGGTACAGTAAGAACCAACCGGAAAAATCTCCCTAAGGAACTTATGAGTAAAAAGCTGAAGAAAGGAGAGGTAACGGCTGCTTATCGAAAGAAACTCATGGTTCTAAAATGGAAGGACAAGAGAGATGTTTGCATGCTCAGTAGTATCCACGATGCTGAAATGCGAACTGTCCCTATCATAGGAAAGGACGAAACCAAAGAAAAACCTGTAGTTTGCATAGACTCAATGATTCTATGGGGGGAGTTGACCTTTCCGATCAGTACGTCATTACGTACTCCACAGCAAGGAAGCGAATGAGGAAATATTACCAGAAAATTTTCCGGCATCTTCTGGACCTCGTGGTATTCAATTCATTCATCGTTTTCCGGCAACATGGAGGAAAATGCAATCAACTGCAGTTCAGAATTCACCTCATCGACAAAATCCTCGAAAAGTACACAGGTTCAACCCCCGCTGAAGCAATGCCCTTCCTTTCAGTTAGACCACTTCCCGCTGCTCCCACAGAAAGATTCAGCGGTAGGCATTTTCCTGATGTGAATCCACCATCGGGAAGAAGGCAGCACGGTGTGAAGAGGTGCGTGGTGTGTCTGGCGAAAAGAGAGAGACGTGAAACAATCTACAGGTGCAGCGACTGCGACGTCGCTCTCTGTGCAGCTCCGTGTTTCCGTGTTTATCACATGCAAGATGTGTAAATACACTGTGTGACTAGTGTAAATAATATAATTAGTGAAATCAGTCCTGATGTGTAAATTCATTTCGATAAAGAAGTAATTATTGTGAGAAGACGATTAGAACCAGGCTACCACTGTAAGTACTTACTCTCAACTTATTACTGCGATTGAAAAACCCAGAATGAAATGTATTTCTCTCAACTGCGGTATTTATTTCAGAAACTGTAGATTAGTTAATGATAAAGTGTATTTGCAGTGTATAGGCTTTTAATTTTCCTGAAATTAATATGAAAATATAGATATTCAGAAAAGAAATTTATATTTGTAATATACAGAAGTTAGTACGAGACTTAGGTCGTTTTTGCTTTAAAACTATAACACCCACAAATATTAACAAATAGGCAAAGAATCACTTTCTATATCAGAATTAGGATATACGTAGCATTTTATTATCAAGTATATCAACATTTGGAACGTTTCTTGAATTTATGTGATTATTTTTCGAGTTACGAAAATTCGTCCCCACCAGAACAGAGTTACCGTATCGCACGCTCCCCAGTTAACGGGTTAAGAAGAAATTCATTATTCAGACAGATGCTTCTATCGTGGGGACAGGTGCTGTACTATACTAAGAAGATCCGAATGACCGTAAAAAGAGAACGTACTTAGCTTTTTACAGTACGAAATTGAGAGGTCATGAAACTCACTACAATACCACGGAGTTGGAATTGTTATCGATAGTTAATGCTCTACAACATTGGCGGAAAATCATCTATGGCCACCCCATAATTTTGAGAACAGACCATCAAGCCTTGACGTTTATGATGAGATCTTCGTTTATTAGTGAGAGGATAACGCGTTGACATTGACATTGAGTACTGCTGTGGTCGAGATAATATCATTGCAGATGTATTAAGTCGAAACCCAAATGAGGATACGGCTCAAATATGTCAAGTAGAGTTAGCTGGTGAAGACAAGGAGGTTCCTCGTAAGCTTAAGCATGTACGTCAGTCTCAGCGACGAGATGAGTTTACTAAGAAACTGATTATTTATTTCAACCATAAAATCACAGCTGACGACTCGGGTTATATGGAAGTACACAAGCTGGCCCATAATTATATGCTCAGGGATGATATTCTGCTTAAATTTGTAGACGAAGAACACTGTAAATTAAGGATAGTAGTTCCAACCAAGCTGTGGAAAGGAATTATTTGGTTAGCGCATAGAACTACAGGTCATGCTGGTATTGACAAGGTTGTGACCACGCTACAGGAAACATTTACGTGGGCAAAGATGCGAGAATCCGTTAGGACAACCCTTAAGACATGTGACCTCTGTCAAAGAGTAAAAACAAATACACACCTACTCAAGCAACAACCTATACCATTGTTGCCTAGTAAGCCCAAAGAACTATTCGCAATCGACCTCTTCGGCCCTTTGCCAAGGTCGGCTAAAAGCAATAAGCATGTTTTAGTAACGGTCGATGTATTTTCCAAATTTGTATCTTTGTGCGCTATCCAGAAGCCCAATGCTAAATCTGTGTTGAGACGTATTACCAGGACTGTAATACTTCAAATGGGCAAACCTGAATTTATTTTGTCAGATCATGGGTCACAATTCACATCTGACGAATTTCGGCACGCTATCCAACAACTTGGGATCAGGCATGCGTTTAACTCAATTCGTTATCCAGCTGGAAACCCCGCAGAGCGAATTATGGCGGAGATAGCTAAGTTTTGCAGGCTATATTGTGGAGATCGCCATTGGGATTGGATAAAAGTCTTGCCCATCTTAATGGAATGTCACAATAATACAATTCATGAATCTACGGGCCAAATTCCAGCAGTTACTCATCACAATTGTTACCCAGTCCGACCATGGAGTAGTATTCTTCCATGTCCACCTGATGCTAGACCGTCACATGACAGATGCATCGAACTACCAGCAGAACACTTAAGGAAAGGGCTAACATTCGCTTTAAGAGGGTAGAAAAGAAAAGATTCCACCGACCTCTAAGAGTATCTGAACTCGTGTTAGTCCGCAAACCAGTTATGTCTAATCCTGCGGAACGAATATACGGCAAGTTTGCTAAACTCTATGTGGGTCCATTTAAGGTTGTGAAAAGTTACAACAAAAATGCGTATAAGATACAGAGTCTGGACGGACGGAATGAATTCATATACAATTCCGCAAATTTAAGATTATACCATATGCCAGACGATTAAAAACAAGTCATATTTAGAGACCTTAGCCTGATAAACACTATAGGTGTGAATTCCCTCAAATATTCTAACAGTAAGACATGATTGGAAACTGCCACGTGTTATCTATTTGGAAAAATTTTATTCATTTTGTCGACGTAAGGGGTGTATGTGACAGTTTCAATAGGCCGGATGGCTTGAATATGTGGATGGAGTGGCATATCTTCGAACTAGTACTCTTTGGAGTCTCAATGAATTCACCTGTGAGCATAATAATTTTCGAATTAATGGTTTAAGCTATAAAACTGTATTTTGATGTCAACGACTAGGAGTAACCGCCCAAGAAAGAAAAGAAAAGAAAGAAAAACAGAGCGCGCATCGCTAGCGTACGAGAAGCTTACAGTTTCACACCGGTCATAAACAACCATATGAACGACTTGTGATACTATCAGAATAGCATGATAGAAAATTAATGTGTACGTCAAAAATAACGATTATAATAACAATGATAACAACGCTCCTGAACATTATTTTACAAATGAAACCAGTGTGGAAAATTATTACTGTTGCTAACTTGACCAGAGTTCCGGCTCGAACGCGCGTGCGTGGAGTATCAAGGATTCCAACCGGTCAGCTGTGAAGAGAAGTAGGTTATTGGGTTAGTGTGTCTGCCAGTCGCCGGACTTCAGTGGAACTCGACACGCTGTTGAGATAAGTCCTTGGTTCGAGAGCGGACGGCGATAATTAAAGATTGAATTGTGGAAGTTGGACTGTATTAACTTAATTGGACCATTCAAATATACTACTTAGAATATTATTCTTGTCAACGTACGTAACATAGCGGACGTCAAGTTAAGTTGCGCTGCCTACCGTGTGTAATATTTGAATGATATCTACAGGAAATGTAGTGCGGCAAATTTACTAATCTTTCTTGTACTAGTTTCAGCCTGAAATTCAACAGGATAGTGATGAATATCATCATGGTGTTGTCACATACTACTATATGTGTTGGTGCTGAAATGGAAGCTTAAACCCATGTGACCAGCTGACAGGCAACAGGATGAGAGGAAGGCACCTATGACTACATTATTCCTGAGGACGACCAGTCATTCGACATCGTGAAGACGCCTTAAAGCTAAGTCGACACAATTGTCTAATATAATCCGTTCGGTATAAGTATAGTTACGTAGTAGTAATTAGTAAATGGTCTGGCAGTATATTTTAGTTATGTAGTAGTAGTACTTTGCCATATTATAAAGACAATAGAAGATCTTCACATAGCCTATTTATTCTTGTCAGATAATAATGTGATATTGGAACGGCGTACAAGGCTTATGTGTTATACTAAGTGTGTCAGGTAGTGACAATTCTGGGAGTGTGTCTTACAGCTTTATTATAGCCACGATTCGTGGGGAATAATGTTAGAGTATTCGTGTATGTAGAATAGATGTTTCTGCATGTACAGTCATCGTACAGAGGCGAGACATAAACGTGCATGCTACCTATTGGGTGTATCATAGCACGATATTGGAACTTAAAGTCTTAAAAGAGAAATGATTCCGTCATTTTGGATCAGAACCCGTGTAGATGAGTGCGGAATAGAGATAGTTGAATCCAGATATGAAAACCGGTAGGTGGATTGAATCTTCGAGAATTATACACGCGTAGGACTTGCTATGTGATGTTAGATTGAGTTTGTGATATCCCGGGGGGGATCACAAATGTATTATTGTATAGTAGGAATCGTTATTGGAGATTTCACTACTGTTAATGTAATAATTTGGTCTTCGAGAGAAATGATATTATAATGGATAAGCGAAGTAATTCGTCGAGAGTAGAATCACGCCATATGGTTATTGAGGCAAGTGATAATTTGATAGTGGATTATGATAGATATTTGCGTGATTTAGGATAAGGAACCTACGTCTGTTTGAATTTGTGTACGTTTTCGAAGAAGTAATCTTAATTAGATTTATCCCGAATTCTCTATAATTCATGACTTTAATGTTCACGATAATTCACGATGGTTCTAGAACACCATTCGAGACTGCCTGAACTCGAGATTTTCCAGAATATTAGAGGATTTTCATCCAGGTCATATGATTGAACTCTAGAAATTTCACGATATCTTCGGCTATGATAAACTTATACAATGATACTCCGACAATATGATCAAATTATTCAGTAATATTCCGACAATATGATCGTCTTTATGTAGCCACATGTGTAGATAGTGTATAATAGGGTGTAAATAGTAGTGTATTTTTGTATTATCGTATGGTTATGGTGTTTTGGAGTTGATTTTCTTTTGTCTCAGATATTGTTACACGATGCGGATGATGTTAATTTCTTCGTTATTTTCATTTAGAAGTTGTGATATGACATTGAAGAAATTGAATTTTGAGTTAAGCAGACCATTTTAAATGTGTATTACATTTCCAGACTTTAGTAATTTATCTATTTCATTTTGTTAATCCAGTAAGCGACTGGTAATGGAACAGATTATTATTTCATTGAGCCGACTCAGTTTTAAACAGAAATTGAAGCATCAAATTATGTAATTGTAAAGAATCGTAAATTTTTGAATCGATAAGTGGAAATTTAATGGGAGTTTGAGCAAAAGTTAATTCAAATTTTTTTCCTTTAATATTTCAGAGCTGATCGTCTGAATCCAGAACTTTCAATAAATAAAACGGAATCTGTTTATCTGATCAAAATATTAAATGAATATGTAATTATGATTTGCTAGGACAAGATAGGGCGTGAAATCATGTACCACCCCATTTGATTATTTCTTTTGTACTTCAAGAGATACATTTATAATTCATTAACGATCATTCACATTATCACAAGTTAGGAGGATGACAATTTGAGAGTATTTTGTTATTAATAAATCATGCCATATATTAATTTTATTCTGTATTTTATTTGTTATATGCCGCAATTCAGTCATATTTCCTATGCATGCCACATCCTTCGATTTGTTATATGTGCGTCTAATTTATGAACTGAGCACACCTGAGGTGTCTCGGTGTTCTCCGACTGTAGCTTTATGGTTGCATTATTAACTAGACAACATTGGAAACAATGTCAGAGAACGAGACCGCTAAACTGAGAAGAAATTAAGAATGCTGCTATTCTAATTATTTTGAAATCAACGGCGTTTTTCCATCACTTATCACATGCATTTCATCTGGCACATTGCCTCCTCTCAAACTCGGTTTCTCAAGTTTTTCCGCTCCCCTCCTAGCCATTCTGAAACCAGAACTTTCAATAAATCAAA
Organism: Anabrus simplex; assembly: GCF_040414725.1. Classification (NCBI taxonomy): domain Eukaryota; kingdom Metazoa; phylum Arthropoda; class Insecta; order Orthoptera; family Tettigoniidae; genus Anabrus; species Anabrus simplex. The sequence continues at coordinate 96,671,792 of NC_090274.1, read as the reverse complement.
CGGAATCTGTTTATCTGATCAAAATATTAAATATTTAGCTTGTATTATCTAGACTACTTTAACCCCCCGCCCTTATTTCACTGAACGTGGCCCATCTAATGATAGAATTATTGTTTGTATTGAATTAGGAGGATATATTTATTTTTTCTCCTTTTCTACAAAAAAAACCACTGTCAGTCTGAATTTTCAACACGGGATTTTCATCCTGTTTTCTGGATCGTAATCGAACTAAAATTTTTAGACTAGGCGGTCCGCAACCTACCACAAGCACTTATTGTTCGTTTCCATCTGTATCATTTTTCTTTTCTTCTTAAGCTAGCACACTTTTTGGACTCAATTGTGTTTTATATTAACCTTTTTTCACCGAATTTGTCTCAGCGAGTTATTTATTGCTTAATCTAAATGTAAATATTGTACGGTATATTGTCATTGTATTATTTCCGTCTTGTCTCCTTTGCCTCCTTCATTATGTTGTTTAGCACATATTTAGCTTGTATTATCTAGACTACTTTAACCCCCCGCCCTTATTTCACTGAACGTGGCCCATCTAATGATAGAATTATTGTTTGTATTGAATTAGGAGGATATATTTATTTTTTCTCCTTTTCAAATTAGACCATGGCATTTTAATTAGAAAATTGTCGCGTTTTGGACTGACCCATCCTTGGTTAAAAAACTTGCATGTTATCTTACTGCACGGAAACAATATGTTTGCTATCATCAACATGAGTCTTATGCAAACAATGTTACTTCTGATGTAGCACAGGGTCTAACCTTGGCCCTTTATCCTTCATTTTATAATATTAACGATTTGCCCACTAGAATTAGATTTTCTCAATATTTACTATATGCTGATGATGTGAAACTTTTTAAATAAATTTAAAATGTTGATGATAAGTCGAAATTACAATATGATTTGTATTTCTTATACGCATGAAGTATTGAAAACTGTTCGCGACTTAATATAAATATATGCTGTTTTCTTCAGATTTCAAATAAGAAAAATACATTGAATTATAAAATATGGAATTATTAACGAAGAATTTAAAGTTGTTCAATCTGTTAATGACTAATGGGTAATTGTTACAAGAAACTTTAGTCTTAAGGAGCATATTAATACTATGGTTGAAGATTTCTATAAGAAATTGGGTTTTTAATTAGAAATTCAAGAGATTTCACTAACACGTATGCACTCACTTTATTGTTCAATTGGAGTGTGTCTCTGTTGGTGGCACATTTTAATAAATAAATAAATAAATAAATAAATAAATAAATAAATAAATAAATAAATAAATAAATAAATAAATAAATAAATAAATATAATGCTACAAAGATTTTAAGTTCACTTCTATCATTCTTAGACCATGCAGTATTTCAAGACACAAACAGCTAGTGCTCTGCCACCTAAGCTACTCAGCCTAAGTTAGTCTGCAACGTTTCCACATCACCTTTGTCCAGTCATCCTTAGATCAGCCCTTTAGGCTGATGACAGTGGAGCTCTAACCTCCGAAGTTAGACTATATAGCTATCTCTCAACAGGCTGCCTCTGTGGATCAGCGGTAGAGTGTCGGCCTCCGGATCCCAAGATAGCGGGTTCAAACCCGGCAGAGGTAGTCGGATTTTTGAAGGGCGGTAAAAATTCCATTCGACACTCCATGTCCCATACGATTTATGTAAACATTATGGTATGCGATTAGAAGTCTCTAAAGTTCAAATCTATAAGTTCCAAAAGTTAAAATCAACAAGTGAGTCACTCCGTGGTCGCTCAGCTCTAAGATCGACCTCCATTACGTCCATATAATAAATTCAAATGTGTTAGGCGTGACACCGCATTCCTAGTCCCATATAAACAATGTATACCCACTATCTTGTGCAGAACTATATGCTCAACTCGGATTCCCTCAGGATCAGTATTGAACATTACACCATGGCCCTAGTCTCATTAGCCAACATCTTGTTCCATGTCCAGCACCGAGTCCCCAATGTTTCCCCTTTATGAATAAAGCATACGTATTAAGCCTTACACCATGTCCCTTGCCTCATTAGTACAAAGTGTTGTTGCAATGTCCGCTGCGAGGGAGCTAATGCCCCTGCACATTGCACAAACAAATTATTTTAGGTAAGTTGTCAAGTATGGAAGCAGTATTTTGAAGGCAGTTAATTACCTCGATCTTTGTGAAGTAAAGGATGGAGAGGGATACTGGTAATGACTTAGCTGTGTTTAGGTACATATTCATGCTTTTCCCTGGCTCATTATTGCCACCTTTAAATTTCTCACTGAACGTTGAGGCAATGGCCTCGGGGGAGGCAACTATTGTCATTAGAGTAGAATGTGTGCTGATTTGCCGTATTAAGGTATTAACTTATGTTTTTGCTGTTGTTACTTATCTTGTTTATGCAGTTTTTGTATGCTTCATGAATGAATTTCTTGGTGGCATTCCTCACACATTTATATTTGTCCCACATAAGATTGCGTGTATCCTGTTTCCATTTCCTGTAAAGTATACTCCTTATGCATATCTTTTTGACTATTTATTTTGTGATATATGAAGCCTTTTTTTGGTAACGATGGGTAGATTGCTTCTTAGAAGTTATGATAGCAGTTCCCAGCCAGCTTTCTTGTAGTAATAGACTGCTCTAATATATTATTTTAATGGTGATTTCTTGTATTTTGTGGTAGCTGTAACTGCTAGGTGTTCGGAGGAATAGGGAATTACTGCTGTTTCCAGTACTGAGGATTGGAGGGTTAGTAAGGACAAGAGTTTTCATTATATAGGTTGGTTCAGTAATTAATTATTCAAGGAACAAGTTGTAGAATCCTACAACGAAAGTTGCTGCTAACGGACTGATGGGAAGAGGCAGGATTTGAGGGCAAACACACTGCCAGAACATTTCCAAGATAAAATCACCAGCCTTGTAGATACTTCTGAATCAATGTTGTTTATTCGGAGCTCGGTACATGGAACCCAAAAGGAACTTGCTTCCAGCGAACATGAATTCCACCAAAACAAATTCTGCCATTGTTTACAGCAATTCAAAAAGCACAGGATTGAATTCGGGTTTCATGGCAATAAGTGATCCTCCCCCTGAGGTTTCCCAAATACTATGTATGACTGAGGTACGACTTCTATGTCATAGATTGATGAATTCAGCCAGGTTTCACTAATGCACACAATTGCAACAAGAGTGGCCAGAACTGCCTGTCTACACTTCACATATTTCAGGCTGTAAAACACAGTAACTGTCCTGTTATGTCAGTCCAATATTCTGAGTGGCTAACATCATTATTTACACTGCTTGATGTCATGTTAAAAAAAGATTCTGAGATTGAGGTGAACTACATTTCCAACATGACCATGTCTCCACCCCTGGGTTAATTTCCTACAGTAGAGATGTATTAATCATTGCACATGTTCTCTGGACTGGTGAGTAAAAATCGTACATGTCACAAACAGTTGATTCACATTATGTTTATAATTACACATGTCGCATGCATTTGAATGAGTCTTCTGAGTTTGGTCCTGGGTTCAATTCCACATCTCCACTAAGAGCAACTGAACACGTCACAAGGTGGGGAAATAATACGGGCCGTTTGGAAATTTTGCTCCCTCCGGCAACCCTCCAACACCCCAGACGTCCGATGCCCATTCCTACTGTAGTCGTATAAATATGAGGACTATATGGAATTACCGCCACACCGGAAATCAGTTCGTGTGGAATTTAAAAGAAAAAGTGAAAGGAAACTATTGTTTTACCTTGCCCAATGGAACGCAACTTTGCTATGATTAACTGTTAAACGTTTAAAGTTCTTATTGGTGTAGATGGTAATATAACTGTGGGCAATTGCTTCGCCACTTGACTCTTATTGTACGTTCTTGCGTATGAACTTGCTATTGGAAAACTCCGCTGCTTGACCGTCAACTGTTCTGCACGGCGCTCCCTAGCTGCTGTTATTCAAAATCTGACCTCTGTTCCAGCGTTCGACGAGTGCAGGTGTGATGTCGCTTGCCTTGCTGCCATTCGCTATGGCAGGCAAGAATGATTTGAATCCACCGTGAGGTGATTGTGAAAGGAAGGCGTAGACCAGTGTAATACTTTTATATTTACGTTTTCTTTATTTGGTAGTGATGTAATTTAAATTTGTGTGAAAATTTGGAATGCAACTTTATGGGTGACTCGGAGTGACTGCAGCTGATCATAATGTTATCCTTAGGAATATCTTGAACGAAATGGTACAAGTGAGTACTTCAAAATTGTTGTCGCCAGACTGGTAAGTGATCATCTAGCATGATATTAACTCCATCAGACTTCCCATGTAAACTACGGTGCATTTTTCTGCAGTGAGTAAAACGCCAACATGGCTACCGTCGTCGATGTTTTTGAATTAATATTTTTGGGAGATGTCTTGTGAAACACATCAGTTTACTACTTACAGGAGAGCAATGTTTATTCACTAAATTATATTCTGAGAAGATTTTCGTGTGAATCTTTTTGAAAGACAGGTATTTAGAAATGTCTATAATAATAATAATAAAATCTAGTTGAGAGTAATGTGCTGGATTCGTAAACATTCTTATGGTTTTCTTACTCCCAAACCTGCTAGGGTTAATATTAATACCGTGCTGCATCTTGGTGATGTGATAAAGACGGTTTTCCAGGCATTAATAAAATGGAATTGTTTCCAGGCTACTGGATAAATATATTAGCTGTTGGACACACTCTCATAATTATATTTTGTTAAGGTAAAATTTTAGGTAGATTCATTATATTTTGATCCTTCTGAGGTATAATGAAGTTGCTAATTTTCTTAATATTATTTGCCTTGTAGGCATTGTTATATCGATCTTGTGACCGTTAGATTGTCTTATCTTGATGTTGTCTATGATATTCCGACGCATTTGTTATTGAATTCCGCCAATGTAAATATGCCCTACCAATTATGTTATATTTAAACAAGTGAATAATTTCTATTGATGGACATACTTTCACGCCACGAAAACAGTGTGGTTTCAAATGACCTCCTCTTTTAAGAGGAGCTGTGACAAGTAAATGTGTGTGTAGTCTGTTGTACCTCTAGCCTCATAAGGGCGACTGAATATTTAAAATTAATTTAAACCCTAGTGAATACTGAAGCGTGCTTTGGGTTGCATTTTATTCCATTTTTGAAATTAATTTATTCCTTATTATTATTATTATTATTATTATTATTATTATTATTATTACTAAATTTTCCTTCCTTTAAATGTCAATTAATGGCTACGGTTCTGAAGCTACACTCCATTTTAACTGCATTGTTGTTGGTATGCTTCCGTCTTTTATTTGCTTGATAACGGTTTGATTTGCTTGCATTGTCGCGGTGTAAGTCAATGTTGTAACAATATTTGAGTTGTGCGGACGTTCGTTGTTGTGTGATGTACTTATGCCGTTGGTGTGATGAACTGCGTCACGAGATGAGTGTTAATTACTTCAGTATTATTGTGTTACCTTATAATGGTTTCCATACAATCATTTATTTGTTTCTCTCTTGATGTGGGCCCTCTCTTAACTTAATTTCGCCTACCTTAATACTACTTTAGGACATTATCGTTCTGCTGGGGGACGCGGAGAGATGTTTTCATTTGAAACGCTTCCTGTTCACTGAGGGATCTCAAACCATGTATATTTTAAATGTATTAATGCCTGTTGGCTTTTAGTTGTTTAATAACAATTTGGAAAATTGCAAAAGGTTGTAAATTGAAAGGGGCGCGCGTACCCAGACAGGTGCACCTAAAGTATAAATGACTTTAAAAATCTTTATATCTTCCTCAAAAGGAAAGGGGTTCGACCTCGAAAGGTAATTTGTTATGAACTTCAAGGTCAAACTCAAGTTGATTTCTTCTTGAAAATATTAGTGAAATTTTTAAAATGGTTGAGGTTGTAGGTATTCTAACTTGGTGACCACGCTTGGTGGTAATTCTTTGAAAACGAGCCTTGCCATTAGTTTTCCTTTTAAATTAAATAGATTTTAATTTGTTTTATACACCCGACTTATCGTCTCTTATATTGTGTGAGTGTTATTATTGTCAATTGCTCTATCGTTTTAGCTCTTTCCACCCTCTGTTATGGTCGATGACCTATTGGTTTTTTCCAGATTCCATCATTTCCCCTTTCTGTGTTTGTGTCTGATCAAGGCCCTTCCCTCCGTAGTTGGCGTGAATCCGCGCTGAGAGGCGCCTCTTATCTCTTTAGTGGTAGTGCTGACAGTCGAAGACTTGGGCTGCGATGTTGTAATTTTTTTTACTGACCGCTTCTTCGATTGTTGGTGTGCCACACTACAGTGAACTGTAGACCTTCACGTCTACACCATGCCCAAGAATTAATCTCACATTTAGATACTAATAATAAGCACTTATTAATTTACAAATCTGTATACAATTCTCTGTTTGTCAAGGAGTACTTATATACTACTTCTGCAGATATTATTACACTTTATACCATAAAAACACGACACAAAATCGGAGAACTCATATCACTACAGAGCTGCTTGCCACCATTTTGAACTATTTCCTGGTTATTTTGTTGCGATGAGCTACAGATTTAAATATTCAAGAATAGCATTCTTGCAAAACTAAACATTTCAAACCTTCACTTCCATCCAACACAGCCAGACATGAGGCAGTGTTGCCAACATTCTTACCACAGAATATACTTTCCACCTGCCTGAACACTGAGGATGCCGAGGCCAACCTCACGCTCTGAATCAACTCCACTTTTAATTTTGTTTACTCACTTAATTTAACCGTACCAGGATGCATTTCTCAAACAGGTTGCTTACCTGTCACTTATGACCATATTTCAGTTCTATTGATTTGATAGTTCTTGGAATATTGTGAAGAGTGAGTGAGTGGTGTTTGGCACTTCTACCATACATTGCGCAAGATTGCGCAGAAATCAGTCACTAGTTACACTGTCAGATGTAAGAACAAAGATTGTGGAAGAGCAACAGGATGCCAAGTTAAATGTTGGAGAGCAACAAAGACTTGCCATTTAGATACCTAAATATATCCAAACTGCATGGAGCAGTGTTTATAATGAGGTGATAGAGGTGAAGAAGAATAAACAAAATACATATGATGGAATATAACACACCAGCCACTGTGGACCATTGCTGGATTTTCAGACACTCGATCCCAAGATCAAATTTTCAAAGGTCAGAATAAATTCTGAGTATGGAAAGCAAATTGAGTACATCAGAACATGGTCAACCAACTGCAAATAATGAGGCCTTGAAATATAAGAAAGATTCCAGACAGGTTTTTGATGTTATTCCTCATTCAACCTGTACCTAATAACACTAAGATAAAAATCTACTATGTCCTCATATGAGCCATTATATTTAATGTCTTTGAAACTAAACAAGCTACTGAAGGCAAGAGTAAATATATCGATATCACAGAAAGAAGGTATTAGCGAAATATCACTAATGAAAGAAATAGGGGTTTCAAAAGAAAAAACCTAAAGATGTACAGAGGTATAAACGGAGACAGAATCAAGTGCCTAATACATAGCAGGTTGATTCTCTGGACTGCTCATGTTGCAAGAATTGCCAATAGCAAAATCATGGTCATCCAGGCACCCCAAGAACACCTATTACAATACGGAGAAAGGAACTGGGATGGTAATATTAATAATAATTGTACTGGTTCAGATAAAAAGTGGTGCCAACTATTGCAAGCTGTGCACTTCGTGACCATATCAATGAATTCAATCGACAAATTATTAAACAAATTAATTTAAAACACCACCTAACTGATACTTTATTTCTTGCCTTTTGGCACAATTATAAAAACATCATCATATACAGAACATGTTTCGACAATTTAGTGGTCATCTTAAGCTGCCTTTAAAAGGCTTAGCTGAAACATTTTGATTAGTAAGTACATTACAATCTTAAATTACTTTCCCATGGAAACTTACAACTATTGCTTAAATCACTTGAAATTTGGGGGGAGGGGGGGAAAGGGGGAATAAGTGTGGAGGATTTTAGTGATGCGGTGTGTAAAAAGTTACTTAATTACAATTAATTATAATTTGCATCTACGGTAATATTAAAAAACTTATTTCCTAATTGAACACATTAAAAAATCTTAAAAAGTCTGTATGGGCACTTTTAGTAAAAACACTGGGTGGCCTGATCTTGCTTATGTTAAACTCGATGTGTATAACAGTCTTCAAGTTTCTTACTGATTGTCTGTTGTGTTGATTATCCTCCTTTAAAGTTGCCTTTTATTTTTAGTACCAGGTTGTGTTGAACTGTTAATATACAATGGTCTTATGGTGACTTCTCTATTGAGTTATGTCAAATAGCGGTCTTCAGATTTAGGCAGCTTGCCTCACAATATGCAACCAGCAGAAAGTACGTAAAATTTTAAAATGTGTCGTTCAACGAAATTGCTCCAATTTAGTTTGACCTCGGAAAGAAGGTATTGGTAAGGGGTATATTGTTTTAACTCACCTTTCTGGAATGGTGTTTATACTCCGCCGCCTTGGGACTGTTTTCGTGTACACGATCTAGTGTTATAGCGATGTGTCACAGTGTGTTCGTTTGTATGATTCGCCGGAGAGAGGGGTAGCGAAGTCGTGTCGTCATCTAATATGTCTCGCGAAGGGGGAGGGAGTACTATCTGTGCTTCCATGACGTCGTGTTTGGTTATTTTACTTCTTCGTCTTATTTGTCTTCTGTTTACCCATTCTATGTATTCAATTACATGCTCATATAGGAGGTTATGTTGGTCATTCATTTCATTTAAATTCTGTACTTTGTTTTCTAATTTGTCGAGAAAAATGTGGATATTTTCTAGGTTGTTCATAAGACTTCCTTTATTAATCCTAATAAGGATTTGAAGATCTTGCTTGATGTTATTGAATATATGGCTTGCCTCTTTCATATGAGCTCCCATAGCAGATAATCTCCTGTACTTCTCTGCATTAACATGCTCCTGATATCTAATTGTAAGGCTTCTCCACATTGTCCTACATGTTGTTTTTTTACACTGATTGCATATCTACTTATAAATGCCTGACTACTGAAATTCGTCATCCTTAAGTTTATTGACCTTGTTAAGATTGAAGGGTCTATGTTTTGTGTTGTAGTTAGTTGAGTATGTTACTTCGGTGCATTGTTTCTTAAACAAGTTTGTTATTTCGTAAAGCCTCGGGTTATTAAAGGTGAATTTCATGTACCCCTTCGCTTTCCCCGATTGTTGCTTTAATTTTATTTGTTGTTGATATTTGCACTTAGTAATGATTTTATTGATGAATTTCAAACTATAACCGTTAAAAAGAGCTTGCTGGCAGATGTGAGCTAGTTCCTCCTTCCTGTCTTTTTCTGTTAATGGAATTTCATAGGCCCTGTTTACGACGCTATAGTAAGCAGATTTCATTTGTGAAATAGGGTGCAAGGAGTCGCTTTGTATTGTGGTCGGTGTAAAAGTGGGTTTTCTGTGTATTCCTAAATGGAACTTCTTGTTTTCCTGGATTGCCCGAATGTCTAGAAAATTCAGTATGCCTTCTTGTTCTTCTACAGTAAATTTTAAGTGTTAGGGTCTAGGTTATTTAAGGTATTCAGAATGTTGTGACTGTTATCAAGTTCATTATTTATTATGGCATAAGTGTCATCAACATAGCGCGGCCAGGGATCTAGTCCTTTAATGCGGCGTACTATCTGAGTGCGTTCTAGGTAATCGAGGTATATATTAGCTAAAATCCCAGTAGCCGGAGCACCAATTATTCTATTATTGAAAGAAAATAAATTATGGTTAAGTACGAATTCCAAGATAATCATAACATTTTATATTTCAAGTTTCCTAAAGCGTTTGTGTTCCAATAGATTCTTTTATAATCTTAATGGTGTCTTTTATGTCAAAATTAGTATACATATCTTTAACATCAAAGGAGCTTCTTGTTTGGGAGGAAGTTAATTTAAACTCTTTTAACAAGCTTGCAAAACTCCTTGGAGTTTTTTAACGAAGTTTTGGTGAAAAAAGCTTAATTTGAGTTAAAACTTATGGATGAATTGAGAGGTTTTGTATGTGCGACTTTTACAAAAGTTAATTACCGGTCTAATAGAAACATCCTTTTTATGTAGTTTAGGCTTATCCCTTGCTTTGGGAAGTCCTTGGTTCATATTTATGAGCTTCTGTATTTCTTGGTTGTTTAAGAGGAAGTTACTTTGTTTTAGTATTCCTTTCAAGTTCCTTTGTATTTCTAGGGTGGGGTCCTTCTCATGACCTTAAATTTGTTATGGAAAATGGTTTCTATTTTCTTAAAGTATTCGGTTTTGTTTATTATTGCAACTGTTCCACCTTTATCGGCTTTCGTTACAACTACATTACTTTGTCTAATTTTACGTTGAAGTTCTCTATCTATCTTTTAATAGTCGGAAATCGATTCTAATCCTTTAATTACAGAGGGAATATTTTTCCTAGCTTCGTACATTAGATCGTTTTGAATATCAATTGGTAGGGTCTGTATGGACGATTCTGTTTCTGGTAACGTTTGTATTAGTTCTTGACTTTTATTGATACTATGCCAATTGAGATTTGGTCCTTTTCCTAACATTTGTAATTCCTGATCAAATTTTTGACAGGAGGTGAGAGTTTTTCATTATTAAAGTGTGCGTTAAGCTGTGGTGTATTTTGTTTTGCTGGTGTATTGTTTTTTTAGATTTTCTGGTTTCTTATTTAATGTGAACTGTTTCTTTTTCATTAGACTCTCTATTTAACTCTGCTGTATTTTTGTACGGAATCCCATTCTAGCGGTCACTAGATTTGTTGAAGCTGAAAGGTGCGCTTAATAAATTTCCCTGTTAAGGAACGATTTCTCCCTGTACATAAATTTGATTTCTGTTTTAATCCAAAGATGGTTGATTGTTCTTTGTATTGTAATTTGGAATACAGAATGTATGCTGTTTCTTTGCGTCCCTTTTAAAAATTTTGGAATCAGGTAGTTATTAAGACATTCTTTAAAAATATTGCATCCTTACTTACTTTTGCAAGTTTCATCTTTAGTTTTAGATATATGTTTTCACTATTTCTTGCTTGGTTAGAGTTCGTATTGCAAACTGTGCACTTCATGACCGCATCGATGAATTCAATCAACTAATCATTAAACAAACTAATATAAAGGTTCGGTTAGGTGGTGTTTTAAATTAATTTGTTTAATAATTTTTTGATGGTGCCAACTAGGCGGCATGCTGATCGCTAGATACTACAGGATGACTTATTGTAATTTTGTGGAATTTTCTCATGAGCCATGATCAAACCAACAAGTTCGACCATGACTGAAGTACAGGAGACAGAATTCGAGAATGATCTTGATGGACCAGTTCTCGCCTTGAACCCAAGATATTGGGATATCGAGGACTTCACTCCATGTCTTGTCTGCAGAAGGAGCTACTCAACATATAAACAGCAAATTCCATAATGTCGAGGATTAGAGGTGTAAAATCTAATTAAGCTAAACAGTACTTACTTGTCTTCTTCTTTGACACAAGCAACCAACTGGCCTACTGTGTGTTCATCAACACTTATTTCATTCTTAATATCGCTGGAAGGCTGTAAGGAACAAATATGCAAAACAAAGTAAGAAACGTACAGTAAACAGATTACAAGAGTAAAAGTTTATAAATAGACATGACATAGCTAACAAAATAAACTACATAATTGCACAATAAAAATAACAATTTATTCTCCCAATATAAAAATGAAACAAGCAAACAAGTGTTAAGTCAAAGTTATATGAAGTACACGAACAAGAAAAGGAACCCATAATAAGATAAAGAGGACAGCACTGGAAGAGGGAGAAAAAGAAGAAGAAAAACTTGAACGACGACAATAATCTCTGCAATTCTTTTCTTCTCTTCCTACAACTTCCTGTCACCACGTTCATCCTTTATGTGTTCTTAAATGACTGGTCACTTGTTTGTTTCTCATGTTCCCACAGATGACTCTGATTGTCAGATAGACATGTGTTGGATCTTAACCTGAGAAAGGCCGATCTCTTTCTTGCCTACCATGTTCAAGTTCGTACAACAAATAGTCAGTTGTTGGACTTTTCATTGACTCTAGACAATCTGAAGGCATTATTAATATGGACTTAAAATATTTACATGGTTCATGGTGACTGTAGTCACATCCTAGTTCGTGAACCATGGACAACGGCTGAGTGGCCTAGTAAGTGGTCCTGAGAGTCGGGATACCAGTTGCTGTGGAATGGGAGTGGGCATCTCGGACATATTCTGAGTCAAGGCCCTCCTTGTGCTCTGGCGGCTTGGGCTATACAATCCACCGGTGGTTCATAACCCGTTAGAGGAGATATTCTCACTTGGACTATGTGTAAGTAGGGTAGCATCCTGCTTCACGAATTTACCAAGCTCAGAACATTTTAAGCAAACCTCGGACCTATGGGAGTAACGGAGTCCCACTCCCATTTGACTGGCAAGGGACTCCTTGTAAACAACTTGGCGAACGAAATGGAATTCGATGGGGAGCTATCAATATTAATGGCGCTTATGGAAGAATGAAAGTAGAACTAGCTGAGTCAGCAAAGAGGGTGCACCTGGATGTGCTAGGAGTAAGTGATATTAAGGTAAGGGGAGGTAACGAGGAAGAGATAGGAGATTATAAAGTGTACTGGACGGGTGTTAGAAACGGAAGGGTAGAGTATGGGGTAGGGCTCTTTATCAGGAATACCATTGCACGGAACATAGTTTCTGTTAGGCAAGTAAATGAGCGAATGATGTGGGTAGATTTGGCAGCTGGAGGAATTAGGACGAAAATTGTCTCAGTGTATTCACCATGTGAGGGTGCAGATGAGGATGACGTTGACAAGTTTTATGAAGCATTGGGTGACATCGTGGTCAGGGTCAACAGCAAGGATAGAATAGTGCTAATGGGCGATTTCAATGCGAGAGTTGGAAATAGAACTGAAGGATATGAAAGGGTGATTGGTAAATGTGGGAAAGATATGGAAGCTAATGCCAATGGGAAGCGTTTTCTGGACTTATGTGCTAGTATGGGCTTAACAGTTACGAATACATTCTTCAAGCATAAGGCTATTCACCGCTACACATGGGAGGCTAGGGGTACCAGATCCATAATAGACTATATCTTAACGACTTCGAATTCAGGAAATCTGTTAGGAATGTGAGAGTTTTTTCCGGGGATTTTCCGATGATACAGACCACTATCTGATCTGTAGTGAACTAAGTATCTCTAGGCCTAGGGAAGAGAAAGTGAAATCTGTCTGCAAATGAATAAGGGTGGAAAATCTCCAGGACGAGGAAATTAGACAGAAGTTCATGGATATGATTAGTGAGAAGTTTCGAACAGTAGATAGTAAGCAGGTTCAGGATATAGAAACTGAATGGGTGGCATACATCGATGCTGTAGTAGAAACAGGAAGGGATTGCCGAGGAAGAACTGTGTGTAAAGATAGGAAAAGGCGAACATATTGGTGGAATGATGAAGTGAGAGCAGCTTGTAAACGTAAAATGAAGGCTTATCAGAAATGGCCCCAAACAAGGGCCGAGGCAGACAGGGATTTGCACGTAGATGAAAGAAACACAGCGAAATAAATAGATGTTGAATCCAAAAAGAAGTCTTGGGAAGATTTTGGTAATAATCTGGAAAGGCTAGGTCAAGCAGCGGGGAAACCTTTCTGGACAGTAATAAAGAATCTTAGGAAGGGAGGGAAAAAGGAAAGGAACAGTGTTTTGAGTAACTCAGGGTGAACTCATAAGATACTAGGGAATCACTGGAGAGGTGGAAGGAATATTTTGAATATCTTCTCAACGTAGAAGGAAATCTTCCTGCTGGTATTGCGAACAGCCAAGTTCATGGGGAGGAGAAAAATGATGTTGGTGAAATTACGCTTGAGGAAGTGGAAAGGATAGTAAATAAACTCCATTGTCATAAAGCTGCAGGAATAGATGAAATTAGACCTGAAATGGTGAAGTATAGTGGGCAGGCAGGGATGGAATGGCTTCATAGAGTAGTAAGATTAGCATGGAGTGTTGGTAAGGTACCTTCAGATTGGACAAAAGGAGTAATTGCTCCTGTCTATAAGCAAGGGAACAGGAAGGATTGCAACAACTATCGAGGTATCTCATTGATTAGTATACCAGGCAAAGTATTCACTGGCATCTTCGAAGGGAAGGGTTCGATCAGTAGTTGAGAGTAAGTTGGATGAAAACCAGTGTGGTTTCAGACCACAGAGGGGCTGTCAGGATCAGATTTTCAGTATGCGCCAGGTAATTGAGAAATGTTACGAGAGGAATAGGCAGTTGTGTTTATGTTTCGTAGATCTAGAGAAAGCATATGACAGGGTACCAAGGGAAAAGATGTTCGCCATACTGGGGGACTGTGGGATTAAGGGTAGATTATTAAAATCAATCAAAGGCATTTATGTTGACAATTGGGCTTCAGTGAGAATTGATGGTAGAATGAGTTTTTGGTTCAGGGTACTTACAGGGGTTAGACAAGGCTGCAATCTGTCACCTTTGCTGTTCGTAGTTTACATGAATCATCTGCTGAAAGGTATAAAATGGCAGGGAGGGATTCAGTTAGGTGGAAATGTAGTAAACTGTCTAGCCTATGCTGACAACTTGGTCTTGATAGCAGATTGTGCCGAAAGCCTGCAGTCTAATATCTCGGAACTTGAAAATAGGTGCAATGAGTATGGTATGAATATTAGCCTTTCGAAGACTAAATTGATGTCGGTAGGTAAGAAATTCAACAGAATTGAATGTCAGATTGGTGATACGAAGCTAGAACAGGTCGATAATTTCAAGTATTTAGGTGGTGTGTTCTCCCAGGATGGCAATATAATAAGTGAGATTGAATCAAGGTGTAGTAAAGCTAATGCTGTGAGCTCGCAGTTGCGATCAGCAGTATTCTGTAAGAAGGAAGTCAGCTCCCAGACGAAACTATCTTTACATCGGTCTGTTTTCAGGCCAACTTTGCTTTACGGGAGCGAAAGCTGGGTGGACTCAGGATATCTTATTCATAAGTTAGAAGTAACAGACATGAAAGTAGCGAGAATGATTGCTGGTACAAACAGGTGGGAGCAATGGCAGGATGGTACTCGGAATGAGGAGATAAGGCTAATTTAGGAATGAACTCGATTGATTAAGCTGTACGTGTAAACCAGCTTCGGTGGTGGGGTCGTGTGAGGCGAATGGAGGAGGATAGGTTGCCTAGGAGAATAATGGACTCTGTTATGGAGGGTAAGAGAACACCCGAATTTTGGAATTTATTATTATTATTAACGATATGATTGTTATAAACTAATTTCGAGTTTGTGTTGTTAGTCCTAAAAGCGATTCTTAAATTACGTTTTTTGAATAGATTCGTAATACTATATATTTTACTGTTATTATATGTAAATACGGCAAATTTCTTATTATCTTTTTCTTTTTGTTCTTGTAGTAACGTAGTCTTAGGCTTATTTTTCATTTTATTTATAATCCTGTTTACAAAAGAAATCGATACTATATACCATTTAGCATACAAGAATGGCTATAATAAAGAGTTTGTAAACAGGATTATAAATAAAATAAAAAATAAGCCTAAGACTACGTTAATACAAGAACAAAAAGAAAAAGATAATAAGAAATTTGCCGTATTTACATAAAATAACAGTAAAATATATAGTATTACGAATCTATTCAAAAAACGTAATTTAAGAATCGCTTTTAGGACTAACAACACTAACTCAAAATTAGTTTATAACACTCATACCGTTAATAATAATAATAATAAATTCCAAAATTCGGGTGTTTATAAACTGAAATGTGCTAGTTGTTTAAAAAGTTACATAGGACGAACAGGTAGGAACTTCATTATAAGATATCAGGAACATACTAGAGCCAAGAAATACAACAGATACTCGGCCTTGAGCGAACACGTGACCGACTCTAATCACATGTTTACAAACATAGATAATGACCTCTAAATACTGAAAACCGTAAATAAAGGCCATTTATTAAACATATAAGAGGAAATCTACATTTATCTGGACTAGAGAAACAATCCAACAAACAATATCAATGAGCTTTCTGAGAAGTATAACATTTTATATGAAGAACTATTAAAAGCGGATGTTAGGAAGAAACGCCAGACTCTAACACGTCACACGCTCGGTGACACTCAGGTTGTTCAACTTAGGACACACTCTCCTACTTCCCCTCCACACTCCCAGCTCAGCGTAGCAACTACCAGTACTTGTTTTAAAGCAGATGCACACTTACCTCGGTAGAAGCGAGTCCTTCTCCGCAAATCGGGGCCAATAATAAGGAGTAAGTAAAACGATTTTGTTACATTGCGTTATATTTATTTCATCTTCCATTTCACGTTACTTAGACTTATATTTTTTTTTATTTTTTCATTTTATTTCAGATAAGATTATATCCATTGTTACACAGAACTTTACCATCACGGCCCCGATCTCACTTTAAATTCTGAAGCATTTAAATTTTATTATACCATCTAAGGAATGCTTATTAGGTTTTAACAAATCTTTCGCCAAGAGATATAAATTAAGGGTGCTATTTACAACAAGCGATATTTTAAGATTTTATAAGCAACACTGGTATTTTCTAAGAACATCAACAAGAGAAATATGGACAGTTTAACTGTTTCATCTGTTTTATGACTTGTAATTTTAACAAAATTTCGAAGATCTTGTTTTAAATGTCAAAAATATTAATGTGTCTTTCCAATTTTAATATTTATTTCTGATATATTAATGTTAATTTGTTACTAGCTTATGATGTACCTTAGGGGACGAAACATGTACTAGATATAATAAATTATATATTGTATTGAATAGGCAGACCGCTTAATTATAATATTTAAGTTTATCTTGAATATTCATTGATTGATTCATTGTTTCTTGCCGAATTTTTAGCAAACCTTGTAGGAATAGAGACAAAATATGGGGCTACATAGTGATGTGGATTTTACCCAATTATTGCTGTGAGAGAAGTTATTAACCGAACAACCTTTCGAACATTACATGCTGACGTAGGCTCTCTCCTGTGTCACGGGAGGCAGACTATGACGTCAACCCACTCTACGTCACACACACAGGTTGCTCGCTGTCCCTGGCTGTCTTCTGCTGCTGAGCCGGCGCGTAGCGCGAAGTTTAAGCTTTAATTGCGGGGACTTAGTTCCATACCGCTGTTCCCAGTACAGTATATGTGGCTCACCTTGGACAGCCTGTTGAGAAGCTAAGTTTAAGAGAATGTACGGACTAATACTGACGGGTGGAGTATAGTGAGGTATGTTATGTCTGATGGGGAGAGGGGGAGGGGGAGGAGATGATAGGAAGAGGGGTTTAAGCCGCGTCCTGTGAACAATGTGGTACGGGTTTGTAACTTGATAGGGTATTGTGTATCGCGCTAAATATTGACTGCCTATTGGGAAGATCGACATATCTAGACATTAATTAAAAAAATTAAAGATATGTTAGTTTTTTCTGAGATTTCATTCAGGTACGAATTGGAGTTAAAGAACTGATCCAAGCGAACGAAGCATTCCTCTGTGGCGTCGAGAACAGGGCCTTTGTTTACATTCATAAAAACTTCTAAATCGTGATTCATGTTACTGAGTTATGCTTGAAATATTGAATGTGTTGTCCGACTGACGAGTATCTATTACATTTTTGGCATTTACATGTCCCATGTATCTGATTTTGAAGCTAATCCCCATCTGTTCAATATATGAGGACTCACAGTTTTGACAATGGAATCTGTAGACACCGTTTTTGATAAATGGCAGTTTTATTAATTGAGCTGGTATTATATATGATGTCCGTATTTATATTATCAGTTCGATATGCGATTTTAGTGTTATGTTTCTTCGAAATATTTGTAATGCTGTAAATATCTTCATTGAAAGTAAAGGTTGAATAAGTATCAGGCTTAGTTTTCTCTATAGTTAAAGTTGAATTTAAGCGATATCTGCCACAAGATGCTATGCAGTGGAGGGACTCTGAACAATAATAGCTGCTATACATATACTGTAACCTTTTGATGACTACCATTAAATAAAATCATGAATAAAATATATATAAAATATATCATAAATGAAAATATTCAAAAACTTCATAAAATACCTGAAATAAATTAATAAAAATAGTTCATCGAAATGTCCGTAGTATGGGCGCCAGAGTTCACCAGAATGGATCCCTCGAATTTAAATAGAGCATGATAAACTTTATATCCCAGGGTGTGTACATAATGCTGTGTACTGGTACAACTGCTGCAGGCCTTACCTAACCTCCTGAAAACGACTAAATAGGTAGGAACTGCACCTAGGTTCATCAATAACACTGATTCTAAAATAGCTAACTATATTCTTAACAAAATCCGTGCATGAGCACCTCATCAACATACAACATTATACATATAATACACACATAAAATATTGCTGGAAGACTCCATATTTACAACAACAACAATAATGAAAACCGTGGGAAAACGAAAGCGAGAACTAAGCTACCATTTGTAGATAGTCCGATGAACAATGTACATGTATGAAGATAAATACCCTTCACTGTCTCTATATCAATTCGACTTACCGATTCTCATAATCGGCAGTTATCACATCACACAGATACTGTACCTTGTACTACTGTGTTCACATATTTTAACACTTGTTGTAAAGATATATACACACGTCTGTCGATCCTCAACATAAATTATAGAAAGTCTGAGATAGCTTTCACCAACATATAATGCTAGGCCGCCACAAGTGCTACAATACTTAATGCGCAAGCACTCTCCACAATCAGCCACTTTCCACGAACATAACAAGACTACGCTCCACGAACGTTTGAAGTCCAGTCCATTGCAGCCGTGTCACTCTAGTACCGTGTAACAGCACCACTTCCTTCTCGTACAGTGCGTCAGTTGTAGTTCTCTTATACAGTGTCACTGGTTGTAGTTATCTTCCTTCTCGTTCCTTTACAAAGTCCCCAGTTGCCGCCGTATGATCAACCTTTATAGACATCAACATCCCCCTCCTCTCAGATGATACGTCTGGATTGGTGCTTGCCAGCCAATCATGAGTGATCTCTACTGGTCAATACCATGCCCTGAACTCATACTTGGTTCCAAGACAATAACAAACACTTGGGTTTATTACATGAGTCAACGAACTTCCCTAATACAACAACAAGCTCATCTCATCAGGCTGGGATATATACATGACTCATTGAATATCCCGACACAAGTACATCACAACAAACACTGGGGTATCCACATGACTCAACCAAATTACCAGAGTTATTAAAGCAATGTTTTCCCACTCGTGCAAAACAAATTACTCATACCTACATATGTGGATATCTTCCAGCTTACCAATATAAATGGCAAAATATACAAATGAAATACTGATACTAATAATAATAATAATAATAATAATAATTTGAATACTGACAATAATATCTCTAACTTCTACATATAGTTCGGGGGTGTGAGATATGTACTATCACAATACCAGCATAAAATTTTGAACTGCATGAAGAAAATATGATAATTGTTTGAAAGTATTGGAAACCTCATTATACATCTTTCCAAGGATCTTCAAAATGACTGCTTTAAAATGTGAAGTTGCTCAATTAAGTCTATTCAGCAGTTTGTTAAAATTTCCGCTATCAGAAAAATGTCATCAAAATATTAGATTACTTCAAATGTGTTCACCTGTGTTTCTCTTGGCACTGCCAACTCTGATTTTGGTTCTTCTTTCAAATGTACCTCTTCTGATATAATTTTGTGATTGTCCTGTGGAAAAGTAAATATATTAGACAAATTTTTGAGACACATCTGGAAATATATTTATGTATGAGTGGACTTAACAATTCATCATTTCCTAGTAAACGAGACAGTTTCAGTTCCTAATCTTCATTATCATTTGTCAGAAAATCACCACGTTGAGTATCCATAAAAGCATGACAACTAAGAGAACTTCAGGAGTGGAGGAAAGTCCTATTTAAAGGCTCAGAGTTATTTTTGAAGAGTAGAAAAATATAATATAAAACCTTCCAATGTAACACCGAATGATCAGGAAAATGTACAGACATACTTACATATAATCTGCTTTAAAAATTTTTTTTATAGTTGCTTTACGTCGCACCAACACAGGTCATATGGCGACAATGGGACAGGAAAAGCCTAGGAACTGGAAGGAAGCAGCCACAGCTTTAATTAAGGTACAGCCCCAGCATTTGTCTGGTGTGAAAATGGGAAACCACGGAAAACCATCTTCAGGACTGCCAACTGTGGGATCCGAACCCACTATCTCCGGGATGCAAGCTAACAGCTGCGTGCCCCTGACCGCATGGCCAACTCGCCCGGTCATATAATCTGCTCATTATATACAAACCAATTCTGAAATATTAAGAACTTCAAAATTTATCACTGTTATCTTTCACATCCTGTACCAGCTAATACAACTCAGCAGGAAAATGTACCTTAGAAATTTCTCCTTGTTTATGAAGTGCTCTGCCTGAAGGCAGGGAGGATCCTCAATAGCTCTATCAGCTGCAATACAGAACAACGTGTCACTGGGGAGGCAAACTAAGGATATGAACAGTAAGGTAGTTTCACATTGCTTTCCTCTTCCAGCCAGACAGTGCTGTTACACATTCACTGAACTGTACACACAGACCAGCTATTTCACACCTTTTCCTATAGGATCTGGCTGTATTGGGAATGGTGGTACCCATACTGCTCATATCTGTCACATTCATATCGTAAGAGCCAAGGATGAAACTGAGACCCTAAATACAAGTGACAAACTTGTTCTGGGCCAATCCAGAAGACAACAGGCATTGAGCACCAGAGATGGATTAGAGCAGGCCACCTCATTTGGACGGCATCGAGGACATAACTCCAAAACAACATGAACCATAACCTATAGGTTATCTGCAATATCGCAGAGGGCCTGTATGCCTGACATCAGTGCTCCTTGTGCAGGTACGAGTACATATGGTCAGCTGACAGGGATATTGCAACTTGCTCTACGTTGCACCGACACAGATAGGTCTTTTGGCAGCGATGGGATAGGAAAGGGCTAGGAGTGGAAAGAAACTGACCATGGCCCTAATTAAGGTTCAGCCCCCGCATCTGCCTGCCGCAAAAACAGGAATACAAGCTCACAGGTGTATGACCCTAACCGCATGGCAAAAGGTCAGATTGTTATCCCAAGAATGCCAGCCCTATGTTCAGCATACGACTGCACTAATCAGTGTAACTAATCCAAGGATACATTTTGTTTTAACTAAGTGTTACTGAAATAAAACTGACATTGCTTTTGCAATTCGAGTTTGATATTAAACCCATTTTAATGTTTAAACGCAGGAAGTACTGTGAGACAGAGTTATTATTCACTGACCATGTTTCTGATTTCCTTTTCAAAGACCAAGGAATTAACTCAACTTAAAACTGTAGTGATCTTGGTGATATTGTTTTAAAATTTTATTTTTTAAATCACCAAACCTATGACCAAATCTACAGCTTTTGCCCCATCCCTAAGAAAATAATGCAGCAATTGGTGCAGGCTACCAGAAAAATAAAACGGCTGAAATCATAGCAAAGCAAACAAAGAGGAACAGGAGGAAAGTTTTCCATCAGCAAGAAATCATTGAAAGTCTTCACAAGAAACATAATGGTTCCGGTCTCAATGTTCTGGGCAGCTATTTCCAAGAGGTGATCCAAGATCTTGTCAAGCTTCAGGCCAACCCAACCATGCATCAATATCCCCAGTATCCCTATTGTTACTGGTACCTCAGGAAATTTTTACACCACCACATCTTCAAACTATTTCTCACTGGGCAACATCTATTGATGGCAGTCGTGGTTTTATAGAGGAGACTTTTTAAAAGAAAGAAGAAGTTATGCCTTTTTCACAATCAATTCTCAGAACTAAGATGTTTAATGAAACGGCTGTTAAGAAGAACTTGGTGTGGGACAATAAACAGTTTTGTGTCTTTGTTGACTTAGGTCAGGTATACTTAGACACTGGTGAGTATGAAGTCGCCAAGGAAGCATTAGACTTTATGGTGGCAACACTGAATAGGAGCTCAAAAATACCAGTGAGTGGAGGGCTCATACAAAAAAATCATATAGTCAGCAGCTGTGATGGGATTGCGACTAATAACTGTAGGAATGAAGTCTGTTGGACTGAACTCCCCAGTGTTCTTTTCCACATAAAGCAGAGTTAGAGCAAAAGGCATTCCCTTGATGCTGCTCACCATATAAAATTTGCAATGAATTCCCTAGCAGAAAAGCAGGTTTTTGTAGATGGTAGTGCTCCAGACCAAGAAAATATTACTGAGGTGAAATACCTGGAAGAACTTGGTACTATTACAGGAAGTGAAAAGCCCGCACACTGGTTATAGATTAAGGAGAAAGAATTTAGAGTGCGTGCGACAGAAGATAAACATTTCCTTAGGTGCATAAACCTTCAGTAGTTGTGTGGGTAATACCCTTAAATTTTGCAGTGATCTAGGTCTTGAAGCGTTTACTGATTGTGAAAGTACCATTCAGGTTGCAATGTTCCTAAATTTTGCATTTCATTTAACAAATTCAAGGCGTCTTATGGGTAAGTGAACCAAAGCTGCAAACAGATATTCCAACCAGTACAAAACCTGTACTGATATTGAAGAATGCATAAGTTATCCTAATAATATTATGTTAACTGATGGTTCGTCCCTCTATAATATTAAGAAAATAACTGCAATGAATGGTATAATTTCTGATTTGTTAAGTGTACAAGGTCTTGCAGAACATATGTCTGGGGAAAGGATTCTGCACAAAGATACCTCCTCACATTGAGTTTAAGATGAATATAAAATTCTGGTCAACTCAAAGCTGTAAACAAGAAGTGTCTCAATGGTCAGATTGTTCGGCTCCATGGCTAAATGGTTAGTATGCTGGCCTTTGGTCACAGGGGTCCCGGGCTCGATTCACGGCAGGGTCGGGAATTTTAACCGTAAGTGGCTAATTTTGCTGACATGGGGGCTGGGTGTATGTGTTGTCGTCATCATCATTTCATCCTCATCAAGACGCACAGGTCGCCTACTGGCGTCAAATGAAAAGACCTGCATCTGGCAAGATTAACTTGTCCTCATATACTCCCAACACGGAAAGCCATAAGCAATTTAGTTTTCTTTACTGGTCAGATCGACCTGTCTTGTAATTGTAATATGTGTTTTTGAAAGGTACTGTTTTATTGAACACTGGTCTTGTACAGAGAATTCAACAAGAAATGGATTTTGATAGACATGATCAAGATTAAGTCACCAACTATGTAGTCCTTTCTTTATATAGTGAATATGTTGATTATATTGCAAGCAGTGTGTAAAATATTAAGAGATAAGAATTTCATAGTGTTCCATATTGAGGAGAGTTCACTATTTAGTTAAAAGAAGATATATGATATATCATGGTTCAACCTTTCAATACTATTAAAATACGAAATGTAATTTTTACATTCCTACTTAATTACAATTGGTACCGGTGTCGACCATCATCAGCCAATGGCAAATAAATATAAAAGACAATGCACAGGTAAACAAAATGTGATCAAGAATAAAGGCTGACACCAATTATAATTAAGTAGGAATGTAAAAATGTTAATAGTACTGAAAGGTTGAAAAATCATATATCTTCTTTTAATAGTGTGTTAATTAAATTAAATTAATTAAATATGTGCAGTATTTGTGTCTTTTGCACTGTTACATAACATCAGCTCATGTTCGTACTGGCAGTAATGAATTATACACCTACAAGACTTTATTACATCCTCCTAATCAACACAAACTCCTGGATAACTTCAGGCCAAGCTGCCAATAGGGGAAAACACAGACACCCCAAAAATACAATTCATATCTTGTATTGTATATGAGGATCCAATAGAGTCCTATAAAGGTATAATTCCTTTGTAGTGCACAAGCACTGACACATGTGGAATGGTGCAGTGTAATGAGTCTACATGACACACATCCTTGTCTTATCATCACGGTTGAGATGCACAGTATGGAAGATATGACACATTTATTGTTCTTTGCCTCAGTGCTTAGACATTCATGTTTTTCTACAGGTGTCAGTTAAAAAAATCTACAACAGGCCACTATTATTATTATTATTATTATTATATCCGAGGTATCTGTGGAACAGCAGAGGTGAAAGAAGTGCGGGGGTGAACGGGTCTCAAAATACGAAATAAAAGTTAAGGTAAAATTTAACAAGGTTATATTTTCTTTTCAAAACCAAGAAATAACAAGAATGGCAGGTACAGAGTAGCAAGGCAACAAAAGTACAATTACAGTATTTACAGGATTTGGGCTTCGAGCCCCGAACTCACAATTCTTGAGCAATTAGCCCAACTTTACCCCAAAAACAAGATTCAACAGAGGGGCAGAAAACCGCCAATCATGCCCAGGAGCACTTGCTCCAAATTACACAGTAAAGCCTCCTAGAGTCACGCAGAAACGAATTTTACGAAAGAGCAACCCGCTCTTACGTTCAAGCCTATCAAAGGCCACACCAAACTCCACGTTCAAGCTGTCCTCCAAGGACATAGACACAGGGGTAAGAATACCCAACCTACTGAGGCCGATTTAGTGAAGAAATAGAAATATTACATTGCCTCGACAATACCAACTAGAGAGGAGGCAACACTGCACTCCTAATACATTTTGTTTAAAACCTACTTGCACTAGGCCGTTAATGCAAGGGCTAATCCCATACTAAAGAGGTGACTTATATGAGAAGACTACATTACGCTAGACTGGAAGAAACGGTTAAAAAAAAATAAGTTCACCTCAAAGCAATATGAGTGGGAGCTCGAGAGGGTTAAGCACTCTCTATCCCTATTTATAGTTAAACAGATAGAATAGATACCGAGTGTCTTTACATACTAAGGGAAAGTTACATGGTAAAAGGCTTCGGACCTGCCCCGAGAGTTAAACTGCTGAGCTAGCAAGAAAAGAAATTATTAAACGGCCATTACCTTGTGGATGAACTGCTGCCCGACGAAAGAGGCGCTTCCCGCCCCCTGCTACGTACTTTACACACTGAAAGATGTTACTGAAGTGGCGCAGAGACCCTAAAATCAGCAGTTTATATACTCTCGCGGAAAGTTCGAGGCGTTTCAGGAATGAGAACATCCTCCCACAAGAATTTTATTGGCTAGGGTTAAGCAACATATCCGAGTTGAAGAAGATACACCTGATTGGTCATAAATTAATTAAAGAAATTCGGGATTGGCTAAATTTGAAACAAGGGGAAAGAAAGGGTTAATATTGCCAACTTAAACAATGACTGAAAGAATTTTAACAAAGAACAAACTTATGAATTCAAAATTTCTCCAAAAACACAGTTCTTTCACTTCGCACTAGGGTGCACCATTGTAGTTCTTCAGTAGTGTCCTCTAGAAGAGAATGTTCACACTTCTTACTACAGGCAAAACAAAAATACATCGAAAACGACCCAGTTCAGAAACTTCAAAATTTCCAAGTAGTGACATCTTCAGGGAAACTTGAAAATTAACACAGTAGATACAGTTCAGGCTTCCTCCAGTAGGGGAGTTTCAACTGGCGCAAGGTTTGAATTACGACGGGGAGGTGTACCACCCGGTAAAATTATTATTATTATTATTATTATTATTATTATTATTATTATCATCAACATTCTGAATGGCTAAATTAAGATGAGAAAGACCATTCCTTGAAAATTTAGTTCCATTCTTATTCAAATAGCAAGAATCTTTTGTAATGGAGCTGACTGATCAAAAATCATCATCAAGGAGGTGAATTAAAAGTGAACCAACTCTCAAATCAGGCAGCATTTTTGGATATCACGTAATAAGGCAATAAACTGATGATTGTGTGTAAGAATGCATTTAGTATTTTATACTGCATAAAGAACAGAGGAATCTTCCAGATACCTTCAGACCATGCTGCCAATAGCGGCAAACACAGACTCTGTGCTAATGCAATTGATACCCATGAGCACATTATGAAATGCCCTGTTAAAGAATAGATACACACATATTCATTATAGACTGTTGTGCCTTCTGGTGTTCAGTCTGCAACCCTCTGTGAATGTACAAATCACCACAACAATCCCCTATTTCAAACTAGTTCTATATCTCTGATTTTTAAATCATTAAAAACCGAGTCTAATCATCACTGCCTTGGTCTCCATGTATTCCTCTTACCCTCCATGACCGACCCCATCATTCTCCTATGTAAACTACCCTGCTCCATTTGCCTCACATGACCCCACCACATTTTGCTTCATGACTACAGCTTCATTCATTCAGTTCGATCCTAACTTAGCCTTTATGTCTTCATAACAAGTACCCTCCTGACATTGTTCCCACCTGTTTTACCTGCAATCATTCTTGCTACTTTCATGTCTGTTACTTCCAAGTTGTGAATAAGTTATCCTGAGTCCACCGAGCTTTCACTCCCGCAAAGCAAAGTTGGTCTGAAAAACACCTATGTTAAGATAGTATCGTCCAGGAGCTGACTTCATTCTTCCAGAATACTGTTGATTGAAACTGTGAGCAGACTGCATTAGCTTGATTCAATATCACTTACTATATTACCAGCCTGGAAGTGCCCACATCCTAAAAATTTGAAATATCTACCTGTTCCAACTTCACATCCCCAATCTGACATTCAATTATCTTGGATGTCTTACCTACTGACATCAATTTAGTCTTAGAAAGGCTAATTTTCATGCCATACTCATTGTACGTATTTTCATGTTCCAAGACAGTAGATTGCAGGCTTTGGGCAAAATCTGCCATTAAGATAAAGTTGTCAGCATACGCCAGATTGCTTACTAAATTTTCACCTTATTGCCACTTTCTACCTCTTAGCAGATGATCTAAATAAACTACGAACAACAAAGATTTTTCAAAATTCTGGCTAATAGAGAAAATACAATCCTGACAGCCCCTTTATGGCCTGAAACCTCACTGCTATTCATCCTACTTCCTCCGAATCACTGATCTCACCCTCCCTTCAAGGATGCCATTGAACACCTTGCCCGGTATACTGATTATTAAGATACTTCGATAATTGTTGCATTCCTTCTTCTTTGATGGATTATAGGTAGGTGCAATTACAGCATTCATCCAATCTGAAGGTGCCTTACTAACAGTGCATTATAATCTTATATTATGAAGCCATTTCAACCGTTCCTTCCTGCTATACCTCACCATTTCAGGCCTAATTTCCTATATTCCTGCTGCTTTATTACAATGGAGTATATCTACCATCCTTACCAATTCCTTAAGAGTAAATTCACCAACATTATTGCCCTCTTGACATAAGAGTTGAGAAACAATAGGGATTGCAAGTACACTGACTGACAGAGCAAATGCAACACCAAGAAGGAGTGGTCAGAACTTTATGCCAATTGTAGGGTAGACTGACGTCACTGAGCTATGCTCATGATGTGAAATGCGCCGCTGTGCTGCGCACGTAGCTAACGATAAATGGGACACGGCGTTGGCGAATGGCCCAATTCGTACCGTGATTTCTCAGCCGACAGTCATTGTAGAACGTGTTGTCGTGTGCCACACGACACGTGTATAGCTAAGAATGCCAGGCCACCCTCAACGGAGGCATTTCCAGCAGACAGACGACTTTACGAGGGGTATGGTGATCGGGCTGAGAAGGGCAGGTTGGTCGCTTCGTCAAATCGCAGCCGATACCCATAGGGATGTGTCCACCGTGCAGCGCCTGTGGCGAAGATGGTTGGCGCAGGGACATGTGGCACGTGCGAGGGGTCCAGGCGCAGCCCGAGTGACGTCAGCACGCGAGGATCGGCGCATCCACCGCCAAGCGGTGGCAGCCCCGCACGCCACGTCAACCGACATTCTTCAGCATGTGCAAGACACCCTGGCTGTTCCAATATCGACCAGAACAATTTCCCGTCGATTGGTTGAAGGAGGCCTGCACTCCCGGCGTCCGCTCAGAAGACTACCATTGACTCCACAGCATAGACGTGCACGCCTGGCATGGTGCTGGGCTAGAGCTACTTGGATGAGGGAATGGCGGAACGTCGTGTTCTCCGATGAGTCACGCTTCTGTTCTGTCAGTGATAGTCACCGCAGACGAGTGTGGCGTCGGCGTGGAGAAAGGTCAAATTCGACAGTAACTGTGGAGCGCCCTACCGCGGCGCTATTGCGTATGATTCCACGTCACCTCTAGTGCGTATTCAAGGCACGTTAAATGCCCACTGCTACGTGCAGCATGTGCTGCGGCCGGTGGCACTCCCGTACCTTCAGGGGCTGCCCAATGCTGTTTCAGAAGGATAATGCCCGCCCACACACTGCTTGCATCTCCCAACAGGCTCTACGAGGTGTACAGATGCTTCCGTGGCCAGCGTACTCTCCGGATCTCTCACCAATCGAACACGTGTGGGATCTCATTGGACGCCGTTTGCAAACTCTGCCCCAGCCTCGTACGGACGACCAACTGTGGCAAATGGTTGACAGAGAATGGAGAACCATCCCTCAGGACACCATCCGCACTCTTATTGACTCTGTACCTCGACGTGTTTCTGCGTGCATCGCCGCTTGCGGTGGTCCTACATCCTACTGAGTCGATGCCGTGCGCATTGTGTAACCTGCATATCGGTTTGAAATAAACATCAATCATTCATCCGTGCCGTCTCTGTTTTTTCCCCAACTTTCATCCCTTTCGAACCACTCCTCCTTGGTGTTGCATTGTCACTGTCAGTCAGTGTAATATATGACACAGCAATGTTGCAGAATAAGACTGTGTACTATAACTGAGAAAATTATTCATGAGAATTAATTTGAAGTGTATGATGCTGTACTGGAAGAATGGGCTAAAGGTGGTATTGTTGAAGAGAGACATTATGAAGGGGCTAGAGGTAAAGGCTACATTTTACCTCATCAGGGTGTAATTAAGGACAGTACAATGATGTGAATTAGGCCCATATTCGACATATCCAGTAACAGGAAGAGGGAGTTGTCACTGAATGACTGTATGACAAAAGTCCAAACCTAATTGAACTTATTCCCTCTTTTGTGTTCAGGTTTAGAGAGGGGCCAGTGGGTGGTAGAATATTACATGCTGGCACTCGCACTGCTGCATTTGCGTGAAAGATTTTCTGTTATTCAAGGATGAAGGAGAAGCCAGACCATGATGTCAAGATGTGTGAGATGAAAAATGGCACAAAGCTAAGAAGGCGGTTGCTGATTCAGGAACTCTATCGGTATTTGAGGTGACAGGTGTAGACTTTGCTGGACTCTTGATACTGAAAGTAAAAAGGAAGGGGTGGATTATGTTCTTTACATTTGCTGTGTTCAGGGCAGTGCACTTGAACAGGTCAGCAATTTCATAACGAATGGATTTTTACTAAGTTTTCCACAGTTCATCACTCGATGAGAAAGACCAAAAGTTTCTACAACAAAAATGGAACAAATTTCAATGGTACAGATAATTTGTTTTGAACTGTTGATTAACACCACATAGAAAGAGAGTGCACAATGCAGCAAATACAGTACAGAATTAACCCTCCCACAGCAGGCTGGTGGGGTGGTTAGTGGCAAAGTCTGATTCAGATAGTAAAGAGAAATTTGAGACGTGTCTTCGGGAGAGCTTCACTGTGCTGTGAAGTGTTGACGACACTACCGTGGAAGTGTGAAGCCGTCGTTGATTCCTGTCCTCTTGCCTACTTGCCTGAGAAGCCTGAAGATCTCAAACAACTTTCACCTTCAAGTATTTTGCAAGACAATGTCTGCATGGGAATACTAGATTTAGATCAACTGGATTCTGTGAACTTATCAAGGAGATGTTGATTTCTACTACAGTTGCAACAAGATTTTGAGAAGAGTACCTAAGTCAGTTGATCCAGGAGCTGAATACAATGTCTACAAACACTGGAGAAGAGGATGTGGTGCTGGTTGCAGCTGATGGGAAAGAACTGGATCGACTGACCATTAAAACGGGTGCTGGAAGTGTATCATGGTAAAGTTGGATGATTTGTGAGGTTGAGAACAGGTGAGGTGACTAGTCCACATCAGTGACTTCTGAAACTGCGAAGGAGGATGCTGATGACTGTCCCAGTAGCTTTCACTCTCATGAAGAGTCTGACTCATGAGATTCCTCAAAGTGCTATTATGACAGCACGTCTGTTTCATGTGGATATAAAAAATTATTCAATCTAAGTGATTTACAATAAATGTGAAGTTCCTGTCAGGTAGAAAGAATGTTTCTCACAGGCTATGTGCTTTAGGAGTTAAGATTGTAAGGCATTCTGAAAAGATATCTCCCTCATTAATCCTCCTATCAAAATAGTGTACATGAGCAGGAAGTTTTACAAACAGATTTCCAGTAAGGTTGGTAGATTTCAAATAAGGTTGGCCATGTATATTTATTGGGAGAGTAAAATCATTGTTTCAGTCTTCACATAAATCCACAGTCAATTCAAGGATGTTGAAATGATACTGAACCTAAACACTATACATGGATAAGAGGATTCTAAATGCAGGTTCCAATACAGCCAGTAGTTTTTCAGTTACAAGTACTCAAACAACAACAACAAAAAAGGCAAGACCCCTAAGGTAAAAAATATTTAGGTATCATTATTACACCTGAAATGGAAAATTAAAATAAAATGCTGCCAAAATAATCAATATATATTTACCCAGTTGTGACAATTTTATTTATATAGATTACAGTCATTACTAATATGCATGGCTCATGGTCCATGGACTAGAATGATGCAGGTTTCCATGTAAATTTATCCTGTCCTACCAGTTTCTTCTCTAACTAGTGCAGTGTTTTCCACAGAAATTATGTCAGCCGAGTATCAGGAATGAGTGGCTTGGTGCAGAATACTACGTAATAAACGGATATGAAAAAATATCAATTTATTCCCCTCACAGCATTCGTATTAACAGACGGGTAACAGTAACTGCAAAATTGAACTATTTTAGTATTTTTACCCTGAACAAGACAACAGAGGATTTTGAACTTCTAGTGTTCTACTGCTCATTCATAATCATTCAATACCGGGGATTACTATTCTATTGCTGTGGAGGGCCATACGGGTCTGTGACATCATTGAAAACTGCTAAACATTTAAACTCTGATGTAATTATGCTGAAAATAATGATTGATCTCTGAACTAAACAGTTCTACATTATGTAATTAGTGCATATCTAGGTTATGTTAGCTAGGCGGTCTGTAAACATGGCAAGAGGTCTTAGTTGAACTAATATTTACTACAATTCTTTTATCACATTAACATCATGGCCTGCCCTATCACTCTAAACCTGTAGACTTGCTTGTAAGATAATTAATGAAATCCTGCAGGAATTTGTTTCTATAAAAAAGAATAATAAGGTTGTTATAACATTCCTTCAGTTGTGGTAGATTTCATGGAACATTAATACAGCTACAACCACACATTCAGGCCAGGTGATACCAGTGATGTAATATCATGGTGGAAAAAGAGGTGGTCAACAATTTTGCAATTAACTGGTTTTTAAATACAGTATAAGGTGACTTTTCATTTCAATGTAGTACTTAACCATCTCACTATCCACATGACCCCTGTTAATTCCTGACAATAACAGGGAATAATTATAGTACTCCCCTAGATTTATGCATCTGTGCAATCTCAAAAGCAACACTTTAAGAAGCCTTAAGAATATTGTGACAGTAGAAAATCCAATTACCAAAGTTGTCCTTCAACATTATAAAATCTTTTTAATCAAGAGAAAAGATGAGTAAACATCAATAATGAGCAAGCTCCGCATATAAAAGTTAAATTTAAATCTGTTTGTGCCAAAGAGGATAATATAGAATTATCAATACTGCATTAATGGAAACAACCCCCATATGATTTTAGGCGAAAAGGAACCGACAAGTGACCACCAGTACTTTTATCTCGAAAAGTAACCCAAATGTCACTGTAGTAATTTTACCTAATGAAGAAAAGTCCATAGCACTAATAGGATCCAGAACAAGCATTAAGTTTCAGGTACTGATATCTCGAACTCATTGGAAATCTTACTGGGGCCTTCTAGGTAAGATAAAGGTGCTCATTCTTTAAAGAATAGGGTCTGTTCAGTTAGTTTACACTGAAAGTAATGAGTGTTACATAACCAATCATTAAACTATCCATGGGGAAAAATATTGAATACAAGGTTCCAATGCCAACAACTATCCACTATTTCCAATAACAATGAATGACATCCACCATATAATATGCTACATGTGATGGTTTGGTCTGCCCTGTCAATATATTACCAGTTTCTAATTTTGTACAATTATTTCACTTGTACATGTTTCGGGAGCCCCAACTCACTTCATTAGCGATTTCCACATCATAAATCAATATTCCCCATAACTTAAGGTCTAACGTTATTCATCTATACATAAGACATCATCAATATATACCATTATTTTTAACACATACACACGTAATGCCCATTTCTTGATAATGTTTGTTGTAATGGAACACATTAATACATAGTGGAACACTTTAGAACATTTTTTAAAAAGTTCAACTGGTTATTCTTATGTTACGTGACACTTCAAACATTTATTAAAATGTCAGATTATTTATTTAGAAAAATCAATTATTGATAAAAAGTTTCTTGGTACTGTTTGTTCTGTTGTAGCCCTCTTAAGCATTGACCTATTAAAAAATTAACTATTATACTACCAAAGTTAATATCTTTGCCTTATTACTCTTAGAACACTTTCTAGAATGAACTGGTTTACCATTGAAGTATTTGACTCCTTATGATCTAAACGTGCAATTCATTATATCATGTCAGACGGAATCTTTCTACGTTGGTGTTGGGCTGGAATTTAGACAAGAGCGGATCAAACCTCCCATCATGTCTATGAATTCGTGGCTATTATTTGCTGTTCTTACTGTAAACTATTGAAGCAGAGGAAGACTACCCACTCACCAGCCCAACACTTATTGATTCTATGTGGTGCAAAACTAGCTTTAAAGGTTTTGAAACACTAAGATGATGGAAATCATTCCCGCAAGAGGCTAATATATTTGAGCACCTTTAATACGATCAGGGTGATAAAGGATTTAATATGCCAACTTGAAACCAGAAGGCAAACTCTCCACAATCTGAGCTACTCAGATCGCCGTTTTTCCTGACAAGAGCTACAAAGCCCAGAGAGATGAAGAGAATAACCACTTCTTCAGCTTTCAGATATGCTGTGCCACATAAAAAGGTGCATACCTGGAAATTCTGCATTTGTGTAATCATAAAAAATATACTTAGTCAATTTGAGATCAGTATACAAATATATATGAGCTTTAGGAATAGACAGCAAAATAATCATACATCTCCTGAACATCAGATAAAAGTAGAGTTATGTAACCAGTCAAACTCGGGCGACTGCTAAGGGTTTAATTGTAATCACTATAAAGTTACCTGGAATGATACTTACACATGAAGTATTTGAAGTTTCCTCAAAGCAGATTGGTTCCTCTTTGACCTTTACTTCCAAGTCCATTTTAAAGAGCGTGTGAAGGTCTAGACGCTTTCGGGATGTAGATTACTTCCACGGACCTTGCACTGAAACATGAGCAACAAACACTATTATTGCTGTTTTGTAGTCAAGTCTGTACTTTTAGGCAACTGTTGATACCGTGCTCCCAGCCACAGGACCTCCAGTTTTACCTGGAAAATGAACCTCAGGGAAAAGCATTTTCAATGACAGAACAACCCACACCAACAGAATGGGATTAATTTGCATACATCTTTTGAAAAGCCTGTGACTATGCAACTTACATATCACCCACTACACTGGGAGTCTAATGACTTGGTTTGATGTACCTTCCTTTTTTTACTATTTTTTTACATCACACTGACACAGATAGGACTTATGGCATTATGGCTAGGAGTGGGAACCAAGTAACTGTCACCTTGAGTAATGTAGAGTACCAGCATTTCCTTGGCATGAAAATGGGAAAACACAGAAAACTTTCTCTAGGGCTGCGACTTCCTTCCCACTCTTATCCCATCATTACCATAAGACCTATCTATGTCAGTGCAATGTAAAGCCAACTGTAACAAACAAAAAAAGAAATTATACAACCAAACCTTCGAAACTATTCATTTCTTGCTCAACTTCCAGGGCAAATAATCCGCTTTTAGCCACTGTGAAGACACAATCCCTGTGCCCTGCCCCTTCGCTAGCTCTATTGGCCATGTACATTTTGTACTGCTCAATATAAACCTCACTCTCTTTACACTCGAGTCCAGCGGAGATTCAGATACAATATAAGATTTGAAAGTCACTATTAGGAATGTTTCATATAGTACATCCAGTTTTGTTTTCAATCCACAAAGCTTTGGAAGTAAGCGGTGGGCCCCATCTTATTCAACACACTTACCAATTATGTAAATCATTCTGAATGTTAATGACAATTGTGGGGAACCCCTGTGCCTTATGTATTTTAATAAGCCAGTTTCTTACATAGATATAGCCATAGTTCTTCTCTCGACGCACAGTACTCACCTGGGCTAGCAGCCCCTTTCATAGCCTCCACACAATATGTTGAATTCAGTAGCAGTTCAGCCAGATTCCTTATTGATCAAACAAATTACTTGATAAAGAATAGCCAGGTACTCATTGGCAAGTTTATCCAGAAAGTTGCAACCATTACTGATTATGCTACAATATATACTGTATGTCCACTAAAACAAACAGTTCTGAACTGGCTTTGAACTCCTTTGTTACAAGAACAGTTCCAACTGGCTATGAACTCCTTCATTACAACAGTTCTGATCAACAGTTCTGAACTGGCTATAAACTACTTCGTCACAAAAAACAGTTCCGAACGGGCTATGAACTCCTTCAAAATTATCTTAATGAACATACATGAATCAGAATGCTTCCAGACGTGATTGTTAATAATGGTTTGTTGGAATTAGTAAATAGCATTTGTGAACTGTATAAACGGCATCTACGAATTGTTACAAAATGTTAAACAATGGATGATGGAAGACCTCACTATTCCAGTGAGAAGTACTGCATGTATAGTATGCGCACATTTTAGTGATAGATTTTTGTACTTGTTGGAGAAGTAAGAAGGGCTCTGTTAATACTGCCAACTGAATGGAAATGAAATCTGAATTGAATCGATAATATGATAGATCGATATGAATTTTATAAACCTTTATTATTTAAAGCAAACAACTGTGTCACACACACAATATATAATACTATATAACATTTCCCGTTGCGAAACGTGTTCCTAGCATGAATTCTATAGTTTGGCTTTGCTGTGTAAACAACAACAGTACGAGTACTTAAAGTGTACGCCAGATGTCGCACAGCGATGATAAGCGATTCTTAGTTTGTATTTCAAAGGTTACCAATACGAATCTCGAAGATAACCGAAGTCGACCACTTCAGCACTAGGGTGTAAATCTATCACTAAAAAGTGCGCAGATAGTAGTCACACCATTTACTGGTCGAATCAAATGTGCATGTATACAACATGCAGTCCCTGGTATTGAACCCACGCTGCTGGCATGGGCTCTGAAATGCTTCTGAATGTAGTTAGAACAGCTTGAATTCAGAACTCACAGTTCTGAATTTCTGTTGGAACAGCACCTACAATATTGGCACAGACACCGTTTCGCATATAGAGTAGATCGGGGGAAGATGCCATACTTAGTGTTTTGAGGACAAAAATGTACATAAAAAATTGAGAGTTCGAATTAGACATAAAACAGTAATATTTTGCCGAGTTTTTTCTATATATAGGCCAGTTAGCTATGCCAATCATTAGTAATTGTACGTTTTAAACATTTATTTATGAAGGCATGTATTTAGTCATCTCACCCCGAGGCAATTAAATCTGGATGAGTTTCGACTACTAGTTTTATGTCATTCTGGAGAAAAATCGTCTAAATTCAATTCTTAAAGCATATTTATTATGATTATCAAAAAATAAACACACAAAATTATAGTGTAACCACATTAAATCAGCTGTAAGGATGACTCTTGTATCAGAGTTCTTTAGCACAGTTATTGCACATGTTTTCTGAATCTGTACAGGTTTCATGTAACCATTTATCACAAACGATGCACCGAATCCAGTCTACCTGTGGTCCATTTTTGTCATAATAATTGAGGGCACACTCAGCACAAAAGTCACTGTCATTCTCTGACCTGCTTAGTCTAACAGATTGACTCGTAGTGAATTTCTTTGTCTTACTTTTCCCTCGTCGAGCTCTTGCATCTTCAATTCGATGTTGTTCTGTGAGAACTGCAGCTGATTTCTTTCTGCGCTTAGGTAACGGATCCAAGATAGGTATAGGAGAAATTGCTTCAAAGGATGTTCCTGGCGTGGTTTCATTTGCAATTGCTGATTCCATTCGATCTTCAAGTCTGTTGCTGTCTTTCTCTGAGGGAGGAGCACATCCTCTGCAATCTGAATAATCCCTTTCATTCCTGTCAGCCTCATTTGTCGAAACCAAATCGGACAGTTGAAACGCCTCATCTGGAATTCTTTCCGGGTTGTATGGGTACAAACCGCATGCTTCAAATCCAGACTGAGCAGTGGATGGGACTGCAGCCTTCTTCCACGCCTCCGTGAGGAAGATAGGGAACTGTGCTCTTGAGACTTTACGTCCAGGATGAGACAATGTCCAGTTGCGCATTGCCTTGTAAAAGGTCTGTTTTAAGGATTTGAAAACACACCTGTCAAGAGGTTGAAGAAAGTGGGTCGAGTGAGGTGGTAAACAAATCATGATCACATCGTTCCTTGCAGCAAGATCTAGCATGTCGGGATCAGTGCAATGCGAGGCGTGACCATCAAGAAAAAGGACCACTTTTCCTTGTTGTTTCCTGGGAATAAAGTGGTCTTTCAACCAGCTCATGAATATATCGGACGTGACATACCCGGATTTCTCATTCATTCATTCATTTCTCATTCAGTTGAACCATTTGGAAGACCGTCCTCCCATTCAGGTTTTTTTCTTTTACCTTTGAGAATGCATGCTGGAGGAATGAAGTTACCTTCAGCATTGCAGCAGGCTATAACTGTTATTGTTTCTCCTTTTTCTCCAGAAGTCACTTGGTACAAAGTGGGAGAACCTTTCTCTGCTATCACAGTGTCTGGCCTAGCATTCATCTGAAAACCGGTTTCATCCATATTATACAAGTGTCCGGGCTTATCCAGTAAATTGTTTGCTGACAACACATCCAGAATTAAAGAAAAATATTCTGCAATTGCTTCCCTATTCATTGCCATAGCACGGTCAACAGAGAGACCTTGTGGCTTTTTCGTAACTAACGTTGGGAAACGTTTCAGAAAGGACTGTAGCCAATCCCAGCCTGCCATACCATTTTCTCGACGAAAACGGTGAGGAATTCCATTTCGTTCTGCAAACTGAAATGCCAGCTTCCGTAGATTTTCTCCAGTTGGGGGGAATCCAGAAATCTGCAGTTGTCTTATGTAGGTGACCAACTTCTTCTCGTTCTCTTCGCCAAGGCAACCTGTAAAATTATAAAAATTAATAATAATAATAATAATAATAATAAATAAGTGAAGACATTTCGGAGCAAATGGGAGAGTACAGTTCGCGTATGGATACTTAATATGGTATAAGTTTACCTGAGAAGAGCATTTTTTAAATTTAAATTAAATTTCACGGTTAGGAACCAGTTGTCATTTTACTCCCGAAGGAGAGAAAACATCAAAATTAATCAGTAACTACTTACTTTGTGGGCCCATGGCATGCTTCTTTTCGTCGTTCTTCTCCAGACGTCGTTTAAGTGTTCTGTATGGGATTCCATAATCTTGGGAAGCTCTAAAACAATTCATGCCCCCGGTTCGGACGTGTTCCATGGCCATTTGCAGGCTCTCTTCGGACCACTGACCCCTGTTTGATGTCCTGATATACGTTCTTGGCATGTTCCTACGAAAAGAAACTGTTATATCTGAAGAATCAACTTCGGCATCTTGCCCCGAAGAAAAAGTGGCATCTCTACCGAGAGTCGGGGTGAGATGCCACTTCCCGCAACGTGCACAGTATGGCAGCTTCGGAGCTAGTGAATTTAAAAACGTACACTGCAAAGTATGTACCTTGCCCAACATATACTAATATTTGCAAATCCTCCTTATTATATAGGCTGATAAGCACTTTAAAACAACTGTGCGTTATTAACAAGGCACCGCCTTAAGTTCTTACCTTGAATTTCTTGATAACAGAGCGGGAAAACAGTTCACACAGAGTCATACGTATTGGATTCAACGGCTAACTGAGGCCAACAAGCGCGAGACAAGTTGGTGTTGCGATCTGGTGGTTCCCGATGGAACTACGAAGCTATAGGCATCTCCCCCCGATCCACTCTAATACAATTATATAAATACTAGGAGCATTATAAGTATACCATTAACCCTTACTCAATAAAGGAAAAAATATGCAAATTAAACTATTTTCTAAACACAACATAAACACATGTAATCTATTCAATCAAGATTTTCTCCTGCTCAAAAAAGTATTGGCACACTGTACGGCATTTGTTATTGAGCTTTACAGACAGCGCCGTGCATACCAGATTTGTGCAATCGGAGTTGACAAACAGTTCAGACGCTTGCCTGGTGCCAGTGTATGGGTCATTCACTTGTCAGGATAAATCTGAAGGCAGAGAAGCATTCCGTGTCATTCCACACCCTGGTGGTTTTCTTGCATTCGTAGGGTAAAAGTTACCATGAATTTGGTAAAGAACTTTCTGTTACTTATTCAACAATGCGGGCAATCATCAAGAAGTTGCAAGAGACAGGTACAACAAACAATACACACAGATCTGGACGTCCAAGAGTTCCTACATGTAGGAAGCATCAAAGCCTGGTTCGCCTTGCACTAAAAGAGTCCTTTAAAATGCAGGGTCGATTGTATCGGACATCCAGACAACATCCAACAAACAGGTCAGTCTTCAAACTATTACGAATATTTTGAACGCAGTTGATATTCATGGGAGATCTCCCAGAAAGAAACCATTTATTTTGGAAATTAACCGAAAAAAACACTTCCAGTTCGCCAAAGATTATGTCAATAAATCGATTGAATTTTGGAATTCTGTGCTATATTCTGACGAATCCAAGTTTGGGTCTGATGGAAATGTAAAAGTGTGGTGCAAACGAAATACAGAGCTCCAATCACTACATGCCCTACCTACAGTAAAACATGGGGGAGGGAGCATAGTCGTTTGGGAATGCATGGGAACTTCTGGTATTGGTGACTTGGCTATTATTGAAGGTGTCGTGAATCATCATAAATATACCAATGTGTTGCAAGGCCACTTATGTAGCAGTGCACAGAAACTGGGTCTTGATGGCATCTTTAACTTTCAACAAGACAACGACCCGAAACATACGGCTCTGTGAACGTGGGAGTGGTTACTATATAATGCACCAAGAAAAGTTTTCACTTCACAGAAAGCCCTGGTCTTAACCCAATAGAGCACCTTTGGGCTCACTTGGAGACGAAAGTTTGAAAAAGTTATTCTACAGGGAAGCGCGAGATTCAGATGGTGTTGTTGGAGGAATGGTCAAAGATCTCACGAGAGATAACTCGCAACATGGTTCCCTCCATGCCAAGACGTCTACAAGCTGTCATCAGTGCCAACGGTAAGCATAAAGGCTACTAGACTTGAGTTATGTGAATTACAGAGACTTTAATTTCATTTGTGTATAGGTGTGCCAATAATTTTTTTGATGTGTAGAGCAACTGATTTTGTTTTGTAAACTATTATTTTTGTTGTGAGAAACCAATTATACTCGAAGAACATTATATTTACTACTGTACACTTCAATAAATATATTGGTGTTTTGACATCACATGTATTTGTGTGGAATGCATATATAATAGTAGGTGTGCCAATACTCTTCGGTGCCAGTGTATACTACTGAGCGTGAGCAGGCTATTCAGGATCAATTCGGTACCAGTTAGAACAAATTTGCATGTTTTATCGCTATGAATGGTAGCTGAGATATATTTAATGGAGACACCCTACAGTAGGCTGAAAAACAGAATTATCTACCGATGATCTTTTATGTTTAAATGAGAAGTGAACAATAAAGCTTACCTTATTTCCTATCACGTAAAGTACGGTATAAAGTTCCTTATAGAGATGTATAAGACTGAGACTCCTTTGGACGCGGTGTAAAACGTAAGAGACTGCAATTTCCTGATGTAGAAAATATTAACGGAAACAGCGCAATCCACAGAATAAACCGGCAGAAGCAGCCCCAATATGTCCGAGATGCACAGCACAAAACAAATTAATTCGAACTTTAAGTAACGACAAGCCAAGCACTTCGAAAGTAAACCGGAAATGGTGAATACGGCCCCTCACAAATTTATAAACAGTGCGTCGTTCCTCGACCGTATACATACACATCCGGTATAATTCACTTATCTCCAGCTAACTACTGCACATGGATAAAAGTCAAAAGTCATCCGGGACAACCAGGACCAACCATTACACAAAACCACAAGACAGAAAATACATCGCGTGCGTACCAACGACATGAAAGATATAGACTGCTACCTAGCGACAAATACAGTAGAGACAATACACGACACTTACGGATTTCGCCTTGCTAAAATGGGAGACAATTCGACGGTGGTGCTCCTAGTGACTTGACCTGAACAAATCGCGCTAAATTCAAATATCAATGGAAATGTATATACGGAAATGGATAAATAAATTACGTCTAGAAAGAAAGTGGTATTGAGATATTAACTTCGAAGTTGCTAAAGCAATTCTGGATAAATGATTGAAGAATTATTTAAAAGTTTATTATTCAAAGACTGAAATTAGACATATAAACAAGGTGTGAAATGGACTGCTGTGAAATGGCTTGACCTTTCATTTATGCATTACTTTTTTAGCTTTAGCATACCTGCCTGAAATCTTACGGTTGGATTTGCCTTTTTTCCTCATTTAAAAACAATGTATCATCACATTAAGACATTTGTCAATAAAAATATCGGCACATTCCTTACACATATGATGCAATGAATGAACATTTAATAGCTGGACAATTTTCCTCTTAACATGAAGCCTACTAACAGAAAGAAAATCTATAAAATCCCGGCTTTAATCTGAGAAGAGGGATAAAAGAAAGAAAAGTTTGAAAATGTTGTCGATAGTGATGCTTTGAGGAATATTTACGTACAATTAGAGTAAAAATGTAACATACCCTTGGCTGTATAGTCGAGGATTTTTAAAGCCGCTGGCCTGGAAATGATCTGAACAGATCTTATAATTCTTATACAAGCGTAACGTCCCCTCTTTCTTGTACAATTTATCCAAATCGCTACTGTGACATTTCACAACCCACAGATCACACCTACAACAACACATCAGTATTAAAGGTTAACTGCTGCACTATACAATAAAATATGCGCATTATATTTTAAGCCCGTTAAAACATGGGTCGAGCAGGTCAGAAGATTATGAAGTACTATAAAAATCTCTCTGTCACTGGAAGAATTTATATGCAAACACAATATTACTTACATGTTCTTGTCACGAGGGAACCTGAAGAACGAGCACGCATTTTTTCTCTACTACGTAATTACTGCAGCCAAAACACAGCACATACCTTTCCCCTCATGTTGAGAGGAGATATCAAGGAATGACACACGCTACTATTTAATTATGTCAACTCACTGAAAACGCATAAATAACACCAAAAACTTCACACAAAAATACACGTGCTCTTATGACAGAATCAGTACCGTTCAGGTCTATCCGCTAGAGTGAGCTCCAATAGCTGTCCCTCGATATCTCGCTCAGTGTCGTGTATTGTCTCTACTGTATTTGCTAGCGATGGGCATTCAGAATGAAAACAATGGAATTATTCGATAGTCGCAAACTACAGTTTCATTCGATTGTTTTCAACAACATTCGATGTTTCATTCGGTTTATATGATACTGAATTATCCTGCAGTAGTTGCTCCCACTTCGCTCAAAACGATAGCACGCAAGTCGAATGTTACGGAAACGATAGGAACCAATGCAATAGTATTACGGTGGTGCGAATTTTAAACAGTATCCAATGACGGTCCGTAAATATTATTCCCTGCATTAGATGGGCAATCATAGACATTCCCGGTATTTGCTCCGAATTATTTTATAAAATTGCATATCCATACAACCTAAAACTGGAGAGCAAAGTGTCAGTATGTTTCAGATAAGTTAATTATTTTTTAACAATACTACAATGCTAGTAATTCATAATGTAACTTCTCTTCCCATCCCAACCAATGAAATTAACCAATTCTCGCGGGTTTAGTCTCAGTTTAGCATTGAACAGTACTGTGAATGCAAGTTGTGCCGATATATTAATTAAACTGTGTGTGGTATTTTTATGTATATAGGGTAGATCATACACTTTAAAATGAACAGAAAAAAATAGATCAGCAGTTTGACAACATTTTAGCAAAACTTCAGAATTTTCTGCGAAATGCTTAATTTGCAGAATTGAATTTCAGTGCCGGAACAATACATAAAATTTAAGGGATCACTTAAAACGAAAGCATTTCAATGCTTTTCAGCAATCTGATAATGTTGATAGTATTGATGTATTAAATATAGATAATCCTCCTGGATATCTTAGTGAAAAAATATCTCAGTGTGACCATCAACCTACAACTTCCA